>NC_030684.2:106856428-108056428 GCF_000004195.4 Xenopus tropicalis
TTGGGGAGATAAAGAAATATACTGTTCATATAATGAATTTTGTGTCCATTTTTCAACTGCGATTTGATCAGGGGAATTAGTCAGTCCTGAGAAGAGTAACATAAAACAGTTCCCTTCTGAACTTACTGCCAACCATATCAGTTGGAAAACCGAACAGCAAGTAGATTTCTAATATTGCTTACAAAATTGGGTAATTTAAAGACAAATATCAAGTAATTGTGTAGGCAATAATCAATAACACATAATAACACAACTATCATTCTGAACTAAAAATGATCATTATTTTAAAAATGTGCCCCTTTTGGAGCTCCCTATAGGTCTGATACTGTCCCTGTCTGTGTTTCAAATGCGAGGTGGGAGTGAGGAGGCAGCAGGAAGTGGAACAGATGGGCGGGACTAGTGGGGGTTTTGGAAACAATTTCAATACGTTCAGCCCAAAACAGATCTTTTTTTTTTTTTTTTTTTAAAGCTAATTTCTTCTATATTTAAAAGGTTATAATGTACCGAAATATTTTTGGTTTTTAACACAATATGTCCCCTTTAATTTATTTTAAAGGTTACATTTTCTTTAAGCTACTTCATGGAAGGGATATCAGATCCCTGATACATATCGCCCTTCTTTCACTTATGAGGGGGGGTCGCACTTTTTAATTTGTTTTCTACAGCTTAATCTGAGTTATTTTGCTTGCATAATGTTAAATTAATCCATTGTGTTCTCCACTTTCATTAAATGAACGATAAAATGCTTATTTACAGGCATGTCATTATTATTCTAGGCTTTAAAGAAATCCACAGTGAGAAAAAGAGCCTTTATCAGCAACTGCTGCAATCTGTTCTCCGAGTGCCACAATATCTTCATTAGAGGTGACGATGCCGACAGTTACTTTCAACTACAAAGCACTTCCTATGGTTTACACATTTTTCATTTCCCTCTAAGTGGCATGTTCATTAGTGCGTCTACTGCAACGGCTCTTCTGCTAGGCACATTACCAACCTCTGGACACTGTCCTCAGACAATAGCACTTATTACTTGGCATCCATTATATAGCTGGCCTGCTGTCAAGAGAGAATTTACAAAACCATTTACCAGCTGTGTCACAATTTGTACATGCAGCAGCGCTGTCATTAACCAGCAAGTATGCCACAGCAAGAAATAGCTGAGCAACTGTTTCTTCAACTGCAAACCATTGCTCATCCCAAAATAATACAGTACAGCTTGAAGCATGTGGGGCCTGTGTCCCCAACGCACTACACAGGTATGGGATCTGTTAATCGGTAACCCACTATTCAAGAATTACAGAAAGTCTCCCATAAACTCTATTTTAATTGAATAATCCTAATTTTTTAAAATGGATTTCCTTTTTCGCTGTAATAATAATAAAACAGCACCTTGTACTTTATCCCAACTAAGATATAATTATTTCTTATTCGGGCCAAAACTACCCCTGCCATCCCACCGGCGAACATGTAAGTCGCCGGCGGGATGGCAGACGCGGCGGCACGATTTCGCGCAAATCGCCCCGCCGCGTGTGCCATCCCGCCGGCGACTTACATGTTCGCCGGCGGGATGGCGGGTCATGGCAACTCGGGGAGATTAGTCGCCCACGAACAGGGAGTTTTGTCGCGGGCGACTAATCTCCCCCGTGTGCCAGAGCCTTAACAGGGGCACCAGCCCGGGGTAAAAGGTAAGCGATTCAAGTCACTTGGGGGTGCCTAACATTTTGGCACCCCCAAGTTACTTTGCCTTTCCTTCTCCTTTAAGTATGGTGATCTAAATTACAGAAAGATCCTTTCCCTATATATGTATACATACACACACTCTAAATTATATTTCAATTGTTTGAACCTTTAGGCTACTAGCACAGCATGAAGTCCTCAAAAACATTATGGATAACAGGTCATAACGGAGCAAGATTGTGCTTTCCTAGACAGACACATTATATATTATGTATACACACACATTCTGAATTATATTTAAATTGTTTTAGACTTTAAAACATTAAGGCTACTAGCAACAGCATGAAGTACTCAAAAACATTTATTAATATCTATGAAAATGCTCCGGCATGAGACCATTAGTGAAGAAAGAAATTAATTTGCACTTTAACAAATATTCAGATTGGTGGATAAATTGAAAATTTTTGGTCATTTGTGAAAAGAGAAAATTACACTGCAAACCAAGATGCAAGCAAGGCAAGTATGGCCATGCATTTGTGATGGTATAGATGAAGGCCCAAATCATTTCCAACTATTTACATTCACAGATTTGTTGCAAGGCCACAAAGGCCAGAGCCTAAGGCGGCATAAATTTAGGGGTGGCATGCTGCCCAGCCGCACTTAATTTGCTCACATACGGAGCACTGGACGTGCAGAAAACTTCAGTGTGTCCTGTCCCCAGTGCTCTGTATATGAGCTACAAGGATGTGCGACCCTGAGGGGAAGGGGAGGGCGGCCTATGTGAGCTCTGAACAAAAATCCGGCACTGTACACCGTTGGAGAAGAAAAATTACATGGGGGTAAGTAAAGGGTTGTAGAAAAAATGTGAGCGGGACTGTGACAATGATATTAAGATGAAGCTAAAGCAGGCAGATAAAGAAATGAATTAGGAAGAGGGAAATGGTAATAGGGATGAGAGGTGAAGACTACAATTAATATGGCAACAGTACAAAAGGACATATAGAATAGAGGTGTTTTATAAACACAAAAGGTACAGGGTCACCTCCCATTAATTTGCATGTACACAACTGTTAGTATGTGTCTGAATGAGCTGTATTAACAGGGTCACTCGTGATTTTGCTTACCCAAGTTATTGACTTGTCTGTTGACAGTTTTTATAGATATTTGCCCAAACAAGCATCCAGTCTCAATGGGAAACAAATAGGGTGACCCTGCCTTAAAGAAAGGCATTAAGTATTTAATGTAGGAATGCACCGAATCCAGGATTCAGTTTGGGATTCGGCCAAATTCGGCCTTTTCCATCAGGATTCGGCTGAATCCACGGTCCTGGCAAAACCGAATCACGTAAATACGGAAGTTAAAATTTTTTCCCATATTTAACCCTTCCAAAACCTAATTGTCATATGCTTATTAGGATTCGGTTCAGTATTGGGCCTTTACTAATTCGAGTTTGTAAAAATTGGGGCAACCTATTAAAGGGGTTTTTTTCAATACTGGTGAATAAGGCTTGAGCTGTACATACTTTTTTTTCCTATTGATGCAGCTAGGAAATATCTAAAATTTTTGTTATTTCTTGCACTAAAAGGGGCAAAATCTGAAAAAATCAATACAAATTAGCAGTCCAAAAGAAGCGCTCTGTAAAAACAAACCCTTGCCTTTCCTCATCAGCAGCCTCTTAGGCTGGGAGATAAGGTCCAGCTCATTACACCAAGGCCTTTTCCGTAAACTGCTGATTTGTTTTGACTGGGCTGATAAGAACCAAAAGTAGAATGTGACATTATTTTCAATTTTAGATTTTGCCCTGTTTAGTAGATATAAATTAAAAATAGAAACAATACAAACTTCCTTAAGTTGATATTACTACACAATTTATCTATCATATTCAAATCTTTATTAGGAGTCATCTACTTACTTATCTATTATTGTCTATTTATGCTGCATCACTGTTCAAATATGAGGCATAAATGAAAGTGCGTGGCTGGGAAAATATTCAAGGTAATAAACAGCAGGAATCTATCAGTCTTAGGTCATTGACTTGTGGCCACACCAAAGCAGTCCTGGTGCTATACAGAGAGAAGTGTATGGATAAAAGAGTGATGATTCAGGCCACTTAGGCTGGTTCTACATGCCCGTGACACACAGCACTGCGGCAGGCAGTAATCCTGTTACTCAAGTCCCTGCTTGTTTAACACTGCTCACAATGACACGTCACAAAGGAAAAACTATTACAGGGTTATTGATTGCTTCTCAAGACACTTACTGGATCTGAACACGCCTTAATAAACAAAGAACACTACAGAATAAGACTGCCCAGAAATTGTTTATGAAACCCTGTGTGCCTAATGCCTCTAAATTGCTATGTACGTAGTTCAGGATGAGAAAAATAAAGTTAAAACGTTCTTTAAGACATTTTGACTGTGTATGTCATTGTATAGGATTTTGCAACCTAATCCCATAGCAGTCCCTTATGCAAGTAAATGTTTAATACAAATACACATTATTTTAAGTGACTATATTAAATATATATATATATATATATAAATCATATCCACTTAGTCACATCTACCTCAGTTTCTAGGCCCTGAAGAGACAGACTGGGATGTAATGCCTAGTGCAACTGCATGGTGCATAGTGTGCACAGACCCATGTCAACCCTAAAGCTGGCCATAAACTGAATGATCCGCTCATTTGGCCAAGGTTGCCAAATGACCAGATCTTTTCACCATGTGCCCACCTTAAAGTTGGCGATATCTGGTTTATCCGATCGTTCAGCACTTGGGCCAAACAATCGGATCACACTGACAAGATGCAGGCTGTTATGGTGACGATGAGCATGGAGGGATTTTTAATTCTGTCTGCTCAACTTCTGCCCGATTTTCAGCCACATATCGGTTAGGCAGGCCCATCTGAGGTTCCCATACACGGGCCAATAAGTTGCAGACTCTGTTGGCCCATGTATGGCCACCCTTAGTCAGACCAATTGACCTGATCACTAGTATTTGAATGAAAGACAAAACACCAATATGAATGAGGCCCAATTTACAACTTGGGGCATCAAAGACACATATAAAAATATACAAAAATGCAAATCTATAAGTAATGCTTTTTCCAGTAAAATCTTTCACATGGAACCGAGAGTTCAAAAACAGACAAGTATTTACATTTGGAGGTGTGAGTACAAAGCGTGAGCAAGTGTTATCATTCTGCTGAACATCAAAACTACTGCAAACCTTGAAAAAAGCAGAAGTATAGACCATGACTAAATCCTGGATGATGGATGGGTGTAATTTACCTAAATAACAGTCTCCTACTATCACCCAGGGCAATAACACTGAGATACCAACAAAGGAGTAAAGGGAAGACTAAAGATCACTCAGACTTTGATAAACACATTTCACACATGCAGCGTTTTGCCAGTGATTGGAATGGAGCATTTTATGGTTGCAGAGTCTTCTCAAAGGAACAAGATCAACTAAAAAGGTATCTTACTGTTTCACCACAATGTTTTTACACCACCCAAAGGAAACCACTAAGGCCTTTTTCCAGCAATACAGTGACTAAGAATGCAGACCTTAATACTCATAGCTTAAACACAAATACATATTGCACTCTAAGCTCAACCCTCGGGGGGCACATCACATCGCCACTATTGGCTGTTGTTCTTACATAGTGGGTTAAAGGGCCCGAGAGAGCCCTTCTCTATAAAATATTAAAACAGACAATATTTAAATAGTAATATAGTATGTTAGGTCGATGTCCACGAAGTTCAACATTGTATGCCTATATATAACAAGTCTAACTGCTAGTTGATCCAGAGGAAGGCAAAAAAACCCACTCTGAATCATTTTTATATTTGGTGTGTATTGCAGAGAACAACTCTTCATTTTATCAAAGTTTGTCTTAATGTTTATTTTATTATTGATTATCCTTTTCTTACATAGCACAGACAAGTTCATGCACAGCACTACTGAGATAATCATTTACATCAGACCCTGCCCAGAGAGCTTACATTCTAAGGGCACATTCCCACAATAAACTAATATTTATTTTTATATATATTTTTTTTAGGTTCTTATTTACCCTAGCAACCAGGCAGTGGTGGAGTCCCAAGCCGGACTTGGGTTTATTACTATTGGAGTGCTATTCTGAAATCTCTGGGAGCTGCTATCTTGCTACCTTCCCATTGTTCTGCTGATGGGCTGCTGGGGGGAGGGGGGTGATATCCCTCAAACTTGCAGCTCAGCAGTAAAGTGTGACTGAAGTTTATCAGAGCACAGGTCACATGATTGTGGCACCCTGGGTAATGAAGAATATGGCTAGCCCCACATCAAATTTCAAAATTAAATATACAAAAATCCGTCTGTGTTTTTGAAAAACAGATTTCAATGTAGGATTCTGCTGGAGAAGCTCTATTAACTTATACATTTTGAAAAAAAACATGTTTTCACATGACAGTATTCCTTTAAAACAGCCAAACACCTGCCTGTTAAATATGTAGTGCTGACATTGCATTGGCACTTCCTACTATGTTTCCCACACCTAGTTAATGTCTCAGGTGACACTATCCCACCTGGCTGCGTCCATGGGAATACTCTGTAGGCCTTTCATGGTATAGTTAAACCACAGCTCCCTAAACCCTTTAAAGGATATTGTGAACTATACGCACTTTGCAGTTATCAGCCAGTATCATATAATTAAGCCTCATTACTTATGTCCATGGTCTATATAAAAAAAAAAAAAAATAAATATAATAATAATAATAATAATAATAAAATATATATATATATATATATATATATATATATATATATATATATATATATATATATATAATCTTACATTGTCTATTCATTATTAAAATACTTTTTCATTTATACCTTAAGTCCCCAAATGTGCAGCAAACTGCCACTAAAAACATATCCATTAAATCCCATCCCTGGTCAAAGTGCAAATCTTTACACATTAAATGCAGTGGTTTTGTGCTGCTCACAATAGGCTGCTTTTGCACATGTGGGTAGAAGCTATTCAAGATAGCTATGGTATTGATTTGGTTCACCAGTCTTTTAACCTCCTCCTGAGCGATACAAAGCCGGTAATTGCTTTATTTGAAACTGCCTAATCCTTTTCTTGTACTGTGCTTAAGGGCTTATTTAACCAATTCCACGCTGGATAAGCCTACTGTAGCTTACTCAGTATGGAAGCGCAGTGATAGCAATACACTGGAATGGAATTTGTGCATTCATTGGAGCTTGAGCATGCACTTGCAATCAATCCGTTCTGTACACAGTAAAACACAACATGCTATAGCAGAACACTCATTTTACAAACTGTGGTTCATGTTAAAAGCCTTCTGTGATCCCGGAGCAGCTGCACTGCCAGAGACACATGCATGTTGCATTCATTTCAAAGCATTCCGAATGAACTCTCATTAAAATACCTTTAATTTGCTTTTTTTTTTTTGGACACAGAAAGCAATTTTTCAAACTTTCAGAGTTATTTAACAGAGTCCAGTTGCATAGTGAAAATCCTGAAACCATATTCACTGCATGCCCAGTCTTTAGCTGTCACACTGTAGTTCCAAGGACATTTAAAGGGTAGGAGTCTTACAATTCTGGGTAAAAGGCATAACAAATTAGTAGACTGTCAGACTTGGTGTTTTCTCCGCTGATAAAGGAAACTGCAATATCACCCTGTACACTGTAACAACAATGGCGCCCACCTGTTACTGTGAAGATATCAGCCTGCCTAGCACCACTGGAGAAAAGGCAATTGCGATATTAGCCTTGAGCAGCAGTTTCATCACAGCTATGGCAACTGCACATGGGACAATTCCTACTATTGTTTCCTTGAAGACATGTACCAGTATGGAGATAAGGTACACTGGAAATGACAAGCAGCCACACCTGTTCTTACAGAGCAACTGCGGCATATTCCCTCCCCCCATGCATGGGGCCAATACACATCCTGCTCCATAATTACTATCTGATCAGGACTCCATCACATACTAATTGGGCAGGGTCCAAAAATTCTCTTGCCTGAGGACTGGAACAGGCAAAGGTCTCTGACTGACAGGTCTGACCCCGATGTAATCCGATTTTTTTTGTCCTTGGGCTAAAAATGCACATATGCACAACTTGGCCATGCCCTTAGGTGGTCAGATCAGGCAATCTGACCAAACATATGATCGTTCTATGTACGGTAAGCTTTAGCAGTTATTATTAACACTCAGTCAGTTCCTACACAACTGCTTTGTCTTTAAAAAGTGTGTTTGATTTACTTATCAGTATAGATGAACTTTGGTCTTGTCTGTTGTACAGAAAGACGTCTAGACACTTCTAATTACATTTGCTAAAGACAGAAGTATGGTAAAGGCCTCAAAGTTTAATTTTAAACATATAGAGGATATTATATGTATTATTCCTATAACCTACAGTATGGAATAAGGGTTTTGTACATCACAACTGTGCTACATGATTAATCTCCCTTTAACAACATCTCCACTTCACAGATTAACCCTTCAAGCATCAACATCTGTACAATCTAGAACAGGGATCCCCAACCTTTTTTTTTTTTACCTGTGATTGGGAATTGGGGAAAAATTCCTGGGGTGCAAAAAAAAAGGGCCTGTAATCAGCTATTTGGTAGCCCTTATATGGACTGGAAAGTCTATAGGAGGCTCTGTTTGGCAGCACATCTGGTCTTTATACAACCAAAACTTGCCTCCAAGCCAGGAATTCAAAAGTAAGCACCTGCCTTTGAGGCCACTGGGAGCAACACCCAAGGGGTTGGAGAGCAACATGTTGCCCCTGAGCCACTGGTCGGGGATCATTGGTCTAGAATATGTGGAAGAAGAGACCAAAGAGCCACATATACTAGATCAGGGGTAGGGAACCTATGGCTCGGGAGCCATATGTGGCTCTTTTGATGGCTGCATCTGGCTCGCTGCCAAATCTTTAATAAAAAAATAACGGGGGTGTGGCCTGCACACGGCATATAGAAGACGTGTTCTAAGCCTTAGAACACGTCTTCTATCCGCCGAGCGCAGGCCATGCCCTCCTCTGCATCCGGCATCCTTGGCACCCACCCTACCTTGCCCTGCCGCATCCGCGGGCAAACATATAGTATGGCTCTTACGGAATTACATTTTAAAATATGTGGTGTTTATGGCTCTCTCAGCCAAAAAGGTACCCGACCCCTGTACTAGATCCTACCAATCGTGAGCACTTCTGGTACAAGAACATTTGTCTACATATTAGCAATGAGCAAATCGATCCTGTTTCACCGAAAAAACAAAACACATTTAAGTCAATGGGTGGTTTATTTTGCGTCAATACCGTGCAAATTATTATTTTTTTTTTTTTAATTTTAATCACAAAATTTTTTTTGCAGCTATTGAAGTCTATGGGCATGTTTTTTTTACAGTGAAACCTGGCAAAAAATGTTGCTCGTCCTTACTTCTTATTCATACTCGGCATCAAATTTATGCGAGAAAATTTAGACTTTTCTGAGATTTACTATGTGTCACATGCCTAGTCGGAAGATTCTGAATTTTCCCAACTTTTCTGTGACTTTTCCCACACATGCATTTCATTTCAGATTTTTAATAAAAGCCAGACATTTGTGAAAATTTGTTTATTCAAACTATAAAATAAAAACAATGAGAAATGTTAGAGTCCAGTAAATCAGCCCCTTAGCTAAAGACACGCGGGAGATAAAGCTTCAATTTGCAGCACCTTGAGGTCAGTTTCTTAAATTGTGCAGTTTTGTAGCTTGAAGGAAGGCGTTCACACAGGTCAAATCCTTTATAATGTGTACTTTTCAGAAATCTAGTTTTCTGGGCTCAACTTACTGTTATAGGCTTTAGGCAGTGTCTTGCCCTTGCAGTAGTTTCAGTTAAAATTAACAAATTTAATTGCCATATACTTTAATAACTCTAATGTACATTGGGCATAAAATGTGATGTTTTACTATAGTACCTATATAGGAGATAAGAGAGCTCATTTATGTCCACAAGTAAAGTGGGGAACTTCTGCTGTTTCCCCACGTAAAACCATTTCCATGGTACTTGCATCAAAATGTGCTTGGCAACGCAATTGTAGTGCATAGTGGTTTTGTTTTTACACTGCCCGGCACCTCTTGCTCATTTGAGCTGTTATTTGGTGCTGTGGCATTTGCAGGTTTTTTTTCAGTAATTGCATTTGGTGAAACAGACAACTGCGGTAGGCGCAGTTCAATTGCATACAGAGAATCACCAGTTTACATCCACAATGACACTGGAATTCTGGGGAAAATTGTGGGAGAAAATCATGGCGATTGTTCTTAAAGTTGCACTTTGCACACTGAGTCAAGGTAAGTGAATGTACCCTAAGATGTAGAGTGCAAGGTAAATTTATTTTTAGGAATTTTATAAAAACTGAGGAAAGCTTCACATTTTGGTAGTAAAATAGCATATTTATCCATTTTGACTATCATAAAGTGCATGCAAAAATATATGGTTTTCTGGGGTCAAATTACTGTTTTTAAAAATTGATATTGCACGGCTGTGACTACAAGTCAGCGATCTCCATAATGATGGGGTTTTCTCCTTTTTATAGTGTTATATCTTATTACAGCAAATTTAGAAAGCTTAGCTTATTCTGGAATAAATGTTTAATTTTTCTAGGTAATCTAAAAGTTCTCCACAGAAAATGCCCCAAAGTTGAAGCAGCAGAAAAAGTTCATAAATCTCCTGGTGTTTAATGCAAGTACAAAAACATTGATGGCACTTTAAGGGTAAAACATAATAGGGATGCAGAAATAATAATACACACAAACTAACGTGCTCCTTACAAAACAGTCCCAAATAAAGCAGCTGTACAGAATTTGGTTTCATTTTTCTCTCAGCAGCTGTTTATACAACCAAACTAACTGAAACATTAGCAGCAAAGCCAACTGATTGACAGGGAGGGCAATAGCATTTCCCCCCCCACCTAGACACACACCATAAGCGAGATGCTAAGCTATTACATTGTTGTTGGCCCTGCATCTTAATCAACCGTCAATAACATGGCTACACACACATCATGAAAACTCCGTTAGCCAAAACCTTGAGAGCTATTCAGGGTATGCCAGTTGCCTTACTGCTTGTGGCCCAACATGAATCCATAAATACATGTGGCTCCAGTAATCTATTATTAGAGTGCCAGTTCTGCACATTCTAGGATTCGTGGCACACTAAAGCTGGCCATACACATGGCGATCTGACGATGTTTCGTGCAACCATCGGTCGCACGAAACATAGTTAGATCCGCCACAAACCATTCAGGGCTGAATCGGCAGGTAAGGAGGTAGAAACAATAGGATTTCTACCCCCTTCTGCCGATTCAGCGCTGAAGGGAGATTTTGTTCAGGCGCCTTCTATGGCGCCCGATCAAAATTTTCAAACTGGTCCGATCGGCGAGTCGGCCGATATCAGCAGCTTCCTGCGATATCGGTCGACTTGCCGACATACCGTACACGCACCGAATATCGTACAAAACAAGGTTTTGCACGATATTATCGGTGCGTGTATGGCCACCTTAAGGAGTATATTTATTTTAAATAGTGTAGTGAAGCATTACTTGTAATGTTGCCTAGGGCAACCAATCAGCAATTAGATTTCAACAGTTAGAACATTTAGCACCAGCATCAGATGCTTTGCTTTAGTTTTCTATGTGCACATCACTGGTAATGTTTCACTCCACTTTTTACACACACCCCTAAGTCTATAGCCATACTGCCAAAAACAGGACTTTTTTTTACCAGCTTATTGATGTGGTCCTCGGCCAGATGGCCTGCAATCTTCAGTTCAACAATGGTATCAGTCCTATTTCACCAACCTCATGGTGGGCATATTGGGGAAAGATTTGTTCATTTGACAATATTTAAATGTATGGACAGCTTTAGTTTCAGAAAAAGATGTTGGACAGATACGTTTGTTGATATTGTGTATATGGCAGAAAACCAAAATGGAAGGAACAAACATTCACTGTACAAGTTTTAAAGAGATACTGACACCAGAAATTAAACTTTTTTTTTTAATATATACTAACATTGTCTTTGCATGATCTCTATAATTTGGCCTTAAAAGCAATTGTCCAGTGTTTTTACATTACCTATCTAACACCCCATGTTCCTCAATGAGGGGTTTGTCACATTTGTACAACAATGCAATGCAACAGGTCTGTTAGCATTAGAAGCTATAACATATAGACTGTCTATAAGAAAAATAGCCAGGTTGGCAAAATAGCAAACCTGTCAGTGAAAAATGATCAACACAACCTATAGGTAACTTTTTATGTACATTAGTATTTTCAAAAGTATTTTTTTTCACGTCAGCATCAATTTAATGCTGGTAAAGTACATTTTCCCCTTCAAAGTTTATTAATACTAAAACTCGAAGTATGTGGATTTAATGTCTCCTGTCTTAAGAGTAATATTGTTCTTTCCCAGGCAGACTACCTAATGATAACTAGTAAGCAAGTTGGTTTTCTTGGACAAACAGTGGAACATTAAACAAAATTTAGTAAATAAATCCAACAGTCGATTCTTTCAGCACCTGCTAAACTGACCATAAAAACGGGCTTGCACTGTTCTTGCACACCAAAAGGCTGTAAAACACATACAAGCATAGAAACCGTCATTTTCTGGTTTGTTGACAAAGAAACCATGTTTTCTGTAGCAAAAATTTAAGAGGCTATTATTAACAACTAAGATAAAGCTGAATACAATGTCCTACAATAAACAAAAAGTCAGTAGACTGAGCCTGGTTAATAATAAAATAAAAAAGAAGCAACTTAATTCATCAACCTTTCTTGCTCATGAGCTACAGTGAGCAAGACAAACATCATAAAAAATTATGGGGGTGCCAAATAAGGGCTGTGATTGCCTATTAAGTAGCCTCTATGCATAATCTCAGCTTAAAAGAGGCTTTGATTGGTGGTACCTCTTGTTTTCATTCAACCAAAACTTGCCACCAAACCAGGAATTAAAAAAAAAAAAAAAAACACCTGCTTTGGGGGCACTGGGAGCAACATTCAAGAGGTTGGGGAGCAACATGTTTCTCATGAGCCACTGGTTGGGGATCAGTGCATTAGAGTGTGTCTGACATATTTAAGCCCCAGTTAACTGCTTATATAAATTAGTAATTCATCATATTTTGCAGTGCAGTTCAAATAGTTAAAAATACTGAAAATACAGATTACATACAAAAAAACTGCCTTGCAATGTAAAATTCTTATTAATCCACCAACAATGCTCTCAACATGACAGGAAATAAATGTTTTCATTAAAAAATGGAAAAAGGCCACTGTCAAAGCTACTTTTTATACCTGTTAAATAAGTCCTTCTGTCTATCTGATCAGTTTTCTGAAGGGACAGGAGTTGCCTATTTTAAGCCTGACACACTGACAACTTCCTTCATGCTTACATCATCACGTCCAGACTTTGCCCTTACCTTTTTTCCTATTGGGCCAATACATTGGTTGCTTGTGCACTCTATAGGGGTCTGTGCAGAAGTGAAGATCAGCAGAGGAATGATTCAGAGGTGAATATCTCTTCAGCTGCACATTTTTAACTAAGTAAATGGCAAATATTGTTCTATTAATGTGAACTGTTAAATTTTTGAATGTTGTACAAAGGTGAACAACCTCTTCCACATCAACATTTGGAGTAAGTGGATTTAAACCTATCTTTCTAAATTGATGCAAATAATGCAAACACAATGGAGTTAACGCCACACCAACTTCAACCTGATTACATCTGGCACTTTCAATAATTTGGATTAACAATTTAACATCTGGGAACTGGGAGTAGGGAATAGAAGGAAGGATTTCCTATTTGCTGTCCTACATACTCCTGGAAGCCCATCTTGGTAATTCATTATAGCAAAGCTTAGGCAGAACCCTTATTGATAGAAATACACTGATTTTAGATTATAAGATAATAAATCTAATAGTTAATATTCCACAGTAATGAGTTCCTAGCTTATTTATGTAAGATTTCAGAATAAATTAAACAAAAACGGAGTTGTCATTTAGCTCCAGAATTCCCTAAATGAAAAAAGTAAGATATCTATTATTCAAACCGCACTCCCTCCTGTTTTTCCTACTCTACGGGAAAGAATATAGAGCCAGCTCAAGCTGGGATGATTTAGGCATGTGAAAGAGAAACACATTCACTAGAGCCAAGTCAACACACAATCTGTCCTCAATCAGCCTGACTGAATAGGTTTTGTTTCCAGCTACCACCTGCAGTGTGCATCCCAACCAGCGGGCCACTAGCCGACCAATGCTACTTTCATGCACTTCCTAATCACAGAGATGCATTATCTTCTAGCTAAAATTACCCCATATCTAATTTATAAATCTCAGATGGTGTCTCAAACATTACAACTGAAGAGAATTTACATGTTATGGCCATCAACTTGTGGCTACATCACACTATGTGGCTACAATTTGAAATATGGATAGGGAAAAGATATAAAAGGGAAGAATAAACACTCCTAGGCAGGCAAACGCACATGTTGCACATTAGTTTGTACAGCTTTTGTCTTTTCTTTGGGAAATGCCATCTGCTTAGTGTGCAAATTTCTGTTTTTGACTATAACAGTATTTATGGATGTTTGAGAACTAAAAATATGGAAAACTAAAAATAAATGTAATTAGAAATGCCTTAACTTACTGCCCCAGTCCAAAGTTTCAGCAGCGCTATAACAATAATGATTCAGGCCTTCAAAATTGTGCACAGGGAGTCGCCATCTTGGATCATGTCAGGAGTGTGAGTGACACTAACATGCTCAGTGTTCTCGAGAAGCTGTTCATAAACTAAGCTTAGGGGTTGTCACAAATTATCAAGAAAATTAGGTTCTTCTGCCTTAGAAACTGATGTTACAGGGCTGATTACTAAATTCTGATGCACAGATTTCTGAACTGCTATGTAAAAATGAATCTAAATTTTGCTAATTAGCCTTGTCTCGAGACTTTCATAATACACCGTATATACAGTATATTGTGAGCCAGTCCCTAAGCTCAGTAAGTGACAGCAGCACAGAGCATGTGCAGGGGATCAGCAGAAAAGAAGATGGGGAGCTACTGGGGTATGTTTGAGGGCACAGTTCTTCCCTGCTAAATGGCTGTGGTTTCTACAGAACCCCTAAACATAATGTGCAGCATTTTTACCTCACTTGTTGTTAAGCTTTAGTTCTCCTTTCATCTAATGCTGAAAGGAGTTGTGGGGGTGATTTAGTGAAAATATCACAGATTGCTGCAGAATGTTTCCCAATGATGGTAGTAGGAAGTGCCATGATTAGTACTTGGCACACAGCTGTTACCCAAAGCCCTAGTGAATGAGAAGTAGCAACTGGGTTTGCAGCACAGCAACTGTAAAGAGTTAAATATCACTCCAGACTGGGAATGTGCTCCAAACTGTGGGGCAAATGCAATAGGTATTATCACACCAGCTAAACACACCTATTACAACCCTTACTTAAAAGTTGAAAATTTAAGCATGAATACTTTCTACGCTGCTTGATTTGTGTAGTGTAAATTAAATTTAGGATTCCTGCATTTAAATTGCATAACATTTCTCTGACATGGATGAGAAAATCTAAGAAGTTTCAGCTGGAACCAGCCATGCATTCTGCGAAATACTATACAGCAAATCAAAGGACAAATAACAGGGTGTCAAATGTGCAGTAAGCAGTCAGCATAAAAAATTCTAATATAATCACAGCATAAACCACTTGTGTGCCAAAAAAGAGATACAATTTAAAGAGCTTTCCGACAACTTAGGTATTAAGCAAAGCAACTAAAAATAAATTAGGTATATTACATTTTATAAATAGCTCTACTTCTGTCTCCCACAATTTTTTTTTTTTTTTTTTTTTACAAGTGCTCAAGTTATACTTAAATATTTACAAGTATGGTTACTCATATAAGGCAATGAGCCAGAGTCACTGTCATACTTACAGGATAGAGACATATCTGTTTTGTAAAGTTCCATAATTCTAGATGCAACCACCAATTAGAAAATACGCTGACATACACAAACTGTGGTTACACTAGGGACTACTCAATTATTTATTGTGTGTGTACTTACCAAGTAAAGAGGTTTCACTTTGAAACGTGTTTGAGCGCTTCTGTAAGGTGAGCATATATGGGCTAATAAAAGCTGCCAATTTGGTAACTCTAGATTGCATCAGCAGCTGATTGGCCCACGTATGGAACCCTCCCAAAGACCTGCCTGACCAATATATGGCAAAAAAAGATATAAATATTTAAAAGTCAGTTTAGAAAATCTCAGAAGAAAAGGATGGCATAGGCAAGCTAATGAAGTAATCTTCAAAGAATTCTTTGTAGGCCTGTAGTATCATCTGATTCTGTCCAGCTTATGAGTGGGCAAAGATCTACTAGTTTGGCAGCCTCTTCAAATGAACAGTTACTTACGTGTATGACAAGCTAGTTTCATTGTGTGTAAATTTTTATTTTTTTTTGCAATTTTATATATCACACACTCTCATAATGTATTAAAATACAGTAATGCACAGTTAATGCATGTTTAGCCATTATCCTGATGGGTTCAGGACGCATCATTGTGCATCATTATTGCAGAGTACTACTACTATTGTTGTACTTTGTATTTATCTATTATTATCTTATTAACACCCTGTTTGTATTAATGTATTCTACTGTACAGCGCTGCGTACATAAATAGCATTTTATAAATAAAGATATACATACATACATACTACTACTACTACTGGATGCTCCAGAAAAGTCAGTGCTTGACCAAAGACATATTCTGAGCTGGAGAAATTGAAAACTGACAAGTTCATTTGTTACAGCATAAAGAAATTGTTAGATACATAGGATCATCAATAATGAAATTTGTTTGGGTAGGAGGACTGTCCACAGTGACATCACCTTGTCTCCTATAGAGAAAACCCTGCCACGGGAAAGTACATGTTATAAAACTACAGTTGAATCCAGATTTTACGCTTTTACAGGGACTGCAAAAAAATCTGGAATAAAAACAACTCTGTTTACTCCTTTTTTTCTGTATACTGATAATCTAATTATCTGCCTCAAAAGGACCAAACACAGAGTAGCTTCAATTTCCCTGTTAGGTCAGGAAATGAAAAAAAAATATTGTATTGTGATTAAATCAATAGGCAAAAAGTATGTTTTACACAAGTCCTATTTATTGCATGTTGAACAAGGGGGTATACTGCACCTTTAAAAAAAATGGTCTCTTATCTTGAGATCCAGGATCAGAGGCTGAACATCTAAGCTCTATGGGAATGGTTGAAAGAGCACCCACTTTGCCGTCAAACATTTGTTCAGAGCCCGTTTAGTTCATAACAAGGAAACATACATACCAAAACTACAGTTCCACTAATATTCTGAGCAGCAAAAGTAAGTGTTAACCAACCCCAAATCTTACCATAGTAACCTTTTAATTTAGGCTCCCAGGAGGAAGTAGCAGCGCAAACATTAATTTACACCAAATCTGGGATTCACTGCTCTACAGCTAGCCTAACCTATTTCTGTATGCTGTCTCTCCTCCCACCATCAGACCTCCTGAACATTAAGGGCTACATCAGAAGTGACATATTGTCACCCATGATTAATATCTTCCGGCATGGGTGACAAAACATCCAAATGTTAATGTAAATTGCTGGCTGTAAAACATATGCATCCCGTAGCAGCCTGAAGTTACCTTGCAAGAACATCTTGTGACCAGCAATGGAAGATTAAGGGATGCATTTATTAAAGTAAAAGTAACACTAACATTTTTTAATTAAAAAAATCTATTTCAAATACGGCGATACATCGATCCAGAAGATGCAGAATCCACCATGCGACAATCGCATCTCCTCCTAGTCCGACTTCTTCCTATACAGAAGGAAGGCTAGGATCGATCAATCGATCGTCGCATAGTGGATTCTGCATCTTCTGGATCACCGCATTTTACATGACCGGATGCAATGTTTTTTCAAGGTATTTTCTAATGAAGCATTTAAAATAAGGATGGGAAGGACAGGGCAATTATTGGAGCAGGGTAGAAAAGTTTTTTTACTTGAAAAATGTTAGTGTTAGTTTTCCTTTAACACTGGAGACAAACATCACTGGTGATGTTGCCCATACCAGCCAGATCTTTGCTTTTGGTTTCTAACTTCTAGGTGGCTGTTCAAATCTAAGTGCTGATTGGATGCTTTGGGCAACATCCCTAGTGATGTTTGTTTCCAATGTTAATAAACAAGCCCCAAATATCCCAACTGCCACTACCCGAAGAGATTAAGGGCCCTGTCACATGGGGTGTTCAATTGTTCGGGAGGAGTTCTCCTCTTCCACAGGCGATAAAGCATCAGACAACACCTGCCCATCCACATTACATGTGGTGATCCTGGGTTATTTCCCGAAAATATGAAAGAAGAATTTCTAAGGGATTACCATGAATGCTGCAAGAAATGTTTTTTACATTTTTACATGCAGTGATTTTAAGTAATGTGAAAGGAGGGGTATGTCAGGCACTTCATTGTTCAATATAAATCTATTTCCTGGTATGCTGCAGAGGGGGGTTAAGGCTATAAATTGTTTATTATTTATAAGGATACAGAAACAAGCTTTGAGATTCAAATTAAAGAAAAAAAAATAAAAAGCCTGATATACACCATAAGAAAAGAGGCCACCTTGAAAGCAACTAAATTACTTCGGCTGTAACAAGAGAGTAGAAAAAAAAATTAGTAAGACAAAAAAGTACAATGTTAAATCAATAACCCCAAACTATGACAGATATAGATATAGATGCTTTTATTCATATAGATTAATTGACTTAATATTTTTACGAACTATATTCTGCTCACTGGTATTTAATTTCCTTTTTAAAAAGGCTTCTAAAAGCATGCAATGAATCATATCACCTTGGAAACATGAGGAAGGGAATGGGTACACTGAGTACTTTGCTTTTGTTTAGTGGAAATGTATTGAGGCAGGCAACCATACACAATACAGATTTCAGGATTTTGCTTGGGGTTGGTATATGGGAACTAGTCAAAATGCAAAGGTATTTTGCTTTTATATATCTCACATTAAAATATAATTTGTGGTACATGCCAAAGGGTTGGTTCAAACAGGCATCTTTTGTCATCAAGATAATGTGATTTCTGTGATACAGATTGGTATTACAAGGTCCCAGTTACAGTAAAATAAGTGGCAAGTAAAATATTTCTTGGCTATTTATGTTTCCTACCATGTTGTATAGGAAACAACTTTGGCAAGCCAGTTTCATGTTCTGTAAATGCTTCTTGTTTTTCATTTAATCTCATTTTCCCAACAATTTTGTTGTGCCCTATATAGTATATTTTTAATTTCAAGCTGTTAACACGGTAGCCCATGCATTTGCACTATACATAAAAGTCTTTGGCATTTATCATCACAATAATTTAGCAGTTTAACCTCTGACTTACAATATGGGCTTCAGACCAATGGGGTTATGCAATAAAAGGCACTTAGTTTGTCCAGGTGCAGCAACCCAGGCAAATTTAGTACTTTTTATTACATATGGGGTTAAAGTTTCCCTAAGGCAGAGATGGATATTTTTTTATAGGGCACACATAGGTGTGGGAGGCAATAGATTAGCATTTCCCCACTAGCATATTTATACTAAGGGATCCAAAATATTGAAAATGCATAGCTTTCAACACATTTCCACACTGTGCGTGTACCCAGAAGCCAACTCTGTGCCTGTCAGTGCACACACATACAAGGGGGCTTTTGAAAATGAACCATGTGCCATCGGCCCTAATCAACGCAAAGCTGATTGTTCGTATTTCTAGAGCTAAAAAGGGCAGACAAGGAAAACTGAACCTAAACCATGTTTGGTGCTTACGAGGTACATAATTACATTATCCGTGCACAGATAATTCCCTTGCTTAATAAACTCATGCTTACAAAACAGTCACAACAAAGGGCAAAGAGATGGATTAGTATGCTGATAATAAAATTATCTACTGCACAAGGACAAAAAAAAACACTGACTTCTATATAAATGTTTAGATCAAAAAAATCCACAATTAAAACAGTAGCCAGAAAAATATGCTCAGCACAAGCCCTGTTCACCAAACTCCTGTTGAAGGGGATATAATACCAGTAGAATAGATATGTGTACCAATAGCGTAAGGAGTAAGGTAGTTAAGGTGGCCATACATGTTAAGACCTAAGGTGGGAGATATCAGGTTAAATGATCAAATTTCCATGACAGGCATAGGGGCTGTCAGACAAAGGACAGCATAATGAGCAGATGCAGCCCCCGATCCAAAGGGAAAATCAAATCTACCCGGCTGACACCTGGCCGATTTAGAGGCCAGATATTAATTGGAGAGGACTGTCGGGGGCCCTATACGGGCCAGAACGGTCTAAAGCACTTGCATATGCACCTTAAATCTGCCCATGTATGGTTGTGTTATGCTGGGTTTTTCTGGGTTTAGCAGAATAGTCTCCTGAGAAAACAAGCACTGTAGACAAAAACAACACTCCTATCAAACAGCACATGCCATAATACAAGCAATATTGCCCGGGGCTAAATCACTTGCAGTACTATTCTGTCAAGTCCTATATGTTCCTAAGTGCCCAAAAACCCTCCTAAAACAGAGTAATAATTTACTGGGGCAGGTATATTTGCATGTGTGTGTGTGGTTTTGTTTTTTTTCTTTAATAAACTTGCACTATTCTAGTGGCTTTGATCTGCTTTGATACAGAGTGCTTTGCAAATGATAAATAGGATAAAGAAGTGAATTTGTTACTGCCAGGAAGTGCTGACAATTGAGATTTCATATTATCTGACAAGCTTCTGAGATATGTTTCCCCTAAATTATACTCTAAGCTGAACTGAAATACAAAAAAATGGAACCTCGATAAATGCAGCCAATTCCCAGCCTTTAATTGCTCACAAAAAATGCAGAAAAACCTTGGCTTTGTGGTAGGGATGCACCAAAGCATAGTCCTAAGAACAAGATAATGTACAATATTCAGTAATAACCCAATAACAATATAATTTTAATAATATGGAGCAAATATAAAATATCTAATTCAGTGTTTTTCAACCAGTGGTTCGCCATGTTGCTCACCAACCTCTTTGACGTTGCTCCCAGTGCAGGTGTTTATTTTTTAATTCTTGGCTTGGAGGCAAACAGAACCTCCAGTAGGCTGCCAGTCCCTATAGGGGCACCAATAGCCAATAAGAGACCTTACTGGCACCCCAGCAACTTTTTAATGCCTGTGTTGCTTCTCAACCCTTTTTCCATTTGAATGTGGCTCATGTGTTATAAAGTTTGGGGACACCTAATATAACAGGAGAATACTGATGGAATCAGAGTATTTCCATATTTTTCCCATTTAGCAACTTGCATTTATGAAATAAATGTGTTTCAGGCCCAGAAGAGCTGATTTCACTAAAAAGAAACAGAGAGAATGCACTACCCACCACTGAATGTGGTACAGGCTCATTAAACTGCTAACAGCTTGAGTTATTAGTGCAGGAAGAAAAGGCCAAACTGTACAACAATAGCACTGATCATACTGGTGCTAATGTGATAAGCAAATCAAATACAACTGGGAACATTTCCCACACGCATGTTTAGAAAGACAGTTATTTTACAAGTAAGCAACAGTGGAGTTTGCCTGCTACGTGCCTCTATGGATGCTGTTTACCAGTTACAAGTTGCAAATGGTCTGAATTAAATTACTTATCAGCCTTGTGAAGTCAATTTTATATTGCCTATAACCTGTATATTGTGCACTTGTTCCTAAGTTCAGGTAACTGACAATAATCCAGAGTATGGCGCTACTGGGGGCATTTTCGAAGGCAAAGATCTTCATGCCCTTAGGCTGATACAAAAGCCCATAAAATAAGGAAAATTATATTTAGACATTGTTTTGAGCCATAGTTATCCTTTTAGGTAAAGCTCTCATTTAACAACACCTTTTACCCTTCCTGTACAAGGTTATTTTATTTACATGGAGCTGCAGTTTTGCCCTTTAAAAAGCAAAAGCAGCACAATTTCTGTATGTTAGTAGCTTGCCCTGGACAATGTACAACTAGCAACTGTTTAACATAGCACAAATTTGCCAAAGGGCATCCATGTTGCTTCTAACAAAGCAAATGTGCCTCTAGCCTCAGAAATCAATAGCCCTTGCATGCTGCTTTTGTTTTGTAAAGTTTCTCTAAAGCAGGATCTAGGTAGGATTTGCATTCAATAAAAGGTAAATGGAAAAAGCACCAAGCAATAATCACCTTGTTAAACAAGTGTGGTTACTTTCTCTTTATTACTAGAAATGCTCAGGACAATAGTTATTGGTTATGCTGCACAAAAAAGAATCTTCTGTACAAAAGTTCACTTTTAGCGTACCTTTCTAAGGCCTTCTTATATTTATTTTCCAGTCTCTCATTTAGACCATTGTCTAGTTGCTAAGGTAAACAAGACCCTAGCAACCAGACAGCTGCTGAACAAAATCCTAAATAATAATAACTTAAAACTGAATGCAAACTGTCTTTTATAAACTGTATATAACTGCAGGTATCAAACTTCAAGTCCTTCAGACATTCTAAAAGGAGTTGCCCAATTAAAAACAATCTAGTGAGTTTTTGTTTACAAGAACTGTACAGCTGGGAATTGGAAAGCTGAGCCTTGGTTCATTGGTGTATGGTGCGAAAGAACACAAATTGCAGGAAAAGTAACCATTTAGCTAGGCACAGAAAGAAAACAATAAAGCAAGCACACGTCGTGGGAGCCAGGAAAGAATAATGTAACAATGAAAGAGCCAGAAGTAATATACCAAGGTCTTGCGTTCCCACAATTATTTTCAAGTGGGGTAATCAACATCCGTTTTGCTGGACACCTGCCAGTATATATATATATTATACAAAAAATGCCCCAATACAGACCTCTGGTTGTTTCAGCGTGAGCTCCCAAACACAGACAAGAATGCGAGACATATACATATACAAATACTTTACTGTCAAGCTGATGTTCTTGCGATAGCCGAATGAAAGCAGGCATGTCATACCGCAGCGTATTGTAAAAACAGGAGATTACTTGACTAACGCATAAAGACAACAACTAAGGGAACATGAAAGATCCACTCAGATCTGAGTGACCGGGCTTATATAAGCACCCAGCACATAATCAAGTTAAATGGCAGATATGAAAAAAAAAAATCAGCAGCACAGTAGCTGTACCGTATAATAATAGAGAGCAATGGTATATAACAACCACAGCAGCAGTTCAGAATAAAAGGGGGTGAATGAACTCTATAGCTATATATCACTGAAACTAGATTGCCAGTATTGATAACATTCATAGGATACACTGTACTTATATCAAAACACCGTTTTCTTAGTTCATGGAAAGAGGATTATTTATTGCACACTATACAAATGAGACAATGTAACTCTGCATTTACCAGGATTTGAACGTTCCATTACATGTCATTGCCCTTGTCTATATTAAGTGACCGACCTTCAGTTTGGCCCCTTGCATTTGATCTTCTTGGGGCAAATTTACAATAAGCATCCCACAAGGTAAGCTCACTACAAACCACAGTAATTACAGATCAAAAATAAAAACCCCACCGCAACAGACAAAAACACCAAGATAGGTCATTGTTTTTCCTACCTGGACTTATCATAAAACGGGCTGAGAAGGGGGTGCAGAGTGTGAGTTCAAGCTGAAATCAAGATTCCGTTTTCTGGTGGATGCAGCAGGAGCTGAGAGGCTTGCGCTGTAGACAGTTAGTGCAGTCCTCATAAAACACCAGCTGTAGTGATGGCATGTCTGAACGCAGCTATACCCACCAGATCTCCTGCTGAATGAAATAAAGGCGCTCCACTGGAGACCCCGGAAGCAAATGGGCCCTGCTCAAGGGGCCCTGGTCAACTCTCTGTGAGGCACTCTTGTCTAATTCATTTTCTGCCTGTGTTTCCTCCGGAGAGATCAAACAGACCTTCATCCATTACAAAAAGGCACATGGCTTTTCAAAAGAACCGTAAAACAATATGTGATCAAATCCAGGCCTACAGGCATGATGTATTTGCTGGGCACAATGTAAAACAATCCAAAAGGGGTAAATTGAGCGCTTACACAGATTTTAAAAACTGGAAAGCTCTTGTCTAACATATGCATTTTACTGACCCGTGGAACAACCATGACGGAGTGCAGCTTTAACTTTTTCCAAGCACATGCTCTAGCCCAAAGGGTGAATAACTTGGTTGGCTTTTTAACAGCTAAGAAATTTGTCTTAAAACTCCCAATAGCTAATACAAAAAGCCCTGCAAAAATTAGAGGCAGAGAACTTTTCAGAACCAATGCCATCAGAAATCTTGTACTCCCATATATTTGCACCACAGAGTACTGAATGGCAAAGTTGTATATAACAGCACTCTATGGGAGATTATTTCCTCTTCTTCCTTCCAAGGAACTTTTTTTTTGGCCGGGTAACCTTAAGGGAGGTTAAGGGAGCAGATAAAATAAGGTGCCGGAGTACTGCCAGCAGTCCTCAAATCACCTTTAGTGCCACAAGAGCCTGGCATCGATTTCCATAGCACAATATTTCTAGCAGCAGCTTAGTCTGCACGGCAAGCCTCTTACATAAAACACTTCAGAACAGACCACAGTTCTGTATTAAAATACATATTATTATGTTATTATACAAATTGCACATTTTAAAATAGGCAAAATAATATTTTATTTCTAAATGTGTCATGATACACACCAAAAGCAATAACTCAATATAACAGGGTGAAAAATAAGTTAGACTATAAACTGAGGTATCTCAATAGGCTTCTCCTATATGCTGAAAACCGGTAAAAATATATTCTTCCATAATGATTACCATTCACTTTCAATCAAAAGACAATAACATTATTGAAAGGCTTTTTGTGAAAAGAACATTGTCACTCTCTGTATTTGCATTTATAACTATGACTAGTATCTTCTATTATGTTTACCCCCTCAAAGACTATGTCCATAAATATTAACAAAAGCTATGCACCATGATTTAAATGCTGGAAAGGATATGGGAACAAACAGGCTGGCTTTTCAAAACTCCTTTCCTAGAGCAGCTGCCAGCCATCACACCCCATTCGGCACCACCATATATGCCAATAGACACAACAAAAAATGCCCAAGCTTCTCGCAGTATAAATGCCCCAATATACTTTGGCACAAGAGTTGTCACTGTGGGGGAAACATTTGGGAGGCAGTAGCTGATCCTTGGCAATTTACTGGTCACAAGGTGAGTTTCCTACAGACAATACATCCCCTCTAAGACAAATAAGATGGCAGTAAGCCATTAAAATGAAACTGGATGGTAAATTAATTGTAAAGTCCAGTTGCACAAATGAGCCTAGGTAGCAAGCTTTATTTTCCAGCAATGATACAAAAAGGCAAAGCAGAAACTGTGATTCACAGAAAAATAGTGTTCTGACTAATACAAAGATAAATGCTATGAAAGGTAAAAAAAGTGAAAGCTGAGCAGTGCAATATGAAAGAGCACTGTTCTGGTCTATAGAGCAGCAGCACATGGCAAGACAAGCATAATTAATCACCACTACACTTAAATGTTGTACACAGAACTCTATTTAAAATAAATGTAATTGCTGTAAGTCAAGAAGGTTGGCTGTATTACCTTAATACTGTATGTCACCCTCCAGCTGCTACAAACATGTCTATGAAGATTCTCATTCATCCAGGTCATGATGTTCAGTATCTAATAGAATTAAGTCTAAAGCAACTAAACTAGAGTTAGAAAGTCCAGTTGCTTTAGACTTAATTCTACTAGATACTGCTACAAACATTTCCTACCATTTGTGTGGGTAGGGAATTCCTTGCCAAGGATGTTGTTAGTTGGTTGTTGTTTATGAATTTGGCATCCCTGTTGTTTATGAATTCAGTTTACTGGGTGCCTGCCTATATAACAAGTCAGGTGGGGATGCTCTGGGTCAAGGGGAAAGCCCAAGGTCAGAAAGCAAGTGAGCTAAGGGAAGCCTGGCACCCATAATTAACAGGTTAGATAGCAGCGCTGCCCATTACAAAAGGCAGCAGTGCCCTAGTCTGTCCATAAATGGTTATCTTTCACTAAAAAGCACATTTAGCTGACTCATATGTACAAGACTGTACACAGACATAGTTATGTAAACCTGGAAATGTGTCTTAAGGACCAAATGTAGGGACCACTGCACTGATGTTGGTTATCGAGTCGTACATGAGGTCAGTCTAAGAGCAGCAACATGATGTTATCGCGTTTGATGCCATGAAGTGAGAACAGCTAGCTAAGGCTGAGATGAAATGAAACTGCTCATCACAGCAATGAAGTGTACTAGCAAACTGAGCAATTAAAATACTCGGTATAAAGTACAGTGCAGAGCATGCCGAGTGCTCTGTGTCCTCTTATAAGGATGACCATATATATGCTACTGGGCACATAGGCCAGGTGGTCAAAGCTCATCAGGAAACCATCCTGGGTATACCTATCATTACACTGGGTATTTTAACTTACATCAAGAACATCCAGTCTGTCCTTGGGTGCTGGAAGCTGTAGTTTAAAAAATCTTGGGGTGGGCATCCCATATTTGCAACATTCCCTCCTCTAGTTGGGGCTGCAGCCTTTCTGTATTGCCTGGTGCCCCTCTTTTGGGTATAGGAAAGCAAAGTGAATCACTCTCCAAAAGTGCATCACATAAGTGCCCAGGGAATGTTATATATATATATTAGGAATGTTATATAATAATGCAGCAGATAAATTTGGTCTCCCACACTCATAAATTATCTGTTCAGTGTGGGAAGTGGCAAATGGTGTCCCTGTGATACTCTGGGTACTAAAATAAAATATTGTCATTATGGAACTGCGGGTCACACAAGTATTGCCCTCTAGAATAGACTAATACAGATGGACTGTGCCAGCTGGTACACTGGAAGGGATGGGAATAAGAATCCATTAAGACAGGTTTTGACATAGATTTCTGTGTTATGGTTAGCTGTTAAAAGTGCTATTGCTGAGACGCTGGAGTCCAGTGAATGAAGATGCTGTTTCTAATGGGAACAGCTCACTGCATGTCAGTGAACGGTAACCTGAACATTAATAATGTACCAATATACTTATATTAGTATGTACAATATGTGCCAACACTGCAAGACAGATATGGTACATGAGAGGGACATTTGGGAGCAGCACCTACATTTCAATTGGCCATAACACACAGTGGCACTGCATTGTGGCCACATACTATGGGCAATCCGCCTGCTGCCATCACACTAGGACTAAAGATAGAGAACAAGAGACCTGGGCACTGCAGGAAGGCTGGGGGCAAAAAGACTAATGGGGCTCAGGGACATCTGATCTGTGGACCCTTCAGGCACTTATAGAACTAAAACTCCCAGCATCCCTTATAACCCCCCAATGTTAGGCAATGGCTACAGGGGTGCAGGTTGTATGTTATTTACAGTACAAATATCAGAGTTTCTCATCTGTCCTCCAGTGGGTCCCTGAGGCACTGGGGGCCCCAAGGCAAATGCCCTCTCTACCCCCTCCAGCTACTGCTAAAGCACAGCATATTAGAAGTGGGGGGTTGGTACACTATACGTACTAAAGCACAGCTATAATGTACCACATGTAGCAATGTAACAATGGATTTGGATGCAGGATTTCTGCACATGAATCAGTGGGTGCCAGCAATGAGCACTTACATAGCTCTACAGGGTACGTATGTAGAAAGGGAGAGAGCGCTGCAATGGGACATTAGGGTGCATCGGGCAAGACAATGTCTATGCAGTTCCCAAGCAGAACGCACACAAGTGACTGGCCCCTCAGTACCTGGGATTGTGTTACGGCTCCTCCTGCAGGCAGCGCTCACGGTCCCTCATTGTCCGCACATAAATCCAAAATGGGCAGCTTCCACAACCCGCACAAATGAGCCGCTCTCTCTACTCGCCACTGTCCGCGAACATCCCACCGCGACAGAGACGCTCTCCGCCCGGTCCTCCCGGACTCCGCTTTCCTCTTGCCCAAGTTAAGAACAAAGTTACTCCCCGCCCGCTCTCGCCCAGCGGCTGCGGCACCCTCTCGCGAGATTTCAGCGGGCAAGATGGCAGCGGGCGGTGGAGAGGGCGGTACGGGTTACCATGGTGACAGGGCAGCTTGGTAATAGCAGCTACCCAGGGGTGCTGATTAGCCGCTTTCCTGCTGAGGGGGAGTGTGACTGCTGAATCAGGGTACCATGGCTGCAGTAGTCCATCTGGAGGAGGAATGCAGGCTGATGACTTGTGCCACATATTTATCAAATATATACGAAACAGTCTTGTTATCATCTACCACACTATCCTTTCTTAAAATGACATGTTTTATATTATGTATTTAAGAATGATTGTCCAGCTTTTCTATCAGTCCCCTACCAAGTGGATCTTAAAATCAAAATTCTCATTTATATACATGCAACAGATACTGAGGTAAATTCCAGCAGGAGACAATTGTCCTACATCTATTTTTTATTATTATATTTTATAATAGCAGTTGCTTCTAAAGCAGTTTTTTTTTGCAGTAATGGCTGTGTTATAAATTGTAGCCGGTTGGAATGCATTTGCTTACAGGAAAACACACCCTGGATCTTTTCCCTGACTCCTTTCTGTCAGGGTCACTGTAGTTTCATGTTGGTTTCTGAAACCTTTGTCAGTTTCCTACTGAATAAAGGTGTTATTTTCTAGAATAATACTAAGACCGGAACCATTTGTGTGTCACAGGCCAAGCTGGTGAGACACATTCCTTCTGTTGTAATCTTTCTTCCTATTAATTACATTGACATTAAACATACTTCTTTACCAGCTGAGCCAGTAAAATACCAGTCAGGTCGCAACCCTAAATGTCAGACAAGATGGCTGCCCTACTAATCCCTCTCTCACAGCCACTCACTGTCAAAATGCAGCCTGTCACAATGATTCTGACCTTTGCCCTGTTTCAATGTCAATCACTGTAAAGATATATGTTGCCTCACTGATCTGGTTGCCACCTCTTGTGAGACAAAAAAGTACCTATTAATAGCACTAGCAAATACTAGCCAGATGGCTTCCCTGCTATACCCTTTCTTATAGCGTCACACTGTAAAGATACCACCTGTCCCTCTTATTTTGCCCCCTCTCTCACAGTCATTTTAAAGATTCTGCCTGTCACTCTGATTGTGCCACCTCTCTCACAGCCTCACATTGAAAAGATGCCACCTGTCTCTCCCTAATTCTTACACCCTCCTTCGCAATCTCTCATTTCAAAGATATAACCTGTGTATAAGATTCTGATTACTCTTAGCAGTTTCTCACTGAGAGTGCCACACAGCCTATAGTGTACAATTAGCCTGCATTTATATAAATTCACCTCCACCCATTACCTTTTCATCGCTAAATCACTTAACTTATTTGCAATAACTGAGACCTGGCTTTCTCCTACTGATACTGCCTCACCTGCTGTTCTGTCCTTTGGGGGGCTACACCTTACTCACACTCCCAGACCTGGAAACAGGGCAGGGGGTGGGGTAGGACTCCTTCTCTCCCCCCGCTATTCATTTAAAGTCCTTCCACCTCCTCCTTCTCTTTCATTTTCCTCATTTGAGGTTCACTCTATTAGGCTCTTCTCCCCAGTTTCACTTCGCATTGCGGTCATATACCGACCTCCTGGACCGACCTCACAATTCTTTGACAACTTTTCTGCCTGGCTTCCTTACTTCCTTTCCTCTGACTCCCCATCCATTGTACTAGGTGACTTTAACATACCTGTTAACAATCCTAATGCCCCTGCTGTCTCTAAACTCCTCTCACTAACATCCTCCTTTGGGTTATCTCTGTGCTCTGACTCCCCCACTCACTGTAATGGAAACTCCCTGGATCTTATATTTACAAAATGTTGTTCTACCTCCAACTTCACTAACTCCCCTTTCCCCCTCTATGATCACAACCTGCTCACATTTCAACTCTCGCTAACTCCCTCTACACCCTCTGCTGTCCCCCAAACATACACACACCGAGACCTGCAATCCCTAAACACGTCACATCTCTCTTCTTCCTTTGACTCTCTTCATTCTAACATCCTAACTGTCTCTTGTCCTAATCAGGCTACCTCTGTCTACTACTGCACACTCGCCACTGCCCTCAATAAGCTTGCTCCTGCCAAGACTAAACGCATGAGGCCCAAACCACTCCAACCCTGGCACACTGCTCATACCAAATCCCTCCAAAAACAGTCACGTACACTTGAGCGCCGCTGGCGCAAATCAAGGTCAGAGTCAGATTTCTGCAGCTACAAATCTGCTCTGCTCTCCTACAACACCACCCTCTGCCAAGCTAAACAAACCTACTTCACTGCACTTATTAACTCCCTCTCTAAAAAATCTGCACAACTCTTCTCTACCTTTAACTCTCTGCTGTCCCCTCCTCCACCCCCTCCATGTGCTTCAGTCACTGCTCAAGCTATCGCAGAGCACTTTAAAAATAAAATTGACACCATCCGAAGTGACATTGCACAACTTAATTCCCATAACCATTCCCCTCCCTCCCTACATGCTACCCAGTCTCTTCTTGGCTCCTTCTCCCCAGTGTCTGAAGAGGAAGTCTCAAAACTGTTGGCTTCCTCTCACCTTACTACCTGCCCGCTTGATCCCATTCCTACCAAACTTCTACGCAATGCCAACCCCTGTCTTATCAAATCCTTAACTCATCTATTCAATCTCTCGCTCTCTACTGGAATCTTTCCCTCCCAACTGAAACATGCACTTGTAACCCCTATTCTGAAAAAACCCTCCCTTGATCCCTCCAATCCTACTAACCTCCGACCTATCTCTCTGCTCCTATTCATCTCCAAACTGCTTGAGCGCCTAGTATACAACCGACTGACACTATTCCTCTCTGATAACCTCCTGGATCCCCTACAATCTGGTTTTAGACAACAACACTCCACCGAAACTGCTCTAACCCGACTAACAAATGATCTCCTTTCGGCTAAAGTAAAAAAACACTACTCGCTACTAATACTTCTCGATATCTCTGCTGATTTTGACACTGTGGATCACCCTCTTCTCCTCCAGACTCTCCGCTCTCTTGGCCTTCGTGACACTGCCTTATCCTGGTTTTCATCTTATCTCTCAGATCGATCCTTCAGTGTCTCTTACAATGGGGAATCATCTTCTCCCTTGCCTCTTTCTGTTGGGGTTCCTCAAGGCTCTGTCCTGGGCCCCTTAGTATTTTCTCTCTATACCTCCTCACTTGGCAAACTAATAAATTCTTTTGGCTTTCAGTACCACCTCTATGCTGACGATACTCAGATCTATCTTTCCTTCTTCTGATCTCAACCTAGAGCTTCTAACTCGCGTCTCTTCCTGCCTGTCCGCTATCTCCACTTGGATGTCCCAACGTTACCTTAAATTAAACCTCTCTAAAACTGAACTGGTTCTCTTTCCCCCATCCAACGCCCACACTGTTCCCGAGGTATCTATAACAGTTAACAATTCTACCATCACCCCATCTTCCCAGGCCCGGTGCCTTGGGGTTATCCTTGATTCTGCCCTGTCCTTCACTCCTCATATCCAATCACTTATCAAATCATGTCACTTTCACCTAAGAAATATCTCCAAAATCCGATCATTTATCACCCAATACGCTGCCAAAATTCTTATTCACTCTCTTATAATATCTCGCCTGGACTACTGTAACTCCCTATTAATTGGCCTTCCCCTCCAAAGACTGTCCCCTCTCCAGTCCATAATGAATACTGCTGCCAGGCTCATACACCTCTCCAACCGCTCCTCCTCTGCCATGCCACTCTGCCAAACTCTGCACTGGCTTCCCCTACCATCCAGGATAAAATTCAAACTAATGACCCTCACATTCAAAGCAGTTCATAGCTCTGCCCCACCCTACATCTCTGAACTTATCTCTAGGTACCATCCAACCCACTTGTTACGCTCCTCTACTGACCTGCTCCTCAACTTCTCTCTCATTCCCTCCTCACACGCTCACATTCAAGACTTTGCAAGGGCTGCCCCCCTTCTCTGGAATTCACTCCCACAAACTGTCAGACTATCTCCCAATCTCTCTGCCTTCAAGAGATCTCTAAAAACACATTTATTCAGAGAAGCTTACCCTTATCTAGTTAGGGGGTGTGCCCCACCTCTCACAACTCTGGTCATGCCCATTCCCACACCTTGTGTCTCAACCCTTTCTCCTTGTAGATTGTAAGCTCTTTTGGGCAGGGCCCTCTTCATCTCTTGTATCGGTTATTGATTGCTTTATATGTTACTCTGTATGTCCAATGTATGTAACCCACTTATTGTACAGCGCTGCGGAATATGTTGGCGCTTTATAAATACCTGTAAATGTTAATGTAATAATGTAAATTCTGTGCTTACTTCACAAACTGTAACATCAGTTGTTCCATTGGGGCTGCTATGTAGGATATTGTAGTGCAGGGGTGGGCAAAACATCGATCGCGGTCCACCAGTTGTTCTCCGAGGATTTCTGGTGGGCCGCATTGAAGCTGGGAAAAGTGGAAGTGCGGTGTTTCCGTGCGTTTATTGGGTATGCGTACGTACACTGCGTTGCTGAGGAGTCACAAGTCGATCACTGCGGGAAAATGTCTGGCACCCCTGTTGTAGGGTTTTAAGCTTCTGTTTGCATACCAGATAACAGATATGCAATTTCAAAAAACACACCCACTAGGTGAAAACTTTTCTTGTACAAAGTAGGACTGTAGGTGCCAAGAAATATTACCAGTGGATGACAGTATAAACTATCTACTGTAGGTATAGGATATTTTATGAAGAAACCTGTTATTTATCATGCTCTGAAAATTAGCAGTTTGCTATTTGCTTTTAAGTCACATGATATTAAAGGGGTGGTGAATTACCCCTATTCCTAGCAACTTTCAAACTGGTCTTCATTATTTATTTTTTTATAGTTTTTAAATTATTTGCCTTCCTCTTGTGCATCTTTCCAGCTTTTAAAGACCCCAGCAAACACAAAACTTTTGCTCTGTGAGCTTACCATTTTACTATTAGTTTTACTTTTTGTACAGTCTTTATCTTATTGTTCATTTGTTCTCCTATTCATATTTCTGTCTCTCCTTCAAACCACTGCCTGGTTACTAAGGTAAACAAGACCCTAGGCTGAAATTTCAAACTTTTGAGCCAATAGATTCACCACATTAGCGCCACCTAGATCACTATATTTATTTTGCAGAAAGCATTACCATACCTGAGTAAGAGCACTAGAAGCTTTATCTGTTTGCAGCTGCCATTTGTTTAAAATTACCAACACATTTTAGCTTTGTCTTCATAGCTTCCTGCTCTATAGCTCTAGCCCTTATAGCTCACATTACACATTTCTAAGGGAGGGGAGAGAGGAGAGAACTGCGCAGACTCCCCAGGAATGAAGGATTTTTCTGAGAGAGGAAGTCAGATACCAGAAGAACATGTTTACAAAAAAGGAGACAAGAAATCCTGTGTTTCTTTTGATAGAGGACTCAGTGCAGCTTTTCTGTGAGTGCTTATGGCTGTATTTACATAGACCTTTTTGATAAAGCTTAGTTTTTACCTTTCCTTCTCCTTTAAAGGTAAACAACCCCATAAGGGTTTGGATTTCGTTTAACTAAACACTAAGGAGTCAGCTGAAAACAAATCTAACTAAAAAAAAGAGCTTGGATTAGGTTGTCCCAAACTGAATCCTGAACTTGGTGCTTTCCCTATTTCTTAACATATTTTGGATGAGGCACAGATTATATCTAGCTTTGTGATCCAAGATTTGGTACAGAAGAGTATAGTAAAATCCCTAAATAAAGTATAGCGCTTTCTCCATATGTGACAGAACTGTAAGTGCTGTGGTCAGTCAAGCTAAACTAGAGTGTCCCATTATCACTGGAATGCGGTGGGGGGGGGGGACAATTAAAAAAAAAATAATTTTACTCCACTTGCTAGTAATACTGAAGTAATCCTGTCAGTTACAGAACTGTATCAAGTGTTCAGGAAGAGAGAGTTCCCCTTGCATCCTTACACTTATCTGTCACATTGCCAGATTTTGAAGGCCAATTCATCACTCCAGAGGATGCTTTTCCACTGCTGATAAAACAGGTATTTATTATGGTAAAAATGTCTGCATTGAAATTACATGATCTGTATAGTTCTATACTTTTTTTCATAAGTACTTAAATACGTAAAAACCGCATGATTCACCCTGGTATAAATGGCACTGAGATTGAATGGTATTCTTTACCTAAAGGGCAAGTATTAGTTTACCAGACAAAGTGGTAGGGAAAAAAGCAACATTCTCTTAACAATAAAGATATTAATCAGTAAATCTGCTTTTCCCAAAATCACTTAGCTTTGTTTACATGTGTTCATACTATAAATATTGTTTCCTAAAACAACGGAAATGTAGTTCCTGTTTGTTATAAAGTAGGCCCTGGAACGTTTTTCCAAAATTCCAGACTGCATCTTGGTGTTTACTGATTACTGCCACAATCTCTTACCTATGTATTAAACAACAGTACATTTTCTAATATTTCTGATTATAGGTATAAGTAGGATGTGGCCTTGCACAAAGAAGGATTGACGGGAATGCATATACAGTATGAATACCAAAGGACTACATTTTTAACATTCATTATGTACAGAATTAGGTTTTCTGAATTATTTCAAGATATGTGCACTTCTAACCGATAAAGGAAGAAAAGAACATCTGCATTTCTTGGACCTCAAAAGAATGTCACTTGTGAAATGCCATGTGTAGCACTGAAATGCAACCAAGCACCAGTGTTATAAAACCTCCTAGCAGTATTTACAGGCAGGTTGGCTGATTTCAGCAGTTTTGCACTGATCATTCTGTTGTCCCCTGCTAGTGCCTTGGGTCCTTGGATGGATGCTGGTAACCGTAAGTCAAAAAACAGAATATATCCTTAGTACTTTCATGAACATTTCACACAAAAATCGGCCGCTGTGCAAGGGTCCAGAACAAATGTGCTGTATTACCTATCCTAATGCTGGCCCCAACAGTAGGACTTTCATCCCAACATATTAACATGTTATTTCATATGAGTATGGGCCAATTTGGAGCGGCATCGAAAAAGGTGCTTAACATAGTAAATATAGTACAGGTATGGGATCCGTTATATGGAAACCCGTATATCCAGAATGCTCCTAATTGCGGGAGGGTCATCTGTCATTGACTCCATTTTAATTTATTAATTCAAAATTTTAAAACATATTTCCTTTTTTTCTGTAATAATAAAACAGTAGCTTGTACTTCCAACTAAGATATAAAATTATTTTTAAGTAGACATGTATGTCGATCCAAATTACAGAAAGACCCCTTATCTGGAAAAGCCAGAACATAACGGATAACGGTACCCATAACTGTATTTCTTTTGCATTGGATCCTAAAACTGGAGTGTTAAACTCTAGAGAACTAATAATTTATGTAGAATAGCAAATAAAAAAAAACAAAATGCACAGTTAAAGGTTTGCTACATATTTTTGTCTTCTCAAACAGTGACAATGTGCAGACCTGACATTTTAGATAAAATAGAATCTCATTTCCAACAATGCCTGTGCCATCTGATCACTTCTTCCCACTCACTAAATGGACTGCTATGTTATCTATCCACCCTTGGAAACCCACCCAGTTATGCTGCAGATCTGGGCAGACATCCCACGTCGAGGAAAAAATATCCTCCTTAGAATTGCAAATTGTTCTCAAGCTCTTTGAGATTTGCTCAGGAGCACCATATACCAGCAGAGCACTGAAGATATTTTTTCTTGCACATGCAATTTTCAGCTTAGCATCATTAAGCACTTTATAGATCAAGAGTTGATTTGACATGACTGACAGATCAACTTGCTAGGTCTGTTCTTCTGCAAAAACTAAGCTGTGAAGAATCATGAGGGCAATGTTTCCAAATCCTATATTTCAGTATGTTGAAATGTAAAATTAGGCTGCTGTCTTTATATTCTTAATCCCCCTGCCTTAATCTACTAATGCTATGCAATTATTACAGAGAACTGGTTAGGATGGTATTTTGGTAAGTGCACTTTCTTTAGTATAATCTGTTCCCTTAGTTGTTGTTATTTAAAACTAGTACATCTCAGACATAGTTACATTGTTGTTAAATAATTATAAAAATGCTCTAATTATAAATGGATTGTTTTGAGAGTTTGCACCATTTCATTTACAAAACATACCTACAATTTTGAAGATATATTTTTTTTATTGCGATGCAAACAACAAATAGGACAAAATAACAGAAAACTTCAGCATGCATAACAGTTTACCCTCCCCTAAAGTTAGTACTATGTAGAGTCACCTTTTGCAGCATTCCTCAAGGCAAAACTGCTCCAGCCCATTCATGTTGGATGGTTTTCACTTGTGAACAGCAATCATCAAGTCTGACAGGTTCACAGATTCTCAATTGGAGTGAGGTCTGGACTTTGACTAGGCCATTCCAACACATTTAAATGTTTCCCCTTAAATCACTCGAGCGTTGCTTTAGCAGTATGCTTCGGGTCATTCTCCTGCTGAAAGATGAACCTCCGTACCATTCTCAAATCACAGGCAGACTGACACAGGTTTGCTCAAGAATATCCCTGTACTTAGCACTAAACATCTTTCCCTCAACTCGGACTACTTTCCCAGTCCCTGCTGCTGAAAAACATCCCCACAGCATGATGCTGCCACCACCATGTTTCACTGTGGCGATGGTGTTCTTGGGGTGATGGGATGTGTTGGGTTTGCACCAGACATAGCATCTTCGTGGCCGAAAAAGTTAAATTTTAGTCTCATCTGACCAGAGCACCTTCATCCATACCTTTGGGGATACGCAACGCTTTTTCAACAAAGTATTTTTTAGAGAAATTTTTGTCCTTGATCCCCCTCCTGCATGCCCCTGTCCAGGTCGTGGCACCCTTTAAACAAATTTAAAATCAGTTTTCTGGCCAGAAATGGCTTTTCTAGGTTTTAAAGTTCGCCTTCCCATTGAAGTCTATTTAGGTTCGCTACATCCCTACTCTGCAACTCCTTTGGGTTACCTTTGGTCTCTGTGCTGCCTCTTTGATTAATGCCCTCCTTGCCTGGTCTGTGAGTTTTGGTGGGTGGCCCTCTCTTGGCAGGTTTGTTGTGGTACCATATTCTTTCCATTTAAAGGAGAAGGAAAGGTAAAAACTAAGTAAGCTTTATCAGAAAGGTCTATGTAAATACAGCCATAAGCACTCACAGAAACGCTGCACTGACTTCTCTGTAAAAAGATTAGTTGTGTCTGTTTTCCTCTGCCAGAGACACGCAGCTTTCAGCTTCCTGCTCTCTCCTGCTCCCCCCTCCCTTAAGAATGCTAAGAACTCACTCCCCCCCCTTAGGAATGTGGATCTGAGCCAATCAGCAGGAAGCTGACTCATAGGGGGAGATTCACTGAGACACGAACGCTCGGAGCATTCATACGAACGCTCCGAGCGTATTCTCGCCGTTTTTTTTGCGCCCACACGGAAAATTCGGAAAGGCTCTGCTGCTGTTTCCAATGGTCAGTACGAAAATTTTGTGACTTTCGGATCGCCAATACGATATCGTGAGTAATACGATTTTTTCGTAAGCATTTTCGGGATATTTGCTATCTTCAGAAATTTTCGTTTCCAATCCAAATTTTTCCCATTCGTGATTCGAATTCATGGATTAGTAAATCTGCCCCATAGTCTTACTAACTGAGCATGTTAACTTGGTCCCGGTGTCTGTGCAGGAGCGAGGCATTATGGGAACTTTCTTTACACAGCTCAGAGTTTTTTCTTCCCGTTTGGCTTCAGATCTTCTGAACAGGAGAAATATGGGGAGACTTAAGGGCACTATTGAGACAACTGAAGGTATGCCTGCAGTTTGAGATTAACTCTTTACTAACCTTTCCTTCTCCTTTAAAGATTATTGATTTAGTGGTGCTCCGGGAGGGGGGTGGGATCTTCAAAGATTTGGATACTTTTTTATAACCCAACCCTGACTTGTACTTCTCAACAACTTTGTCCCTGACTTTTTTTAAGAGCTCCTTGGTCTTCATGGAGTGATGCCTCTTGCTTAGTGGTGTTAAAGCCTCTGGGGCCTTTCAGAAAAGGTGTGTTTATACTGATATATCAGACTTGTGAAGGTAATTGGTTGCACCAGGACTTTTTAGGGGCTTCCTGACAAAGGGGGTAAATACATATGCACATGCCAATTTTTGTTTTTTCTAAATTCTTTTTTATATATATTTTTCTCATTTCACTTTACCAATTTAGACTATTTTGTGCAGATCCATCACATAAAATAAGATTAAGAAACATTTTAATTCCAGGTTGTGCGGCAACAAAACATAAAAAATGCCAAGAGGGGTGAATAGCAAAGCACTGTATATATATATATATAGTCTTAGGCAGTGTCGTTACTCACAGGATTTCACGATGATATTCAAAGAAGAAGACAAAAGTAAATGCAAAAGATGGTGAGGTTTATTATTATTATCGGGAGAATATCCGCTTGCTTGGAGACCTTGCCAAACAAGCAGATCTCACAGTGTATGGCCATCTTAACTGAACAGTTATGTACCATATGCCCCTTCCCCTCAAGTTACTGGTTGATTACTAGCTATATTTAAAACATTTCTTATTTATTTTACCCAGCATCATTTTTACACTGAACTATTCCTTTAAAGGGGTATGTTGTCTTAAAATTTACTTTTTGCATAATGTAGATTGATATTCTGAGACAATATGCAATTTGTCTTAATGTTGTTCTTTTTGTAGTTTATTAATTGTTTAGCTGTTTGGGGTTTTTTTTGCTCTCTAGTTTGGAATTTTAGTGGTGTGAATGAGAGACTGTATTATGAATCGAAGAGGTTCTGAATAAAAAGATAAGTAATAACAAATATTTATAACAATAAAATTCTAGCCTCACAAAGCAATAGTTTTTGGCTGCTGGGATCAGTGACTCCCATTTGAAAACTGGGAAGAGTCAGATGAACAAGGCAAATAATTAAACAAAAACTATAAAAAAAATTAATTAGAGAGTTGCTAAGAACAGGACATTCTATAACGTACTAAAAGTTAACTTTTCCCCCCACACGCTAACATACAGACAGGTTAATCGGCTCCACGTAAAACTGACCATAGTATGTATCAATGTGATAAAGAACTTAGATTGTAAGATCCACTGGGACAGGGAATGATGATGAATAGTGTTAATATATTGCAACATATGTTTTTTAATATTGGTAAAAACCCTAAAAATGACCATAAATGTATACATGTAGCTTTGTAAAGGGAAAGAAGCACACCAGTTGTGTCGGCAATGCCTTTAAGAAGTTAAGCACCCTCTGAGAACATGTATGTAAGTGGTGTGCTGAAGATTTTTCTTTATGTTGATTGAACATAAATGTATACAGACACACACAAACACACATACACACATATATATAGTATACAGGGGCGATTCTGGACATATTGCCACCTGAGGCGGCTCCTGGATGCCGCCCCCCCCCCCCCCGCTCCCCAGCGCTTACCTTCTGAGCTCAGGAGCAGGGGCGGTGAGATCGCTAGTGCAGAGAGCGCAATTGCGCTCTCTGCACTAGAAGAGCCGAATTTCCGGTTTAAAATCCGGAAATTCGGCTCTTAAAGTTACCAGGAGCGGCTTTTTGCCGCCCCTGGTAACTGGGGCGCTTCTGCTGCCTGAGGCGAGTTTCTCAACTCACCTAATGGCAGAAGCGCCCCTGATAGTATACTACCCATTATACCCATAATGTAATGCAGTGCTGTCCAACTTCTGCGGTGTCGAGGGCCGGAATTTCTCTTGCATACATGGTGGAGGGCCGCTAATGGAAGCCAGTGTTGGCCACTCCCCCATTTTAAACCACACCGATTTTATCACAATGGTCGCTGTAGGGATATCAACCATCATTCATACGTTAAAGAATTATATTATGTCATATTAAGACACACCCTTAAATCCATATGCCTCCTCCTCTCCTGTGGATAGCACAGCAACCCCCAGCATATAATTACACACCTTAGGGACCATTTAATGGCTATTTCCAACAGCTAACAAACTCCCAGAACAAACCCCTGCCAGGTTCACCTCCCACAGGCAGCATAGGGTAGGCAGAGTATGGCACACACAGGCAGCACTCTGCCTGTCCTATGCTGCCTGTGGGTGCTATACCCTCTCTGCCCTATGCTGCCTGTGGTTGCCATACTCTGCCTACCCTATGCTGCCTATACACAGGCAGCATAGGCCAGGCAGTACATACGATGTCTGAGGTGTGAAGAGGTGAACAATGTGGGTGATTATAGCCTGAACCTGAGGTGTGAACACTGCAGGGGGTGAACAATGCAGAGATTAAAAGGTGTGAACAACACAGGGATTACATTTTTAAACAATGCAGGGGGATTACAGCCTGAATCTGAGGTGATAACCATGCAGGGGGCCAGTTAATCTCAGTACTGATACCATTTAAAATTTACACAAAGTTAAGCCATCAAAGCATCCAGACAGGTGGGGGGGGTCACACAGAGGGGGGGTCGAGGGCCGCCAGTTGGACAGCACTGAGTAATGCATTTTGCTACTTTGTGCGTTTTCCAAGTCACAAACACCTCACAGTAGTGAAAGGAAAAGTATTTCTGCTTATCATATGATATTTTAACCTGTACATTACACTATTAATGCAGATAACTTAAATATATCTAGTATCATCAAATACAGTATTGCTGAAAAATAAACTGCATGAACTAGTGGCTACCATTTCATCATAGTATGCAAACTACCCAAGTAGTCATTTTTTAGCTCCAGTGAAGTGAATGTCAAGTCAATGATGTCATCTTTTGAATGACAATATGGTAATGCTAATACCTTTCCCTTTGAAGTAGATGTGCTTCTTTTCTCACTTAATAGACTGTTTATGAGTTAGCTATCTCTTAAATCTCCTGTAAGCCCTACCAATGTTAACAAGCCAGTTTTAAAGGATAAGTAAAGTTTAAAACTCTTTGGGGCACATTTACTAATCCACGAATCCGAATCACGAATGGGAAAAAATCGTATTGGAAACGAAAATTTCAGAAGATCGCAAATATCACGAAAATGCTTACGAAAAAATCGTATTAGTCACGATAATATCTTATTGGCGATCCGAAAGTCACGAAATTTTCATACCGAACAATTGTAAACAGCGGTAAAACCTTTCCGATTTTTTCGTGCAAACGGCCGAAAAAGTAGTGCGGCGTACGAAAAAGTCGTGCGGCGTACGAAAAAGTCGTGCGGCGTACAAAAAAGTCGGGTGCCGTACGAAAAAGTCGTGCGCCGTACGAAAAAGTCGTGCGGACGCCCGAAAAAATCGGCGAAAATACGCTTGGAGCGTTCGCATGAACGCTCGAGTGTTCGTGCTTTTGTAAATGTGCCCCTTTGTGTGATAACAATTGGTTAGACACCCCCAGTGAGCTAAATTACTAACTTCTTGTCCTGGGCTGGTGCATTATCTCTATTTAAAAATAAACCACTGGGGGTACATTGTTGGGGAGCTCTGTGCCTTATGTTTCTCTTCCATGTGCTTGGGTTTGGTGCATGCCCATTATAGGAGTTCTGCTATGCTGTGCATACACCGTGCCCAAGCCAGGATTGCATTAGAGCCAAAGAAATATGATGGCACCCCAGAATTAAAGTACCCCAGGCTGGTTTGATTTTTGAGGGCACTAGCAACACAGACCCATAAGCCATGACAATATTAACCCTCAAAAATGTCCCCCTTAGCTCCCCATTTTCCTTCCTGCTGATTGACAGCACATGCTTTGTGCTGTTGTCAGGTACCGTATCATAGGGACTATACTGTATGTATACAATATAAAAATCACAATGCAAGGATATAAGATTACATGACAGAATAAGAACAGCTGCATTCTGCATAAGAATTGATCAGAGTTACTAAACTCTGGCCTGGGACAGTATGTTTAGAATATAAAATGTAGGGGTCCTGTAATTCAGAATGCTTGAGATCTGGGGTTTTCCAGATAAGTGATCTTTCTGTAATTTGGATCCCCATACTTTAAATAATGATGTAAACATGAAATAAACCCAATAGTATTGTTTTGCCTCCAATAAGGATTAATTATATCGTAGTTGGGATTATTACAAGGTAACTTTTTATTATTACAATAAAAAATATATATTTTTTTAAATTTGAATGATTTGATTAATGAAGTCTATGGGAGTAGGCCTTCTCGTAATTTGGCGCTTCTGGATAACAAGCTTCCGGATTACGGATCCCATACCTGTAGCGTATTTCTGGCCATATTCTTTTTTTAGACTTTAGTTCTTCTTTAAGGCAAATGTTGTATTTGATTCCAATGTGCAAATGATTAATGTGACATATGTACGCTATACAGTTATTTTGCTAAATGTTATCACACATTCAAACACTTCCTTCTGATTCTGCAGTTAAACTGGTCACCAAATATATCTCTTTGCATCAAAGTAAGCCAAGCATAGCTGTCATATAAATATTTGAAATGAACTTTTCACAGCTTTGAATTACCTTTATCTTTGCTCATTCTAAACTTCAGAGATTTGCAGCTTGTTTTGGCACTAGAGACTTTCACCTCTTACTGATGAAGAGAATAGCACTTTATGAACTTGTTATGCATTCAAAGGTCTGAATCTAAAGGCCACTGTGCTATTTCTGTCACTAAAAAACAAAATGTACAATGTGTAACTGGCAAAAAAATACATAAATGTTTATATCTCATTTAAAAAAAAACACAAAAAGAATATAAAGTATTTCTGTTTGTGAACAGTATGTACTCTCATTTTACACCCACCAGCTGATCAGTTTTTAAACTAAAGGATGTTCTTTTATGATAGTAATGACGAGTTTCTGTACAGAACTCAGGGATTTTATATTAAAAAATGTAAGATCTAAATCTTGAAATAGTTGTATACAGGAAGTACTAAGCTCAGCCACATTTAGTAATAACTAAATAAGTAAAATATTCATCATTCTATAGAGATAATGCATTTACCTTTTATGTAGAGCTGGGCGGTATGACCAAAAATCTATATCACGGTATTTTTCAAAATTATATAGGTATCACGGTATTTGACGGTATATAAATAAAAAATAAATAATAAATATTGGTGGCCCCCCCACCCCCCCCAACAACCCCAGCCCCCCCGCAACACCAACCCCAGCCCCCCCAACCCCAGCCACAACCCCCCCAGCCCCCCCAACCCCAGCCACAACCCCCCCAGCCAGCCCCCCCAACCCCAGCCACAACCCCCCCAGCCCCCCAACCCCCGCCACAACCCCCCAGCAGAACTTACCCAACTTGTGGTTCCTCCAGCTCCAGCGATGCGTCCTAGCGACGTCGCGTGCGCGCTGACGTCACATGCGCGCCGACGTCACGTACGCACGGGCGCAACCCGGATGTGATTGGAGAAAAACAGCAGGAGGCGCGCATACCGGTATAGCGGTATGTTAAAAACTCATACCGTTTTTTTTTAAAAAAACGGTATACCGCCCAGCACTACTTTTATGTATTTGTGTATCTACAGAATATTGGATGTGGGTAGTGTACATAAGGCATTCATTAGTACAGTGATCCCCAACCATTGGCTCGTGAGCAACATGTTGCTTGTCTGTGGCTTATGAGTAAAAAGGTTGGGGACCCCTGCATTAGTATATACAGTTTATGTTTAAATTGTTTTTTTCCAGGATTTACTCTCTTATTAATGAAGTGAAAATAAGAAAAACACACCAGCCCACTGTACCTGAGAAAGAGCAATCCTCTTCCTCTACTCAACAACAAAATAAAGAGTGCAAGACTTGAGCTGATTTAAAGCTATGGCTTCTGTCATTGAAAGTTAACTGCATTTTTTTAGTAGAAGAGGAAAGCATTTTTTTCACAATTGCTAACAAGGTTGCAAAAATAGTCCTCAGTGCAAATCAGTCAGTCTGTAATTTATGACTGATGATTAACATTATTGCCAAAGATCTGAAAGGAACATATTTTGTGATTTGACATGCTTCAGAGTTTAAAAGCAGATTTTCACTATGGGGTTCTGTCGCTGTATATTTTAAGATCTGCAATCATGATAGGGATGTCAGAATGCATTTTTTCTATCTCTTTTTGCTTTACATGAAGATAATAGATAGATAGGAGCATTCATATTACTGTATCCAACATTAAAAAATCACTGCAGCCCAGTTGTATACATAAAGGCCCCTGCCACCGCTGGGGTTTAAAGGCACCTTACAGCTCTTGCCCCACCTGCAAGCCAATGCTGCTAGCTACCTAGTTGGCTCGAATGAACCAAAAACATACTGGCAAGTCATAGGTTAATGAGTTCACATGGCCACTGACAAATCTGGGGTTAATGGAGTGCTCATTAGCCATTTTTGCAGTGATCTCACTGGCAAGTCTGAGCATAGGCGAAGGGTGACTTTTTTTGTTTGGGGAGGCTAAAGATGAACTAAACATAGACTAAAGCTAATGAGAGTGGATTCACTGCTGGCGTAAAAATGAAGCTCCTCTTGTGGTTTCCACTGACTTCTAGGGATACTGTGCAAGTGCAAGTACGAATGGGAATGCTTTTTTCAACCTAAAATGTTTAGGATGTAAAAGTATTCATACATGCACTTCTGTGAGGGGTTCTCCATCCATTTGTGTTTGTGATAAGTTAGCTCAAATGTGTTTTAGTTAGTTTTATAGAGACAAAGGCAGGCGGTACTGATATCCCAGGCACATGATATACAATGAAATGCAGTCCATATTTACGAAACCAGCACATTATATACATTGAGATGCAGTGGGTACTGATGGAAGATATTCAGGCCCTAGCACTATAACACTGGCACTGAAACACATTGGTTTGTTTCCCAGCAATGCAGTCTCATGAGGGCTCCATTTTTGTTTTATCGTGCCAAGCAGGTTTGGGGAGGCTTAGCCTCCCCTAGCCTTACTGAAAATCTGCCTATGTGTCTGGGGATAATGGAGTGCTCTTTTCCATTTCTGCTGTGATCTTGCTGGCATGTCTAGGGATAATTAAGGGCTCATTGGCCATTTTTGCAGTGATCTTGCAGGCATGAAATACAGGTATGTCAGGGAATGCTTAGGGCCAAAATATGTCATTATATTGATAGTGCACTGTGTGTGTCTTCTGGTGCAATATATACTTCAAATGCTGCCATTCCAAACATGGAAAAGGATGTGTTTTTGTAAAATAGGCATGGTATTTAGGGGCATGGGCACAAAGAGGGCATAGCAAAAGAATTTTCCTGCTATGTGTGGCACATCATTATTCCTCCCTTTCTAAATATTTTAGTGTTAGGGAGTACAAATCTGCCAGCCTGAGTGTGTTTTATTAGTCATTTAAGGAAGGGGGGGTTGCAGCCACTAATAAAAACATGCAAGCAATAAAGCAGGAATTGTCTCTTAGCATAGGCAACTACAACACAGAAGAGTAGACTAACCCAAAAGATCATGTGGTAATATGGATGGTATGATTTTTTTTTTTACTAGAGAGGTGTTGCCTCTGGTCAGTGTAAAAAAATGACAACAAAGTCACCAGAGTGTTACTAGCCCTAAAGAGGCAATAAACTCATATGTTCAACATCAGTTGTTTTTTCTTGATATATGATATCACTTTAAACTTGATGCTGCCCCTTGCCCTCTTCCTAGTCAGTGTGGGAAGATTTAGCATTGCCTGCCAGCATTACTGTTAATTCCAATGTGCAGTCATTTTGTGGACCATTTGCTGACATTTTAAAATGTTCTGCCCCACTTTTTGGCTAGAATACAAAATATAAACCTTAATACTCTTTGCATTCATATGTAATATGAGGTTAGATTAATGGTGTCAATAGATTTTAATTGTTTTTGCCCTACTGCCAAACCTGATCCATATGGCTTACTGTTAAGTACATATGTGTCCTATTTATGAATATGTATATTCTAAACCTTGGTGTTGTAATACAATAGTTCTCTAGCAAATTTAAAAAAACCAAAAAACTAGAATCTTTGTTTCATCAAATAAAAAACTGATTTTGTCGGCATGACAGACATTGCTAAGCTAGACAGACAGGGGAATGTAAAGTATTTCTGCTGCAGGCAGTCAAGAGGCAGCGGTTAAAGCCCTTGGCTTCTACATGCAGATAGGAATAGCAGGAAAAAACCTTAAGCCAGGAAGGAAGAAAAACAGAGCAGACAGAGACATGGGTCATAATATGTCAGGATATGTTTTAAGTCTTATAGGATGCTGCCATTATGGGTAATATGATTCTGAAGGGGTATTACCTGATTTCTAATTTGGTTTTACATGATATAATATGCTTAAAGAAGTTCAAATGAGCTGTGTACAAACGATGCAATTAGTTTGCTTGTAACTACTTTTGATTTCGGCTCGGGGTTAAATTACATTGATTGGGGTAATGAGTACAACTGTCTAAATCATACACACTTAGAGATTGCATACTTTCCATTCTACTAACCCAAATGCTATGGCTAGGGGGTAAAAAAGGGGGTGGGTCTATTTTACAAGGGAAATTGGTGATATAATGTTCTGCCAGAAGAAATCACATACAAAGTTATTATTTAAAGATGAACTACTTCCTCAGGAATGAACTTATACTTATACTTATACTTATACTTTCCCTCCAGGTCACTGCAGAAAGAACCAAAACAAGAGCATGAATATAATGAACTGGTTGCGCTGATTCTTTTTTGCCATATAACACAGTGCTTCAATCCTGAGTCAAAATAGACTCAGCTACATACTCTTCTTAGTTTAAGACAAGGATATGACAAGCGAGAGATGTTCTGCATACAGGGAAATCATTAGGGACAAAGGACCTGAGTAACACAAAGCCTAAAAATAGTGATATTTAGATAGTTGACATCTAAAGGGACTGACCAACTTCTTCTTAAAGGGACAGGACTCTTTATAATTCCAGGCCAGATAACTATATTTCTTTTAGATTCACCTGGACTCATTTTAATATCAGAAAGATTTAAAGCTGTCTTACCCAAGGAAAGAGCATTTTTGTAATCTATTCTGCTGAAAAGAAAGGGAATATAATATTTACTAAGCACTGTCTCAGTGTCAGAACCAAGTTATGACAAGTTCAATAGAACCGGGACAATGTGGATCATTATAAAATGAGGCCACCCACCTGCAAATTTTACAGAGATAAAATGCAGAGAATTGTCCTGGGTTGCATTACAATTAATTGGAATTGCTGTGATTATGCAGATGAGAAGTCGTCTCTGAGCCAAACTCTCAGTGATTCCCTTTAATTATAATGGGAACCAACTTTCAATAATTTTCAGTGTTTTGCTGCAGTGTTTTTTCCCAAGGAGAATATGCCATGCATGACATTACTCTGTAGGTGATTGTTGGATCCCATGTACTAGATTATCATGTATTTATTTATTTTGCAATATCTGTCATGTCGTATCATGGAGGTGGCACATCCTGGATGCTTAATCTCTCTGCATTTACTGCTAACACAAACATCCAGTCCACAGCCTTTTATTTTTCCCAAAATAATGTATTTAGTACATAGAACTACAGAAATCTTTTCTTTGTCTGCTAAAATAATCATATACACAAAACACATTCAATTAAAAACTGAAAAAGAACACCCCCTGCCAACATGTGTAGTTAAATTAATATACTCTCTCAGGTTAGCATTTCATCTCTCAGAAATAGGGATGCACAGAATCCAGGTTTTTGGGTTTGGCCGAACCTCCAAATCCATTGTAAGGGATTCGACTGAATACCAAACCGAATCCTATTATATGAAAGTAATCACCTAGGGTTTAAGTTTCAAAAGGGGGGATTTTATGCTTGCCGGTAAATAATAATCTCAATGTCCTGTATTGCTAATGCAATGTCAGGGTAGCAAGAGATTGGGTGCACTCATTGTTATTGGAAGCAGAACTATTAAATATTTTATTTACATTATACGGCCTTTCATCACTTAGGAATGGAAGATGTATTTTTGTAAAGATGGTATTAGTTTAAAAAGCATACATATATACAGCATATATGTCTTTGGGTGTACAGAATTTAAGAAGGTAATGCAATAATAATAAAAATATGTATCTTGGGGTAATGTTACGATACTGAAAATATGCATCTCATTGGTTGTAATGGCAGATTTTGGACCGTTTATTAAATTACCCCTTAAGTCTTATCCTTAACCTGAAACATTCTCTGTCATTGCCTTTATGACAGGTTCTTGTGATGTAGGTTAAGAAAAAAATCACATTTATGTTAATGAAACTTTGAAAGCATCCTTAAAGGATGCCTGAAACTTGTAGCTTCTTTCCTGGAATCTGCAGTGCAGGAATGATAATAGGATGCATATGAACTGCTGTTCAGTATTTCATCCAATGGGGCCTACCTTTCCTTACTATTGTAAGGATTTATAAGGAGTAATGCAATGCACATGCAGAATTGGTACTGCTTCTAGGAATAATGGGAGCATTTACTGGTCTACTGTTTAAAGCAAACATATAATTTGCTGCTATGGGTGACTAGAACAAAGTTTGTCTCTGTTACTCAAGGCTGGAACTAGGGGTAGGCAGAACAGGCTATTGTCTAGGGCACAACAGCGAGGGGGCGCTAGGCAGGTACCACTTTTCTGCTACCCCTGTGATATGAGTAACTGCTATGGTGCATATTGTCCCAGTGTTAGTAAATGAGCTCGGGTGACTGATGGATCCTTGATTTTAAGAAGCGAATGCGCACAATATTTTGGGTAAGGCTGACCAACCTTTCTCAGGTGGCAATTGTCCAGAAACCATGACCATGTTTTATTCCCAAGTATATGAAAGCCATCTCTAGAGGATATAGTATACAATAGAGTTGAGTGTTTTCTAGACCAATCTGGTCGAGTTGTAATCTCTTTGATGGTAATTGTGCCCATCCAGTGCAATAATGTTAATTGTATTACATGATTTGGATTTTACTAAGGCACCACACACTTGGATAAATTCAATCATAGGCATAGAATAATAAAGCTTTAGTGTGTCTTCCCCAAAAGCAGACTCGTTGCCATATCAAAGCATATAGTATTATAGTTATAAACTCTCCCTTCTATTATGATCTGAAAGTCATGATGGTCTCATGGTGTCATTGGGCCTTAAATATGAATTTGTGCCACTTGGAAAAACGCGAACCATTTGCAGAATTCCCATTTAGGCTGTGTCCTACTGTGTAAAGATTATTGTATATTCATGGGGAGAGTAATGTAATAAATGGAAAAGATAGCTATTTGTCCAGTAACAGCACATATTACCCCCTAACATAAGAGGCAAACTTACTGTTTAAAAATGACAAGTGTCCAGCAGGAGTGCATGAATCTGCCTCCAGAAGTTGCTGAACTACAACCCTCAGAATGCTCCCAGTTTTCTTTGTTGCCTATTCCCACTCGATAATGTTTTCTGGCTGTAGCTGGCCCTGTCTGTACTGAAGAAATGAAATCAGGATAAATGTGTTCCACCTCTGTGCTGGGCATGGAAAGTTTAAGACATAACAGCTTTTATGAACCTTCCTGGGAGGCAAGGTAATGAACTGTGGCAGGGTTAATGCAAATATAGTGCACATTGTCTGGGTTTTAGGGAATCACACGCAATCACTAAATGGATTCTCTCCATCAATGCATTCCACAGCAGTATTCAGGATTTTTTATTAACCTTTATTTATATAGCACTAAAACGTTTACACTGCACTTTAAAGAGACTGTTGGTCTTTCACATGAGACCCTGCCCAGTGGAGCTTACAATCTAAGGTCTCTATCACACAACACACTACGGTCAATTTCACCAGGAGCCAATTAACCTGTCTGCATGTTTTTGGAGTGTGGGAGGAAACCCACACAGACAGAACATACAAACTCCTTGCAGATTGCATCCTTGTGAAAACTGATCTGAGAACCTCACCGATGCAAGTTAGCAGTCCACTGAGCCCCATGCCACCCGTGTAAGCCCCATGATATTGAATTTGTCCACCTACAAATGGTTTAATATATAAATAACAACTTTTTTTATATTGGTAATCCTAGGGATAGTTAATTTGCAGTGTTTTTTAATTCTACAAGACAGCAGATGTGCAAAGGTAATACTGTACCAGGAGACTTATTTATCTACATGTTTGGAGGCACCAATGCTTGCATATCATTTTTAGGAAAGGACTAATTTGTTCATCCCTTGGACCGATTCGGCAGCTAATCGGCCCGTGTATGGGCAGAAACGAGCGGCCTGGCCAACCGATATCTGGCCTGAAATTGGCCAGATATCGATCGGCCAGGTTAGAAAATCCGGTTGGATCAGGGACCGCATCGGCTCGTTGATGCGGTCCCCGAACCGACTGCCCATGGCCGCAAATGTAATCCGATCGTTTGGCCTCAGGGCCAAACGATCGGATTATTTTTTTTTAAAGCAACTTCCTACCCGATATCGCCCACCCGTAGGTGGGGATATCGGGTAAAGATCCGCTCGCTTGGCTTGGATGATCTTATAGTGTATGGGGACCTTAAGTATGCACAATTCACAAAGGAGCAAAGTACCAAGTGCAAAACTAAGGGATCCCTGGAATTAACACCTACCTTTGGGGAGGGGCAGTATTAAGTCTCCCTTTGTAAAAACACCAATAAGAGTGCTTTGCCTTGTATAAGAAAGGACTACGTGCCATGCTTTTTGCATTTTGCCCTAATTTTTATATCTGGACTTGCACCTTGTTTTGAGTACCTAACAGCAATGCACCTCACTTTGAATGCAGTGAAATTTTTTACAGTGGGGACAGTTGGTGGGTGTCCATGGGACTTTGCAAAGCTAGTACATTAGATGCCCAAGTTGCAGACCCCCGAAGGCTGCACAGTACTTACAACCTGCCTATGGCTCCTAAAAGCACTGTGCCATACACATTGTCATGGGTAGTTTTCAGCTGGAAAATATGCATTAGCAAAACCAGTGACATTAGCCTAAACTGGCCTAACAAAAAAAAGACTGAAAGACTGAAATGTATTTTTCATAGCAAAAAGAGGATCTTTGTATTCATAGAACATGTTTACATTTTAAACAGTGAATTCTTACAGACATCCCTAGGGTACAGTAATAATTCCACATTTTTGCTGGTCTAGTCAGCACAAAAAAAGCCTTAGTTATACAATAACCCATTATAGCTTAGTAATCCAACTCACAGAGATAAAGGGGTTTACTTCACACAACACAATTTCATGAAGAATGCGTATATCTCTGTGTTTGGAATCTAAGTTATGAGGTTATCAAATTAGGCCCAGCATACCGAATGGCAAATTTAGCAATTATCAAATATCTGAAACAACAGCCTTGAAGAACGCACTGTAACAATATATCTATGAGAAAACTGCCCAAATGCTACCCAAGAAAACAAAGACATTGTTCTAGCACAAGATATCTTTTTTCAGTACAACAACAGCTAAAGGGCAATCATTCAAATATCACCACTGCCGAAGACACTAAAGCCTATGGCAAATTGGCATTTTATTTAAAAAAATGAATGTGGTACTGATATTTACATTCACCAGTTTGTACATTTACTACATATTGAATCCTTGCAAAAGATTTCTAGCTGGTGATCAGTTGAAAGAGACTATAAAGCCCAATGGAGTTCTGATGGGCACATATAAGGGGTCATCAGCCCAAACGAACAATCTGTAGATTCTGGCAAATGCCAGAGGGGCTGCTGTAAGATGCCATAGTCTGTGACCTGGTGGGAGGCTGTTTGGCCCTCTGTTTATTTAGAATGCTAGGGCCTATATTGAATCACAGTATGGACCCAGGGGGTATTTACGACCACAAGCGTAGTTGTATGAATGCTAAATTGGCAGTTACATGGTAAATACCATTCACTGATGGTACTTGCCTCAACATTCACTCCTTCCGCATCGGTAAAAGGGTCAAGTGCAGTATGCAAAGTGAAATTTTGCACACAATCTCCATGCTTTCTATCAACAATGCAGTGATTCTCCATTACAGCATCCCCAGTGGGAGCTGTACGTAACACAACTGCTGTCAGTGCCTCAAAAGTTGCTCTTGTGAGGTGGCGTGACCGCATGTAGAGCAGGCAGGACGCACTAAACTGAGCTCCGGTACCGAGTGCCCGAAAACCAGAGAAAAAACCCGCATCCTAAGGCAACCAACACTCCAGGGGGACCTACTATAACACCTCCAACTTACCCCGAAGGCGACCGCAGCGAAAATGGGGAAAAACAGAGTGCAGCCGGCAATTGAAAGAGCCCACAGAGTACCAGGCAGACCGGCACCACCAGGCGCCCCACCACGACCGCTAATAGCATGGCTCCTAAACTTCAGGGACCGTGATAGGATCCTGAGAGAAGCCCGCACCAAGGGAGACCTCATGTACGAAAACACCAGAGTGTCCATCTATCCAGACTTTTCAGTGGAAATCCGTAAACAACGTATGAAATTCACAGACACCAAGAAACGCTTAAGACATCTTCAACTCCCCTACTCTATGCTCTTCCCGGCCAAGCTACGAGTGGTGGACAACAGCCAAACACTCTTTTTTACTTCACCCCAAGAAGCAAATACATGGCTGGAACACAGACCTGCAAGATCCCCCCGCAGATAAGTATTGGGCACTTTGCCAAACGAGGTCACTTACACCTGACACCCTTAGAATGCAAGCATATATATCCTGCAAGGGCACCGGTATTGGCTAGCCAGACACAAACACCGGGCACAGACTAACTCCATAGCCACAAAGACTCTGGTCTTACCTCTAATATTCAATTAAATCAGTTTAAGTTTGGGACTAAATCCACTACAAGTTGGGGAGGGTGGTGGATAGGGTGGGGGGAAAGGGAGTTAAGCATTGCCATACCAACCACTACCTCAGGACTAAATCAAATAGCAAAGATAAAGCAAACAATATCGGGATGGGACTGTATATCCAACGAAAACCAATGGGAGGAGGGAGGGAAAGAGAATCCGCAATATGGTACAATATAACTAAAGGGAAATGTTAATGCAAAATGTGATTTTAATGTCATGGAATGTAAGGGGCCTGGGTAGCTCTATAAAAAGGGGCCTGGTCAACAAATACATAAGACGACATAACCCACACATAGTACTCCTACAGGAAACCCACCTGGATGGTAGCAAACTCACAACACTAAAAAAACCATGGGTGGCAGCAGCCTACCATGCACCATACTCAAGCTATTCTAGAGGGGTCTCCATTTTAATTGCAAAAACATGCACGTACTCCCTGCACAATGTAACCCCTGACCCGGGGGGAAGGTTCCTAATAATCCATATAAGCATAATGGGCAAATCTTTAACTATAGTCAATGTCTACATCCCCCCACCCTTCTCAGATGAAATACTATACTCCGTTATGGACAAAATTGCCAAAATGCCATTTGCCCCCATCATAATAATGGGAGACTTTAATAACGTACTGAATGGTGCTATAGATAGACTGCCTATAACCGACAGAGTTGACCAGACCCTTTCAAGGTGGCTAGACACCTTCCATCTAACAGATCTATGGCGGGCCCGCAATGCAGGGAGCAAACAATTCACATGCTTCAATGCGGCCCATAACACCATATCTCGTATAGACTTAGCCTTGGGGTCCCCTGACATCGCTCAGGTCACAAATGACACACAAATAATGGCCAGAGGAATATCAGACCACTCGCCAATCATACTGAAAGTACTATTAAATCCAGAACCCCAAGACAGAACCTGGCGATTAAGCCAATACTGGATAAACCATCCAGACATAGAAACCCCAATGGCCAACTCTATCATAGAATTTTTGTTACTGAACGAAGGTACGGCAACCAAACCAATTGTCTGGGACACCCTTAAAGCCTATGTTAGGGGGGAATATATCACCCATATAGCCTACCTCAAGAAACAGCACACCATGCACATAGACAAACTCCAGCAACAAGTACTAGACAAAGAAGCTCAATATGTAGCAAACCCCAGTCCAGACACAGTGTCAGAATGGCAGAACTCGCAGGCAGAGCTCCTCCTAGCGCAAACTCAGAAAGTTAAAAAAGATATACTATACCATAAAACCAATATCCTAGAATCAGGGGACAAATGCGGCAAATTGCTAGCATACCTGAGCAGAGACCCTGCCCAAAACACTGCGATACCAAACATAACAACATCCACAGGTAACTATACCTCACACCCAAAATCAATTAATGAGGCATTTCGGGAATACTACTTAACCCTGTACAAATCCAAACTAACAGTTGAGCCCGGCGACATAGCAGCATATTTAGCCAGGATCAACTTACCCACCCTAGATGCCCAGGGCAGACACCTGTTGGAAGCCCCCGTAACAGCACAGGAGGTGACTGACGCTATCCAAACATTCCCAATAGGAAAAACACCAGGAATAAACGGTCTCCCCATTGAATGGTATAGAAAATACCAAAAAGAACTGACCCCCTCCCTGGTAAGCCTATTCAACGACGTTAGAGGAGGGGCCCCCCTGCCAGACTCTATGAGAAGGGCAATGATCATAGTCCTCCCCAAGCCAGGCAAGGACCCTAGAGAATGTGCATCCTACAGACCGATATCTCTAATGAACTGTGACGCAAAAAATCCTAGCAAAGATTCTGGCTAGACGCCTCAACCAAGTGATAACACAGTTAATAGAGATTGATCAATCAGGTTTTATCCCAACTAGGACCACCAACATAAACATCAGGCGCCTATTTACAAATCTTAGTGTGACCCATGACAATGCAGGTTCTAGAGTCATTGCTACCCTAGACAATGAAAAAGCATTTGATTCGGTGGAATGGGCCTACTTGTGGGCAACCTTGCAAAGTATGGGGATTAGAGAAAACTTTATGAAATGGATCCAAGCACTGTACAGGGACCCAGAAGCAACTATACGCACAAATCAAAACATATCCCTGCCCTTTGCACTGCAGAGAGGTACCAGGCAGGGCTGCCCTCTCTCACCCTTACTGTTTGCAATAGCTATAGAACCACTAGCGGCACTTATACGGCAATCACCCAGGATAGGAGGGCTCAAATTAGGAGGGGTCACTGAGAAAATATCATTATTTGCAGATGATACACTGCTCTACTTAGCCAACCCTGAGATAGAACTTAACACAGCGCCCTGGATATTATAAACACACTAACACACTAACTACTCAGGCCTTAAAATAAATTGGAGCAAATCGGCAGTCTTCCCAATAGACCCACAACCATAACCCCCACCCCAACTACCCGGAGGCCTTCAATGGACCGGGGAATTTAAGTATCTGGGCATCAAAATCCAAAGAAATATCCATAAAATTGTGGAATTAAACCTACTACCCCTACTATGGGCAAGGATTTCAGTCTGTAGATGTGCAAAGCTGGTAGAGACATACCCTAAAAGACTGGCAGCTGTAATTGCAACAAAAGGTGCTTCTACAAAGTATTGACTCAGGGGGCTGAATAATTACGCACACCCCACTTTGCAGTTATTTATTTGTAAAAAATGTTTGGAATCATGTATGATTTTCGTTCCACTTCTCACGTGTACACCACTTTGTATTGGTCTTTCACGTGGAATTCCAATAAAATTGATTCATGTTTGTGGCTGTAAGGTGACAAAATGTGGAAAAGTTCAAGGGGGCCGAATACTTTTGCAAGCCACTGTATATATTTAGACAATCACCCACAAAAATACCCAACAGCTTTTTCACCAAAATCAGGGCGCTCCTTACACAACTATACTGGCACCCCTCCACACCAAAAATCAGTATAGCTAAACTCCAACTCCCAACCCAGGAGGGGGGTTTTTGCAGCCCCAAACCTCTTTCTTTTCTATATAGCTGCTAAACTAACCACAGCAAACTGGTGGGCAACACCTACTCTGGACAACCCGGCCACACGCCTTGAAGCCCAGACAGTGGGCTCATACGAAAAGCTAAAGAATCTCCTATATAGGGGTTGCTCTTACACCCCAAAAGCAACCCCACTCATGAAAGAAGTAGTATGGGCTTGGAACACCGCCCTCAGCCTCTTTCCCAAACCACAAAACCACTGCTCTGACCTCACCCCGCTCTGGTGCAACCCCAAACTACAACACCTCCAAACCATACCAGACCCCCAACTATGGGCTAGTTTCCAAATCAAGTATATACAAGATATAGTCAAGGAAGGGAAACTTCTGGACTTCCAGACCCTAAAAAACAATTTTAACCTACCAAATAGGATGCTTTTCCGATATTTCCAGCTGAGACAAGCAGTACAATCACAATTCCAAGGAACAGCCCTACAAACTACCCCCTCTCGAATAGAAGAACAAGCACACAACTACACACATGCCAAGGCCCTTTCCCGCTCCTATGCTCTTTTGGCACTGGCTAACGATACCTTACTGAACAAACTCTACAACAAATGGCTAATAGATATACCAGACATGAATAAAGAGCAATGGAAAGAAACCCTTGACTCAATCTTTGATTATATAGTGGCCTCAAGAGACAGGCTAATACAGTACAAATTCTTGCACAGGGCATATATCACACCCAAAGTACTAGCAAAGATATCTCCATCCCAGGTAGACGAATGCCCCCGCTGCCACCAATCCCCAGCAGACTTCATCCACATGGTCTGGACCTGCAACAGAATAGCGAACTTCTGGACAGAAGTGGCAGACTATATATCTGATCTAACCAGCGCTCCCATCACAGTAACACCATCCGGAATGCTACTAAACCAAATTACTGATCTAGCCCCAACAACTGCGGAAAGAGCTCTCATTTCTATTCTGTTAGCATATGCCCGTAAGTCTATCACAATGAAATGGAAAGCCCACTCATAAATAAAGCTCCACAAGGGTACGCAGTGCTGTACAATCTTACAATATACACAATTACACACAGGGAGGACAAATGTTATAATAAATATAAGTGAGTTATAACGATCTACCAGTTTTGCCCCCCCACACAGGGGAGACAGTACCCCCCATACACAGTGCCCCCCAGGCCCCCATAGACAGTACCCCCCATACACAGTGCCCCCATACACAGAGCCCCCATACACAGAGCCCCCCAAACACAGTGCCCCAATACACAGTGCCCCACATACACAGTGCCCCCATACACAGTGCCCCCCATACAAAGAGCCCCCCCATACACAAAGCCCCCCATACACAGTGCCCCCCAAACACAGTGCCCCCCATACACAGAGCCCCCCCCATACACAGAGCCCCCCCATACACAGAGCCCCCCATACACAGAGCCCCCCCATACACAGAGCCCAACCATACACAGAGCCCCCCCATACACAGTCCCCCCCATACACAGAGCCCCCCCATACACAGTGCCCCCAAACACAAAGCCCTCCAAACACAGAGCCCCCCATACACAGTGCCCCAATACACAGTGCCCCCCAATACACAGAGCCCCCCCATACAGAGCCCCCCATACGCGCTCTGACTCCTTGCGCTGCTTCTCTTCTTATGATGCTCCTTCTCCGGCGGTCCCTGGCCCTTTTATAAGGTTGCGCCCCGTGTGTACGTGTGACGTCATTACGCACGGGCGCAACCTTATAAAAGGGCCAGGGACCGCCGGAAAAGGAGCATCATAAGAAGAGAAGCAGCGCAAGGAGTCGGAGCGCTTAGCTGAAGACCTTCTCATCCTGCTGTCGCGGATCCTTCTATGAATGTCCCGCATTTCCCGCATAATCTATTACGAAAATGCGGGACATTCAGGGAACTATCCGGGACAGCGGGACGCGCTATAGAAAGCGGGACTGTCCCGCTTAAAGCGGGACAGTTGGGGGGTATGGTACAGGGGGATTACATTTTTAGACAATACAGAGGGTTTACAGCCTGAATCTGAGGTGAGAACCATGCAGGGGGGGCAGTTAATCACAGTACTGATACCATTTAAAGCTTACACAAGAGTAAGCCATCAAAGCAGCCAGACAGGTGGGGGGCCACACAGAGGGGGGTCGCAGGCCGCCAGTTGGACAGCACTGGTCTAGGAATAAACGTTGGCAATGCACAGTTTATAGTCGAGTTAAGGTAGTAGTTAATTGTAGTTTTATTAAACATAAAAACAGTGGAATACAGAATTACAGGGTATGTAATGTCACAATGAGATCCATCAGACCATATGTTATGTCACAAACGTTTGATACATGCTTTGTACCATAAGATCTCTCCTTTGATGTCCTGATTGAAAAATATGTCTGTAATCTGTTTCTTAATAAAACTCAATGGTTAAAAAAAAAGTTGCTCTTGTGCAGAACACCAAAAATGACAGCAACCAGACATAGAAATTTTTCAGTGCAACTGCATTTGGTTGGTGTCGAAGTGCAATTTTGATACACTGGCTGCAAATGCATCAGATGCATCTACCCCTGCCAAATGCAAAACATGCCAATTACACTCAAAATTGCATGTAGCGCACTGCACTTGCAAAAGAAAAATATCAGGTTCACTGGTAGGCCCCTGGGCACACTGGACAGCAAAGAAGTCGCTTGAGGCAGTATATAACAGCACATTTGGAGGTAACATGCAGCTATCATATCTAGTCACCATTTAGTATTAATCTGACCATAGTAACTGCCATTTAGTACATTCTGCCTAAAATTCTTGTCATAAGTTAGCCATACACTGGCATATCAGCCCATGTGGGGCCCTTGCAAAAATGCCTTTTCTAGGAAAGACTGTACATTTTAAACTTCAAGGAAAGTTTGTTTTGTTTATATGGACAATCAGACATGTGTGCAAGCATGGTGGGCCTAAAGGAGCATGCTTAGAATATTTGGAAATGAGTTGGATATGTTTTTGATATTTCTTACAAAACAGAAAGATGAAATAAGAAAGAACAGAAAGTACCACATTAAAAAATAGTTTAAAATAAACTTGCTTAGAGTGCTTGGCAATGTCACTTATACAGTATATACACCTCTGAGGACTGCTTTGTTTAGATCGTGAAAGTGCACTTTTTCTGACAGCATATTGCAAAGTTCTAATACTAAGGAACTCCTTATAGTTGCAGAGGGGACTGTTTATTTTATTAGACATGTGCAATTTATCTTGCGTTTTACTTTTTCTAGGTATGCAGTTGTTAAGTTGTTTTTGTCTCTACATAAACTTTGTATATTATTGCCGGTAAATCATCGCAATAGCTTCTATTAAGTTCCTTTGCTGAAAATAGTTGAAAGAAAATGTATATTCAGCGTACATATAATTCTAGGTCAGTGCTGTCCAACTGCTGTCCAATGATTGACTATCCTACTTGCTTGGTGGCCAGATTATAATTAAAAGTTGTCATCCAAAGAAGTGAGTCTAGGGCTGCCATCGGGGGGGAGAGGGGGGTACTGTTGTGCAGCGCCCAATGAAAATCTTCCTCAGAAGGGGGCCCAGGCTCATCGCAAAAGATACGTAAAATTTGTAAGTTATGCATAAGATTACATTAAAACTTACGCAATTTACGTAACTTTCGTAAAAGTTGCCTATAATCCTAAGAAACTGACTTAACTTGGCTAGAAACTTAGGTAACTTGCGTACAAGCAAAAGACAATGCAGAAAAGGGGCAGAAAGGGGCAAACTCCACTCACCAACAATGTATTATTTATTTGGGAAGCTATTTACTGAATTATATCAGTGTCACCTACATGAACTTTCCAGCAGGGGAATGACTGGTTATTGGGCCCAACAGCAACATCAGTGGGCCCCTACACTTACGCAACTTATACTACTTTCAGAGAAACATACTATTTTACTATTTTTATGAACTGCCAATAACTACTAGTTACTGGGCCCCACAGCAAGATCATTGGGGCCCCTAAACTTTCGCAGTTTATGTAACTAATGTGAACATTTCCGTAACTCCTGTATCAAGCAATGACAGCGCAGAGCAGGGGCAGGTAGGTGGGTGCGTACTTGTGTTCATGGGGGGGCCCCATATAAATAACCTGTGCGGGGCCCCAGAGGTTCTGATGGCGGCCCTGAATGAGTCTGAGGGACATTTAAACGTGTTGGAGGGCTTGCAAGACAATGGCAGGCCTGTAAATAGAGCTACAGGGGTGAGCACATGACAGTATATCTGCTTTCCTCCACCTATGTACAAAACACAGGTGGAGGAAAGCAGACAATCCACTATGTTTTCCCTTTCCCTTAGGGCCTGAAGATGTTTAGGGAGTACAAAGCTGAGCAGTTATTGGGTTCCAATAGGTTCAAAGTATTTGAGCAATTTTAGTATTCCGAAGAAGCAAATGATTGCAATTATAAGGAAGAGGAAGTTTTAGATGCTGAAATTGTTTAAGTGTTGATAATGGTTAATGGCCTTGAAAGTATTCAGACCCTTGACCAATAGCATTCTTATAGAGAATTTCATTTATTGTCAAATACCGCACTTAAGGGCTATTGTGCATTTGTCCCCCTTCCATCTATCATTACTCCTAATACAGACAGATGTGGGCATTTTACCCACCTGATGTGCCATAGCTCTTATTGTGGGAAGTAAATGGTCTAAATCTAAATATATTTGCTAGGCTCTGCAGTTTAAACAAGAAAACAAACTCCATTCCTCAGGATCTTGTTGGATTCATTTATTAGAATGTGAGATCTGGTCTTGTGCCTTGAGAATAGAGATCTGCAAGGAAATACAACCAGACCAACATGCCCCCTTTCACAAACAGTATAATAGGGCATACTTTAATAACTTTCTGGATGCTTTTGCTATGGTTCATTAAGTCTTGGGTAAATCCCCAGGGATTCTGGGAAACTTTGCTGGAGCAAAAAAATACTGTACTATTTTTGTAGCATTATTTTTTTATTGGTTTCAAAATTAGTAATAAAATTTTATAAAGTCATAACAACATTAAACTGTCATCACCATGTCATTATTGTTTATAAAAGGGTGTCATATTAATAGAATAAGGTATCACTTTGTGGAACAGTGCCCATGTTCTAGGTGTGTCTATTTGTCCAGGGGCCCCATATCTGGTCATATTTGTCCAGTTTAAGTTTTAGCATGTAAGTAATTTTTTCGTTAGCTGCTATCCACCAGATTTTTTGTTAGACCATTTGTGGGTAGGGGATAGGTACTTTCCACACAGAGGCAAGGGCACTCCTTGCTGCAGAGCAGATTTGGGTTACAAGTTTGTTATAGGGTTTGGTTATGTCTGGAAGGTGTCTGCCTAACAATGCTGACCATGGTTCTGGTTCAATATGTTTTTTAAATAGTTGAAAGATAAGAGCGAATGTGTTGGACCAGGTTTGTTTTACAGCTGGGCAGGTCCACCAGTTGCCAATTTGTGCTGGGATGTGTACTAATTGTAGAAGCATTTATAGGGTTTCTTCTTTATGACAATGTTCAGAGAAGTGCATGCCATGTCCCCCGAAAAGTTCAGTTTATTGTTTACCCATGAAAGATTTTCCTATGTGAAACTCTCATTCCTGATAGTATTTAGTTCTATCAGGTGTCCGATCATGCCACACAGGGGGCACATTTACTAATCCACGAACGTCCGAAAAGCGTCCAAATGCGTTTTTTTCGTAATGATCTGTATTTTGCGACTTTTTCAAGCGCTCAATATGAAAAAGTCGCGACAATTCCCGAAAGTCGTAATGGCTATGAAAAAGTCGCGACAATTCACGAAAGTCATAATGCTATGAAAAAGTCGCAACAATTCACGGAATTTGTAATGGCTATGAAAAAGTCACGACAATTCACAAAAGTCATAATGCTATGAAAAAGTCGCGACAATTCACAAAAGTCATAATGCTATGAAAAAGTCGCGACAATTCACGGAATTTGTAATGGCTATGAAAAAGTCGCGACAATTCGCGCAAGTCGTAATGGCTACGAAAAAAAATACGAAAAAGTTGCAAAATGTTCGTTTTCCAATCCGAATTTTTCCCATTCGGATTCGTGGATTAGTAAATCAGCCCCCAGGTGATACATTTTGGAAACTAGTGCTTTTTGGAGTGATACATTATTATAGGTTAGTTCAAATCTAGTCTGTTTGTTGCTTCCAGAGAAGGGGATACAGATTGAATGTAATGGATTATTTGCCAGAATTGAAATTTATCTTGATCAGTCAGATCAATTTTTGTTTAACAAAGTCCCAAGAGGCTAGTTTACTTAATAATGGCTTGGTGTATAGACCAGATGCCTTTGTTGGCCCAACACTTGTATCCCAGAGTTACCAGTTCAGGAGGGAATCCAGGATTATTGTGTATAGGGATCATGGTGCTAGATTCTCTTTAGTTTAAATTTAGTGCAGCTGTGATCCCATATCTGTACTGTGTGGTAAATATAGGGAAAAAAGTGGATTTTGACCCCTATTGGCTTTGTTATGGCATTTTCAATTGTCCACCCACCCGTGTGTCATCTCTATGGAGTGTCATTGTGTCATCTGTGCTAGACTGGCCACTAGATAGTAGCTTTTGATGTCTAGCAGGCCCCAGCTACCTTTGTGTCTGGATCTTGCTAGGAGGTTTTTTGCTATTCTCGCCTTTTTACCTTGCCAAATAAAGGAACCAGGACCAGGGGGACTCTAATTAGGTACAGTATTTCTGACAATATTACCATTTTCGCTGTATTAACTCGGCCTAATAGGGATATTGGGTAAGGCATCCAGATAGGGTTGGCACCTGTTAAGTTTTGACAGAACAGTTCGGTTTTTCTAAGGTCTGTTCGAACAATAATCTGGCCAATAAATGAAAGAGTCTATGGGAGAAGGCCTTTCCGTAATTCGGAACTTTCCAGATAAAGGATCCCATACCTGTAATAGATCCAATACTGTTAATTAATAGATTGAATTTTCTCATCAGGCACAATATAGCTACAGATACGTTTGCCACCCATGTGGTTTTGTCCCGGACATCCCAGGTTTTCAAAGGACTGCCTAGTTCAAAATTTTCTCTCCAGTTTAAAACACTAAAAAAAACTGGACAGAAATGCAGCCAATCGCATCAATTGTTGCAGTAACCCCACTTAGGCGTCATAATCCCACTGACATTATTGTGCCCGCCTCTGATGTCATCATGCCCATGACCAACATCACTCCCCACCCCAATGCCGTCTGCCACCGCCCCCTTTGTTTGGGTTTAGCCTCTGGCAAAGGTGGCAACCCTACATCCAGATGAGCATTAAAGATTTGAGGTGGGTGAATGCTGGTGGGCAATTGTGTTGTATAGCTGTTCTGGGGTGTCCGCTAGCTAAACGCCTAAGCCTATATTTCATTCCTTTTGGCAGCCAGTTAAAGTTGAAGTTAAGTTTGAGGAGTATAAGAGATGTATCCGTGTAGAGACCCTGTTGTTTTGAATTGGTTTTTATGGAATCCTGATCCTGGTGGATGCTCTGAAACACATTTGGAAGAGATGATAATCTCTCCTATTCATTTTATAGTCTCATATTCAGTCTCTCATTTAAACAACTGCCTGGTTGCTAGGGTGATTTAGACCCCAGCAACCAGAAAGGTTAAACAAGAAGCTAAGTAACCACAAATAATAAAAAATAAAGATTAATTGCAAATTGTCTCAGAATATTACTCTCTACATCATTCTAAAAGTTAATTTTAAGGTAAACAACCCCTTTAACCACTAGATTTTCAGATGTAAGTGTAGCCTGCCTCACAAACAGCTCATGGACATAGTTGCTAGTATGCAAAGCACAGTACGGATCTGTATGCATTTAACAAATTATTCACAATCATATTTAGACATATATACTGAGAAACTAAGATGTTAGCATCCATGGACACCCATCCTCCCAGGCTTACATAATTCTCAGTTGAATGGGTTTGTATGTACTGTATAGTTATTTGCCAGAATCCTGCTTATGCCATTCTGGGAGTCTGACTAACTCTGTGGCACTGCAGCGCTGAATATAAAGATAAACATATACAGGGTATAATATTAGAAGCTAAGAGTGGGAGGCATGTTCCTTAGCAACCAAACCTGCCAATGAATTGGACAGAGGCATCATTCACAAAGATACTTCTGACAACAGGAAGGGAAAGAGATTCAGAGCGCGCCAGTAACAAGGACGGTTTGTACTCGGTGGTCTCTTTGGGAAACAAAATACTCACACACTGTACCTCACGGCAGCAAATATATACATGTATGGCAGTGTTTCCCACGCAAACGCCTAAGCCTCTCTGTATTACATGAATGTTGATTTAGATTTTTAAAATGATGTTACCACCACTTAAAGTCATAATGTTGTTTGGATTTATTTTTCTCCAATTAAGTAGCTCTATACTTTTATCATTTATAATACCCCTATGCTTTTTATTTCATCATTAAATATTCTTGTTTTGGTTCTGGAAAGAGGTTTGGACTATGCTGTCCAAGTTCTTAAAGGGACACCATCAGGATTTTGAAAATTCTGCCGTGCCATCCTTAGGAACCAGTAGCCTGAAGATGGCATCCAGTGCTCCTTAGGCAGTTGGTTTTAGTAAATTTTGGGTTAGTGTATCCCGAAAAGGTTGTGATTTGAAAACTGCCATCCCCAGAATGATTATGGGTTCCAGGCTATCATATCCTGGGGAGCAACATATTGTAAGACCCTTGATGTCCTCTCTGCCATAAGCAGACAAAGCTCCCCAGTGCTTACTGTGCATACACAATGGTGGAGTCTTTGTACCCCAAAAGGTAAATTACTGTGCATACACAATGGTAAAGGCTTTGTACCCCAAAGGTGACTTACTGTGCATACACAATGGTGGAGTATTTGTACCCCAAAAGGTGACTTACTGTGCATACAGAATGGTGGAGTCTTTGTACCCCAAAAAGTGACTTACTGTGCATACAGAATGGTGGAGTCTTTGTACCCCAAAGGTGATTTACTGTGCATAAGCAATGGTGGAGTCTTTTTACCCCAAAAGGTGACTTACTGTGCATACGCAATGGTGGAGTCTTTTTACCCCAAAAGGTGACTTACTGTGCATACGCAATGGTGGAGTCTTTGTACCTCAAAAGGTGACTTACTGTGCATACGCAATGATGGAGGATTTGTACCCCAAAGGTGACTTACTGTGCATACACGATGGTGGAGTCTTTGAACCTCAAAGGTGACTTACTGTGCATACGCAATGGTGGAGACTTTGACCCCAAAGGTGACTTACTGTGCATACGCAATGGTGGAGGATTTGTACCCCAAAGGTGACTTACTGTGCATACACGATGGTGGAGTCTTTGAACCTCAAAGGTGACTTACTGTGCATACGCAATGGTGGAGACTTTGACCCCAAAGGTGACTTACTGTGCATACGCAATGGTGGAGGATTTGTACCCCAAAGGTGACTTACTGTGCATACGCAATGGTGGAGGATTTGTACCCCAAAGGTGACTTACTGTGCATACGCAATGGTGAAGGCTTGGAAAAGGAAGGACAAGTAGATGGAACCCAAAAAGTAGGTTAGCGCAGCACAGGCAGGAGCTGTTGGAAGTACTAAGCCATATGCCATAATATTATTGTAAATAATCCATGTTTATAGAGTTCAGTTGATCATTTAGGCCTGGCCATAGGTAGGCAAGTTATTAGGGTGGTTCCATCAGTTTTTGCCGTGCTGTCTGTCAGCTGGAAGTTTCTTCTTCATAGTGAGGGTTCCCAGTGTGGGGTTTGGTTTAAGGGGGTGCAGGGTGCCAGGCAGTGGTGGAAACATCAGAGAACTTTGTTCATCAAAAAGGTAAATCCATCCCTGCAGAGCCATTTAGCAAGTAACAAGTTAATTAAAAACAAAGACCACTTAGGTTATATGAAACCAGACATTCAGTAACCTGCCCTTGTCCTTGGAGTTAACAGCAATATAAAGGATTGTGCTCTCACTCGAGTAAACTAGGATATGCGCGGAGACACTGCATTAGCTGCCCAGCGGACTGTAGACAGCAGAAAATCTATTCTGAACTCAACATTTCTGCCTGAGGATTTACCCCCCCAAGCTTTGACCTTTTAAATATATATATGTGGTAGGAATGCTGAATAAAGTAAATAGGCAATTAGATGTTCATTCATACTAAATGACATCTTAATTATTCTGCTAATACATCTTGTCAGAAATCTTCCACGCTGACAACCAAATTAATCCTCTTGTTGTTTAAAGGACCTATTTGTTTTTGTGTGCTCTGAATGGATAGAGCAATGGAGTAAGGTGAATAGGAGTAAACGGTTAATCTGGGTCACCTGGCCCCTATGGTGGAGGGGGCTTTTGTAATTTTCTAAATTTACATTAGTATTAACTGAGATTCTGAGGACTCCTGTGGACTCAAACCTTTTGGAACAAATATGACTTGTGTGATGAATCTGATTACAGATATTCAGTTGGAGACTCAAACAGTGGCAGTTTACACATGGGGAGCGGCAATTCCTAAAAAGTTAAACATTTTAAAAACCTGCAGTTTTCATTCATGGGAAAGTTGGAGTGCATTAGTGCCCTGTTCTGCACAGAATAATAAACAAATGTCCTATGTAACAAAAACAGCAAGGTTTTTGCCACTTGAGAGCAAAAGCCATTAATTACCAGGAACTCAGAGGCATTTCACATCCATAGAGCAAGCAGCTGGCATTTTAAGTGACTCTGCAAATCGATGCTGGACAGTCTGAGAAGCCCGAGCTGATGAGGTGGATTCTTTTTTCTGCTAAACAAAACACATTTTCTCTTTTGTATTTTCCCCCCTGCAATGTGCTGAGATCAGGACATTTTTTGGCAAGGTGACAACACCAAGTGAATAGGTCTGTTCTCAAATCTGAAAGCTGTATTTCAGGTATCAGGGAAAATCGTAGGATCTTATTGATATTATTACAAATATCCTATGTAGGCACTATTTCACTCTACATTTTGGAGACAATTTACATACTGCCAGGGTTGTGTATATTCACACTTCCAGTATTGATGAAAAATGTATACCCTCTTAATTCATATAGAATTAAACCACCAACTATGTAATTCTGAGCCATTCTATTGTGTGTTTAATATCATATATAACTACAAATGCTATTTTACCAGCCATACTTTGCATTATATAACAGAAATGCTCCCAAATCAAACTGCTGGACTTTGTGCCACACACATAAATGGGCAATAAGCTGTTACAATCTTATCATCTAGCTGATGTGTAAAACAAAATATGGGAGGAAATGTGCCCCTTGTTGTCACTTCTCAATCTGCATAAGCCCAAAAATGTCCTTATGGGAGGTTTTTGGAAACTGGATTTTCTTTTCAATAGACCAACTGCAATTTGAGCTGCCTCCCAAAGGACCCATAAATACAGTAAGGCTAAATTGTTCCATGTGTGGAATAGGAGTATATTTCCTCACTTCGTATTTCATGTGGCTAAACTGAAGATGTTCATACATTGTGCACTGAAACTTCTCTCTTTTTCACCCCTTTTTAGCTCAATTTACCTTTATTCCTATCACAGTGCTGCTACAGGGAACTAAGACTGCCTGAGGATTATATTAGTGCCTGGAGTCACTGGAAGTTACTGCTTAAGCCGACCAGTTGGATCCTGACCTGCATTTACAATGGATGTTTAAGTTTGCAATAGAAAGGCAGACCTCTGGCAAGCTCAGTTCTAGGTCAGAATATTTTTTTTAACATACTGAGGCTGAAATGAAATAATTATTCTCATGTTACCAGCGCCCTGTAGTGAGTCATGACCAAGACATTGATATGTGGGGGAGTGGGACCTAGTAGTGAATACACATTCCATTCAGAGTTTCTTCTCATTTCCCTTTGTATTGTTCACATTGCTAAGTGGTGAGATATAATGTAGCTTTTTTTTTTTTTTTTTTTTTTTAGAATATTAGTATTTGAGAGACCCTTAAGCTTCATTCCAACATTTAATGATTAAATAATGACACTCTCTCTGAGAGTGTGGCCCCATTGAATTATGGTAACAATATGGTTATAAGGGATACAGAAAAGGCAAATGTGCTAAATCAGTTCTTTTCTTCAGTGCATACAATAGAGAAGCAAAAACCAAGAGTGCCAAGACCTACCCAATAGCCTGCACTGTTGGCTCAGCTCAGTCTAGTCAGTGGCTGACGCAGGAGGTACATAAAGGGCTACTCAAAATTAATGTGAACAAGGCACCAGGACCAGATGGAATACACTTGGGTACTGAGAAAGCTTAGTATGGGGATAGCCAGGCCTCTATTTCTCATATTCTCAGACTCGCTTTCATCTGGTATGGTACCTATGGATTGGAAGAAAAATGATTTAATTTCTGTATTTAATAAGGGATTACGATATCAGCCTGACAATTATAGGCCCCATAACTGTGAAGTTGTGGAAATCAGTCGTACTGGCTGATACATTAGAGCTTCAAGAAGGGATTGTATAGGGATTGGGCTTTTTAGCAAGTGAGGGAATACAGGGTTATGGGAGATAGTTCATAGTACAAGTTGATCCAGAAATTGGTCTAATTGTCATCTAAGAGTCAGGAAGGAATTTTTCCCCCTCTGTCAAAAATTAGAGAGGCTTCAGAAGGGGTTTTGCTTTCCTCTGGAAAAACTAGCAGTTAGGCAGGTTATATATAAGCATAAAATGTTGAAATTAATGGACATGTGTCTTTTTTCAAGCTAATTTACTATGCTACAATATTACAATGTTACTATGAGAAAGAAAGATGAGTCCTGACAAGCTCATAAGTAAAATACATTTAAAATCACATTATGTGGCTTTTGAACTAAGAGTAGAACTATGCAGACATGTCGGGTAGGATAAACTCATCGATAAAGCCATACCCTTTCTATGTTCATTATCCAATGCTATTTAAAGTCTCCGAGTACATAATTAAGATAATGCACAGTGATGTCAGTCAGACTCTTTGATCATGAGAACATGTAATACTTAGGATCCAGAAATCTGCCAGGCACAGGCTGCTCAGCTGTAAGAGCCAGGGCCTGTTTTCTTTAAAACATGTGAAACCTATTACATGTTTTACATTAGTAACTGATTACCAAAATATGTATAAAAACAAGTATACACTATAACAGCCTTTCCTTGATAAATCCAGCACAGGGTTGGCATATTGTAGACAAAGCTTGGGGTTATTTCTCTTGTACAGGTACAGGAAAGAAGAAGAAATAAAATGAAATAAAATTCTGCTTTGGACTAGTTGTGGCCCCATAAGAGTAACTATCACTTTCTAATTCCATACTAGTTAGGGTACAGGAGTAAATGTAGAATCCAATACTGTGTGCAGAGCTGTAAAGCCTGTAGTGGTGAGAACAAATGCATACTATAAATATAAATAAATGGAGAACACTCACTTCACAATCACAAAATACAATATAGGATTTTGGTGCAAAAACAGCCCAAAAATTGTACCCCCATATAGGGTACCAAAAGGCACAGTGGTAGTATTAAAAAGTAACTATCTTTTATATAGTATACAGAAGGGATTCCCCTTGAGAAAGGCATTCTGTGCCGAAACGTTGGGGTAATTCTCATCTTTGGCAAGTGTATCCGCTTACCTGTGTGTCATTTTTCTTTACCTGCACACATTTTTGCAGTATGTATTATCTTATAGAATCATATGTATTTGACTGTATTGTATTGATTTTTGTTAAAAGTTAATGACTTTTTAATACTACTACTGTGCCTGTGATTATTTGAGTGCAAGCCCTTATTTTATCAGAACCAGTGCATACTGCAAGGAAAGACTTGATTGATATGTGCTCCTACCCAATGTTCCCTCTAATGTCTTCTTGGCTGAGTGCACAAATATTGTATTGAACAGAAAGTTGAAGAGACTGTGTAAAGACTGTGTTAGCAAGTCAATCATTTTTTTCCAGCTATACTAGTTCTGATGGGGACATTCATACATTTGTGTACTAGGTATCTACTTTATCACCATACAACTACATGGATTATTATCCATTCATCCCCAGCGCCCAGCAAACCCTGCCCAAACCTCAGAAAACAGCTAAACTCAAACCATTTCCATAAACCCTGAGGGCACAATCAGAACAATATGAATGAATATTTTATGCAGCTTAGCTGGATATGGGGAACGTCACCCATTACTGGTAATCTAAGGGGGAGATTTATCAATGTTTAAGTTTTCACTCCGAGTTTTTTTTCAGTATTCTAGTTAGTATGTCCCATAAAGCATTTCCTTCCTAACTAGAGCACACCGTTTTCCTTGCATCTCTGATGCCTTGGAACAGCCTCTGGGTTATGGTACTTCTAATAGGGACCTAATTATGACTAGCAGTATCTTTTGCCAAATTATCGTGACCCTATCTGACCAATGCAGAACCATCAAAGACATAATGCACTAAAGGCCCTAACATTCTGGTGCTAGGTCTTAACTAGAAAGGGTGCAGGCCTTTTGGCAACATTTGTGCCTAGGAAACAAAGGCTTGTTGCAGTTAAAAACTTTAAAAAAAACCCAAATGAAGTGCAGTGTGAAGAGGCTAGGGTTGCCACCCGAACAGTTCTGTTTTTTTAGAGCTGAAAACAGAGAAATAATCTGGCCAATAACCACCTCTGGATGTCACAGCCCCACCCCCTAAGGCACAAACGCATAAGAGCAGATCCACCTTCCCCTGCATGTATAAAAAAAAACTTGGGGAGGAAAGTGGTCAATCTGCTTAGTGTGCCATTGCCCTAACATAAATATACGCTATAAATAAATAATCTGCTGGAATGATTGTCCTAAGTATTATTATCAATGTGTTATTTGCCCAGGGGCCCCCTGATGTTGGAGGCCAAGAGCAAATGCCCTCTCCAATCTACTTGTAACTATTCACAGTCTTTTAATAAGGCGAGGGAATTCACAATGGTAACAAATTATTTTCCTTGTAACTTTTTAGCTTGACTGAAGGATTGATGGGGATAGGAAAGAACCATCATTTTTGGCTTCAGAATGACTGTTCTTTGTATGAGGCCACTAATTTATTTAACAGTTAATACTCGCAGTTGGGTCAAATGGATTATCAGGCCAGGCAGTTACAGGGCTGATTGCTTTTACACTGTAAGCTCTGATGCTCATAATAATGAGGGTTTTTACAAAATTAAATAAAACATGTTCACATTAATAAACGTTATCTGTATAAATGCTTTCCACAAATATTTTGTTGAGGAGCAGAAATATATAATTAATGACATGAATGCAGCATGTGTTATTAACAGCCTGACAGGCTCAGAATGCCATCCTATAGGTTTGCAGCAGTATCTGTCAGGTTATCATTATATTCAAAGTATGCCAGCACCAATTGCTTTTAAGATCAGATTACAACTGGTCCTTATAATTACACATCTCCCTAAGTGTTTATGAGTGCATGGAACCCCTTCATTATGTACCAACCTGCTGACTGGATAATAAATGAAAAATTCCATGGTTATTGTAAAGGCTTAACGCCTTAATTGCCAAAGATCATAAATGTTATTTTATGCATACCATAAAGACCCGGAAGCACATCAACACAACCCCATTAGAAGCAACAGAAATCAAGTATTCTATAAATTCCTCTTTTCATTTATTTATGATAATTTCTTTTTCTAATTTATGATCATAAGAATGATATCTGTTCTGTCTCCATCCCCCCCTCAAAATTTGCCCCTTCCCCCCTACAACATGACCTTATTAAACATTTAAGTGTTCTTCAGATTTGCTCCCGTATCTTGCTTCTGCTCCTCTGTTCTTGACTCAGCTTATCCTAAGGGGAGTATTTATTAACGCTGGAGACAAATACCACCGGTGATGTTGCCAGTAGCAACCAATCAGGTCTTTGCTTTTGTCTTCTAATTTGTAGGTGACCGTTCAAATTTAATTGCTGATTGGTGGCTATGGGCAACATCACCGGTGATGTTTTGTCTCCAGTGTAAATAAATATACGCTCCCAAATGTCCTCCCATGCCTCTCTTTAAATCTAATAATTTATATTTTTCTCTATTATAGAGATTTCCTAAATTGGCTTTAATTTTTAACTACACTGAGCACATTCTATCCCAATGTATTTTGAACAACCTTTCTGGTACATCTTTCCCACAACAGCAGGGTTCCTGTAACATGATTTTTGCAGGCTCTTAAATAATTCATTGGAAGAGATTTAACATCACCCACAGACATATGTAATGTCCATTCCTTGCTCTGTGCTCCTGTTTGTGTGTTCTGCCTTCTGCACAGATTTATCACCATTTGAAAGGAAATGCATCACAGCTGTATAAGGAAATTCTATTCCAACCCATTTGGTTAGTAGCTTCATTAGAAACAGTTTTTATGTGCCATTTTTATATCCGCTTCGCTGTCTTTGTTACATTTTTATGAGATAACTGGGAAATGTATTTAGGAAAATGATAGTTCTTTGACTGTGCCACTGAGCACTCTGGCATGCCCTAGTGAATACAATTTTTATTTGTCTACATTTTCTTCTTCATTAAAGGGGAACTCCACCCAAACACAGCTTAAGCTTTTAGAAAAGTAAACATAATTTCAAGCAACTGTGAGATACACATCAGTTAATAAATATGCAGCCCTTTCATGATTTCTAATGAAATAATTTGGTTTGGAACAGTTCCCTAAAGGTGGCCATACACGAGCAGATCCGCTCGCTTGGCGATGTCGCCAAGCGAGCGGATCTTCCCCCGATATCCCCACCTACGGGTGGGCGATATCGGGGAGAATTTAGGCAAAAAAAAAAATAATCCGATCGTTTGGCCCTGGGGTCAAACGATCGGATTATGTGGGCGGCAATGGGGCAGTCGGATCGGGGACCGCATCAACGAGTCGATGCGGTCCCCGATCCGACCGGATTTTCTAACCTGTCCGATCGAGATCTGGCCAATTTCAGGCCAGATATCGGTCGGCCAGGCCGCTCTGCTCTCCCCATACACGGGCCGATTAGCTGCCGAATCGGTCCAAGGGACCGATATCGGCAGCTATAGTCGGCCCGTGTATGGGGACCTTTAGCCTGGCCCCCTGTTCTCCTGCTGATCTGGCTGATTATTAATTTAACAGTAGTCCACTGTCCTCAGCCTGCCTCCTCCTAATCCCACAATTCCCTGCAGATGTGATGCCAATAAGGAAAGGAACATCACAGCGCAATGCATTGTGGGTTAGGTAGTCCCTGCATGCTGTCTGAAAGCTGTGGAAAAGTTGTTACAGTTTGTAACATCAATGTTTTAGTCACTTCTTCCCTGCCAGGATATCAAATGATGCAGAAAAAGAAGAACTGATTTGCAGCTGGATTTCATCTTATAAAAATTGTATTTATTCATATTTATTGAAGGAACAGATTACAGTAATAGGTATATTAGGGGTTTCCGTGTTGTGTGGGGCTTTTTAACAAATTAGGCACTTTGGGTAAGGTCCCCACCCTGAGGCCCTTGTTTTTGGTTCTGAGAAACATCCTCAGGAATATTTTTAGTATACGTAGGAAGCTGTGGTGGAGGAGTGACCTCTTGAAGTTAAAGAGGACCTGTCACCCACACATAAAAATCTGTATTATAAAAGTCCTTTGCATGAAACCCAAATTCTATTTTTTTAATTAAATCATCCATATCTGTAGTAAATGTATTTTAAAAACGTATCTGTCAATCATATATTGCTTTCCCCGGCCTCTATGCATGTGGCATAGAGGTAGGGCAAGCAATATATGATTGATAGATACGATTTTTAATTACAATTACTTTCACTGTCCATTCAGTACTTTCTACATGTCACCTAGATGGCACATACACAAGAGTTTAGATTTATATAAAACTGTCCTCAATAACAGAGTCCACAAAATGATGCATGCCTGATTGCAGTTAGTGTTAATTTCAAGACTAAAGGAAACAAATTGAAAATAATAATTTGGAATTATTCCTTAAGGTGACAGGTCCCCTTTAAGACTTGTAGGGGACTGATAAAGTAGTTACCCTTTATGTGTGCAAACAGTCCCCTAAAACAGTGCTGTCCAACTTCTGTTGTACCGAGGGCCGGAATTTTTCTGACCTACGTGGCGGAGGGCCGATAATGGAAGCCAGTTTTGACCACTCCCCTTTTTGAAACCGCACCCACTTGAAACCACACCCATGTTATCACATGACCATACCCATATTAATGGTTGTAGTGCAGCAAAAACCTGCCATACTCTGCCTTCCCTACCCTGCCTGTGTGCCATACTCTGCCTGCCCTACCCTGCCTGTGTGTGCCATACTCTGCCTTCCCTACCCTGCCTGTGTGTGCCATACTCTGCCTTCCCTACCCTGCCTGTGTGTGCCATACTCTGCCTTCCCTACCCTGCCTGCGTGCCATACTTTCACTGTGTGTGCCATTCTTGGCTGGTTTGTGCCATACTTGGCCTGTGTGTGCCATACTCTGCCTGCCCTACCCTGCCTGCGTGCCATACTCTGCCTTCCCTACCCTGCCTGCGTGCCATACTTTCACTGTGTGTGCCATTCTTGGCTGGTTTGTGCCATACTTGGCCTGTGTGTGCCATACTCTGCCTGCCCTACCCTGCCTTTGTGTGCCATACTCTGCCTTCCCTACCCTGCCTGCGTGCCATACTCTGCCTTCCTTACCCTGCCTGTGTGTGCCATACTCTGCCTTCCCTACCCTGCCTGCGTGCCATACTTTCACTGTGTGTGCCATTCTTGGCTGGTTTGTGCCATACTTGGCCTGTGTGTGCCATACTCTGCCTGCCCTACTCTGCCTGTGTGTGCCATACTCTGCCTTCCCTACCCTGCCTGTGTGTGCCATACTCTGCTTGCCCTATGCTGCCTGTGTGTATGGCACAGGCAGCCTACAGTGACACAATGCTGGCACTACTCCTACAGTCTGCACAATAACTATATATTAAAAAACTTTTTAATTGCAGTACCACCTCAGTATATGTTCTTTTTATAGTATGCAGGGATTATTTGTGGGTTTCTACTGCTCCTGAGGTGTGAACAGGGGAACAATGGGGGTGATTACAGCCTGAGCCTGAGGTGTGAACACTGCAGGGGGTGAACAATGCAGAGATTAAAAGGTGTGAAAAGTACAGGGGATTACATAGTTAAACAATACAGCCTGATTACAGCCTGAATCTGAGGTGATAACTATGCAGGGGGGGGGGCAGTTAATCACAGTACGGATACCATTTAAAGCTTACACAAGAGTAAGCCATCAAAGCAGCCAGACAGGTGGGGGGCCACACAGAGGGGGGTCGCGGGCCGCCAGTTGGACAGCACCGCCCTAAAAGGTTATAGAAAGTTGGGCCCTAAATTGCAGTTAGGCAGTTCCATAACTGACCAGGAGAGGTTATTGTTCTATTGAATACATGGGAGACACTTATAGGACTCACTTTCCTTTATCAGTATGGGCTCATTAGAAAGAATGAATAGTGTTTTATCCTGCGCATCCCTGCAGTGGAATGCAGGTAAGTAAGAGCCCTCACAGACTGACAAGACCCCTGTTGGGTAAACAGAATAGATATGATGATATAAGCTTGCCCTTTCACAGGGACTCTGTCATCTCTCTGTAAAAAAATGTTCTTCTGCATGAATTAGACCCACGTTTCTAAAGTCTGAATGAATGAATGAATACATATGACATGACATGCATTCACCTGTTATGTGAATGGAGGGGGTTATGCTTAGCCACGTGGCAAAAGCAGCTGCTACCTTCCAGAGCGAATAACTCACTGCTTATTTTATACATCACGCCAACTTGCACAGATACAGGGCCCCCAAACCTATTCTGACAGCTTCCCAGATTGCTGATGTGCAACCTACAAAGCTTGTTTTAGAGCCTTATGAATGGTTGGAAGACACAAAATGGTCTCATTTTAATTACTGCTCCTGTCTCTCAACACAATTTATTCTTTTGTGCCAGCTAATTAATGAGTGAATTAACGAGTCCAAAATGGTAAAACAATGCAGATGTCCACCTGTCACCACTCAGTTAGCAACAGGGTTTTTTCCACTTAACATTATGAGATGTGACAGGTAGAGAGGGGCATTTTGATCGCCACTGTTTATTGCACACATAATAAATGGAGAAGGGGTTGAATAGAATACACTCGTGTCTGATCCTCCTTTGTACCATGCCCACTTTTGCCTACATGCACAAATGGTGAGGAAGGATGCAAAGTGCTAAAAACTTGGTGGCTTGTACCTGTTATTTGCACTTTCTCCCTGCCAGCATTGGACTGGGCCAGCAGGACACAGGGAAAAAACCTAGTGGGTCTTGCCACCTCAGACTCTTTGCTTACCATGCTAGAAGATATGGTTGTGGTGGCCCTTGGCAGGCAGTGGCAAGTATTGGAAATTAAATGGCGCAACTCAAAGGTATGTTGGGGAGGGAAAGTGGTGGGGGATTTGTGAAAATGTGGGGTTCTCCATGGCTGGGGTGGCAGCCCTGGTGGTTGACACTGCTCCTTGCCTTCCATCTATAAGTGAAGGCCTGAAGCTGTCTTGGGTATAAACCACTACATAAAGCTACTCAACCCTCCTTACAAAGTAGTATGCAAGAGACTGTGAGAATTGCATACTTAGGTTAATGCCACACAAGGTGGATACTAAGTGGAATTGCAGTTTTGTGCCAAATTCCACTTAGTGTGCCTGTACTCGGGCCATGCAATGACTGCAAGCACAACAATCCGATTTCTGAAGCGTAGGGGCAGACTCTTTGTCATTGCTTATACACTTAACCTAAGAGAATTACCTGATCCAGCTTGATATAATCATATACAGAGAAACATAATCCTGCCAAGTAGGTTCTTTAATGCTCAGCTTGTTAGAGACACCACATAGAGAGCCCACAAATGATAGGGATGTATATTTTTTTACATACCCTAAGTTAGGCTGCAACTTTATTATTAAATATAAGCTGCCTTACACAGTTCAAAACAATTACTTTACATTTAGCTTATTATTGGAAACAGAAATTAACTTTGGTCCCTTATCTCATGTCACATATATTTTTGTTACCTAGAAATATAGTACAGAAGAACATAATGGTCCATTTGATTTTTCCTTATCATCTAAATCAGGGCTGCCAAACTGGAGGCCCATGGGCCAGATGTGGCTCGCCAAAGGATTTTTATAGCCCCCAGACTGCTTGAAGGCTCCACAGACTTCACTGTGTGACATCACCAAGGCCTTGAACATGCTATATGAGAAATAATCCGCCCACCACATGTACAAGTTCAACTCTGATCTAGGGGTTATTTGAGAGGTAACAGACTCAGTAGCTGCTTGGGGCCCAGGGACCTAGAGCACCAAGATGGGTAATATGTGATGCATTTATTCATTTTTTGAATAGGTCATCATGCTCACCTTTGTCTTTTAAAACCTTTCTACAATGTATATGAATATTATGAAAACGTATATATTCTACTTGTGAGCAAGAGGAGAAAGCCCTTCTGCTTTGAATAAGTAATTAGATGGTAGTGCCATCAGAAAGCTATGGGTAAACTCTCAAAGGAGTGTAATGAATTTGCATAATAAAATGAACATCAAAATCAATACAAAGACCAGTAATCTCATGCTAAGTTACTAAATGTCAGTTCTCAAGCTATATTTACTTTTAGCTGTCACTTGGGGAACCAAAGATTATTGGAGCACGAACAAAAGGCAAATTCATTTTCCCCAGAGCGCACACCAGCAAGGTTTGTTTATGTAGCACTTAGGTGCAGCAATTGATGTGTATGTAGCATGCAATGTGCTTGGGACACCTAACATATATACAGGGGCACACAGGGGATACAGGGATTGTGACTGCACTGGGTCTGGGGAAGTTTAGGAAACTGCAATATGATATGGTCATTCCACAATAATACACTGGGGGTTATACCTCCAAACAATGTAGGTCTCTATAAAAATATGTTCAGGTCATAGGTGAAACCCTGCTTCATCTAAATTAAACCATTTTGTTAGTAAAAATATACTTTTGTAGCAATATATGTCATTGGATAATTCTACTACAAATAGAAAATTGCCATTTTAAGTATTAAGGGCCACCCCCTGGAATAGTACAAATTACAGTGCACACAAACAAACCAAGGGCACACATAAATGTTAGGTCCCATCAGCCAATTAAAGGACAGAGTTCCGTCTTTTACTCCCACACTACTTACTGTTACAATTAGAGCTGCATTATTTCTGGTCATGTGATCTCTGAGGGAGCACACAGCCCATCACTAAATGGTGGCTCAAGGGAAAGGGTGTAAAAGGGCAATATTTACACACACACACACACACATTATATATATATATTCCAATTTGTCAAGATTCTTTAATGGGCCAATTAATATGATAAAAACTATCTTTTGGTTAAATATTCATTCAGGCAATTAACACTGAAGCCTATGGGGGGGGGGGGGGGGTTGGATGTGGTTTAGTGCCATGTTTCTATACTACGGAAAAGTGCGGTACTTGAAGTAACAAAAGTTGAGCCATGTACCATTCATTTTCCGGTCACAGCTCTTAGCGGCAGGTAGTTTTTAAGTACCAGTCAATTCAGGCAATAGTTTCTAGGAACAAAAGCTCGAAAGCAAATGTATTTGTAGCACCTTGTGAGGAGAATCAGCAGATGAAAAGAAAGAAAGTTGTTTAGATAAGAGGCAAGATAATTCCCAACAGCCATAAAATTTGTACTGCAGAAAAGCAAGTTGTCAGAGAACAAAATGGTAAATGGGTATTTTAGCTGCCATGTGGAGACATTGATTCTGTGACTTAGCACATCATTGACTAATAGTTAACTTCATTATTAGGGGCTAAAGGTTTTGGTATGGAGGAAGCAGTCATTAGATTTTCTCCTTTTTCTTTTCCACCCGGTATATATCTGAGGAGGTGACAGGTAAAAAAACACTGAACTGAGCTGGAAATTTCCTAGGCACATTATCTTAAGGAGGTAAGGGGTCATTAGAATTAGAACTTAGAATGTTGGCCAGGGCACTGTCTTTCCATGAGCTTTAGAATTTTGCCAGAAAAGTATTTGCCCAATGGTTTTGCTTTATACATCCAAGCCCCATGTCCCTCTATGAGGGGGCTGCCATTCTTCTGCATTAGTAGTCCGTTAGCATTAGAGGCTATAACTGACATGTTGGAAAGGGACAGTCAGGTTGGCAAAGGTTTAGGAACTTCAAGTAACAATTACTTACAAAAGCAGAGCTATCAAATGAACAACATGACCTATAGGTAACTTTTAATGTACATTCATATTCTGAAATGTTTTTCATGTCAGTATCACTTTAAGCACTTCTAAAGGGATGCATTATCCTGCACTGAATGGGTTTTCCTTAACATATATAAATGTTCTGGAAGACACAGGCACCAGTTCCCAGTTTGCAGGGCTACACATTTCAGGATTATGCAAGGATATTTTCCTTTGAAGATCATTTCCCAGCCCCCCTCCTCTAGTCTAGATAACACAACATATTTAAAATTCCTTTGCAAGACCCTTGTAGTTGGCTGGCTAATGTAATAATGCCTTTGTCAGACCAGAAATAGGGAGCCTGCTGTCCCAGTAAAAGAAATAACGCAGTTTTTGCATCGTTTTCTGGTCATTTTATGATCAAAATTTTTGTATGCAAATTTGACTCTGCTGTGATGTTATTTATAAAGGTATCTGTGCCCTGTTTAGGATACACTGATTAATTGCAAACAGGTGATTAATTGATTACTGTATATACTCGAGTATAAGCCTAGTTTTTCAGCACCCAAAATATGCTGGAGAAAGTCACCCTCGGCTTATACTCGAGTTGGGTGCCATGGGTCCCTCCAGACTAGCACCCTCTGTGCAAATTTAACTTTAACTCTTTGTGTTTTAGCCTGGTTGCTGATTGAGCTAAGGGGGTAGTACTCTTATGGTATCATCGTTGATACCATATTTTTTTTGTTGACCCTCTTCTCGAATAGAGCTAGTTTACTGTTTAAATATTTAAAAACATACCCCACTCGTTTAATGTAATTTTATTGGTATTTATTTTAATTATTGAAACTTAGGGGCTGATTTACTAACCCACGAATCCGACCCGAATCGGAAAAGTTCCGACTTGAAAACTAACATTTTGCGACTTTTTCGTATGTTTTGCGATTTTTTCGGCGTCTTTACGAATTTTTCGTTACCAATACGATTTTTGCGTAAAAACGCGAGTTTTTCGTAGCCTTTACGAAAGTTGCGTAAAATCTTGCGATTTTTCCATAGCGTTAAAACTTACGCGAAAAGTTGCGCCTTTTTCGTAGCGTTAAAACTTAAAAGGTGCGAAGTTTCGCGTAAGTTTTAACGCTACGAAAAAAGCGCAACTTTTTGCGCAAGTTTTAACGCTACGAAAAATCGCAAGATTTTACGCAACTTTCGTAATGGCTACAAAAAACTTGCGTTTTTACGCAAAAATCGTATTGGTAACGAAAAATTCGTAAAGACGCCGAAAAAATCGCAAAAAATACGAAAAAAACGCAAAATACCGATCTTTACGAAAAAAACGCAATCGGACTCATTTCGACCCGTTCGTGGGTTAGTAAATGTGCCCCTTAGCAGTAGCTGCTGCATTTCCCACCCTAGGCTTATACTCGAGTCAATAAGATTTTCCAGTTTTCTTAGGTAAAATTAGGTACCTCGGCTTATATTCGGATCGGCTTATACTCAAGTATATACGGTAATTGCAAACAAAATGTATACCAAAGTGTACACCACTGAACTCTGGAAGTACCAGCAGTTTAGACCTGGCAGTAATTCCACTAGCAGGTTACATACATAATTGCAACTTAATTGCACCTAACAAATTGGGTGCTAATGCCGTTAATAACACCACGTGCTGGAAACAACACAACTCGAGCTACTGCCACAACATGCTTGCATTGTGTCCATATTAGCAATGATGCCAGCATGCTGGGAAAAATGCAGCATTATTGGATGAAAACCACCATGAATTGTGCTCAAAAAGTGAATTTTGAACCCTAATTTTTCATTAAATTTTTTTCTTCTTTTGGAATGTTTAGTTTGTTATCAAATTCTTCATTATATCATTACCAAAACTACTGCCATCAAAGCAACCAGACGAGTAACACTGTGTAGACCAGGGCTTATTTAAGCTGAAATCCATATGTAAGGACAATAAATACTCATAGAAACATATTCTAGATTTTTTGTATTAAAGGGTCACTGCACCATTTTTTACATTTCCCTTATAGATTTGCCTACTGGAAATAGTTAGAGCTGACCTTATATTTATCTTGCATTTGATTTATTTATTTTAAGGGGCAGATTTATGAAGAAAGGGAAAGTTGTCCCTCACCACTAAATTTAAAACCTTAGGCAGGGGTGAAATGAGGCCGTGACCACAAAATTTATATAGACAAAGAGAAGAGGTCCTCTGCACTCACTCAGTATCAATATCTATAGGACATTAAGACATTCTGTGCATTAAACAACCAAAATATGCTCTTCTCTTTCAACAAAACAGGGATTGTTTGACCATATATTGCAGTATATTCAAGCAGACTGACTAAAATATCCCAAGCCTCGAGTGCTCATAAATCTGCCCCCAATATACAGACTCAGGGATACCATAAATCAGTGCCAGCATAGATATTCCCTTGTTCACAATTCTGCTGGAAAATGTTTGGGTATGGGGGGGTCATACCTCAGACAGAGCACAGGGTCACAGAAGTGCATCCCTTACTGCTTATGCAGAGAGCAACTCTGTTTATGGTCTGGCTGCACTCTGCAGCTCGTGTTAGATTCAAAATCCCAGCAAGGTGCATATAGCATTAGTGGGTGCAAGGCAGGCCTGTCCTTACTGCTTGCCATAGGGCAGTACAGGGCCCCGATGTGGCCTGTGCCAACTGGTGCTCCCTACCTTACACATATGAACACTGGTGGTTACACTGGAAGGGACAAAGTGATTACAAGGTTATCAAGTGGAGGAGTATTTGTGGCCATTGTGTCACCCAACCACAAGCAAGAAATCGCATGGTAAGCTGGAGCCATTGCCACTAGTAAATCTGAGTTATTGTCTGCTTGGATCAGGTCAGAGAGTGCACAGCTCTGAGGCACGGAAACATTTAGTTTTCCTTATCTTTCCCTGCTAACCAATCCTATGATGAGATTTTCCAGCAGCTATCACCAGTTTGAAGTTTGTTTAGGGATTTATATGAGCAATCTGTAATAACAGTAGAACTCCCTTCCCCTTGTACCTTTGAGAAACTGGTTCCTATTGTTTAATTGGTTCAGATTCATACAGAAAAACCACATTTTAAGCACTAGAGTTTAATACGGGTCCAGGTGCAGAAGACTCAGAGAGGATAACCTAAAATCTCACCAGGGATCCACGCTCAGGCGACAGATTGCCTACTTCATGACGGGTTATCTTTGGTTCAGGGTTTCACAGTTTCATATTAGCTTAATAATTAATATAATAAGATGTTGACTCTAAAGCCAACCTCTCTGTGCTGCTTATGGAAACACTTGACTAGAGCTATTTTTGTGATTGCTGAAGTATTTCCTTATTGTTGTGCAATTGTTTTCTATAATTCATTATTGTGAAAGAGGAAAGCAGTTGTGCCCGTTAGTAGAGAGAGGGATTGTTTCGATCTGACTGTACAGAATAGTTATGTTGTGCCTGCAGCAAGCGCGATAAACATCTTTTATTTCCTTTCCTAACAGATTATCATCTTCTCTTAATATGTTGAATGGAGCCCATACAGGTTTTTTTTTTGTTTTCGTTTGTCTAACATACTAAACGGATGTTAAAAGTATTCTACCATCACATTCTCATTCTTTTTAACCCTTTTCCTGCCTACGACAAATGTGCTACATAATCAGCAGGCACAAAGAGAAAGAAAGTTTGCCAGCGCTTAGTTTGCCTTTAAAAATAATTTTTACAAAAAATGAGGTGTTAGTACCACACTTTGGCCAAAATATGTAAGCTCACACTGTCTAATGACTGTGTTTCTAGCAGCTGGTCAACGCTACAGCGTGGGTTAGACCGAGCGCTGGCGATTTCTTTCTGTGTTTTGTGTACAAATTGTAGCCAAATTTTGCTTCTAGCTGCTATGTAGCCTTTAAACCAATGAATCACTTTCATGTGTGTGCTAATGAGCTGGGGCTTAAAAGCTCCCTGCTTTTCCACTAGAGCCTTTTTGAGCTAAAGGTAGGTGCAACAGGTCTTAATACTCAGTCACATTGTTTGCTGGGGGACTTTATTTTAATTGCATCAGAGACTCAAAGTCATTAGACAGTGTAGGACTCAGGTACAATGAGGGGCCTTGACGTGGCACGTGAGCTTACATATTTTAACCAAAGTGTGGTACTAACACCTCATTTTTTGTAAAAATTATTTTTAAAGGCAAACTAAGCGCTGGCAAACTTTCTTTCTCTTTGTGTATAATTAATGGCTTTTTATCATTTATAGCAGCTGGTCAACTCCAGATTGTGGGTTAGACCGAGCGCTGGCACAATAGTGTGTTTCTAGCAGCTGGTCAACACTACAGAGTGGGTTAGACCGAGCGCTGGTGATTTCTTTCTGTGTTTTATAATCAGCAGGCAAACTGACAGCCAGCCGTAGCTGTACCACATACGTTTCCAGGTTCAAGGTTACCCTACCAGAAAACGAGCCTAGCAACACACTATTCCCAAAGTGCCCATAACCCACCAATATCCTTGGCAGAGAAAGGGTTAATCATTGAGTTTCATTTTATTCCAGATAGAGGTTTAAATATTGCAGGGTTATTTTATTTTTTGCAGAAAATCTGTTTTTACTCATTTGTACATACAAATTCAATTGCTTTGGTTGAAAACCTTCAACTGTTTTACGTAAGTCTCTTAATCTACTTAGACTGCAGTTCTACAAATGTAGGCAACGAGCTATCTATAAAGGTGGCCATACACTGGTTTGTCCTCATCCACCATATTGCCCTGGGGCTGAAAAGACAAATAGCATACCAGGGGACATAAACTATATGTCTGTCTTTCCAGAAGACAATGAAGTAAAGGGGGGCTGTGGCAGATAAGATTTTCCAACATGCCTGATCCCTGAACCCACCAGATATAGTCAGGGACTGGACTAAGGGCAAAAAAGGCACACTGGTAGGGGGAGAGCTGGACACGCATTTCTTTTGCCTGCCTACCTCTGGTCTGGACCCTCGAGTTCTTTGCACAATGGCGATGGTTCCTCCACTGGCCGCTCCTTAATCCCCCGCCCATCTCTCGACCACATGCCGCTATCATAGTGCATGTGTGCAAGGGGTGGTACATGGTCCCAAAGCGGCTTGCCTAGGTGTCACTTTCACTTGGCCCAACACTGTCCATATTGTACATATACTGCAAATATTATTGGTACATGCATGGCCAGCATAAAGGCGAACTAAAGCCTAACTACAGAAGTAGGGCAGAAATGCTGTACATTATGTTTTGGGCTTCTGTACCAGCCCAAGGCACCCACAGCCCTTTAGCAGGGAAGATCTGTGCCCTCAAACATACCCCAGTAGCTCCCTATCATCATTTCTGCTGATTCCCTGCACATGCTCTGTGCTGCTGTCACTTACTGAGCTTAGGCACCCGCTCACATTATACTGTATATATAGAATATAAATGTAACAGTATAAGGCTGATTAGTAATTCAGATTCACATTATATGGCAGCTCTGAAACCAGTGCAATTAGCATTAGAATGTAATAATCAGCCCTGTAGCATCAGTTTATATGACAGGCCAGCCTCATTTTCTGCTTGATAATTTGCAACAACCTCTAAGCTTAGCTTCTCAGCAGCTGCCCAGATCCCACTGAGCATGTGCAGTGTCCTGGACAGTTCTAACAGAGTCCAAGATGGGGAGCTCCTGTAAAGGCCTATATCATTACTACTATAGAAATGCTGGAACTTTAAGCTAGTGCAGTCCGTTTAGTATAAAATACATGGTATTTTTAATTCATATTCATCTTTAGGGTTTAGTTCTCTTTTAAGCCTTTAAGATATTGCTCATCTGATAGAAAAGACCAATATCTGAAATATCATCGTTTTATTAGGGATGCACTGAATCCGGGATTCGGTTCGGGATTCGGCCTTTTTCAGCAGGATTCAGATTCGGCTGAATCCACACTCCTGGCCAAATCTGAATCCTTAAAATCACGTGACTTTTGTCACATAATCATGGAAGTTGAACATTTTTTCTGATTGGTTCTCTTTAAGCCTTCCTTACCCTCATTTACATATGCAAATTCAAATTTGGTTGTGTATTCGGCCAAATCTTTCATAAAGGATTCTGGGTTCAGCCGAATCCCTAAATAGTGTATTCGGTGCATCCCTACTATATATAAAACAAATGCTGTTATTGAATTGTCTGTAATAATAAATGTAGGGATATGCAACATGTAAATGTCTCCCTGCATCGTTTGTTACGTATAATCCATGTATAAACAACAAGGAGCGGAAATGAAGGCCTAAGAACAAGGCTAAACAACGTTACTTAAGATGCATTTGAAACATTTCAGCTTCCCTACAAACCACTGATTTATACTGTGAGAAAATTCCTCCGTTTCATTGCTAGAATCATACCCTGCTCTTAACAACAGTAGCATTTTATTCACCTCCTCCTCTGACTGACTCCCACTCTTGCAGGTTATGTAACAGCCTCTAATTGTTTTAAAACTGATTAAAATAAAAGAATGTTGCACAAGGGGGGAGACACGTTAGAAAGTGCTGCTTGCACCTTGGAGCCAGAGGTGATTTTGTGTTACATCAGGAAGAACTAATGCATTCTCCCCAGCTGAATGGATGTCCTTTGGCCAGTGAAGCAGCAAATACATTCATGATAAAGCAGGCTTACATTTGCAGAGGCCAGGTACAGAAGAATGGACTAATCCGAGTCCCTGCCCAACAGCCCTGTGAAGTCATACATCCAAACCAAACCAGAAACAGAAGAACAAGATTCCTGTGACAATCTTGCACTACAAATAGCTTCTTAAAGGAGAATGAAACCTAAAAAAGAATTAAGCTGGCCATACACGCACTGATAATATTGTACGAAATCTCATTTCATAGGATATTCGGTGTGTGTATGGCAAGTCAGCGGGTCGACCGATATCACAGGATATTGGCCAGGTTAAAAGATTTTGATCGGGCACCACAGAAGGCGTCTGAGCAAAATTTCCCTTCAGGGCTGAATTGGCAGAAGGAGGTAGAAATCCTATTGTTTTTACCTCCTTATCTGCCGTTTCAGCCCTGAACGTCAGTAGCGGATAGGAACGATCGATCGCACGAAAGATCGAAAATCGCCACGTTTGTGGCCACCTTTAGCCTACCAATGCTACACTGTATGTTTTGGCTTCTGTACCAGCCCAAGGGACACACGCCAGTAAAGATCTGTGCCCCCAAAGATGCCCCAGTAGCCCCCCATCTTCTTTCCTGCTGATTCGCTGCACATGCTGTCACTTACTGAGCTTAGGGACCAACTCACAATATACTGTACACAATATACTATTACAATTCCCAATACAAAGTGACTTTGGAATAAATTCATATTCTTATGACAAAAATGAAACCAGTCTTTGGTTCTCCTGTAATTTTTAACACATTTTGTAACAAGCGTCAGTCCCTAGCAAAGGGCCGCTAGTCATGCACAGTGGCACTTATGCCATAACAGAAATTACTACACATCACAGGCGCCCTCTAATGGGTGGATACATACTGTACGTTTGGACGTAGTTATATTTTTTACATTTTTATTATGTTTCACCTCAGCCAATTCTGTGGCATTATGGCTACAGTTATGAAATACTACACATTCTAGTCCACCTCAGTCATCTTAAGAAGTATTGTGGCAATTAATGCTGTTGTCCAGGGCTGTATTTAGGGCCACCCTTGTAACCGGACCTAACTACACGCCCTAGTGAGGTTTTACACGTTGTGGGACAAAGTAATTGTCTGCCCCGCGTCTATGCCTAAGGTATAGAGGCGGGGCAGGCATTATATGATTGACAGCTGGTATTTTTAAATGCCTTTATAATAGGTAAAAGTCCTTTTCATTTGAAAAGGACTTTTATTATACAGTTTTTGATGTCTGGGTGACCCCTTTAACTGAGAATAGCATAGGCCACCATGAAAACTGTCTTATCATAAATAATAATCAATGAATTTCCAAATAACTTCCATTTAACAATCCTGATTCCCCCATTTGTTTGTGAAATTCCTCATAAACAACTCACATTACACTTCACCATTAACAACCATTAAGGGATCTACTTTTGACTTAACCAACCCTACTCTCCATTTACTCTCTATTTTGACCAGTTAGTCAATCCTTTTGTGCTAATTTAGTCTAGAAGATAAAGAGTATCTAACTTTTTCACCGTAGTGAGATGAATATACACTGTACAGTGTATGCAATGTATGCCAATAAAGCCAATGTATGCCAATAAATCATGTCAGTGTAAAAACTAGTTTTGTATAAATCCTTTGAATGGGTGATACAACCTGTAGGCCTCTGGTAGAACAACCCAGAGCTAGAAAACACCCTTCACCTTTATTTCTGTCTTGATCATTCACCTGCTGTATTTGTATCTGGATGCTGTTGGCAGATATGTGGAATTATACATAGGGTTCTGAATAGTTTCCTTGGGAAAATGAGTCATAGAAATACAGCACAAAGTTCTATGCTTACGGACAGGCAAGAAATGTTTTGTTGAAGGTGCAAATTTGATCATCACTGAAGGGCCTGTGTATGACCACAGAAATAAAGGAAACCTGGCGTGAGTTTGCTCAGTCACGCTGGGTTTCAGGGCTTGTTATTTTTCCTTTTGTAACAAAATAAATAAATACATTTAGCAGCTTTTAGAAACACTTTCACCTCCAATTGAATGTGTTTTAAAATAATAAAAACTGATATAGTGCAGATAAACTGTTGCTGTTCCTTTAACTCTTGCAAACACACCGTGGCTGGATTCAGGATGTGCTGTATAATTGCCCTCTAAGCGAATATATTGCTCTAGTAAGCACATATGAGTGGTGTTAGCTGCCATTTGGAATCAGTTGACCTATATCATAGGCAATCGTTCATAATAATTGCATGCATTAGAAGCCCTATCTGCCTGCAGGCACGAGCAGCGTTTAAATAGCTTTTAATTTTGGGCCTTTTAATATAAGAGGAATAATTAGTAAGTATAGTATGTCCTGCCTAAACAAACATAACATTATTGTACAGAGGCCAATGCAGGCTGCCTTATGAACTAAATCTCAGTATGAATCAGTTATCCAAAATCATCGATATATCATAAACCATTTACAAATATCAGTTAACTGATAAGAAATGGTACAGACCAATACTAAACTGTTTGCTCTCAGCATCCTGTAGCTCAGGCTAACAGGTGAAGTTGCAGTTTGTTTGAAAAAAACAAATAAAAACGCAATATGCACTTTTTATGCACTTTTTATGCACTTAGCATGTGTTTATTTAAGCATAAGCAACACACACACATATCTTACATGCACGTATTCTTACCAGCACATTAAACAGGGCTGTTCTTTAGATCCCAAATTGTGTTCTTTGCCCTCCTGGCTGTACCCGCACAGGACAGATCTCTTGCTGGACACACTGGCACTGCTGCTCTCTTTGCCAGTCTGGCACCATTGAAATCAGCAGGGCGGTTACTGGCTGTTGGTTTTAAGGCATTATGGCATATGGAAAAGTCCATGAGGGAAAAAGTCTCAGAAACTGAGACTTTTTCAAATTGTCGCCAGAAAACTCAAACTTTTCAAATTGTCAGGTGACATCTGAGTTATCTCTTTCAGAATGTCTATACGGCTCTATATACAGCTCTATATACAGCTCTATACTGCTCTCTGTGCCATGCACACCTGATGCATTTAAGGGCAGTTGGGATGTTAATAGATAGCACTATGACATAACTGAATAGCATTACCTTCAGACTAAACCATCTCAGAAAAGAGGTAGAATTTACTGAGAATAAATGGTAAGACCACTTTTAAGCAGTCATCAATGCGCTTCTTCTCCTGGGTCTCACCTCCAACAACCATAGAGCTCATGGCAGTGGGGCATATGTGGCATATTTTCCACCAGCAGTTTTTTGTTGGTTGAGAAGCTTCCTGGTTGTGATGCCTGTCATTTACTTTCATAGAAACTGCTTGTCACTTTTGGCAACAGGTGGTTTTTGGCCTAAAACTAACATTTGTTTCTGGTGACAGGTACCTTCTATTAAAGCAAGTGACAGGCTGCATGGCTGGGTTCCCGGTGAAGAATATATCACGTGTTAAACAAAAATATAACACGGGGGCCTGTATTTGTATCCCACCAATATTTTCTCTTTCTCTGTGCTATTTATTCTGTTTCTCCACCTCTATTCCAGATGTGCACAGCTTGAGTCCTAATAATAGTAAAAATGTAATTTACTGATAGATGGAAATATACGTTTGCCAGTGCTCAGATTGTTAGATATAAATGCTGAGAAATGTTGCTGCTTCTCTGCAGGAGTTGGCAGTTGACATTTCAGTTGTGAAAATTATAATGATCTGATTGGCCATGGGTTGGTTCAAGCCAAGATGTACGCACCCAGGTGGAAAAATTCTAAAGGATTTTCTATGACCTTTATATTATGTCTTTATATTACCATGGAGTTCCTCAGTGATTTGCTATAGCCTTGTAGCTGCCTTGTTAATGTTCACTGGGCTAAAAATGTCTAACCTGCACGTGCCCCCCCTTTTTTTAAACGTCATAAAACATACATTATATGGCCAAAATTATACAGCCAACATCTCATTCCTAAACCAAGGGTATTGATACAAAGCTGGTCTTCCCTTTGCTGCTATAACAGCCTCTTTTCTTCTAGGAAGACTCTGTGCTAGTTACCTGTACATACATTTAGAAATGAACCAGGAAGACGACCAGGGCTCAACAACGTGCCAGCTACTCCTGCAAAAAAAAATATTATTTGGAGGGGTCCAGAGTGAACAGCTTGGCCCACCCATTCATATTCCCCGCTTCCCGCCCACTCGCGCTCGAGTAGGTAAGAGAGCGGCGGTGGAGGCAGCATGTCTAACAACTATAGAGGAAGCAGAGCCCCACGGCCCGGGTCCCACTGTCCCCTGGGTCTGATTCATGGGAAACCGTGTTTTTTTTAAACACAATAGAGCTTCTCCAGCAGAATCCTGCATTGAAATCTGTTTTTCAAAAACACAGTTTTTTATGTTTAATTTAGAAATTTTACATGGGGCTAGTCATATTCTTCATTTCCCAGGGCGTCACAGCCATGTGACCTGATCAACTTCACACTTTACTGCTGAGCTTCAGGTTGATATCATCACCCCCCACCCCTGGCAGCCGATCAGCAGAACAATGGGAAGAGAGAAAGACAGCAGCCCCCAGTAGATATCAGAATAGCACTCAATAGTAAGAAATCTAAGTCCGGCTTGGGACTCCTTTAGTTACATGGGAGTAGGAGAAACAATAGGTTACCTGAAAGCAGTTCTAATGTGTAGTGCTGGCTCCTTCTGAAAGCTCAGACTCAGGCACAATGCACTGAGATGGCTGCCCCAATTCCTCCCAATTAGCTATCATTGTATTTATAGTAAGTACTGTAACCAGTGGAAAAAAAAAACGGGAGAGAACATTAATAAGGAACACGCCCTCCTTCTTTACCTCCTATAAAATAAAGTTAGCCAATTTGTTTGTAGTGAGGAGCTGCTCCTTTAGCCTCTGGTGGGAAAACAATTTCAGAGTTACAGGTCACCTTTAAGGAAAGGAGGTCTAAAACAATTATTTTTATGTAGCACCATACACCAGCACTGGGCCGAGCCAGCCAGGAGTTCCAGGCAACCCGTTCGGCCACCTCGCCCCCACCCCAACTATTTGCATATGTGCTTGTTGGTTTATGTACAAGCACAAACAAATGAGTTACAAGTACCTGCACTAGGGGTAGGTGACAGAGGAGTGTGCCCAGCACACCCAACAATTGTGCCCTAGGTCCTGCCAACCTTACATAGTTACATAGTTACATAGGGTTGAAAAAAGACCAGTGTCCATCAAGTTCAACCCATCCAAGTAAACCCAGCACCAATCTATACACTCACATACATAAACTATAAATACAACCACTAGTACTAACTGTAGATATTAGTATCACAATAGCTTTGGATATTCTGATTGATCAAGAACTCATCCAGGCCCCTCTTAAAGGCATTAACAGAATCTGCCATTACCACATCACTAGGAAGGGCATTCCACAACCTCACTGCCCTCACCGTGAAAAACCACCTACGCTGCTTCAAATGGAAGCTCCTTTCCTCTAATCTAAAGGGGGGGCCTCTGGTGCGCTGATTGTTTTTATGGGAAAAAAGAACATCCCCCAACTGCCTATAATCCCCTCTAATGTACTTGTACAGAGTAATCATGTCCCCTCGCAAGCGCCTCTTTTCCAGAGAAAACAACCTCAACCTCGACAGTCTCATCTCATAGCTTAAATCTTCCATCCCCTTAACCAGTTTAGTTGCAGTCTCTGCACTCTCTCCAGCTCATTAATATCCTTCTTAAGGACTGGAGCCCAAAACTGCACTGCATACTCAAGGTGAGGCCTTACCAGGGACCTATAAAGGGGCAAAATTATGTTCTCATCCCTTGAGTCAATGCCCTTTTTTATACAAGACAGCACTTTAGTTTGCCACAGAATGACACTGCCTGGCATTAGACAACTTGTGATCTACAAAAACCCCCAGATCCTTCTCCATTAAGGATACCCCCAACACACTACCATTCAGTAGATAGTTTGCGTTTATATTATTTCTACCAAAGTGCATAACTTTGCACTTATCAACATTGAACCTCATTTTCCAGTTTGCTGCCCAGTTATCTAATTTTGTCAAATCGCTCTGCAAAGCGGCAGCATCCTGCATGGAACTTAAGTTCCATTCTTACCATAAACCAATCAGTTTACACACACAAACATTTCACCAGAACAGATCCATAGTAACAAGTGCAGTACAGTAGGGGGAGAGCCCTGTCTGCGAGAGCTTACATTCTAAGAGATATAAGACAACAAAATACTAGGCAGAATAAACTCTGCATGAAAGTAAGAGAACCAACCCAGCCTGCCTCAAAATAATTAATTTATTTACCATAACAGCCCAGAAAGTTTGTCAGATAATGGAGCATCCAAAGAGAAACTGAAGTGAAAATCCCCCTTTTATTCTGTAATCCCTGTTTGACTGTGAAGCACTGTGTAACTTGTGCTGTATAAATAATTATAAATCCAGAGCTCTGTATTTTTTTTTTCATTGAATTGTGAGATGAAAAGTGTTCAAAATTCCTTCATTTTTTTGCAGTCAGTTTTCTGCCATCTTGTGGCGGCATCTGTAAAGTGATGATTTATGTTCTTAGGCTTCTTACCTACGGGCAGTCTTTCATGCAGTATTGAGGTGCATGTTTCAGTGCATCTAAACACATCAGCTCATTTATTCCATTATATTCTGAGATCATATTATTTAGTCTTTTGAAAAATGAGAATAAAACCCTTAATAACTTGCCAGGCCCCCTCCTCTCACAACTTAATTGTGTACCTGGGTAAAAAAAAGAAAAAATGCAGAGTTGCACATTAATGATGGCAGGCGCCACCACATGCCACTTGCAGTATACAAACCTGGCTTCAACTGCATATGCTCCGTATCAGCATTTGTAAGGGCTGCAAAATGGCGTTTGACAACCCCAGTTCAGCACTCTGCATTTTTTTTTTAGCAAAGTACACAGTTGTGCAACCAGGTCTGCTCTACTAAATAGGCAAATAGAGCGTGTGCCTGGGGCCCACCGTGGCATGTGTGGAGTTAATGGAGTGCTTATTGGCCATTTGCCACTGTTCCTACTGGTATGTGTAGAGTTAATGGAGTGCTCCTTGCCCATTTTCCAGTAATCTTACTGGCTTGTCTGGGACTTATGGAGTGCCCACTGGCTATTTCTACTGAGATAATACGGGAACAGCTGGGGTTAATATGCCGATTACTCGTTTATATATATATATATTATACTGACATGTGAAGTCAGCCATTTTTTTTTTTATTTTTTTTTTTAGTAATTATACTGGTACATCTAGGGCAAATATGCTCATAATGTATTTTACTATTACTGGCACAGGAGGGTGTTAATATGCTCATTATCCATTTTCTGTAGTGATTATATTGACACATCTGGGTTATGTTTTGGTAAAATGGGGGAGGTGTTTAGGGGTATGGTTTAAGCTGTATTCTAGAAGCCAAAAATAGTAAATCAACTGATTGTTTCTCATGCAAAGACTAATAAAAGTTAACCTTTACTTTAACTTTCAGTACATTATTATTATTTATTATTATTAACATTTATTTATAAAGCGCCAACATATTCCGCAGAGCTGTACAATAAGTGGGTTACATACATTGGACATACAGAGTAACATATAAAGCAATCAATAACCGATACAAGAGGTGAAGAGGGCCCTGCCCAAAAGAGCTTACAATCTACAAGGAGAAAGGGTTGAGACACAAGGTGTGGGAATGGGCATGACCAGAGTTGTGAGAGGTGGGGCACAGGGTATTGCTAAACTAGATTAGGGTAAGCTTCTCTAAATAAATGTGTTTTTAGAGATTTCTTGAAGGCAGAGAGATTGGGAGATTGTCTAACAGTTTGTGGGAGCGAATTCCAGAGAAGGGGGGCAGCCCTTGCAAAGTCTTGAATGCGAGCGTGTGAGGAGGGAATGAGAGAGGAGTTGAGGAGCAGGTCAGTAGAGGAGCATAACAAGCGGGTTGGATGGTACCTAGAGATAAGTTCAGAGATGTAGGGTGGGGCAGAGTTATGGACTGCTTTAAATGCGAGAGTCATTAGTTTGAATTTTATCCTGGATGGTAGGGGAAGCCAGTGCAGAGTTTGGCAGAGTGGCATGGCAGAGGAGGAGCGGTTGGAGAGGTGTATGAGCCTGGCAGCAGTATTCATTATGGGCTGGAGAGGGGACAGTCTTTGGAGGGGAAGGCCAATTAATAGGGAGTTACAGTAGTCCAGGCGAGATATTATAAGAGAGTGAATAAGAATTTTGGCAGCGTCTTGGGTGATAAATGATTGTATTTTGGAAATATTTCTTAGGTGAAAGTGACATGATTTGGTAAGTGATTGGATATGAGGAGTGAAGGACAGGGCAGAGTCAAGGATAACCCCAAGGCACCGGGCTTGGGAAGATGGGGTGATGGTAGAATTGTTAACCGTTATAGATACCTCGGGAATAATGTGGGCATTGGATGGGGTAAAGAGAACCAATTCAGTCTTAGAGAGGTTTAATTTAAGGTAACGTTGGGACATCCAAGTGGAGATAGCGGACAGGCAGGAAGAGATGCGAGTTAGAAGCTCTGGGTTGAGATCAGGAGAGGAAAGATAGATCTGAGTATTGTCAGCATAGAGGTGGTACTGAAAGCCAAAAGAATTGATTCATTTGCCAAGTGAGGAGGTATAGAGAGAAAATAGTAAGGGGCCCAGGACAGAGCCTTGGGGAACCCCAACAGAAAGAGGCAGGGGAGAAGATGATTCCCCATTGTAAGAGACACTGAAGGATCGATCTGAGAGATAAGATGAAAACCAGGATAAGGCAGTGTCACGAAGGCCAAGAGAGCGGAGAGTCTGGAGGAGAAGAGGGTGATCCACAGTGTCAAAAGCAGCAGAGAGATCGAGAAGTATTAGTAGCGAGTAGCGTTTTTTGGCTTTAGCCGATAGGAGGTCATTTGTTAGTCCGGTTAGAGCAGTTTCGGTGGAGTGTTGTTGTCTAAAACCAGATTGTAGGGGATCCAGGAGGTTATTGTCAGAGAGGAATAGCGTCAGTCGGTTGTAAACTAGGCGCTCAAGCAGTTTGGAGATGAAAGGGAGCAGAGAGATAGGTCGGAGGTTAGTAGGATTGGAGGGATCAAGGGAGGGTTTTTTCAGAATAGGGGTTACAAGTGCATGTTTCAGTTGGGAGGGAAAGATTCCAGTAGAGAGCGAGAGATTGAATAGATGAGTTAAGGATTTGATAAGACAGGGGTTGGCATTGCATAAAAGTTTGGTAGGAATGGGATCAACTGGGCAGGTAGTAAGGTGAGAGGAAGACAACAGTTTTGAGACTTCCTCTTCAGTCACTGGGGAGAAGGAGCCAAGAAGAGACTGGGTAGCATGTAGGGAGGGAGGGGAATGGTTATGGGAATTAAGTTGTGCAATGTCACTTCGGATGGGGTCAGTTTTATTTTTAAAGTGCTCTGCGATAGCTTGAGCAGTGACTGAAGCACATGGAGGGGGTGGAGGAGGGGACAGCAGAGAGTTAAAGGTAGAGAAGAGTTGTGCAGGTTTTTTAGAGAGGGAGTTAATAAGTGCAGTGAAGTAGGTTTGTTTAGCTTGGCAGAGGGTGGTGTTGTAGGAGAGCAGATTTGTAGCTGCAGAAATCTGATTCTGATCTTGATTTGCGCCAGCGGCGCTCAAGTGTATGTGACTGTTTTTGGAGGGATATGGTATGAGCAGTGTGCCAGGGTTGGAGCGGTTTGGGCCTCATGCATTTTGTCTTGGCAGGAGCAAGCTTATTGAGGGCAGTGGCGAGTGTGCTGTAGTAGACAGAGGTAGCCTGATTAGGACAAGAGACAGTTAGGATGTTAGAATGAAGAGAGTCAAAGGAAGAAGAAAGGTGTGACGTGTTTAGGGATTGCAGGTCTCGGTGTGTGTATGTTTGGGGGACAGCAGAGGGTGTAGAGGGAGTTAGCGAGAGTTGAAATGTGAGCAGATTGTGATCAGAGAGGGGGAAAGGGGAGTTAGTGAAGTTGGAGGTAGAACAACATTTTGTAAATATAAGATCCAGGGATAGAATGCCATATTTCTTTAAAGTGATACTGACACCAAAAAAAAATTATTTTTAAAAATATGAACCTACTTCCAAATGTACCTATAGGTCATGCTGACTGTTTTCTCTACATAAATCCTACTGAAGATCGTGAACCCGACTGTCTGGCAGCCCGACTGTAGCTTCTCAATCTGTCAAAAGCACTACATCATAAACTGGAAGGATTCAGCTTGCCGTTTCCTTCAAAGAGTTCCCCCTCCCTCCCTCTCTTGCGCCTCGCATTGTGAACTAGATAGCAGGCAGGCTTGATCTTTCTGTTGCCTGCCTACTTCAAAGGGTTGTGCCCGCCTCCTCTGCTCTTCTTACAAAGAATTTAAATAGCAGGCCAGCTTAAGATATCCCGTGCTTGCCTGCTTCTAAGGACTCTCCCTTCCCCCTCCCCATTACACATAGACAATGGAGCTGAGCTTGTCACACACCAGCTGAAAGCAGAAGGGGTGTTGCAGGTTTGTGATTGGGCATATTTATTCACATGGGAAACATTTAAAGTAAAACCCGGAAGAGGGGAACAAACATGGCTGCTCCGTGGGTCTGTAATTCGTGCTACCATAATTATGAAGCGAAAAAACTTTGCACATTTAGTTTATAAGGAATTTAAAGCTGATACAAATTACAGCAGGCGTAAAAAAATTTTTTAATTAGCTGTCAGTATCACTTTAATAGCTGAACAATTTTATGTTTAATAGGTTTTTTTTTTTGTTTTTTTTTTTTAATCTCCCTCTTCTGCTTCTTTCCAGTTTTCAAATTGGGATTCACTGAACCCAGTAGCCATAAAATTAAAAAAAAAAAGACCAACTGCTATTTGTCTCAGAATATCACTGTCTGCATCAGGGGTTCCCAACCTTTCTTACTAGTGAGCCACAGTCAAAAGTAATAAGAGCAAATCATGAAAGTTCATGGAGATGCCAAATAAGGGCTAAGATTGGCTATTAGGCAGCCTCTATGCACACTATCAGCTTACAGGAGGCTTTATTTGGTAGGAAATCTTGTTTTTATTCAACCAAAACTTGCCCCCAAGTCAGGAATTCAAAAATAACTCCCTGGTTTGCGGGCACTGAGAGCAACATCCAAGGGGTTGGGGGGATCGCTTCCAAATCACTTGCCCAATACAGATGGCAAATTTATGGGCCTATAATTGTTAGGATCGCATTCAAGATAATGTTTTGGAAACTGACATAAGTACTCAGCATGAGTTTGTGATCAAAACTGCATTTTAAGATGAAGAAAGTAGAAACTTTAATACTGGAGTTGCAGTAGATATAATCTACTTGTAGTTTATCAAAATGTTTGGTATTGTGCGACAAACCTTTGCTTTCTAAGGTCTTGGCAATTTGCATTGCATTGAATAAGCTAGGCAAACTCTTGATTGATAAAGACTTGTTGATAATAAACTTGTCAGTCAGCAGCAGAAAGGACAAAGTCCCCATCTAGAATATACAATAGTGCAGTTTTGGCCTTCATTGCTCAAAAGGGATATTATTGTCAAAAGAACAAGGGCAGAAAGGCAGGCTGGCCAATAGGCATTGTTTGCACTAAAGAAGAGGCACTTAAGGGAGGGTGGGGGATATAAATATGCATAAATATACAAGGGGACCATATAATAGTCTCCTATGAATTATGCACCAGTAGAAACTTCCAGCAGACATAGGGACAACCATTAATATTAGAAAGGACATCACAACTTAGGTTAAAAAAGGATTTTTTTTTTCATGAAATTCTTTTCTTTGAAGCAGTTGTACTGGAATGTGGCAAGGGGATGGAAGCTTTAAGCTATGAGGTGAGACTGTCAGGGTTGGGGTTGTTTTCTCTGGAAAAGAGGCGCTTGCGAGGGGACATGATTAGTCTGTACAAGTACATTAGAGGGGATTATAGGCAGATGGGGGATGTTCTTTTTTTCCCATAAAAACAATCAACGCACCAGAGGTCACCCCTTTAGATTAGAGGAATGGAGCTTCCATTTGAAGCAGCGTAGGTGGTTTCTCACAGTGAGGGCAGTGAGATTGGGGAATGCCCTTCCTAGTGATGTGGTAATGGCAGATTCTGTTAATGCCTTTAAGAGGGGCCTGGATGAGTTTTTGAACAAGCAGAATATCCAAGGCTATTGTGATACTAATATCTACAGTTAGTATTACTGGTTGTATATATAGTTTATGTATGTGAGTGTATAGATAGGTCAGTATAGGTTGTGTGTGCTGGGTTTACTTGGAAGGGTTGAACTTGATGGACTCTTTTCAAACCTATGTAGCTATGTTCCATGTTACATTAGACAAATCCACAAAAATATTTTAAAAAAGATAGCATGGTGGCTGTGCCTTCTATGTAAACGCTCTGTAGAAGTTCTAACAAGAACTGATTTATGAGACCACAGAAGGAAAAGACAACAGGAATGGAAAAAATCAGTTTATTTCTCAGTGTTTCCCACTGACAATACTGTATCTTTATAATGCAACACACTGGAAAAAAATTCTTGAATTTTAGACAACTACAATATTTACAGCTTGTTTTTCCAAGAACACGCAGACACACACATAAATGTAACCATAGGTGGATTTGTTTTTTGTACTTTTGCTGGTAGGAACCCTGTAAGTTGATTTGGAACCTGCAAAGAGCAACACCCCAAACAACAATGATTTTTTTTTCTTTTCCTGCAGTGGACGTCTCATCCACTCTCCCACCAACCATGTATAAATAGCTCAATTCTATTCTTAGCTTTGTCATATAACATTATTTTACCTGAATTATAGATTTTTTTCTTTATTTAAAACTATACATATATATATATACCATATCAGTTTTGGAGCTGGGAAGCCATATTTAAAAAAAAAAAAAACAAACAAAACAACAAAAACCCCTTGAGAAGGTCGGAAGGAAATGGCACTCCGTGCGCACAGCTCTCCAACCTTACGAGCAGCTTTTCACAAAACGTTTTCTAAGCGTTGGATAGACGAATAAATAGATAATTGCACTGAATAAAGCAATATGGCAAGAAGTTTAAATACAGACTACCTGTAACTAAGTTGTAGGTATGTACAGAACCTGTATATTGCCAGGCAGCAACATCATATTAAACAAAAAAAAAAATGACTAAGGCCAAATGAAGGAGTCTCTTGCATAACCAGAAGGCAGATTGAGTGTTTAGAAAAACACATATATTGTAGCAAGTTGTAATGGAAAGAAAAGTTACAGGAGTTATATTCAAGTTTGGCTAAAGTGAAATACAGTATGGAGGCAGAAGCAACCAGGTTAGGATAAAGCCATGCTGCTTGCCCACTAGCTTATCCAAATCTGTCAAACTACCTTTACTTCCATTTAACAAACATGCATTAAACAATATTTGCGGCAAGAAACCTTCATATACAGAACCTTCCAACAGGAAGGCAGCAGGACTTAGGCAGCCGGGGAGTTATTAGCCTTGTAAGACATAAGTGCTGCCTGCTGGAACCATGTAGGCTTACACTTTTATAAACCCAACAGTATGATTACGTCATTTAAAGTGATAATAGCAAGTTTCTATGAATGACTGACCATGGCAGCATCACATCTAATAGAGGCCTCCATTATTATTCAAGGCTGTTAAGTAGGGCTCATACTATAGCCTGCAGGATCATGCCAACCGCCAGCCCATATAGACATTGTCGGACTAGAGAATGCCGGCAGCTTTAAATGCCAAGGGCCCTCAAACTGCTGTGAATTATCTTGCAGAGAGTAACAGGGTTAGGTTTCAGCCATAGGAATATCAGAATTGCAAGGCTTTGCGCATGATATCCCTGTTGTTACATTATTTAACACAGAATTTAATGAACCCAGCTCAATCAATACTGGGCAAATCTCTTTGTGGGCAGTAGCTCATAGCCATCTAACCAATCAGTGACAATTTATTATTTAGCCAGCTGCAGGCAGAACAATGAATGTGACAATTTGATTGGTTGCCATGGCTTACTGCCCACGGGCAAATTTGCCCAATGTTAATAATTTATCTCTGAACACCTCTACACTAAACTTATATGGAGTTATGTAATAAAAGGCACTAAGATATCCCTGTAACGGTAAACCCATCAACAGGTAGAATCTACCAGTCACCTGTTTGAAAGCACACATCTTATTGGTTGCTATGGGTTACTGCTGGGCAAACCTACTGCCTTTTATTACACATGGGGATAATGTTGTAACCCAGACCTACACAGCTACCCATGAGAATTTGTGGAATTCCAAAAACCAAAGGGTTAAGATCTGTTTTAGTTCTATTCTCACATTTCACTGCAAGGTGTTGGATTCAATGCTTCTGTAGTTTACACGCTCCATTTAAATTAGACCTAATAACTTATACTTATCTAGAATCACATCTGATATTACCCACTTACAGTAGAAGCTTTCACATAAAGAGATTAACTGTTTCTACAGCATTTCTAGAAAGAAAAATATATAGTTTATCAGTCTCACATTACACTCACTTTAGATCAATATACAGTTTAACATTTAGGAGTTACACAGTGCCAGGTTCAAGGCTGAAAGGACTTATGATACGGGTCATTTTAGTTTAGAAAGAGACTATCCCAAACTTGGGGGGGGGGGGGGGGGGAGTGTGTACAAGTGACAGCCATGTGCAAAAGGCTTCAATCTAATGCAAATGCTAGTGGGGGAGACAACAGCAGTACATTTCTCTTAAGCAGTGTTTTCTTTCTATAATTTAAAACTTATCAAGCTCCCCCTTTCAAGGACCAACATATGGTCAGGCCCCTCCTTTCACTCATAAGGTAACCGTCGTGAAAAAATACCTATTTATCTGCCATTGATTGATAAATATCTAATATAGAAAATAAGTGCTTATTCCATATCTCACCCTAACTGCCCTTCAGGCTGGGCTTCTAGAAGTATCTTGGTATCTTGGTTTGGGAACCTAAAGTTAAACAGAGTGATCTAAAATAAAGAGAAACACTATGAATCAGCAGACTAGTGATACTTTCACTTGCGGCATTTCAATGATAAAAATTGCCAAGGGTAACACTTCTCAATTCCTCTCTTCTTCACTAATTTATATTTATTATACCATTTAGATGTATTTAATAAGTTTTCACTCTAAATATTAATATTAGATTTCTGCCACTGCATAGTAAAAAATAGCAGCTGAGAAACTCCCTGTGAAAATCTTTGGAAAATGGCATTGCTTCGAAGGCTTCAGCCATAAAGGAAAGCATTCTTACCACTGTGTCCAACATGAACTTCACCACCTTGGAGCAAGTCGCATCCACAGAGGTCTCAGGGCAATGGCAGACAGGACGTTTGCAGTGACTTGCCGAATCTTTGCAATACAACAGGTGTTCTCAAGCGAAATCTCTTCCCTCACGGGAAACAAAACACCCGAAAAAAGCTTTGGATTGCCTAGAATCTGAATGCAGGGCACTCTAATCATAATGAAACATTACATTACCTGTGTCTGATATTGTCCTTAAGGGCAGAAAGTGACTGAAACAATTTATAGCAGGAGAATACAGATAAGAGGCAAATGCTGTGTATACAGACAACTGGCTTACTGTCTGGGCTATTGCTTACAGTTTTTTTTTTTTTTTTTTTTTTTTTTTAAACTATATAGATATACTTTTTATGTTAAAGGGGACTTGTCACCCTAAGAAAAAATTCTGAATTCTTTTCTGTTGGGTTAGTCAAGTATAATAAATTTCACTTACACTATATACATTATTTAAATCTTGTGTCCTTCAGTCTTGGAATTACACAACTGCAGCAAGCAGGCAGGGGCCATTTTGTTAGTAAGGAAAGCTTTGCATCATGCCAAAATCTTGTTTATGTGCCAGAATGGTGCACCCGATGCCCATGCCTAGGCTACACAATAAGACAGTGATGAGGGGGGAAAAGTGAGGAGGGCAGTGACATCTACAAAGTGCTGAATGGAAAGTGAAAGTAATTGTCTGCCCCGACTTTATGCCCAAGGTATAGAGGCAGGGCAGGCAATATATGATTTTAAATGCCTTTATAATGGGTGTGGATGTGCTTCTAAAAAAAGAATTTGGGTTTTACGTTTAATTTGAACAGGACTTTTATTATACAGCTTTTTATGTCTGTGTGACAGGTCCCCTTTAAGTGAAGGATACAATCACAGCCTACAAGAAGTAATCATTGAAGTTAGGGACTTTGAAAAGTAGTGTGAAAAGTCGACACCCCACCCACAGCAGGATCAGGTGACAGATCACAGGGCAAAGAGACAAGCACAGAAAGAAATGGCCCATTCAATCCTTATTTTTCCTGCTCTATGGTTGGCTGAGGGATTTTTGCAGCACAAATGATTCAGGCCCTATTTCTCGCAGCACATTTTTTAAATGATTTGTAATTGATTTTGCTTTCCTCTGGATGTACTACAAACCACATATTTTAATAAATACATTACTACGCACCTTTGAGGAAATTTTGCCAGCCCCAATTCTTGCTAAAAAACTGCAACAAAACCAATAGGCAGAATTATTCCTGAGCTAAACTATCAAATACTTAAAAAGGATTACAAATGAAAAGGTTGTTCTAATTGTAACCAAATAAACACCTTAATAATGGGGTGCTAGGAGAGGCGCCCTGTCCTTGTACAGAATTATTCAAGGCAAAATATTTATGCAGCTGAAACACTCACACTCTAAATAACAGAATCTCGAAGCTGAAGGGGATTTCTCCCTTCCAGAAAAAAAGAAACTACACCAACATCCTTACATATTTGAAAGCACAAATTTTAACCTCAATATTACAGTTACATGTGTTTCTGCCTACACAACAAACCCCTAAAGATTATAACAGAATCTAAAAAGAAAGATGGAGGAAAGAGTTATCTGCCACATGCTGAATGATACTAATCTAGAATTTCCTTGAATCTGACTGATCTCCAATGGGTTTTTGTCAGATTAAGTTTGATCTCAAACATTAAACTTGAACTTGTCATTTCACTGGATCCCAGCATTCCATTAAGCTATTTCAGGTGACATCTTGAGAAAAACGGAGAAACCAAAAAACCACAAAAATGAAATATCCAATTCTAATTGACTGCGAGTTGTATTTAAGTAGATCTGAGCTGGAAAGATGAAACTTCGATTTGAGTTCGTTAAAGAGGAAACCGTTACCCATATTAGGCATGAATCTCTAGCTTTTTATAAATGTGCCCTGAAAGATAAAAGGTGACATTTGCCACCATGAGCTAAGGGCAGGAACTGAGAAAAGTCTAGAAGAATATCTGTAAATATGACAGAAGCAGTTGATCACCACCTAACATGGGAACTTCTCAAAAGGCAACAGATGCCCATGTAATAGTTTATCTCAGACAATTCCTAGTAATTTCTACAAGCATTTTTTTACTGGAATAAGTTACTAATAACACGACAACACACCCCAGAAGCCTAATCTAGAGGTCCCAGTATCCAGGGATGCTATGTAACTGGTCTGAGTTCTAGAACATATAGATCTCCAGCTAACGCTAAACCCCAAAACCCAGCATCCCAATGACTGTTTGAAGATGCAGGAAATTCAAGTTCAGCAATAGACGTAGGGCTACAGATCCCTGAGATACAACTATGCACCTCTCAGTACTCTATGGATTTGAATAGGATTTTCCTCTAAACAATGCACAGCATTAGGAATGGCTTTATATTCTGGAGCCATATATCCATGCCTCATGATTTAAATTGCTCCATACCTTTACATAACAGTACTCTCCCACGAAGCCCAAGCTTCTATATAAAAGTAGTTCCAAGCAGCAAAGTGCAGTGATATGTTTGACCATCTACTTGCTCCTGTGTTGCTTCCCTCCCACTGAAAACATACTGGACTGATAAACATTTGGGGAGTCCAAGAATGGTTCTTTAATTCCAGTGAATTGATCGCACTGTATGTGTACACAGAAATAGACCAATGGCACAGCCTTTATACATAAATGGCTTGCTAGGACAAAAGGGAGAGGGTTACAAGACTTCTTTTTATAATAAAACAATTTAAATTACGGTATTTTCTGTATATATATTTATAAATATCAATATCAATAGATATCAGACTTTAGTGCATTGTTGTAGAAAAAAAATGATTTTAGTGCAGTTTCCTCAAAAGTCTTCACCACAAAAAATGTCTCAGCGAGTTTGCAGCCTTCTTACGGTGTATAAAACATTTACTGCTCTCAAAAGAACGGAACCTATCTGTACAGGTGAAGTTAGGGCGAGGGGGGGGGGGAAGAGACATGCTACAGTATGAGAACATGGCAATTTTTTTTGGCAAATAAATTAGAAAAATATGAAGATCATATTTTGAACAGAGAAGTACAATATGTTTTTGACTTAAAGCATATGAAATGCATAGCATTATATCTTTTTCACTTTTTTTGTTTTTCACATATAAGATAATGGTCTTATAACCGTTTTTTTGTTTTTTTTGTTTTTGTTTTGAACATCCACAGAAAAAATAACTTTACATTGACTGGGCTTAATCAAAAGCCCTTGTATCCTTCTGGAGTTCTGTAACAGTTCAGTTCTCTCTGAATCCTTGAAAGATGGGTGAAAGGCAGCCTCATACTTCAGCTCCGAGTTCAAGCACACCAGTTTCAATCACAGCAACATATTTGTCCTCAATCTTAATCAGCAGGATTGTTTTGTCAATGTGGGACCTATTACAAGGGTCTCTGCTGCAAGGCACCCAGCGGTGAATTACCTGTTAGATCCAAAAGGAGACAACAGAGAGGGAGAGAGAGAGAAAGAAGGAAAGATCAAAGAGGAAGACTTAGAATAAGACATTTCCCATGTAACAAAATAGAATGGCCTATATTTCATTCTTTTCTCATTAGGAGATTATTGACAAAATTGACACAATTAAGAGTGTGGGATTAAAGCAGAATGATCATACATGAGAAAAAGGAATGGACTTAAAGGGGAACTCCGGCTTCCGAACCAAAGTTTGTTAAAAGAGCCCGACACATCACAGAAACCACTAATATACCTACCAACCTGTTCTGTCAAAAGGTATAAATAAATGCCATTTTATATGGTGAAATCCAGCTGCAAAACAGTTCTTCTCTTTCTGCATTACTTAAAAATCCTGGCAGGGGAGGAGGGACTAAAACATTCATGTTACATATAGTAACAACTTGTCCTCAGCTTACAGACAGCATGTAGGCACTACATAACCCACAATGCATTGCTCTATGATGTTCTTTTCCTTATTGACATCACCTGTGCAGAGAATTGTGGGATTTGGAGGACGCAGGCTAAAGGCAGGCTGAGAATGGTTGACTACTGTTACATTTTATTTGAGTCTTATAGTAGGCAGCCGGATCAGCAGGGGAACAGGTGGCCAGGTTTAGGTAACTGTTCCAAACCATATTATTACATAAAAAATCATACAAAGGCTGCTCATTTATCTAATGAATATTGCAAAGTTGCTTGAAATTTTGTTTCCTTTTCAAAAATCTTAATTTGTGTTTGGGTGGAGTTCCCATTTAAGCAGAAATGGATTCAGATTTGAAAAAAAAAATGTAAATATTTTGGGGCAGTCTAAGCAAGGAGTATTTCAATGCATCACTACACCCAAAGGCTACTTGATAAATTGTGGGAGCAGGTGAAATAGAAAGAAGCGAGAAAAGCTGATGATGACTTTCACTTCACTATTAAATCCACCGTAAGGTGCCGTCTTGGCTCAGCTGCTTGTGTAAATTCAGCCTGACAGTGATGTGCGCCACGAGCACGTGGCAGCCAAATCGGACACTAACTACCTAAGCAACACAAGCTGGCTAAAAAAATACTGAACAGATATATTGAACTCATATTTTTAAAAGACATGTATTAATGGCAAACCTAAGCACATAAACAGTGAAATCAATGGAATCTCTAAAGGCCACATCTGCAACTTGTAATCCTCTACACTAAGAAAAAAACCCACTTGCAAGTGAAATGCATTTATCTCATGCTGCAAACTATGCAAAACAATCAAACATCCAGTTATTACTATACATTTTTCAGCCATGTTCATCTACTGGGGGGGGGGGGGGGGGCTGAGGACAACACAAAAGCCTGTAGCATACTCATTCAATAATGAGAGCCCTGATATGAAAAAACCCATTTATTAAAACATTACAACGTTTCCATTCAGTGGGAAGTCCATTGTGGTAACTTTAACATTAATAATTTCTGTCAGGTACTTTTCCCTCACTGCCATTAAAAGTTCCACATACAAATTTAAGACACCACAAACAACCATGCCTGGAATTTTAATGCATGGGAAGAAAAAAAAAAAAAAGTTTAAAAAAAAATGTTCTGAAAAGCCACCATTCTTTGGGATATGTTTACTGCTGAGGACTAACAGGAAAATATTTGTTCCCATGAAGATATTTATGGTAACCAGCCAAACCTACATGGCCTTCCATGCCTTCCTGAGGGCTCCAGTCTTTCCAGCTGTTCTTGCCGGCTTTTAGCCGCACCAGCTCATCTGGCCACTGCAGCTCCTTTCTTTTGGATATATTCACGCCTTCAAGCACTTGGCTTGGATCCACAATCTATGGAACAAAATGCACATTAGTCTTTGGAATAAGATGCAGTACAAAAAATTGAAAAAATTACACTTGTGCAGTGTCAGGTATAGGTGAGAGCAGGTTCCTAAATGTAAATGCAAAATAGACTGGTTTATTACCTTAATAAAAAAAAATAATAATATACAATCATATATATTCATTCTGAGGGAAGAGGTAAAAAGGGCATCATTGTTGAAAGAAAATGATGCAATAGGAAGCTGAACATTTATTTTTTTAAACTTTCAGCAAATAATTCAATTTTTGTCCTGTAATTATAAATAGTACCTTGATGGTAACTAAGCTGCATAGATCTATATTGGTGGCAAAACAATCCTACCAAGTTTATTTAATGTTTTTTTTTTTTTTTTTTAGTACACAAGGTATGGTAACCCAAATCACACAAAACCTCTTATCAAGAAAACTGCCTCAGGTCCCAAGCATTCTATATAATACAATACAGCCCCATACATATTTGTAATCTAGAAGAAAACTGGAGGAAAGTACCTTACAGGTATAGACAGTGCTGACTGAAAGTGTATTACCTCTACGATGTAAGAATAAAATATAAAAATGAGGAGGGAGTAGAGAAAGCCTGATTCACTTTGCTAAAAACATTTTCCTACAGACATTACCTGGACTCTGTAAACAACCTCTTCCTTTTTGGCTCTTGAATGGGTTGCTGGACTAGAATTGCCACAGGATTGCGTTTCAGTGAGGTTATTGCCTCCTTCTGTTCCTAAAAAGCCCACTAAGGTGTGTCTTTTGCATGCAGGGATGCTCTGGCTTGAGCTGCTGGAGGAAGGAAGGCCAACCAAAACTGACTGTCCTGTGGGGTCTGTTTGGTTCACCATGGAAAGACGGGACTGAATGGATGAGGGGAGATTGCGAAGAGATATCTGGCTGGTAGAGGAGCGCCTACAAGGCACAAATCCTGTTGTGGATGTTCTAAGTGATGAGTGACGGCTGTTGTAGCAGTAAGATGATTGACTTGCTACTGATCCACGAGCTGGGGAATGTCTGACAAGGCTTGACTGCATGGAGTGAGAACTGTGACTGGTTCCTGTAGAGAAAAATCAAGCGGTTTGTCAGAAATGGATTTGTAGCACAAAATCCCCCCCAACCCCCAGAAGTTTGCCAACCCTCAACAACTACATGCCCATTCATTGAGACACTTTCTGGTCTCCTCTCTCTTAATAAATAAAAGAACACATAGAAAGAACATACCCCAGTGGTAAATCAGTAACCTTAGCACTCCAATATCAACACATACATATATATATAGTAACGCCAATTATACCAAACCGCATATTGGCGGTTTTATGTATGGAAGTGCTGTATGTCCACATCCATGTAGATTACAGACTTACAGAGAAGGTGGCCATAATAGTATAGTAAATTCCAATGACAGGTGAATGACACAGCTATGAAAGCCTTGATGCAACAGGGCACCGTGCAAAGAGTACTAATGGAGTCCTATTGGTGCTTCAACAGGAATCTCACTGCTTCTAGTTAATTTATGACATGGGAACCTTTTTACAGTGTACCTATAAGGTGCATTCTTTAATTACAAATAATAATTTTTTTTTTTTTTTTTAAACATCTCGAAAATTACTCTGTAAAACCCCCAGAACAGCATATCTTTTTCCCTGCATGCAGATTTATTTTGTCTATTACAAACAGCTGAACAGTATCTCTTCTGACCTCTGACTTCCTTGTCTAGAGTGAAGCTCCAACCCTTTTGCTTTCTGAGCCCTCCTTCTCACATAAAAAGACTTTTGAAATTTCATTGTAGACATTTTGCTCTGCATTTATAACTTGGTTTATGGCTGCCAGGATTACAAATTCCTCCTGGAATGTTTTTTCTATATGCACTTTTTTCATTTATGCTTTCATCATCTGTTAAGATTCAGCTCTACAATAAAGCCTTAAAGTACCAGAGGCATGTGGTTACCATATAATTCTTTTTAGGCTTACCTAGTGTTGATGGATGAGGCATCCCCGGAGGCTGGAGCCGTGCATTCGGCACATGCCCTGTTCCACCTGGGACACCAACTTGTGACAGACTGCTCTGAGTTTCATTTGCATTTGGTGGATTGTTGCTATTAATGGAGGTCCCGCCTCCAGTGTCAGAGTCCTCAATATTTCCACCACTATTGCATCCTGCACCGCAACCTTTTCTTAATCTGAAAAACCATAAAAAAAAATTAACAGGGATACAAACTTTTGCCAAAGAATATAACAGATTATACATAGAAAATATAAATATAAAAGATTATTCATAAATATGTTGAACATATTTGGTATTAGGAGAATGTAAATTGCGTTGTACAATGAGCACAAAAGTTATAGTAAAGGAATCAATTTAAGCAATGTTACCTTTTGCCAGATTTAACAGTGAGAATATACAGAGATCTTCCCCCGAACAAATGAAGCATATTCTCTAATATCAAATAGACTATAAGACTGCATGCATCTATATTAGACCACAAGCACTAAGGCCACAATAAAATTACCTATTAGTTATTCTTTGATATTAATAAATTACTTTCCATTTTAAATTTAAAGTAAACCTACAACCCTGCTGTGCTGTATTATTCATGTGAATATAGCAGTACAATGATTTGCTAATTCTTACCTGTGCCATGTAGATACAATGAAGTTCCGGATATTGGCCAAGCTAATTGGCCCACCAAATATCTGTTTAAGCTGATCATGGCTGTCTGAATAAGAGGTTGTCAGTGGAGAAACATAAATTGGGTATCCAATAGGTTGGTCACATGATGAATTGATCATATTCCTGAGAGCCTGCTTTGCATTTTGGATGCTGCCTCTTTCAGGGTTCCGATTACGAAGAAAGACCAATTCTTGCTGCTGACCAGCCCATAAGCCCCGCACACACTCCTTGTTTACCTGGGAAGTAAGAGGAGAAAAGCTATGCTGAGAGCAAAGTCATACTGCACAGTGCTTTGAATAAAAGGTTCGTAAAATTAAGACCCCTTTATATTGCAAACATCCACGGGCAGGAATTTAGAGACTGGCAGCACTGCAAGTGGCATGAAGAATACCTGCTGATCTATGCATTTTTGTCCATTGTACAGGGACACAGTAAAATTTAAGGTAAAACAATGCAGGCAAAAAACAAAAGCAAGTCTTCAGAACACTTTCCCCTTTGGTAAGGGGCCCGTGGTGCCATTTAGCAATGTGCATGCTCAATGACGAGGGCAAGGGAAATATGGCAGTTAAGAAAACAAAGGGTGATGCCAGCACATGCACTGGAATACAGGAGCCTTTACCAAAAGTGCATTTTGCATAATTTACCCGCATCTATGGAATGTGACTGGATTAAGTACTAGGTTCCCTTATCCAGTAATTTTAAAGCATCCTATTAAACGGTACATAAAGCTTTTTGCGTTACTAACCGAACATTATTAATGTTTAAATTGCCCAGAAACAGACAGAGAGGTCCCCAATTTGCTAATTTGCACACTAGGCTTTTTCTCTGTCTGCGTAGGAAGGCTGGCAAAGAAAAGGCCAATCCAGTAAGTTCTCAGTGCACTGAGACACAGCATTGGCCTAGCCTGGCAGCGCTTACACTAAGCAGATTTTGGCAAGAAAGAGCATTTTCTTTTTCACATTTTTGTGTATTGGATTGGCCTTTTCTCTGCAGGTGTAAAAGGCATCAGAAAATCAGGATCTAAAAAATAATTGCTGTATTTTATTTAGGTTTGGCCTTAGCCAAGTAAAGCAATGCACCATATATTTATGGTCACAAGGTATTATCTGTGCATCCGACAAAATATGCTACACAGATTACAGTTTAAAAAAAGGGCACCTGATACTGAGAAGTTTTTTGCCAAGTCTTAAAGGAATACTGCCAAGTGAAAACATGCTCTTTTTCAAAACGCATCAGTTAATAGAGCTTCTCCAGCAGAATCCTGCATTGAAATCCACTTTATTTCCCAGGGTGCCACAGCCATTTGTCCTGTGCTGTGATATACTTCAGTCATTCTTTATTGCTGAGCTGCAAGTTGGAGTTATATCACCTCCCCTCCCAGCAGCTGATCAGTAGAACAATGGGAAGGGAGCAAGATAGGAGCTCCCTGACAACTGTATTGCTAAAATTTGTAGATATCAGAACAGCATTCAATAGTAAGAAATCCAAGTCCGGCCTGGGACTCCTCCAGTTACATGGGAGTAGGAGAAACAATAGGTTACCTAGAAGCAGTTCTAATGTGTAGCGCTGGCTCTTCCTGAAAGCTCAGACTCAGGCACAATGAACGGAGATGGCTGCCTACCAATATTACAACTAAGAAAAATACATTTGTTGATTCAAGAATAACATTTTAAATGGTAGAGTGAATTATTTGCTATGTAAACATTGTAATTTAGTAAGTAAATACACCATAAAAATCATGACAGAATCCCTTTAAAGAAGCAGCTAGAGTTCCCATTTTTAAAAGGTTCTAGCTCAAGGGCTTTGTAATGGCTTTCCCATTTTCAACCTAAAGCCCCTTACACTGCACCCAGTACCACACAGCACCTATATCTTACTTTCACTCTGATTAGTTGTTTTCTTAGCTAAGTGCATGGTGCCAGCAGCAGGAGAATGAGTAGAGGGCCAATTCATACAGAGGTCATTCCATGGGCAGCAAAGTATAACAATTTCTGCAGCATAGTTTTGATGAAGTACAGTTTTATCTTCCCTCTAAATTGTATTGTATAATATTTGAGTTTCAGTACTAAGTTGGGTTGAGGTCCATGCTCCAAATAACTTACAATCTATTAAATAAGGGCTAGTTAAAATATGTTTTTACATGTTAGACAATCTATACAGTTTCACCAACAAATGGACTCACCTTAATGACTCTAAAACTAAGATAACGTTTATTTAACATTATGATCTTGTATTCGTTGGTTCCATCATCCATCACATGACGCAGCGCGAGAAGAGAAGGTGAGTTAGAAAGAACAGCACTCCTCCACGCTGGATCTCCCTCATGCGCAATAACAAGGTTCTGCTCATGTGATGTAATGGCTTCATACAAAACTGCAGGATCATCATACTCATCTGGAGATGTAAAGTGGTCCTTTAAACAGAAAAAAAAAAAAAAAATGTATATATATATACATATATATATATATATATATATATATATATATACATATATACATATATACATATATACATATATACATATATATATATATATATATATATATATATAAAACATAATGCATTATCAAAAAATAATGTATTATTGGCACTGGTTGAATATCTACCTTAAAGCAGCTAGAAATTAAAATGATTTGTACAGAACCAGCACACAGTTTAAATTCTATTCGCAATAATAATTTAACTTAAAGACCATAAAAGCTTTTTGTAAGAAGAATACATCTGAATGGCAAAAATACCTGATGAAGTTTTAGTGACATACGTATGCCAGGAACTACTACTTTTCTTAAAAGCTCCATATCAGCAAAAATCCACTCATCACGGAGAGATGATATGCGGAAATCTCCTTTAAACAAGGCATGTAAACCATATAGAAAGGACTCCAAATTGCTGTAAAATATGTACAATAATGATTTAGTATTTAATAAAAAAGGAATTAGGTAAATCAAACCCATGATATATCTATCTTTTAGACTGCAGGGACACAAGATATTTTCTCAACAACCAGAAAAGGTCACCTCCCATTTAGCTAAAACCACCAGTACTAGAGGTTCTCAGACTAAAAATACACAACAATGTTTTTGAGCCAAAAACCTTCAGTGCCATTTCTTTTAGCTAGATAGATCAGTGCATTTCTATAGTAGTTGCATCCTTGCATACAAGGCATTTAACGTTTTGAGTATTTTAGTTTCTAACATTTTAAAATTAGATTGTTTAGGTTACTGTTCATTCAGTGAAAAAGCTGTCCCACTATTGGTGTGAAACACTAAAAATATAAAGTTATGGATATGACCTACCTGGACATGTGATGAGAAGCTGTACCAAGTGCCCTTCTCCCCAAAATACAGAGCCCATAACAAAGTGTTACCAAAGGTGAATCCTTTTCAGCATCAAGAGGCTGCCAAAAAAACACAACTGGTCTATTAATATACCCTTGTACTGAAACTGTGGTGGGCAGGTTGCTTAAAAGCAGAATGATTTTTACTTTAAAGGGGCAATATTTACCACTATTAAACATACATTTAATAAATTGGATAATAAATATACTTTTGCCTATTTTAATATTGGTGGTCTGGAAATGTAATTATCTACCTCACAAGAACCAAAAGGACCTGAGAAAACTATGTTTGGTTGAAAACGGGGGTATAACCCCTCTTTAAGACAGGCAGTTGCTGATGATCATTATTTACATTTGAACATAAATGCATGCCTCACTACTGCATTACAAACTAACAAGTAGTATTTATCCTTCCTTTAGTAATTTGTGACAAACCTGGACATCACAGTTATGAAATATATCAGATAAGTAGACACTATAAATATCGGTCTTAATGCGTACCTTCTCCCTTCTAGAGGAACAGTACTTAATCCAGTTAAGATAGCTTGCACAGAAGCTCTCCCGTGAAATGCCTGCTAAGCGAAGGTCATAGTCTTCATCAATATTTGGGTTGAAAGTTGGATCTACATCAACATAACAATGATCAGAACACTGGCGAAGACCTTCCTGCATTGTCTCATTTGCTAACCACTCCTCCAGTTTTGCAGATGCTGTCACATAGTATATAATGCCCTACAGACAAAATAAAGGGAAAAAATTAATCATGGTGTAAGCACCCTTGCAGATTAAGAGCAAATACCATGAGTTTATACTGCCATGAAAATGGATTTGTTGGCTTTTTCCAGGACAAAGAATCTTTGCCAAACCCCTATTAAGTATATATTCAGCTCACAAATGCCTTGTTCCTATCAGAGCTTAGCACGATCTAAAGAACATCGTCAAATGAGACTGCCCCCTACAAAGATATTAGCACACTCACGCCGAGGGTGTGGCCTATTGGGAGTATATACTGAAACTCCCCTGCAAACTTACACCTACACATGTCCTTGCTATATAAAATTTCATCCATGCCATGACACCAATTACATAGATTGTAAGCTCTAAGGAGCAGGGACTTCCTTTTATCCCTTACTATATATATAGCACTTAATACCTGTATACTTATTTTTCCCTTCCTTGTGTGTACTTTTCTACACTGTAAAATTCTAGACCACTCTATATGCTAGCAGCACTTTATAAAAGTTAGATACATACATGACCACCAATTCAAATTTCCTTTGCAGATAAAGAGTACAAGGATGGTTTTGAGGTGATAGTTGAGGCAAAGGTAGGATCACAAATGTGAGAGATGTCCTGGCAAAGCCTTTTTGTTTGGTGGTATGTAAAGTCACTGGGACTACTATCTAGTTATCACTTAATGCCTTGGATCATTAGCAGTTAATCACAAAGAAAAGCCAATAGCTTTGGCTTATATTTGAAAAATAAGAAGCATTAGAAATAGTTTTAACCTTAACATAATAGGTAGTGAGGATCCTGCGAAGGTCAAACACTTGAAGCATAGAGGCTGCACTGTTGTCTGTGATGCTGTAACCTTCCAGAACATACTTTGTAACCAAGACTTCCCATGCCAGCCAGCGCTGCCCAAAGGCAGCATTGAAAGACAGCATATGAGGAATATGTCCAGGTTCGCAACAGCAAAAGCCTTCATCTTCCTCTACACCCTCAGTGATTGCTTCAACTTCACGCTGCTGGCAGTAGGTACCTACGATGAGAAAGGTTATAATTAAGTAACCAATGCAGAGAAAATATCTCCACAATATGCAGAGTTGAACACTGGGAAGGAAGTGCAAATGGAGAGAGTGTATTATGTGAACACTTTGCAGCCTAGCTTTCCTATTAGTTATCCATCCAGAGTTCAATCACGAAATAAGTTATTATTAGACAATTTATGGCAATAGCAAACGAGTCCCTAAGCACCTTAAATTAGTAGAAATGAGTGAGTGAATATAAATAGTACTAATTTCTTAAATGTATGTAAAGTTATGCTGCCAAAGTGACTATAAAGGTAAAAAATGGTCTTGTGAAGTAGCCAGGAAAAAGTACAATAAAAGACTGGTACCACAACATACATAAGCAAATGCTGGGCCCAAACAAAGATACATGTTTCTGGATGATAGTTCTCATGTCTGCCTCAAAGGGGTCGTTCACCTTCAGGTTAACCTTTAGTATGTAATAGAATGGCCTGTTCTTGGCCTGTTCTATCAATTGGTTTTCATTATTTATAGTTTTTTTATTTGCCTTCTTCTTCTGACTATATCCAGTTTTCAAAAGGAGAGGTTACTGACCCAATAGCCTCTGTGATGGAAGAATTTTATTGGTATTGTTACTTTTTATTACTTATCTGTCTATTTAGGCCCTCCTCTATTCATATTCCTGTATTATTTTTAAACTACTGTCTCGTTGCTAGGTTAAATTGGATTAATTAACCAGACAGCTGCCAAAATTCCCAACTGGAGAGCTGATAACAAAAAGCTAAATAATTAAACAAACTGCAAATATAGAAATAAAGACCAGTGTGCAAACTTTTTCACAACAGCACTTTCTACATCAGTGATCCCCAACCAGTGGTTTGTGAGCAACATGTTGCTCACCAACAACTTGGATGTTGCTCCCAGTGGCCTCAATTTAAGTGCTCATTTTTGAATTTCTGGCTTGGAGGCAAGTGATTGCATAAAATGCAGTGTAAAGCCAATCAGAGCCTTCTATAGGCTGCCAGTCCACATAGGGGCTACCAAATAGCCAATTATAGCTCTTCCTTGCACCCCCAAGAACTTTTTCCATGCTTGTGTTGCTACCCAGCACTTTTTCCATTTGAATGTGGCTCACAGGTATAAAAGGTTGAGGATTCCTGCTCTTCATCATACTAAAAGTTACGGTAACAGTAACATTGAACAGCCACTTTAATCACAGATTCCCAGTTTTATAGGAAGAGATTTGAGACATTTCCTGATGTGGGGAACTTCATGTGCATCATTTCCCCCTCAAGGACTCAAGCTAAATTTTTTTTTTTTTTTTAAATTTAGCTAACTAGGCCTCAGGTAAAGCAAAATAAATGCACTTACTTTTGTGTGCCACCAATTGAGCACTAACTAACTTATACTTAAAAATTATAAATGGATATATCAAAGTGCAAAACAAACTACAAAATGAAAAAAAAATCAAGCTTAGAAAGAACCAATAAAATGTAAATTAACTTTTACCTCTGAACTCTAGTCCTCTTAGCTGGAAGGTGACCAGACCATTGCCTATTTCGATAAGGTGCACCAAGGCGTTTAGATAATCTGAGGCCAGAATAAAGCAATCCCCAGTATTGTAATTTCCCCAGCGGCCAAGCAACAGATCACCACACAGACTATGCTGAAGGGAGCGTGTGAGATGCTCATAAAATATGGAATTCAAGTTGTTGTCATCTGAACCTAGGCAAAAATAATTAATAAAAGGCAACAATTAGGAAATAGAAATGGCAGCCAAAATCAAAATGACTACACCAGTATATAATTCACATAGCATATACTAAATAAAAAGGTAATTTGCAAGATCTATATGTAGTATCAATAGGATGACATTTATTCCTTAAAACATAAATTATCTACAGTTGGGCTGTTCACTTGGAAATAAGCAGGCTACCTGCGTACATGTTTTTTCTAATTAAGTAAAAATATCTCAAGTTTATTTGTATGCTAGGGCAGTTCGGGAGATCTAAACAAGTGTGTAGAATGTGACCTGACCTCATGATTTAGTGAACAGTATAGTAGTAAACATAATTCCTAAACAAATGGAAAAGAAAAAAATGTAATGCATTTAGTGATAAATACCTGGATTTCTGTCAAGCTGAGAGGCTAATCTTGTGTTTGAGTGGTCAACTCTCTTTGTACTACAGAGGGAAATAATAACAAATCAGATGCATAATACAGTAGAACACTGCTTTTATGTACCAAGAAATTACGGTTTCCAGATATGACGTTTCTCCATGGCCCTGTGTTGGTTAGTACCATTCTTTCCTTCCTGGATTTAACATTTCTCTTGACTTTTTTGTGGTCCCCAGGAAAATGTAAAAGCAGGGTTATACTGTATTTATTTTAAAATTTAACCAGACTCTATTTAGGCCTGGTAAACAAGCTTAGAGCAACATTTTTGGTTAGTTTGGTTATGGTTTTATTGGATAACATGGATATGTCATTTGATCAGTGGCATAATGGCCCCCCCTGCAAAAAAAAAAAAAAAAAAAAAAAAAGTCTACAGAAGGGCCCAGAGCAGAGAAGCAAACCCATGGTCCCCCCTCTCTGCACATTAGCGCGTCTGCCTAGACACGTTTGCATTTAAATCTTGCTCCCGCCCACTCTCCTACCTATGAAGATCTCGCTACACCATAAAAGGTCTAGGTTAACAGATACAGGACTGTAAACTTATTCAAACTGTACACCATAAATTATGAATCTTGATTGCTACTTCTTAGCTTTAGAAATTTACATTAAAAAATGAATTTGGTTTGTTTTGTCCTCCCATGTTTTGCATGTTTAAAATAAATTCAAATACCAGCTAATATATAAAAGTGTTGCCCTGTAAAAGACTTTATTTTAAATGCTCAGCAGCAACATTAAGTGTTAATAGCTACTTAATTAGACATAGAAAACCAATTGGGCTAACTAGGATGTCTGTTTTAACATGTGGAAAACAGGATAGTAATAAAGACTATATCAATGCTGCATACTGTTACTTGCCCTTTAACAAACCAAAGTTCCCTCAAATAATTCATTAGAACTTACTTGTAGTCTCTCTCCCAAAACTTGACAGGGCGTACATATGATGTAATAAAGATTGCACTCCCTAAGAAAGGGTTCAGGGGAGTGGAGAACAGTGCAGAAACAATTGCCTGTACAAACAGCATTGCAGAATCTAAGAGGTGAGTGGTTAAGGATCTGGCTGTGCAAAAAGTAATTAAGCATAGAATTAAGTACACTCATTACCAGTATTTAAGACAAATGGCTTTGTGTCTTGCTGTTCTGGCATTTACTCATTAGATCACCACAGTACAATATATATTACTATTTTTAATTTCCATCGAACTGGGTATAACTAAAATAAATGGGAACAAGTGGGCCAAAAGTTGGTTGAATCAACTGAAAGTTACTGACCAAACAGCTACAATGCTGTACAATATGTGCAGATGTGGATGTTTAATTTGCATTATTCCAACAGCTGACCAGCCCACAGGGCGTCTGATTTGACCAGAAGGGAAATATGGCCTTTTGCTAATTCAGTTCCTGGTAGGCTAATAAGTCATGGGGTCATCAGTTACAGAATTTCTATTTTGGCCAATAAAAGCAGAACATTTTGTTAGGAGTTAAACTGATGGTCATACACAGATATGGTCACATTACCACCCCCCCCCCCCCCCCCCCCCAAATCATACCACATCTGCCCCAGAATAAAAGGTTAAAAATAGAACAGACTTTTTTTAACCTAAGGAAATCCTCAATAAACTGGGTAGTTTGGATTTTTAGTTGTTCCTCCCTCTGCCCATAACTGCTGCTGAAAAATCATACTAGTGCATTAGAAGGTTTTGATTGCTGATACTCAGCAAAAAACAGGGACAAGAAACCTTGAAGTTAACTTTCAGTTGGGTGTAGACAGTGGTATTCTAAGAAAATTTTGAACTGGTTTTTGATTTATAATTCTGTGTTTTTCTAAATACTTTAAATTTGTCCAATAGTCTGTTCTGCATAAAAGACTGGATGATGAATACACAAGGAATATATTGATCAGTGATGAAAAAAAGTTGCTGGGTCAGTGACTTCAGCACTGGATAGCATATTACAATTTATGACTTGAAAACACAGTTGAAAGGAAATCATTTTAAAACCACAAAAATATAAAATCACAAGAAGCCTCAGAATACCACCATCTTCACTGATTAAACAACTGATTTTAAGGCAAAAAGCCATTTAAATAGCATGAGCAGTAATCAAGATAGCAATTACACAGCATATATTATAATGGATACGAGGTACAGCAAATGGCTGTGCGAAAGCATGGAATGCTGATCCCCACGTGATCTGCCAAGGGGCAATATAGGTGTAGACAAAGCGCAGTTTGAAAAACAGTTCCCAGAGCTGAAACAAAAAAAAAAAAAGAAAGTTATTTCAAATGACACAGTCAGTACTCAAGCAAAAGGTTTTAAATGTTTCCACTGAAATACAGAACTTATTAGAAGTACAAAGTGCCTTAAGAACATCCTCAAAGCAGCAGGTGGGTCATTTAAGAGACAGGAAAATAATGTTCTGTGCTCCTAAACTATTCTCCTAAGCAACAGCACAGGCATCATGAATATGCACACTATGGGGCACATTTACTAATCCACAAACGTCCGAATGCATTTTTTTCGTAATGATCGGTATTTTGCGATTTTTTCCGTAAATTGTCGCGACTTTATCGTAGCGTTACGACTTGCGCGAATTGTCGCGACTTTTTCGTAGCTGTCGTGCAGAGTATGAAAGTTTCGGATTCATTCAAGCTTCAGTATCGTGACTTTCCTTGGGCCAGGTTGGAGCTGCACAGTGCCATTGAGTCCTATGGGAGGCTTCCAAAATCAAAAAAGTCTGAAAGTTTTGCCCGCCGTTTACGAGCGCTCAATATGAAAAAGTCGCGACAATATACGAGCAAATCATAACAACTACGAAAAAGTTGCAACAATTTACGAAAAAGTCGTAACGGTGACGAAAAAAATCGCAAAAAACACGAAAAAGACGCAAAATGTTCTTTTCCAATCTGAATTTTTCCCATTCGGATTCGTGGATTAGTAAATGTGCCCCTATGTGCGAATATACGCTGATTAAGGAAATACTTATATGATAAGAATGCAGGAAACATAGCACAAAGAGGTCATGCCAATATAGCCTACCTTGCTAAAGAGGATTGACATAAAGAACAGATCTAGCAGCAGTTTTTCTGTATACTCCTTGTAGTCAAAAGTAAAGAAGAGGACAGTGAAAATGACAGTGGCATACTGGCAGGTGGGACTGCTAAATGACGACCTCAGCAGCTTCATTCCGGCAATGGTGATCAACAATGCACCAACTCTGCCAAGATAAAATAAAAGGGGATTATAAAATGGTCAATGTATTTTAAACACATCCTACAACTGAAAAAGCTTTTATAATTTCTTCAAGGTTGCAGCAACAACCAAATTCCATTCATACAGACGTTTTGTGACCAACATTATGTACAACCAGTCCCTGGTTTATCCTATATTACAGGGGTCGGGAACCTTTTTGGCTGAGAGAGCCATAAACACCACATATTTTAAAATGTAATTCCGTGAGAGCCATACAATATGTTTGGCCGCGGATGCTGCGGGGCAAGGTAGGGTGGGTCCCAAGGATGCCGGATGCGATGCAGAGGAGGGCGTGGCCTGCGCTTGGCAGATGGAAGACGTGTTCTAAGGCTTAGAACACGTCTTCTATCCGCCGAGCACAGGGGCAAGGTAGGGTGGGTGCCAAGGATACCGGATGCGATGCGGAGGAGGGCATAGCCTGCGCTCGGCGGATAGAAGACGTGTTCTAAGCCTTAGAACACGTCTTCTATCCACCGAGTGCAGGCCACGCCCCTCGTTATTTTTTTTATTTATGATTTGGCAGAGAGCCAGATGCAGCCATCAAAAGAGCCACATCTGGCTCCCAAGCCATAGGTTCCCTACCCCTGCTATATTATATTAAGCCAACTGACAAGATTCTGTTCTTCGTTTAAACAAACAGATACAGAATCTACAGATACAGAAAGATGTCATCCACCAATGCCCAAAAAATAAGGACTTTTTTTTATTTCATTAGCGTCTCATTTGATCTAAACCATGTAATAAATGGGGGAAGGAAAACCAGGATATAAGGTGTTAGGCCAGGGGCACATGAAGCTGACTGTCTGCTTTTCTCTGTTTTGTAAGCCGATGTAATTTATGCACTCCTTCCTGTAGCTCTCTTGACACACAAGTGTTGGCCTGTGTGGAGCTAAACTTAGCGGACATTGATGTGAAAAAGCATGGTTTTATGTTTCTTGCGAGTTATTTAAAGGCTTGTTACGGAATCACATTCAAAATTATGTTCTGGAGAATGGCATTATGAGCAGTAATCAGCATGGCTTTAATAAGGACAGGTCATGTCAGACAAATTTGATTGCTTTTTATGATGAGGTTAGTAAGAAGCTGGACGGTGGGGTTGCAGATGTGATCTATTTGGATTTTGCAAACGCATTTGATTCAGTGCCCCACGACTGCTTTCTAAACTAAGGTCTGTTGGTCTTAGTGAAGTTGTTTGCACATGGATAGAAAACTGGATACAGGATCGGGTACAGAGGGTGGTTGTTAACGGTGCATTCTCTACTTGGAGTAAGGTTCTTATCTTAAGGTTTATATTGAAAAATTTAAAGGTTGTGCACCTGGGATGTAAAAATATGCAAGCCACTTATACCCTTAATGGGACTGCACTAGGCAAATCCATAATGGAAAGTGACCTTGGAGTCCTTGTAGATAATAAACTTGGCTGTAGTAAGCAAATGCCAGGCAGCAGCTGCAAGGGCAAACAAGGTTTTGAGCTGTATTAAAAGGGGCATAGATTCACAGAAGAGGGGGTTATAATTTCACTTTACAGAGTGCTGGTAAGGCCCCATTTAGAATGTGCAGTGCATTTTTGGTATTTTTGATATTTTTGCGTTAGAGAGGGTGCAGAAAAGGGCACCTAAGCTGGTAAGAGGTATGGAAAGTCTCTGTTATGGGAAAAGACTAGCCAAGTTGGAGTTGTATAAATATATAAAGGGATCATATAACAATCTAATGCTTTATTTACCAATAGGTCCTTTCAGATTGGATAGGCTTCTCCAGTTTGGAGAGGGGTATCCTTTCTCTGGATCAACTGGCAGTTAGGCTGGTTATATATAGGTATAAAAGGTTGAACTTAATGGGCATGCACCTTTTGTCAACACAGGCCAAGGTGTGTCTGTCAATAAAGCTACAGGAAGGAGAGCATGAAAGCAGATCCACTTTCCTCTGCTTTTGAAGGAAATAGTCAATCTGCTCCATATGCCCCTGGCCTTCATCTATTTGATATAATTATAAAAAAAAAAGGTAAATTCTTACTCTGCATCCAGCTTTTTCGGGCTGACGATATCCTTAGCACCAATGCTAAGCTCATTGAGAACTATAAGAGGATAAATAATGTTCTTCTCGATAAAAAGCAGCCAGATGTGAGCCTTCTCAAACCACATCAGATGAGCAGCATCTAATGAAGCAAAAAATGGCAGCTTAAGCAATCTAATGGGTACTTTTGCAGCTATATACAAGGTGAAAAATGATGTAACAAAAACTGATTTGTTCATTGTAATCACATACATCAAAGATAAAAATGTCATTAAACAGTCTTAGCAACATTATTAAGAACCCAATACTGCCTAAGTACCTAAACAGAATCTGAACCATGCACTTTTATTAATCATGCAATTTTTTATAATTTTATTTTGGTTCAGATTCAGATCTGGATTTGTGGTGGATTTTGTATTCAGCAGAATCCAAATACTGTGGATTTGCCGCATCCTTAGTGATTGTTAATTTTGTGTCTTTTACCAATAGGCAACAGCAACACATTTCATTCTGCCTGTTGGGTCCTCAGAAGTTCTCACCAATGCCGAACACACAAAAAAAAATGCAAAATAAAATAAATGAAGACATTTTTTTCTGTGTTGAGCTTTTGTATCTGTTCCTGTGGTTTAAGTACAAAAAGCCTATTTTAAACGATAATAAAACGCATACACAGAAATTAATATAATGGCAAAATGTTTATAGAATTAACAAATGTCTCCAATCTTAGCAAGTTTAAAGTCCTTCATGAATGTCACTCACTTCGAACTTCAAATTGGTAATATTCCTTAGTTTTCAGCAGCGGGTGGGAGAAGCAGTGCCAAGGAAGCTGTTTCCGTACTTGTGGTAGAATGTAGTGAGTAAGGAGTCCAACAGAACCAACTAGTGCATAGAGTACGTAGCTCAGAACCGGCTGTAACACAATAGCACATAAGCAACTTATTTTAAAAGAAACATCTGCGCTAAGTTGAAGTCATAGTTCAGCAAGCCACCAGCAAATGCAACTTATAAAAAAGACCAACTGCAACTTCTACAATCATGCCTTTTTATACAAACACTAGCATTCTACCACCATTTGTAACAAGTCTTAGTTTTTATAGTATTGATTTTAAATGATTAGGATTTGTTTTGTAGACCTACAGTTTAGCATTTTAACATACATGGCAGTTATGGTCAAAAACCCAGCGACACACTGTTTTCAGTGACTACAATAAAGTGAGCAAACAAGCTCAGCTGGCATATAACACAAATCTAGCTTTCCTATCAGTTTGAATTCTGAATGAAGGTTCTTTACAAAATCATACAAAACCCAGAAATTCAGAATAGGGTTTGAGTCTCAAGTGCCTAAAACATACTTTTTTAGGGTTATATGACTAAAATAAGCCATTGCATTGCTGCTTGGACTTCCTATAAAACATTGAGATTTGTCTATGGAAGATCTCGTTATACTACACTTATGATTTAAACCAGTGCTGTCCAACTGGCGGCCCTCGACCCCCCTCTGTGTGGCCCCCCACCTGTCTGGCTGCTTTGATGGCTTACCTTTGTGTAAGCTTTAAATGTAATCCCTCTGTATTGTTTAAAAATGTAATCCCCTGTGTTGTTCACACCTCTTAATCTCTGCATTGTTCACCCCCTGCAGTGTTCACACCTCAGGCTCAGGCTATAATCACCCACATTGTTCACCTCTTCACATCTCAGACATTGTATGTACTGCCTGGACTATGCTGCCTAGGGTAGGCAGAGTATGGCACATAGGCAGCATAGGGCAGGGAGGGTATGGCACACACAGGCAGCATAGGGCAGGGAGGGTATGGCACCCACAGACAGCATAGGGCAGGGAGAGTATGGCACCCACAGGCAGCATAGGACAGGCAGAGTATGGCACACACAGGCAGCATAGGACAGGCAGAGTGCTGCCTGTGTGTGCCATACTTTGCCTACCCTATGCTGTGGGAGGTGAACCTGGCAGGGGTTTGTTCTGGGAGTTTGTTAGCAGTTGGAAATAGCCATTAAATGGTCCCTAAGGTGTGTAATTATATGCTGGGGGTTGCTGTGCTATCCACAGGGGAGGAGGAGGCATATGGATTTAAGGGTGTGTCTTAATATGACAATTTAATTCTTTAACATATGAATGATGGTTGATATCCCTGCAGTGACCATTGTGATAAAATGGGTGTGGTTTAAAATGGGGGAGTGGCCACAACTGGCTTTCATTAGCGGCCCTCCACCATGTATGCGAGAGAAATTCCGGCCCTCGGCACCGCAGAAGTTGGACAGCACTGATCTAAACGGTCAACTCAATTTCACATACAAATATCAATTTATAGGATAAATGTGCCTTTCTAGGCAGGATTCCCAAGGGCCGATATACTATTTTGCTGGATCTAACAAAATATGAGTTGCAACTAGGACTTAAATAATAATATACAAATAAGCTATGCAAACAAGAGTTCAAATTGTCAAAACAATTACAGTAGCAAGAAAACTAGTTAACTAGAAAGTTTTTTTTTTTTTTTTTTTTTACATCCCATGTTATACAGCACTGCCTAAAATGCCAAGGCCCTAACAGCTGACCTGGTAGCTGCCTGATGGCACTGATGCAGAGCATCAATATACAGGGGTGCAAAACCCTCAGTTAAGGGTTGGATGGCTTTTTAGCAAGTGAGGAAATACAGGGTTATGGGCAATAGCTCTTCGTACAAGTTGATCCAGGAACTGCTCCAATTGCCATCTTGGAGTCAGGAAGGATTTTTTTCCCCTCTGTGGCAAATTAGAGAGGCTTAAGAAGGTTTTTTTTGCCTTTCCTGGATCAACTAGCAGATAGGCAGGCTATATATAGGCATTAAGGTTAAACTTGGACGTGTGTCTTTTTCAACCTAACTTACTATGCTACTTTGTTACCCCAGTGCAAAATACATGGTTGCTGTACTTGCTGTAAAAACTGCGAATAAATACATTTATTAAAGAATGGCAAGAGAAAAAACTGACCTGTAATGCAGTAAATACGGTGCTGACATGAATTGCAAAGTACAACACTGCAATAACGACACAGACTACTACGTCTGACTGAAGTCGTTCATTCTAAGGAAAACAAAAGAAAAATCTTCATTATCGATTTCTTGTAGTTTCCATATATTTGTTTAACATTTACAGGAACTTCACAACTTCGCAATTTGTTTTAAATAAAAGCTATTACACAAAAGTACAGAGTTTAACTTCCACTTCGGGAAAAAAGGGAACATTGATAAAACATACCCTTTACACATCCATGCTTGAAATTTATAGTCAGTACCACATCATAAAAGAATTATTACAAAACACGAAAGGCTGAAAATATAATCTACAACATATCTGTGGCTATATAATTAGAAGTCTTATCTGTAACAAACCCTCATGTAAAAACAGAGGTATTATTTTGGCATCCTATGGTTTGCTTGATAATGCTAAGACCACAGACAGAATAGAATATCCAAAAATGACTAGGAATACATCTCAGAACATCTAAAGAACTTTAAGGTTGCATTAAATCTTGGATTCTGACCAGCTAGTAACATGTAATAACTTACAACAGAGCTTCTCAGTTTTTCTGGAAGAGGGTCTTTCACTTCTGATAGTGGGTCTTCAGGATTTGTATCCTCGCTGTTTGGAAAAATCTTTGATTGCACCAGTGAGCTGGGAAGAAGCAAATACATGCTCATTAAATGCAGAGGTATACATTGTGTCAGCAGAGCAAGTTTACTTCATTAAGAGTTAGCCACCATTTAAACATCATTAAAACAGACAGCCAGCGATATGGGAACAAAAAGAAAAGATATACATTTCATATATTTTTCCTAAACTAGTATACAGTGATTATCATTTGCATTGCAATGTTCGCATTGTACCAGTTATGTTGTGTATAATTGTTTTAGCGCAAACAATGCAATGCTTGAAGTTTTGCAAGTACAGAGTGTAAGTTTCACAGAAAATATACTTTGCATGAAAGCAGAGACACTGGCAATGATTTCATAGGTGGGATATGATGAAGTGCACTGGTGCACAAGTTATTTATCGACTTTGGGCAAAGCACAAGGCTCCTCATTGATTCCACTTACATGAGGACAGAGGGATCGCTGCTCTGTCGGCTGAGATGGTATGAAACTGCCACAAGAACACCACAGAAAATAGAGAATAATACAGGAATGTGTTGTGCATCCCATGGATCCTATAAAATATATAAAAAATGCAGGGTCATAACAGGTTTCAGTACAATTTGCAGCACCCTTAACCTACTCCAATAGCTTGAAAACGCCTCTCCTATCAACCCATTATTAATAAAGATGCAAGACCCATGACAAGAGACTAATGGTGAAACAACTCTTTCTCACGCAGAAATGCTAGAGATGCTCCTGTATAAACTACAGCAAAAGTTGCACTCACAACTAAATTTTAAACCATTAGGCAGGGTGCAATGGACCACAAATTTCATATAGACAACAACTATAGGATCTTTGTAGTCACAGCCTCAAAATGGTGAGCATAACATCCTTTTTTTGCAATAGTTTATACAGGAGCACTGGCCAGCTCCATTTTGTAGCTCCCACCCTTTCCAGCTACAGTCAGGTGATTCCAATGGGCACTAAAAGGGCATCCATTTGGGGTTTTTAACCTTAAAAGCAAACAAGTTGCAGGTAAAACTCAGTCCCTTTGTTATGTATTTTGAAGCAGTAGAATTCTTAATGACTCAGATAAGTGAGTGTAAGACACAGGGATGACTGATGTAGTTGGCCAGTGTGAAGTATATTGCAATATATAGACAAACAACCCCTGGTAGCTTAATGCACAGAATGTCTTAAAGTCCTATATATATTGATAATGGGTGAGCGCAGAGGACCTCTTGTTGTTGTCTATCATAAATACATCACCATATCCCTTTCCCCACTAACTACATGTGCGATATAATATACATATGTGCAAAATTACTTACCTTAAGAGCACCGTAACACAGCCCGTAGAGTAAAGCTATGGCCACAATGCTACGGATAAAGCTGTAAATTGCTGCAAGCAAGCTGGTGGTAGCTAAAAATATAAAGGAAACACTTTGTTGGTAGCCAATTCATTTTCACAAATATTAACATTATTATTAGCTTACATTGTTGCAAAATATGTTGCAACTACAGTTATGTGTGACTTTGAAGAAATGCAATGGAATAGCCAGTATTTTGTACAGCCTAAAATATGAAAATGAGGTGGAGGATAAACTTTTTTCTGGGCATCCACTACTTTTTTGGTATTGCCAAAACATACTATACACATGGGAAAATCAACCACACCGCTTACTAATGTACAATTTCTAGAGAAAAGAATACAGTTACACTCATTAACTTGGAATCACACTTGGAGTTACAGTATATCTATTTTATTTGACCACTTGCCGCTGTACATTGCAAATACTATGATGCCAGAACCTGAATGCAATGACGTAGAATTTATTGGTTCATTTTTGCTCTGTGCTACCCAGGCAGGCAAAGGTTAAACATCAAACTTTTCACTTGCAAATTAAAAAATATTTTTTTGTCAAAGTAAAGAAATATCTGCACTCACCATTTCCACCAAACACATGTATATCTACTTGCTCACACAGGTACATGACGAATGTGTTCACCTGAGGCAGGAGACCAATAAAGAACACGACTGGGAAACAGAGTGTGAAGACTAGGGAAAATGAAATCAATAAATCAAGATAAAGTAATCTTACTGCTTCAAGCATTTTAGAGATTTATTACTCAGAAAGATATTAAAAAAACCAAAACAAAACAAAGTTTTATGGCTTAGAATGGACCCCTAGAAAAAAGGTAGAAAAAGGTAGAATGTTCTACAACCCTTAAGGGGATACAAATGTTTCCTAAAGAAAGAGCTACCTATGCAAAACTAAAAGGTACAATTCAACATGATGCCTTATGACTTTAATAAATGTGGCTTATGAGGAACTTATTTTGCCTACTGTTTTGGTAACTAAAAATATATGTTTTTTTGTTATTTTTAAGCTAAACAGGGCAAACAGTAAAACTAAAGCAACTCCATGTTTGGTCCCTGCCAGGTAGATAATTGATTGCCATTATACAACACTCTACTATCCATCTCTGTTGTGACTGTTCTGTCAGCTGAAGTAAATTATGTAAGGGGATTATCTGTGCACAGAAGCTCTACAGTAATGTGGTTGTTAGGGTCCAACTTTCCCCAGCAAAGAGGCAGTAGCTTGAATAAATGGACTCAAAAATAAAAGTAGAGTAGACAAATAATACGTAACAGCAACAGAATTACAGCATCACACAGCAATAGTTTTTTGCTGCCCATATGAAAGCTGGAAAGAGGCAGAAGAGGAAGGTAAATAATTAAAACCTATAAATCATAATGACCAACTGAAGTGTTACTAATAGTACATTCTATGATATACTGGAAGAGTTAAACTGACGGCAAAATACCCATTATGGTTTATTCAAAGATAATCTATAGTACATGTTGCTCGGTAAAATGGTATATAATTGGAGAAGAATATATAATAAGAACTGAAAAACTGACAAACAGAAAACTCACCAATGACTAAGTCCCTGGCTGACACTAGAAGCAGAGGATTGGTGAAGGCCATTCCATATAGTTTGTATTTGGTGGTAGACATGTTTTTGCTTCCATAATCCAATAACCAAATAAGGCCGCAACAGGCACAGAAGTAAACGGGCCTACTATAGGCAATGATACGATTATGGCCCTGGAAATAAAAAACCCACCAGATTAAAATAAATCAATGTTTTACCTTCTAGAAAGGCCACATGAATCCATTTGTAAACTGTGGCTTCAACTGTGCCCCTACTGGCATAGAACTGATACAGATCTGATTCAACAGGAATGCAATTTCTAAAAGAATTCTTATTAAAAAAAAAAAAAAAGACAATCAAAACACCAAAACTGCATTACAAAGAAACTCTTTTGCATTTAACACCCAACACTAAAACCTCCAGTAGTAAAGTGAAAATACAACCAGACACTTGACCCCACAGTTATTAACATGGAGACCTAACAGATATAAATACCATGTATAATGTACCCAGCGCTGTACCCGGTCTCCCTCTAATGAAATTCTTAATAAATGAAATATTTTGCTTGCAGCTCCCTCTTGGTTATACCCTTCTGATTGGGCTTTGAATCAAATGATAAATAATGGAGGAAATGCATAAAAAGGAAAATGCAAATAACACAATATAGTACAATATGTTTAAAGAAATCAATGTTCTCAAAGCGTGAAGTGCAACACACTAATTACCGTAATAAAAAAAGTGTACAAAGCAAATGAAAATAAAAAAAAAACGCCTCCACCATAAGTATGCCCACTCACCAGACCTAAAGAGGTAAATGCCACACGTTATGTTAACCCCAAGTTGTTTAAAAAATGCACAATGAGAACTAGCATTTATTTAAAGAAAAAACATATTTGGTAAAGGTACCTCATGAAAAAACAAATATAGCACTTAATGCAGTCACTTACATGTCTTGGGGAAGAAGAATCTGGTTGAACACTCTAAAACATAAATATGCAACAGTTAACTCACTGTATAGAAGACAGATGCATTAAGCCTGCTATTGGAGTTTATTTAACTCCACCCAATGATAAGGTTGACATTATTTGCATTCTACTATCCCAAAAATATAAAATGCAATCATCCTTTTTAAATAGCTGTTTCTAGCTTTATGTTTAAAGTCGGGGCATTGTGTGGAAATGTGCAATGCTATAAATATTTACAACATGTGATGGGACAAGCGCGTTTGTGATTTTTAATAATGTGAAATAAACATTGTTTTTGACCTCAACTGAACTGACCACAGGAGCGCTTGCCTGATCCTATGACTGTAAGGCTGTGTTAATTAAATCTTAATATGTGTTTTTGTGTGTGTGTGTGCGTGTTTATACACATTTAAATTTATATACACACACGTATATTCATATATGCCTGTGTACATTTTTTTTTTAGTTTAATTTTCAGTATTTTGCCACCTAAGAAGCCTCATGAAGCAGGTCCACAATTAAAATGAAAATCTGAGAATTAGTTGCAGAATATCAAAATACTTACCTTAAGGAGAGAGTATTGACAGCTGGCTATAACAAGACAAAACTGGAAGACCCAGATATCTTTAAAGAAGCCTTCTATGAGAAGAACAGAGCCCAAAAAGGCAACTAGAATGGCGAGAATGACAGACAGCACATTTTCTAGGACCTCGCGGTTCCTAAAGAATTGAAAGGGAAGTGTCAATTAAAGAACACGAACTATATGTATATTTGCAATAAAAACTATACTTTTTGTTATCAGGCAACCTGTGTGTAATAAACTTTGAGAGTAACCTTTGATGCCTCTGTTATTCTTCAATAAACTGACATCATGAGATATGTATTGATATCCTTTTGCCCTTGGCTTGATAAAGGTACCTTAAGCACTCAAATATTGCTGTAAATTGTGGGCTTTGTGAATGACTACAATATATTTCAAGAGCATATAACTATATGTATGCTGGGAATATATATATAGATTTTTTTTTTTTCTCCATAAATTGTTCGTGTGTCACTTTTTTTTTGTTTGTTTAATCGTGGGTATTTATTATGTCATGTGTATTGTCTTTTTGTAGTTCAAAATGTAGTCAAAATGTACTTACCTATCGAACAAGGCTAAGAGTGTAAGCCTGTCAAAGTTGATGCCGACCCACAGCTTTGGGAGAATCCAAAACCGGTAGTAGTGTTTTACTTTTTGGGCAGCCTGTTCCTGTGGTTGCATCTGGTCCTGCAGGTCAGGGCTTAGATCAATATCCTGCTGCTCTAACAGATCTGTATCTATGGTTAGCAGCCTGTTTAATCGGATCTGGGGAAGAGAGAGCTACCAGAGAGTTAATGGGAGACACTTCACTAAGCATATTGTTAATCCACATTCAATTTATACAATGGAATTATATTTAAAGGACAGAATAATTTTAAACGTTATCATTCAAAAGAGTTTATGATAACAATGGGCAAGCTAAGGGTCATAATGCACTGGAGGGGTACAGGCCTGTGGGCCTCAAGTTTGATAGTTTTGGATTAGATTATAGCTTTTACCTGCATTTTTTCATATATAAATTATTAAATGATCGATGCATGTTATAAAGCATTGCTAAAATAAATTACAATTATGTGTAAGACTTTGTGAAACTGACGCAAATAGAGAAAATGAAGAAATTAGGAAAAAACTTCTTACTAGATCATGTGGGTAGAATCGAACTGAGGTAGAACTTGATACATGGGAATCTGTGTCACTGTAGAAAAAGAAATAGTTAGAACATTAATTTCATGAACTCTGATTGAAATAACTAAAAACTACAGAAGTAAACTGTACTTCAACAGAAGACAGCCTGAGGGGACAAACTCCTTATATAACTTATTTAAAGTTAAAAAAAAAAAGAAAGTAATACACCTTCTCAACACTACCACTTGCCAATATTTAGTTTTTTTTCTTTCACTCTGGTAAACTTAAGCAAAACATTCTCAAAGTCAAACCTGTCATCCAGTAGTTTAGTATCAAAATCTGCTTAGGGCAATGGCACACCAAGATATATTTCACCAAAGAAAAAGTTCTTCTACTGCAGGTGACTAATCTACAACAAATGCTTTTTCACCAGCTAACACTAAAATTGTGCCTGGAGAAACATACACAGTATTTTGGCTTTCTGAAGTACTCGTGCCATGTGTTTTAGCCCCGGAGATTTCAATGTTAGCGGGTGAGAAGGTAATAAGGGATGTTCTGTCACCCATGGTAGCAAAAATTTATTGCAGGCAACAAAGCACCCCGTGTGCCATCACACAGACCAGTTTTACTATATTAGGCCAAACTGGCCCGGTAAAGCTCAGTGTGGTAGCCTAACATATTGTTTACCCATTCAACATCTTCTTGGACTGAAACATAGCCTATAACATCAGAGTTAGTGTTGTTTTTATTGAACTCAACTCCCCTATAAACAGGGTTGGCTGTGAGGTGAGGAGCAGCTCATCATACAAAAGACTGTCTGACAGGGAGCTAAAAAAGTGAAGTGGTTTAATTTTATTGCTTATTGCAACAAACAGCAATAACCACAGATATTTATTAATTAAAAGGACAAAAAGTATGTTTAACCCCAATTTATTGAACTCATCATGTTGAGTTCAAATGAATTTGAGCAATAGCCAACTGCACAGAATATTAATGACACACAATATACATCTTAAACCGTTCTTAGATTGGTTATTCTCAGTAAGTGAGTGTAATTCTCAGTAAGTAATTGGCCAACAAAATTACTGTGGTGAATTGTTGATTTTGGCTGCAGTAGGGCAACCTATTGTGATTTTTTTTTTTTTTTTTAAACTTCCCTTTTCAAGTGAATATGTGGCAGTGCCCTTTTGGTTCAAAACATACATACAGCCCACACCAAATTAGAGAAACCACACAAAAATTTATTACATAAAGGGTGCTTCTACACTTTTATTACGAGTTGCAGGTATCACTTTAGGAGTACAGTCCCCTCTATCGCCTCGTGTGTGCAGAAAAACACGGGTTAGATTTTGTGAAAATCCACTGTGAGCAGAATAATAAAAGGATCCCAAAATGGTCCCATGCTTTCTACTGTTTCTTTTAATCTAATTTTGTTCTGTGTGTTAAAATACCTTCCAATATAGAAAAGCAATAATACTCATATATTTGATTGCTCTACATATACAGGCAAGATCTGCCATTCTCATAGCTAACAAACACTTAACAGGAGACCAGAAAGAAAGTAAAACCAACCAAAGATTATTAGACGTCCTTCTTGCAGCTGGCTCAAAGTTTACAAGTGACATGTCACAACCTCCAGTCTCATATAGAGATGGGGTAAATTTACCTAGTAAAAAAAGAAAAATAAAAAGGAAAAAAAATATAAAAATTAACCAGTAATCTTCAAATGCTTTTATTTTATAAACACAACCATCAACAAGCACAAACTTTAGAAAATTGTATTTAATGTTACTAAGTAGTGAGCAATTATCCTTGCATCTCATTTTCCTTAAATACTGCAAAAGACAAATCAGGCAAAATATATATATATATATATATATATATATATATATATATATATATATATTATATATATATATATATATATATATTATATATATATATATATATTATATATATATATATTATATATATATATATATTAATATCTATATACAAGATATTCTGGCTGCCAGTCTAGTCTAGATGCTGCTCTAGGCCATGGGTTCAATTCCTAGGTTACCGTTATATAAAAATATCTGCAACAATGGCTTAAAGAAACAGTAACACCAAAAAATGAAAATGTATCCAATTAATTAAAATAAAATATACAGCTACCCTGCACTGGTAAAAGTCCTGTGTTTGTTTCAGAAACTCTACTATAGTTTATATAAATACCCTGCTGTACATACATGGGGGCAGCCAGTTAAGCTGGAAAAGAGAAAAGGCACAGGTTACTTAAAAGATTAAAAAACACCATTGTATTCTACAGAGGTTATCTGTTATCTTCTATGTAAAATGTATCTTCTCTGCTTTTTTCCAGCTTACATGGCCACCCCCATGGCTACACAGCAGCTTATTTATACAAACTACAGTACAGTTTCTAAAGCAAACACCAGTGTGCAGGGCCACAGTACATAATATTGTAATTAGTTTAAAACACTATCATTTTTTTGTATTTCTGCAACTTTAAGAAATCAGAGTTTACAACTAGTGTATTTACATGGAGAATTTACATTTAGTTATTTTAGGCTATGAACCCACAGAATGCTATACATGCACTTGAGACCATGAGAAGCGAAAAGCATTCCCTCCCTGCAAGTGGCCATACAGAGGAGAGCAAGCCAGTAAAGAAACACAATTAAAACTAAAGCTACCAAGACAGTCAAGCATTAAAAGTACAGCTCCTTGTAAGCACAGGTCATTTATTCTCTGTATATCTGTAGCCACATAAATAGTAGCTACCAAATGGCATGTACTCTGTAAACAGCACTATACCTGAACTATTTAGCGGTCAGATACTCAGGAAATCATAAAGGAAGTAAATCATGCTTACAAAAGACACACACTGTGCTTTAACGTTCAGGCTAAGTTATAGTTATAAAGTTAATTGTTAAGCCCTTATTTAATTTGTAAAGCTGTGCAGTTTGAATTCTTGTATATCACTTCCGGTTTTCTTTTTCAATTACATCAAGACACTTATATTTGTTATAAATAATCTATGCTGGCCATACATGCTAACATCCAATCATTCAAAGAAAGGTTTGGCCAAACTCGCCTAAACTATTGTTTAGTACCCAGGCCAACAAACTGAATGCACTGTGCAGGCCACGGCCACTTTCCCATATTCCCCATACTAGACAAGATTTTTCATCCAGCCCAACTGAGATCCGTTTGAGCCTTAACTAGATACTGTTGGAAGGGGTATTATTTTGGCTATTATTTAGTCTACACTAGCTGCCATGAGATATAGGCCTATGTATGGCAAGTTTTATTCCCTCAGACAAAACATTACAAAACTTATTCTTGTAACTTACCAGTACTAATTGGCACCAACAATGGCCGTTAAAAAGTTATGAGCAATTACAATTATACAACAACAAACGTTATAGCTTGCAGAGTTATTAGCACATTACCTCATATTGTAAGCTTACATTTTATTATATGCTGTTGGCCAGATTACTGCATTTTTACAGTAAATATAATAGGGTATAACAAAACAAATTAGGCTTAGTTGGTTCAGGAATTAAGGTTACAGTCTCTGACAAAAAGCCAGGATATAACACACCCACACTGTGATACACACTGCAGTACTGAAGACATAGTACCACTTGGCCATATTCCAGTTAATGAGATGCATATTTATTATTCATAGAAAGAATGATGATAAGATAGAAAGATGTATAAAGGCATTTTATATTAACATCAAAAGTTATACCTGCACTCTTGAATTTTATATGGCACCAACATAATTTTTATCACTTAAATTATCACACAAGAATTGCTAAAAAGAAGGTTTCTTGCATTAAGGCTATTTACTTTAATGGTCTACCAATGCTCACTGCATCCAGACCAACAAGGCGGCATATACAAGTGTGAATACTCATTTGCAACAAGTTTACAGCATTTACTCTTTTTTCCCTTTCGGATACAACCCTGAACAATTTTGTTCACAGTGGCAATAATCTGAATGACATTATCAAAAGAACATGAAAAGTTCAAAAAGAATAAATCCAACAGAGAATACTGTAATTTAAGGTTTTGTTTTTAGAGATGGATGCCAGTATATGATGAGACTTTCAAGCTGGCACACTAAATGAACTCTACTTTTTGCTTAAGTTGCTTGACCTTGTGTAATAAAGGGTTTTCAATTTTAGTTTTTCAAATACTGCTCAAAGTCAATAAAAAATATATTAAATTACAGATCTAAATAATACAACAGAAATGTTACAGTACTAGCGGCATGAAAGAATAAACGTGTCAAGCAAATACAGACATGCATACATTTAATGGCATTTAAAAACATAAAACATTACCTAAACTGTACAGTTCATTAACTGCCAAAAGACAAAATGTATATAGTAATGAAGGGGCGTCCCCAAAAATTTTTCAGAGGGACCTGGTGCACAGTTACCCCTACCCCACTGGCTTACCAACTGCAGGTAGAAGGGGCGGGGGGGGGGGATTTCTTTACAACTATAGAGTAAGCAGACCCTGCAGTCCAGCTTCCCTGTCCCGCACACAACCACATAGTCTGCTTCCTCTATAGTTATGCCAGTGGGTTACTCTGATCACAATAATGACAGCATAATCCATGAAATAAAAAAATGGATAAAAGATGTACAGTAATTGTTAACACACAACAGTATATATATATCAAATGGCAAAAAGTTCACCACAGTAAAATACAAAGCTCTGTAGTGATTTGTATAGGATTGTTTTAGATATATATATATATATATATATATATATATATATATATATAGATATATATATATATATATATATATAGATATATAGATATATAACGGGGAAAGTGAAGTGAAGAGAGTTGGAGTTCCCTCTGGCAAACTATTTTTACCCTTTGATAAGTATGCCATATAGCTCAACATTACCGCCAGTTTAAAGAGAAACTAACGAAGAAAAGCCCTTTTCCCACCATGATCAGGACTGTTACAAATGTTATTATAACTGGCATAAAAGCTCCATATTCAAAAATGATTCTCAAATTAAAGATAATTGAACTGCATTATTACCCAAAATGTGCTGCATTAAAACTTCCATGTCACCAAGGTTACATAAGGCCTGCATACCAAGTTCATCGTGCAAACTGCTACTGCCTACGGCAGATGCATTGTCATGAGACGCTTCTAAGTGGACACTCCCATTTCTCACCAGCAAGGAGGCGCTAGCGCTGAGCACTGCAGCCTGGGAAGGGGGGCGGGACTGTACTTTGACCTGGGTTGATGACTGCTGGCCTTGATGACCATCTTGAAGGCTACAAAATAAAAGTTAAAGGGACCATTAAAGAAAATTATAACTGCTACAATTTTTATAAAAGTATTACTATTATGATCTACAAATAATTTATTTCATCTGTTAAGATAGTAAACGCCTACACTTATTATCAGGCCAAAAACGGAATCATAATGAGAGCCTGCACAGGCCTGTCAGCAGAGGACCACATTAACATATGGATGCATCCTTCAGTCAGAAATTTCACACCTGCCCGATAGACATCTGGCCCATTTTCGGCCAGAAAAGGCAATTAGTGCTCATACACAGGCAGATAAGCTTCAGACTCTGGAGGGGCAGAATCAACAGTTTAAATCTTCTGCATATAGCCAGCTTAAGAAGAAAGGAAGATAAGGTATCAAAAATGAAGAATCGGAGGGACGTCACCATTAACTTTTCGTCCAGTTAGGATGTGCTCAATTTAAGTAGAAAACTATTTAAAAAAAAAAAAAAAAAAAAAAAAGCATAGGCTACTTGGAGTGTTCTCAGCCACCAAAGTATTCGGGCCCTTTATTATAGTAAATTACAGTTGTTAATCTTTTAAATAAACTAGATACAATGCTATTTAAACAAAATATTAACATTTTAATATCATTTTTGACAAGTTCTAGACTTTTACAGGAACATTTCAGTATCACTTAAAAAAAAAAAAGTTTCCTAGTATTAATCTCCTTGCCTCCTATAGCCCAGGTGATTTTGCCCTCACTTATGTTGCATACTCTATACTAGAAAAGCTGAAATAGAAGAACTTTAAAAAAAAAAACTTAATTTTGTCTCTTAAAAAGGAGAAGGAAATTCTCAATCAGTGATTGTAATCTCTTATCTGATATTCAAGGACGGTGGTCCTAAGCAGTGTCACCGGCCAGGGTACTCTTCAGCGATCACTGCAGAGCAATCCTCTTCCTGCTTTTTGCGCCGGGTGCACATGCATGATGAAAAAGCTGAACTTTAACAAAGAGCTGGCTTTTACACGCTACTGCTCATGTATCTGCCCTGGGGACTTGAAGATAAAGAAGCAGAAGAGGATTGCTCTGCGGTGCTTGCTGAGAAGTACCCTGGGTTGGTAAAGTTTTCTGCTAACAGAAACACCAGCCTGGGATATAAGGTAGGTGATCACAAGCACTGGGATGTGCTTAAAGGAACAGTAACACTAAAAAATAAAAATGTTTTAAAATAATTAAAATATAATGTACTGTTGCCCTGCGCTGGTAAAAGTTGCGTGTTTGCTTCAGGAACACTACTGTAGTTAATAGAAATAGCTGCTGTGTAGCCACGGGGGCAGCCATTTAAATTGAAAAAAGGAGAAAAGGCACAGGTTACATAAGAAGAAAACAGATAACAGTGAAGAATACAATGGGAATCTATGCTACTTATCTGTTATCTGCTTAGTAACCTGTGCCTTTTCTCCTTTTTTCAATTTAAATGGCTGCCCCCATGGCTACACAGCAGGGTATTTATATAAACTGTAGTAGTGTTTATGAAGCAAACACACAACTTTTACCAGTGCAGGGCAATAGTACATAATATATTAATTATTTTTATACACTTTCATTTTTTGGTGTTACTGTTTCTTTAACATTTGGCACATTCAAGTTATTGAGACCTTCCTTCTCCTTCTATGTAACCAGGAAGTGCTTTTGATGGGCTTCTGCCTTCCGAAACTAATTTTTTTTTTTTTTTTAAACTAGCCTCATGGTGGGAGCACTCAAGTATAAAGTAAATTCATTGTGGTATTTATTAACAAGTACACATATATGCTAAGTAGCCTTGCGCGTTTTGTACCTTGCTTGGCACTTAATCATAGGCTGGAAGCCTATGATTAATGAATTTACTTTATACTTGAGCGTTATTTCAACTCTATTGGAACTCCGGAGTGCCTGCCTATCTCTATAGAATCGTTTCCCACTGGCTCCCTTTGCTGAGGGTCTGGGGCATGAGCACCCGGACCATCGTTCCACTTGGGTAAGCAACTCTACCTTATAAAGCTTAGAACTATATACCTCTAGCAAATATTGAGCATCATGGTGGGAGCACCCCTGCTCCTCACCAAACCCTTCATTACTTACCTGTATGCAGCTCCCATTGGACACCTATTCAGCCATGGGTACTGTTGCAGAGATGATGGGCTTAAGGAGAGGCAAATACTTGATATGCTAAAGCACTGCTAGCATAGGGCTATCTGCTCTCATCACTGGGACAGGCAGTAAAGATGTGCTTACCTTTACTTTACAATTGGAGAGGTAGGAAAGCTTTGTTAAATGCTAATAAAATAACAGTAAACTAAATGCACTCCAATTCTTTCTCCAAATACTTATTCTATCATCTCATATTTTTGCCAATGAAGCCAGTCCGAGCCTATTAATGATATTGATCATTTAATTATTATGTTGTTCCCAGTCTATACTATTAATGTATTGTTTTAATGAATAGCACTGCAAATGAAAGCAGTGCTATATTAAATATATTTCCATACAATTTTGTAAACCTGTTTTAAGAAAATAAATGAAGAGCTATCATAACAAATGTTACAGTAGGGCCCTGTTAAAAATAAGATTTCATTATTCTTTAAGTCCCAAAAACTACTCTTAAACAGCCATCAAAATTATATACTTCTTTCTCTACATTGAGTCATATGTCCTATCTAAGGTAGATGCTGAAACATGCTGCAAAAACCAGTCACTTTCCAATATAGCGTGTAGTTGCACCCTTTAGTATACTGAGCCTTCCTTTATCAGTTTATAAGTTGGTCAAAAAAGGCAGCAAGCATACACAGTAGACAGCTCTTTGACAGACTTTTTATTCAAAGTAGAATGAAGGCAAAGTGTACTAAATGGGACAGAGCTTCATGCTAGATAAGAAAGTAACTGGTTTCTGCAGCAGTGCTGTCCAACCATGTGGCCCCCGCCTGTCTGGCTGCTGTGACTGCTTACCTTTGTGTAAGCATTAAATGTTCTGAGATTAACTGGCACCCTGCATTGTTGACACCTAAGATTAAGCCTGTAGTCCCATGCTGTTTACACCTTTAATCCCCTGCATTGTTCACAACTCAGACTGTAAGCACCCACATTGTTCCCCTGTTTACACCTCAGACTGTAGGAGCAGTGCCAGCATTTTGTCACTGTATGTACTGCCTGCCCTATGCTGCCTGTGTGTGCCACACTCCGCCTGCCCTATGCTGCCTGTGTGTGCCACACTCCGCCTGCCCTATGCTGCCTGTGTGTGCCACACTCCGCCTGCCCTATGCTGCCTGTGTGTGCCACACTCCGCCTGCCCTATGCTGCCTGTGTGTGCCACACTCCGCCTGCCCTATGCTGCCTGTGTGTGCCACACTCCGCCTGCCCTATGCTGCCTGTGTGTGCCACACTCCGCCTGCCCTATGCTGCCTGTGTGTGCCACACTCCGCCTGCCCTATGCTGCCTGTGTGTGCCACACTCCGCCTGCCCTATGCTGCCTGTGTGTGCCACACTCCGCCTGCCCTATGCTGCCTGTGGAAGGTTAACCTGGCAGGGATTTGTGGAAACTTTTTAGCATTTGGAAATAGTCATATCCCTATGGTGTGTAATCATGTGCTGTGTGTTGCTGTGCTATCCATATGGCATAGGGATTTAAGGGTATGTCTTAATATGACAAAATAAAACTTCACATATGAATTAAGGGTATTTATTCCGGCCCTTGGTACCAGAGAAGTTGGACAACTCTGTTCTAAAGCATGTGTCTAAGGATACCGCCACATGGGCGCTGATCTCAGCCTGTGGAAAAATGCAGATATCAGCTCATGTGGTATTAGCCTTAGATAGGACATTTCACTCAGTTTTGGGAAAGAGGTATGTCATTCATGGGGCTGTCATTTTAGGGACTTCAAAATAAAAATGCTTTCCTATATTTTAATATAATGCATTTTAAAGACATTAAAAAGGGGCCAAAATGTTTCCTTTCACAGGAGGTGCAGATTAGTAGGGAAGCATTCTGGTTGGCGGAAACAACTTTAAAAAAATAAAAAATCCCCCCTATGTTGCAGGCCACAAGAAGTGAGCTCCTAGTATGGGCAAGCATTCTGGGACACAAGCATACAAATTAAGCTAAGTGTCCCAGATTTCTGATAATGCATGCAATGTCATATGAAAGTGCATAAAGAGCAAGCCGGCAGTGCCTGCTGTTATTAAGCGCATGTGTGTGAGGAAACATGGCTACCTGCACCGTGACCTCCCTCTCTGGCACAGGCTGGGGGCCTTTTTCCACCCCCAAAAAAACAATACTTTTTTCCCCAACAAGAATGTGGGCTCTATCAGCCTGCATCTCCCATGGGGAAAAGAATTTGACCCCAATAGGTGCCCGTTAAGATTTAAATTCTTATCCTTTTCCAAGCAGCCAAGCTCCTCTTCTCTGGCATACTACATGTGCTGCATTGAACTTCCTTAGAAGCAGAGGGTACTGTTAATAAAAAACATTTCAACCTTAACATTTTTTAAAACTGTTACTGTTCGTTATATGCGGATTATTTTTAGAAACATTCTTGAAAACCGCTTAGATTTGTAAACAGATTTATCATGGTATCCCTTGAAGAGAAAGGGAAAAGGAATTCTTGGAAAGACGGTTTTCTTTTAAAACAAAAAATTCAAAGAGGCAAGCATCCCTTCGCTAAGACATTAGGAAAAAAAATGTAGTGCACTATACGTAACAGGCCTATGCATACCGCATTGCAAGGGAACCATGCATACAATAAAGCACAGGAAGAGAAAACATGAAATACGTATGAGTGGTTTTGGGTGGAAAATGCTAGAAATGGGGTCATTTAAAAGCAGGAAAGTTAGAAGCCTGCAGCATGCAGAACAATGGAGTTTGCAATACCGTACCTCAGAGGTGATCCGATGAGTGACGCAGGAGGGGTGGGATTACTCCCTGCATTGTGTCTGCGCCGAACCGCTTGGCGCCTAAATGTGCTGCGTTCGCGGCGAAATGTTACTGTCTCCTCACTGGCGTGTGCTGCAGCAGCAAGACAGATACTTTAGAACAGGTGGATACTGGCTATGCAGCAAGAATTTTTTGCCAATAATTTTCCATCAAGTTGGCTCATAGGGAACCAGAGAATTATGCAAAATCCTAGTGAAATTAGAATCTTAAAATTACTGTACAGAGAAGTAAACCATCTGTTTCATAATCCAGGCTCTGAATTTCATTTTCATGTATGCATGACATTTGCAACATATACCTGAATTGCATTTAAATGCAATCTTATCATAAGCAGATTGTGTAAATTTTATATATTAATAAGAAAAAAAAATATCAGGTCTGTTGGTATTTTATGCTGGTGTATTACAGAAGGCTGCCGCCATGACAGTTGTCTTATAACATGGACAGATTTGCTGTTGCAGGTATGCACAGTGTAAATACCAGATGTGAGTAAAAGCCAGTTGCAGACGATTCCAAGTCAGCCAATGGAGAGTACAGATTTCAGTTATTGCTATATTAAGACACCTTTGTCTTTTTTGTTCCTGGGTTAAAGTTTTAAAGAAGTCTATGCAAGTCCATTCACACTTGAAAGTGTGTCTAACAGGTTAGAATGCCATCTTAGTTTCTTTAGTCAAATGGCCCAAGTACATCCAAATGTTTATCTTCTTACTAGCAAGCATTCCATTTGCATTCAGAAAAATAAAAAAATGTTCTGCATAAATTCTTCTTTAGCCGAGTGATTAACAGCAAATTCAAACCTAAGAGCCATTTGCAAATGAACAGACTGGACATCTGCTCGGCACTATTTGTGGATTTTACATGTCAGTAGAATTATTTGTACTGACAAAGCATTTAGCCTAGAGTGGAAAAGACTGATGCATCTCCATAACTTGCCTTATCGCTGCAGAGCAAACAAAGACAGCTTTACTGCATCAGCACAAACAGATATTAGACTTGACTGCCTTTTACATGGATATTTATTTAAAATGGAACAAAATACAGACCACCACCACAAGAGAAACGGTTTGAGCTGTGACAAATAGCTGCTACATTTAAGCACAGTTTCATTTTCATCTTTTAGGAAGACAATGACCCAGATGCTGCACAGAAGGAAGTTGACAGATTCAGAATATTACCAGTAAGGGTGAAGACACACACAGCTACTAGTAGCAGCTATTTGTCACAGCTACAAAAATAGACAAAGCTGATCATTTACTGATAATTGTCTCTACGTGTGTTTTAGAAGAGGCGATTCTCAGTATTGTCGATAACAGGGTATTTTCTGGCATTTAGTAGTCATGACAAGTAGCTGTGTGTCTTCACCCTAAGGTCTCAGAGAGACTTTGTTTCCAAGATACTACCTTCTAACCTAAGTAGGGGTGCTTAGTCTGCAAAGTGTACCTTGCTCCACAGAAGACACAGCAACATCAAATAGGGTCCTGTCAGGAGAATGTTATGAATATAGCAATGGCTGCCCTGTCCTTAAGGCAATGATTAGAAACACTGAAGATCATTACATCTGCTAGACCAAGACCACAAAGACAAATAAGAGGCCTGATGCAGGCCTATCTGGATTCTGGCATAGAAACTGCCTAATGCTGGCCATACATGCACAGATATAATAGTCTGAAACTACGTTTTGCATGACTTTTGGACCATGTGTTCTGATAATTTTCATACCATGGATATCGGTCATTTAGTCTGACAACAAATTTTGGTCAGATAATCTACGCATGTATTGTGTATCGGACAATATCCTTGGGGGACCTACAATGCATTTTTCAGGAAGTCATTTTCATACGATTGGTGTCTGCTGTATCCTACAATTTCAGTCTGAATGTTAGTTTTAGAGTTTTGAATTTAAACGCACAATCCATATCAGAATGTTCGTTGGAAGAAGACTAATATCTGAACATGTATGGCCACCTTTATTATTTTATCCCACCATTAAAGGTTTTTTTTTTTTTTTTGTTTTTTTTTTTAAAAACAAAAACAAAAAAACATCACCACGAGGAAAAACATCAGATCTGAACTGCTGCACTATACGACTGATGGCCCACAGGGATATTAGCTGCCCACAGTTAAACCTCTGCTATCACAGGTGACTATTCTCCTGCAGGAAACTTTGCTCAACTTCAGAAAACAAAGCAACGCATATGCCTTTCCACCAACGATTCACTTTATTGCCAGTGGAAAGGCATTTTACGGAGATTAGTCGCCCATGGTAGCAGAGAATAACTGTGGACCGCTAATTTTCCCATGGGTCATTGGCCTAAATTAAAATCACGATGTTTTCATAAAATTCTTTGAAAGAGAACATTTTGTATTGCTTTGGGTTATAACCTATATTCTAAAAAATACAAAATGATAAAAAAATTTGTTCTGGACATGTTCATGTCAAAATTAAAGTTCCTGTAAAGCAAAAGTGAATTAGTCATGCATTCAAAAAACCAAGTGTTTACTTGGTGATCATATTAGGCAGAATGCTTATCGATAAATCAGAAATTACATACAAAGAATTTATTTAACAATTACTTTAAAATAAAATTTGCATTTATGTTGGTGCCATATAAACAAAATTAAAATTGCCTTACGAACATTATAAATTCTTTTATATGGTAATAGAACTCCTCTGTGACTTCTACTTTACAACAGATGGTATGTAAGTCTCTATATAAATCTTTGCTTAGTAATGTCTTCAGTAATATCAGTGCTTAGTAATGACACTTGTTCCCTAAATAGAAAAATCTTTATTAGCAATTGCATTCATAGCATCTGCCTATACTGAAAGATAATGACTTTTCCCTGTGATTCAAGCATGAAAATGCCCACTGTGTTCACAGTAGCCAAGACACGGCATCAGAGGATTCAGACTGCAACTACTGAAAACCAAAAGCCCACTTGTAATAGTCCTTAAAACTTTTATACAGGCAGAGAGGGTTAGCTGACCCATGTGCACCTCAATATATAAATACGGAAAGATTATCGATTATATTTAGTGGTTTTTTTTTTTTTAAAGAAAAAAAATGAAAATTAAACACTTTTGCAAGGTACAACGTAAAAATTCCACTGGAACAGGCACTGGTGTGAATTATGTTTTATCTTAACATAATGCTGTGGAAAATATTTAAAATACTTTAGCGCTAAAATGAAAAATCAAGCATTACTATGAGTCTGCATTTGCCATCATTGAACTAAAAGTGTGCCATTAATCACAAAAAAGCCTCCTGCTGTCGTACCACAAGTGAGCCTCTTTGTGACATAACTACCTTGCTAATGATAACCACACAGCTCAGTTTGCCCCTCCATTTATATAATGCTGCAGATTTTCAACAAAGAGACAGGTTCTTTAATAAGCAAAAAGCAGATAAAAATGTTGATGGCAACATCTCAAAGCATATACATGACTTTCAAAATGGATAGAAAAACAAAATTTGCAATGTAGCCCATAAGCAAGCCAAATGCATTTAAAACAAACCTGGAGAAAACCCCTTTAATTAGGATGCACAATCTTTTTCATAAACAAACAACATTTTTAAATTCCTGCCGATTCATGTACTTTTTCTTTTTATTTATTAAAAAAATGCAAGCTATTATTTTTCTCTTTTGAATTAGAGATAACATTTATTTTGGAATGCTGACTTGTATTAGGACTTCTGTGTTCAAACAGTGTACAATGTTTCTTTATAGAAATTAGAAAAGCAGGGAAAATTCTTCATATATGTTGTCACCTACCTCCAACAGATGCGTCTCGCTCTCCAACATCTTGGAAAGTAACCTGGCTGGGCAAACTATTTCTTGACCGTGTTACAGATTCTAACTGTGAAGCTCGCCCCAACAGAGACATCTGATCTAGCACTTCGCCTTCTTTGGCTTCTAGATCTGATTTTGAAGTGGTTAAGGTTTTTATATTTTCAGGAGCGGCCAGTCTGTTGGCATCACTCAAACTAACTACAGTGCCACTGTCCAGACTTAATACTCTAGCTCGGCTTTTTGTACCACTTGCACTAGAAGTCCTGCGGTTGGACCGCTTTTTACTAGTTCCTTCACAATTTAGGTGTGTGTGATGTGAATCTGTGCCTCTTTCTTTTATTCGATATTTTGTCCTTAGGGCACTGTATCTTGCTTCAGGAGACTGGCATGAATGGGAAGTAGTGCTGGAAGAGCTATCGCTGCTGAAACGGTGGGCCGACTGAACGCTTGAGGTCCTGCTCAAGTCGCTTTGGTCGCTAGAATCTTCATCATGACAAAAGCCAGTACTGTGAGGTTTGGTATCAGCTATACCTTGAAAGGAAACATATTCTTTGTGTCTACTTGCATCAAAACTGCTGGCTCTTTTTTTACCTGTCCGTCTCCTGCATGATTTATGAGCAGAGGATGTTCGATGTATTAAACTAGATGATTTGGGTCGTACGTCATTGTCTCTCTGCTTAATACCCGTTTCTTCCAAAGATCTCAAGTCAACTAAAATGACTGGTTTCTCCCCAGGTTCATCAATGTTCACTGACAGTTTACCTGGAAGCCAGTCTGTTTGTACAGTTAACTCATTTGCGTGTGGATTCTTATTAGCTTCCTCTGATGCTGATGAGCTAAGACCCCTTGGACTTTGTACATCATCAGATGTGTTGGCATCCTTGGCTTCCTGAGCAGTGTTTCTTTCTAAAGCAGTTCTTATACTACTAGTCCTTTTATCAGTAGCAGAGCTATGTTCTTCCTCCAGGTCACTACAATGGACTCTCTTTGCAGCAGTAACATCCTCATGCTCAGATAAAATACTTTCAACATGAGTTGAACTGGTCTGTTCACTTTTGTAGCTGCTAACAGTGCTATTTGTGTCCCGATCTGTTCCACTACAATAACTTTCTGTGGATCCACTGCTTCTCGTGCTGAGGCTTCTTAAACTATCCATGCTTTTGTCAGTCTTCATGTGTTTAACACTACCACTTCTTGAAAGCTGCTGGGCTCCTTTGCTTTTTAGACAGTCTAATTGAAAAATCCCTGAAGCACAAGCATTATCTACTAGTGAATCTTTGGACCCAGAATGTGGTTTGGAAGCTTCAAGTTCACTAACAGGATCCAGCCCGCGCCTTGGTTGATAGAGTGAAAAGTCAGTGAGAGAAGTGTCTGGGAAAGCAACAGCAGAACTTGAAGTCCTTGGGACACCTCTTGGTCGATGATCTTTCCTGTACGAATGTGAATGCAATGGAACAAGTGAGGCCAATTCTGTGTCACAAGCATTAGACAGAGACAGATCCACATGGTGATGATGACTGTGTGTTGGGATTGATCCTTTGTCACTGAAGTCTCTAGTTAAGTCTTTTCCACCCGAGGATATAGATGGCTGCATGGAGACAAAGGAGTCATTGGAGACGAGACGGAAAAGCTTCTGATCCACAGTCAAATCTGTTTAAAAAATTGACAATATGTTAGCTCTCATAACTTTAAGTAGTAGATATTCCTGTCACAAAGTGCTATTGTAAGAAAGGAATTTACTTAATGTGCATTATGTATGTAACTAAATTTCCCTGTATAATTTGTTAATGTTAACAGAAGCAAAGCATGGGTTACTTTAAAAATGTAACTTTCAAGGTTAGCATAAAAAAAAAACCCTGTTTTTTGTCAATACATGCACTAGCATAGACAATTTACTTATAAAACAGGGGACCAGGGAATGTGCATTGATCAATCCCCCTCTCTTTTTGTATGCTTGTAGTTAATTTGGCCAGATCAGTCGCACTTCCATTGTATTTGTATACTCTATTTAGCCTTGGAGTGCTCCCGCAACCACTTTCTGTGTATCTATGTATTTTAGCAGTTATTCTGCAGGCAGAATGGCCAAACTTCCATGTGGGTTAGCACCCCCACACCCGTGGTCTTATGCCTTTAAAAAAATGGGTGTTGGTTAATGGCCAGTCTTCTTTACAAGCCGCAAGCGGGGGAGGCTTAAGCCTGTAGAACCAAGCTGTGGTCCTGGCAATCGCTCTCTATAAAAGCAGAAGGCATGGGAGTGACTAAGCCCTCTGACTCAAACCAGCCCCCAGGTCAAGAATGGCAACAGTGCACGGGAGTGGCAGCCTTTGAAAAATATGACCAGAGGTAAATAGATAGGACCACCATACGGGGTTTACCTTGACATGGTGGCTTACCAATCTTATGATCATAATTTTGTAACTAAAAACCCCTGTTTTTTGTCAATAAATGCACTAGCATAGACAATTTACTTATGAAACAGGGGACCAGGGAATGTGCATTGATCAATCCCCCTCTCTTTTTGTTAGCATAAAAATATCCTACAGATTTAAAAGGACAGTCATTGTAAAAACGTACTGCATGAAACGCAAACTAACAATTTTGTTTAAGTGGTTTATAAAATATTTTGCAGCCCCCTTGCCTTTTAAGTAGGAAGTACAGGTCCAGCATCTTAGTTTTGGGAGACAAGTTTCCTGCTTGAGGAGCCAATCTGCCAATCTGCCCAATATCAACTTTGAATTTAGCCAGATTGGTTCAGCAACCAGTCCTGGGCACTTAAAAAGCTCTCTGGTCTCTAAAAGCTCTCTGCTTATAAAAAAAAATTGTAATGCAGCCTCCTAGCAGCACATGAAAAACTCAACTGTAAGGAAGGAGGCTCTCAGTTAAGGGCTGTGGCACACGGGGAGCTTAGTCGCCCTCTCAAGGCAACTTCCGTGATTTGGGGGAAATCACATCGCAGCGTATGCCATCTCACCGGCGATTTACATTCTTGCCGGTGGGATGGCATTTTGGGAAGATTTGTCGTGGGTGACTAAGCTCCCCGTGTGCCACAGCCCTAAACCTTAATATCACAAGAAAGAGTACTTGATCATGCATGAAAAAAATAATGGGTTTATAAACTTCATACAAATGAAAAACATTTCATGATGTCTTCCCTTTAATTCCAACACAATGGCTTCTTTTATTTATATAACTATGTTGTAAATTGCTCTTTCAAAAAGCAACTTTCACGTTATAGTCTTACAAAATACATTCAGTTATAATATGCAAAAGCATTTAGTGCAATATAAATGAGGCATTTTATACTATGAGAAACCAGTTTTCACAATTCCTGCTAGCTGTGGGCTCCAGAGAAGAGGATTGGATAATGAATACACTGCATAACAAATACACTGGCTGACCTTAAAAGGTATCCAACTGAAATGCAAATGTAGATGGCCACATTCTACGGTTCTCTTATCCAGGCCAAAGGCTTAAAGAATCAGATTTGACAGCAGGTGAGGAGGAGCGGGACTATTCTCATATCTGCCAACACACCATACACCCTCAAACACATCAAACTGGCAGACAAAATTTCTAATTTGGACAACTGATCTGTCGATAGTTATTTTAAGATCAGACACTATACATTTTGTAGAAATGCCTTGTATAATTACACACAAACTTTCAAAACGTAAATAATTTTTTTATAGGAAATTATAGTATGTTACTTTTTGGGTACAAAGGAAGTTCTCAAATATAATGCAATCAAAGTTCCTTACAGTGTTTTTAGTTTTGTCTCGGTCTATTCCTGCATCCAGCCACTGCTGCTAATTAATCACAAGCCATCCCCCTACCACTCTCCGTCCTCTGTGCCTGCTGTATCCCTAATTCTGCCTATGTGTGAGATAGAAATGGTTATGGGTTGACCTTTTCTGCAAGTAACTGCCAGTTAAAATGCCTAATGCATCCGCCCATGCTACATGACCCTAGCCACCTTTTAGCCTGTGGTTAAATAACATTGCATATTGTGCTCAAAAAAAAAAAAAAGGGGGGGGGGGCTGGACCGTTCACTTTGCTTATTTAGCCAAATATTTTTCTTAGGAAATATTCAGAGATGCAGGAAAAAAACTAGTTCATAATATGCTGCCAGTATATAATGCAGTCTACCTTGGTCTTCACTTGCTTCTTTGCACAAACTGTAACTCTGGCCAAGACTCAGACTGATATCATCTGATGTCTTTGCAGCATCTGTATCCCCTGTAGACACAACCATCAGACATATGAGTACATTCATTTACTGTAACTCTTCAGATGTGTTGCTATGTACATTATTGCCCATAATGGAGATAGAAAAACTTGGACAATTGTGAGACTCTTCACATTAGCTTAAGGTTTTTTTTTTTTTTCGCATATTTTTGCATATTGTGAGAAATATATATAGAAAAACCAAAATACAAATACTGTGTCATAGTCAAATACCAACGTAATAATCACGTATTCATTCATAATAACTATCAACTATGTATTTAGTCTTACTAACCTACTTTTCCAAATCAGTCAAAAAGAAACACTAATGTCTTTTTTAAATGAAAGAAAATAGTATAATATTGTCGGATACAAATATAAAATGACAGACTAACTTATATTCTAGTTCTAGTGTTCTGCGGCTATGACCTCTAATGTTTAAGTAGTAAAAAGTTAGTTATATCAAGTGACTGTTGGATTTAAATGTTTACATTTCTGTTTCCAAATCTTTACAATTTTTGGGCTGCTTATTTTGAAAGGGGATTCATAAAGATTAAATATTTGCAGTTACTTTTCTAACATTATTTGCATAAAGGCCTATCAGAGTCAGAACTGTAGTGATCTGGTGTTGTCACAGATACTATTAAAAGTACTACTACAATGTGACTCAAGCTGCTCTGTGCAGTAGTCATAACAAACAGGAGTGGAAATCAGTTGCGGTTTTGCAGAGCTGTGCTTTTCAGGTTTATATTGCTACCAGGTTTGAAATGGAGCTGGTGCTACGGAGCTTTTCAGACTTATGACACAGATTTTTGACATAAGAGTTTTGAGGGCTGCTATTCTCAGACAAAATAAATGGCCAAAACTGCCATGGAGGCCTTCTTTCACTCCAGCAGTTTTAGATGTACTCTGTTATGGTAAGTGGTGGTGTGTTTTCATTATAGCTGTTTTCTACCCGACCCCAGCAGCAGACAAAACACCCTGTGCACCATAGGTCAAAGAATACCCGCTGTTTAAACAGTCACATTAAAAAGGATATTGTCATGTTTTAATATCTTTAATACCTTTGCTTCCAGATGCACCTCCATAACGAGACACACCAACCTGTTTAGAAACAAAACAGAGAGAATGGGTTTAAAGAAGTGTCAGTGGGAGGTTTATATTGTGATGGCCAAATAAGCCTCCTTGATACATTTCAGACTATTTACACTCAATGACTCAAATTAGTTTATTAAAGAAAAAAATCAGGAGACATTTTTATATAAAAGCCTTAAAAATATTTGTTGAACAGTGTCAATTATTTTGATGTCATACAAAGAGCTCAAGACAAATTCAACCCTCTTCAAAACGGTTTTCTTAAGATATTTGCCAGTTATCTGCCCCATTAGTTTAACAACAAGTGTGGAAAATAGTAACATTTCGTTGAAATTAGGACCAACTTTCCAATTTCTCCTTTGAATATGTTATAGCCTAAATAACTAATAATAATAACAACCACAACAACAATAAATTAAAAAAATAATTAATTTTCAGTATAAAATTCCTTTTGACGTCCTCCACTTTAGTAACCAATTCTAAGCAGAAAGACTTAATTTACATCCCCTTAAGAATTCTTTACAGTACAACATGGTAACCAGGCATGAATAAACATTCTAGGTGGGTTTTAACAATATCTTTAAAGAAGAATGTCTACAATGCCCCTAAAAACTTAATATGTGGCCAACTTAACATTACCTGCCACCAATTTTATTAACTTTTGTAAAATGTGACTGTCTTCTAATCTAGTTTTCCCATGGGTGCTAAATGTGGGCTTATCCATCTGTCTATCAATAGATGGTTGGGCTCACTCAGATGGACACTTCAGGTGAATTTTGAGAAAAAGGTAATTTGCTGTCTTGTTTAGTTCTGGAACTAAAGCAAGCTGACAATAACAGGCGAATCAACTTTGCAATGCCCCAAAACACAATCAATGGGGCAACTACCCTGTCTTGCTATTATTAACCAAGCCAGGGAGATCTGTGGCAATCATTTCATCACTTAAGGGAAGAGTTGCCTTAGTGACATTACAATATAACATGAAATCAAAACTGATTCATTTTTTTTTTGTTTGGTTAGTGGAGGATTAAACACATTTAATACCATTTTGCAATTTGTACTTTGTTCCAAACACACACCTGATTGCTTGGGTCCAACCCAGAGTAGGAATTACGTGAACTGCATCCAACTGGAGGAGTTGCTTCTCGAACAAATTCAGACATTTCAATCCCTCCACCTGGATCACTGCCATGGCAAAAAGCAAATGGAAAAGATGGCTATTGCGAAAGAACCCAATGAAACAGGCGTGATTCATGAGCAATATGAGATGACCTTTCAGCAAGACAACAAATGACTAAACCAAAGAAACTGTATCCCAATACAATTTGTTCTGATAACCAGGAGTTATTTTTACTGCAGACAAAAGGAACAACATGAACAGAAAATGTTAATAAAAAGGGAGGTTTTTATTGAAACAGTCCTTGTCCTTCTGCTGGTGGAAGTCACTAATATTTCTCTAAATCTATTGGCTAGCAAGGGATGATAAAGAATGATGCTGCCCTTAAATTACATTTTAAATTAAATTACCTATTTTATGGTGTACTTTTTATTTCTACATTACACTGTTTACATAGCAAATAATTAACTCTACTATTTAAAAAATGGGTCCCTAAGGGCCGTGGTCGCGGGCGACTAATCTCCCAGATATATAGTGGAAATCAGGCCCCCTGCAGGATACTGCCCTGATTTTTATGGTATAATTTTTACTTCTAAATTACACTGTTTACAGAGCATATAATTCACTCAACCATTTAAAATGTTGTTCTTAAACAAACAATTGTATTTTTTTTTTTAGTTGTAATACTGGTGTGTAGGCGCCATCTCAGTGCATTGTGGCTGATTCTTTAACAAGTGGCAAGTGCAGCCTGGTTTTCCTGGTTAATAACTAGTAACTATCAAGATGAAGTTTAGAGTAAACTTGAAGGAAGAAAAAAAAAAAAAAGCCTGAAATATAATCTAGAAAATGTATAGACATAGTTTGACAGGCTGTCAGTCCCTGGCAGTAAATACTAGCCTGGTCCTGCATGCATCAGACATGCAAAAGGAAAACTTTCCTCGCAAACAATGCATGAAAAGGTGTGTTTTATGGGATTAAAAAAAAAATTACAATTTGTTTTTTACTCCAGATGAAGGTTTCTGTGTGAGACCGAAACGTCAAGTAATAAACCTTTCTTTTTTTGCATTTACATTTTGCTCACAATTCTCACATTTTTTTTGTACTAGCACCCAGGTTTCGTTGCTGCAAATGGTGTGCACCCTATGGACACACACACACATATATTATATATATATTTCAGTCCTGATGGTGTCTGCACTCCAAGACTTTAGTATTCTGTGGGGTGCACAGCCAAAATCTGAGTATTTAGCATGAAATAACCCATGGCCGGCACACCCTTAAAATTCAAAAAAATTTTTTATTGAAAACTCATTGTTTAAAAACCAACGTTTTGGTCCTCATTAGGACCTTTATCAAGGACGTTTTGGCTGCAACACCAGCCTTTGAGTTTTCAATAAATTTTTTTTTTGAATTTTAAGGGTGTGCCGGCCATGGATTATTTCAAAATATTTATATATATATATATATATATATATATATATATATATATATATATATATATATATATATATATATATATATATATATACAAATACAGATGCCTGGGTGCAGTTCCACTAGTTTGTTCACAAATACTCGGAGGAAGGTACCGCTCACGCAGGTCTTAGGTTCAATTTTGTAAATTTATTGAAAAGGCAAGGGAACTGACGTTTCGGCTGCAACACCAGCCTTTGTCAAAGTTACAAATACAAGTGAGAAAAAACCTTATAAACAGTGTTTGGCGGGAACACCAACGGACAATAACGTGAACGTGAGAAACACCCCCCAAAAAAATGCAAATGTGATGACATCAGACAATGCATGTACACAATCCACACCAAGGTTTACGAAATACAACAAATAATATAATAAAAAATCAAAATAAACGAAACAGGATGTGTTAATGTGAATTGCCCAAATGAAAGAAAACAATGTAACTTAATATAAGTAAGGAAAAAGATACGGAAAAAATTAAAAAAAAAAAAAAAAAAAAAGCGAGAAAGACCTGCGTACCTGCATGGTAGGAAAAGGGTAGGTAGTTTGGTAACACTATTCAAAACCGGGTCATGGTCCCTTGTTAGGCGTTATTGTTAAAATAAAATTAAGTAAATCTCCCGAACTTTGGAGCTCTCCAAAGTTCGGGAGATTTACTTGATTGCCTTTTCAATAAATTTACAAAATTAAACCTAAGACCTGCGTGAGCGGTACCTTCCTCCGAGTATATATATATATATATAACACCTTTGACACAAAAATATATGGTTTACCATCTTTTAGTCATTTTCAACTCTTACCCAGGTCCATTGCTGTCCTCTCTTCTTGCAGAGCTGTCACTGTGTTCTGCCTTTGCCACCCTCTCAGTCAACTCACTAGCACTCCTCTCCACAATTTCTCCTTCATCCAATGCCCTGTGCAGACGGTAGTTAACAAGCTTCAAAACAATAAAAACAGCTGCAACGACTGGGCAGTACACAGCAACAATCACCAAAGATGTGGGTAGTGCCTAAGAAAGGGAAAAAAAAAAAAAACAGTCAGATAAATCAATACATGGAAACTGATGCGAAAGTATTCAAACTAGGGATGCACCAAATCCAGGATTCGGCTCGGGATTCGGCCAAGATTCTGCCTTTGTCTGCAGGATACAATACTGCCGAATCAATTCTCCTGGTCAAACAGAATCCTTAAAATCATGTGACTTTTTGTCAGATAAAAAATTCTTCCTGTGCAAGCAGTTCTTTTTGATCGTTAACCTAATTTGCATATGCAAATTAGCATTCAGATTTGGTTCAGTATGCAGCCAAACCTTTCACAAAGGATTTGGGGTTTGGATGAATCCTAAACTAGTGGATTTGGTGCATCCCTAATTCAAACAATTTAAATCACATAGTTACACAAGGTTGAAAAAGGTCCATCAAGTTCAACCCTTCTAAGTAAACCCAGCACACAACCTATACTTACCAATCTATACACTCACATACATAAGCTGTATATACAACCACTAATACTAACTGTAGATATTAGTATCACAATAACCTTGGATATTATGCTTAATAGCAGATTTCCAAAGCCCAGTTACAATGTCTAAGAAAAATCATGGCATAATAAGAGTGCTGCAAATCCATTATTATGGGCATGTGTAATGTAGGAAGGTGATTTGTAGCTCAGTGCTGGTGGAGGTAGCCCAGTGCTGGTGGAGGTTGTTTTTTTTTAAAAACAAAAAATGATTGTTTCCCCAACCGGTTAGCCAGCATCTCTGGTGGGGGTAAAATTTATAGGGGTGATAGGTGCCCTTTGATGCAAGCAATACCACCACTAATTTTTTTGTGAAGTTCGAACAAAGAATATAGAAAGTGGCAACTATAACACACTATACTTTGTTACCTATGGCAACCCCTACTTAACTTTGCGTGGAATGCAACAGCAAGCTCTAAATCCTACTTACATTTTCTAAACAATACACCCTTCATTTCTCTGTCCCCATATTTTTTTTTTTATTATGCATACTTCTAAAATGTATTATTTTATTAAGGATTTAGACAATGAAACATGCATAGGGCTGCAACACAATTTTAGTAACACAGGCAAACCCATGACTTTCTAAAATCATTATTAGGGAAAACCCATTGTTGATACATAGTGTTAGTAAAAGAGAGAATGGTTTGACTTGTATGTTCAACCAGAAAGTGTGTCTATGCAAGAGGATCTTAAAGGAACAGTAACACCGAAATATGAAAGTGTATAAAAGTAATTACAGTATAATGTACTGTTGCCCTGCACTGGTACAACTGGTGTGTTTGCCTCAGAAAGACTACAATAGTTCATATAAATAAGCTGCTACGTAGCTATGGGGGCAGCCATTTAAATGAGAAAAGGCACAGGTAACTTAGCAGATAACAGATAAAACCCCATTATATTCTACAGAGCTTATCTGTTATCTGCTATGTAACCTGTGCCTTTTCTCCCTTTTTCCAGCTTTAATGGCTGCCCCCGTGGCTACACAGCAGCTTATTTATATAAACTATAGTAGAGTTTCTGTAGCCAACTCACTAATTTTACCAGTGCAAGGCAACAATATATTATATTCTAATTACTTTAAAATACTTTCATTTTTTGGTGTTACTGTTCCTTTAAAAGTGGGCTAATATGTGGGATACATTAAGTTACAGATATAAACCATTTTTTCTAATTACACAATTTTGAACAAATTAACCAGATGCAAAAGTCTACAATAACAAATTGCCAAAATCTACAAATAAAAGTTTTAACAGAATTGGTAGCCACCAATTATTTAGCATTTACATACTATAGTATAAAAGATGGTACCTGCACCAAGATACTAATGCATTTACCACAGAACTTGTGGAGCAAGAAATCTAAAATATTTACTAAGGAGTGTAGATTTCTGAGAAGCAGTCCATACAGTGTATATAACCCTTTGTAAACAAATCTAGGCCTGCTGTAGTCATTTATCCAGACAGGCAGTCAACAAGCAGAAGCTTTGTCTAGGTAACAGTAGTCAAAGCCACACAGTTTCTTTCTAAGAACAACTGCTACCAAACTGTAAATATTCTAGCTGAGTCATTTCCTTCTGAAGGGGAAAGACAGCAAAATAGCCAGTGACTAATTTAAGCCTAAGAATGACAAACTCAAAACAGTCCCATTTATAAACATTTGATTTTTGTCTCAAAAACGATTTTTAAAGTCTTAAAAGATAAAATAGACAGGGTGTTTTGATCACCTTAGTAGAGAGCCACTACACCTCTAAGGGCTCTGGCACACGACAAATCTCCCTGTTCGCGGGCGACTAATCTCCCCGTGTGCCAGAGCCCTAATCCCCTATCATGGCATTCCATTGCAAACCATAGCAAACACATTGCCCAAGTGGGGACAGGGTGATATTGCTCAGAAACAACAAATCATTGTCAACAATCAAGTCTTACTACCTTTGTCTGATTGTTTGCCAAGTTATTAGGTCAGAAGTGACAAGGCAAATTGTAGCCTTTAAACATTCTTTACTAGCACAGCACATTTGCCAAAAACCTGTTATCAATGCAGAAGTAAAAATGCAATATAAAAATAATCCTGTGCATGTTACAGTTGCCAAAGTTGTGTGTGGCTATAGGAGTGTGCAAAAAAGGCAAAATTCTGTAAAATGTATAAAATGCATGATTGCGTGTGGAAATTCCATTCCCAGAAGTGCCAAGCAGTGCTTCCAGCAAGTAAATAAGCATTCCCACAACATCTCAACATTTGGGCTGGGGCACTGTACACAACCCCCTTTCAGTGCCAAGGTCTTGATTTTGCCAGGCATTGCAAGTGAACATGTGGATTAAACATCTGTGTTGGCACAGCAGCAGTAAGTGTCTTGCACCAGAGAGCCTACAGTGCCAGCAGTAGAGAATGGATTTCCCAAAAGGTACACAATTACGGATATAATAAAAAGCGGCTGTTTTATGCTGTGAACTCTATGTTCCAAATTTGCTGAAATGTTTTTTTATTCTCAAAACATTTTTTATTTAATAAAATGTGATTGCGAGATTTAGAGAGGTCAGTTAAAAATGTGAACTCAAGAAGAATATAGACCTTTTTGTCTTGTGAACATTCCTTACACTCTCGGCTGACTAACTGAAACCTGACCAGTATTTCATTAAAAAAAAAAAAAAAAAAAGTCATTTACCACAAGCATTCCATGTCGGAGGTCCTTCCTGGCGACTACAATTAACAATGGTTTTGTTATGAATCAGGCTTGAAACAGAAAAAACAATAGCTGCAGTACAGCTATAGCCACTTTAAGAACTGCATTACTAACAGACATCTCAGGATCAGAGGAAAAAGTAAAAAGCACTTCATCATGACTAGTTAGCAATAAACAGCGTCATGGAAAGCCAAGGAGAGACTGCAAAACCCCAAGTACCAGCTGTAATGCTGTGCTCCTTTATTATTTATAATACTAACAGAAAGCCACAGATCACTTTCAGGCAAGAAAATTCCAGCAGAATTTCAGATAGCAAAAGCAGGGCCGTGGCAGACGGAGAGATTAGTTGCCACGCGACAATCTCCGATATGTGATCCCACTTGCTCGAATGTAAATCGCCAGTGGGATGGCATATGCGCCGCCAAAATCGCTGAAGTTTCCTCTCAAGGCCAAATTGCCATGCCACGTATGCCATCTCACCGGCGATTTACATTCTAGCCAGTGGGATTGCATATCGGGGAGATTAGTCGCCCACAACAAGGGATATTTGTTACGCGATGACTAATCTTCCTGTCTGCCACGGCCCTTAAGGGCAACATAACATAATAAGGCAGCTCCAAAGTTGATACTACAGCATTTGAAATGCAACATGACATTTTTGCATTCATAAACCCAAATGCTGGCAACCCATCCACATATTCATCTTTATCAGAACAATGTCATTACCTACACAAAGGTACCACTGGGAGCTGGGGCAAAGTTCTTGAAGAAAAGTTATTGTTTCCACCAACAGGAGTGTGGACCTTTTAAAGTGGGCAATATTGGGCTAATTCGATCGTTTGGCCCTGGGGCCAAACAATCAAATTAAAATAGCAGCATAGGCACCATCAGACCGACGGGAAAATCTAACCTGCCCAATCAAGATCTGCACAATTTTAGGCCAGATGTCTGTCAGGTAGGCCTGTCGGGGGTGCCCATACAAGGACAAATAAGCTGCTGAATCAGTCTGAAGAACCCAAATCAGCAGCTGAAATCTGCCCATGTATGGCAACCTTTGGGGGCAGGGGTTGGGGCAATTTTCATATAAGAGGAGAATTTTTGAAACTTTACCAAAATTTGAATATGCAGAATAGGCTTTGGACTCTAGTCAGTGTTTGGAAGAATTCAAAAATGGCAGATTTGTTGGGTAAAAGACCCACAGTGCTAAATGTTATCACTAAATCTGTGTGTTGCCTTGTGGCGACATGTATAAAGCTACACAGTGGAAGAGCTTACGGCATGTGACATTTTTATCACAGTTACTAAAAACAGCACCAAAGTTTACTGGTCTGTGTATGTTACAAAAAAAGAAAGCTTTCTGGCAACAATTTCAGGCTAAGACCTGCTACTCCTATTGTAGTCAGTGGTAAGTGACCTGAGAAGATTCTAATCAATTTGGTCAGAAGCAGGGATTAAATCAAATTGTAAGTAAAACGAGTAGCATTTTCCAAGCATGGGTGCAACTGACCATGTGCAAGGCAAATTATATTATGCATTAAGTTCTGCTCAGCATAACCAGAGGATACATGATTAAGGCTGCTGTTTTGCAGTTGCCATGGCTACATTTCTCTGGGTCTAATGAGAACAGCGTTTTGCCAGTGACTAGCTTGTAGTACATTTGGTGCCTATAAGAGATTTCTAATGATCTGGGACCAGATATGTGAGCAATGTTAAGAGCAATGTGGCACTATGACAAAGGAACAACACCCATGTGCAAAAATCCCAAGATCATTCAAACCAGATCAATGGTTGCTCCAAGACGGATACACTTGTTACCATGGTGAGCAGGCAGGGTTCATTAATAAATGACTCATGAGCCAGAGTCCATATACAAACAGTACCCATCACTGAGGCTAACTCTATACCTGTATTGGTCAAGACTTTCTATTTGTTTCTCACAATAATACATTTCTCAGAGGTAAAATGAAAGTTATCACTCCTGAACATTGTTTATTTAGTGGAAATCCTGCACTGAGGGTTATTTGCCACTACCTTTTACAGTGGCCTCATCCGAGGGCCCTCAGTTCATTTGGGGTCACTATCAGGCAAAGCCCAATCTCTATCAAACCTGCATATATACATGCATATATATGAAATGCAGCAATACTGCTTGGGTGACTCAAAGGCACAAAATGAGTGAGGTCATAGGACACAGCCCAGTGATTGTCTTGTTTTTCTCTTCTCTATTATAGCCACTCTGGGAATATCCATAATATCACTTGTCATTTATTCCCCACAGCAACAATAAGCTAGAATTTCTATTGCAGTGATATTATATACCATAGGATAAAGAGTCTATGCACTATACATTTTTATTTTATTTATAGGCAACAGGGATATGAATACTGCACAAATGCCTTGCAAGACTGGGTCTCACTTTGCACTTATCACTTGCCAAAAGGTATTATAGATTAACAGACTGATCGACCCGACTTCCTAACCAAATTAGACAATATTATGGGTGCTTTAATTATAAATGAGTTCTGCGCAAACAATTTATTCATTCCTCTGAAACAGGAAATGAGGAAACAATAACATATGTAACTATCTATAACTTCATTTCTATAGCATGACTACTATATGTAGTGATGTATATTTTTGAAAAAGAAAAAAGTCCAAACAGGGTGGACAAACTCTGCAGCAAATACTTTGAACTACTGTCCTGTATCTTGCACTCCACAAGGGTCCCTTGGGAGAAGCATGGAATGTCACCTTAGAGCACTGCATTTTCCAGCAAAGAGGAGCTCTGGCCCACTGTCTGAGATTAGCAATTATAATTACTGGGGGAGGCTAACAAATTGGCTTCACCCCAGTAATTAATCCTTTCCTTGCCCTTTAAAATGTGTTCCTGTTTGTAAAACCAACAGGCAGAGATGCACAGTGGAGTTCACAGGCACCATCTTCTACATGTTCAGATCCTTTTGTTGGTTTTGCCAACACAGAGCCTGCTGTAGTATGTGACTATGCAACTAAAGCTAGGTCTGGGAGCAGCCTCAACTGTGTGCGCTCCTGAAGGCTCTCTGTAACTGGAATGAATGAAGAGGATGTGAACAGGCAGAAAATAGCACCTGTGAACTCTGCTGTGCATCTCTACATGTATGCAACAGATTTACAAGCAGGAACACGTTTCTAAAGAATAAACTGTGCAGAGAGGTAGCAGGGAGGGAGGCCAGTTGAGAGTGGGTTGGGTTTCGACAGGGGTTTAGTTATCTCCTTTAAGGTAGTGCTGGGCTGCCCGCCGTATTGTGTACCTTTCCCAGCAGGACCGTTTTTTAGAGTTTTTATAAAAATGTTTTTTTTTTTTTTAATTTTTCTTTCCCAGCCTCTTATGTTTTGCAGTAGCAGCTCAGTAAACTAGGTCACAGACTCACTCAAATGCTGCAATTTGATTCACTGGTTCAGATATTACTAAACACTGAAGCACAACCCACCTTGTCTTCATGGTGGGGTGTGCTTCAGAGTTTAGTAATATCTGAACCAATGTGTCTCTGCCTTAAAGAGCCACAATCACCATGCAGCTTACTCATTCAGGCAGAGACAGGCTGAGCTTACCCTAAAGGTAAAGAGACACAGACAAAGGGGGGAAAAGCACCAAGAAGCATTATAGCAAATAAAAGGGTGAAAATAAAGCAGAGAGAAGAAGGCTGACCATAAGGTAAAGTAAAAAGTCAGAGTAAAACGTAAGACATTTTATAGTCTGCCCCCCTTTTGACTTTGACAAAAGATGCAGCACCATATAATGTGGAGACAATTTTAATTGTAGATCTGTTGAGTACAATAAACAAAAACAATTGATGCTTTTTGCTTATTGTTTTGCATTATACAGCCTCTGTAATATGCACGATAATACAATTAACCAACATACCCATTTTAAATTGTCCCTTCCTCAGTGTAAAGCGGCCATCACAAAACCATTATGACATATCACAGATGACCACCGTATTAAGATTAGTCCATTTACCAAAACAAGGACCTACAAGGACTGGAATGTGCACCACCCCAGAGTTGCAGGGCTCTCTAGTCATAAGACTTTGTCAACTAAAGCCCAATGAATTGACCTGTGCCAAGTATAAGATTAGTCACCTGCAATAAATCTCTGCTACCACGGGCAACTAATCTCCCCAATAAATATTCCACCAGCAATAAAGGGTATCACCAGTGGAAAGGCCTATGCATCGCTCCGGTTCTTCCGAAGTCACATAAAGCTGCCTGCAGAAGGAAACTTTGAGAGACTTTGGAAAACCAAAGCGATGCATAGGCCTTTCCACTGGTGATTCCCTTTATTGCTGGTGGAAAGGCATTTTAGGGAGATTAGTTGCCCACGGCAGCAGAGTTTTATTGTGGGTTACTATTCTCCCTGTATGACATTACCCTGTGGAACAGCTCAAGCACAGACACGAACAGTTGAGTATCAGCAAAAATAACTAATATAGTCATGTGCAGATATTCCACTATTTAAAAAAATAAAATAAAACATATGCGTGTGTATATATGTATGTATACCTGATCTGGGAACTAGCACTTATATTGCAGTGTCACCCACTGTGACCTACAACACTTATATTTGCCTACTTGTGTCTGTTAAGCTGGCCATACACGCACCGATAATATCGTACGAAACCCCGTTTCGTATGATATTCGGTGCGCGTATGGCAAGTCGGCGAGTCAACCGATATCGCAGGAAGCTGCTGATATCGGTCGACTCGCTGATCGGCCAGGTTAAAAGATTTTGATCGGGCGCCATAGAAGGCGCCTGATCAAAATCTGCCTTCAGTGCTGAATATGAATATGAATATATATATATATATATATGAATATATATATATATATATATATATATATATATATATATATATATATATATATATATACATTCCAATTGACAATGCGCACTCCTCATCCTTTATAATTCATTTATTGTTGCATTAAAAACATCAACGTTTCGGTCCAGGTCTAGGACCTTTATCAGGATGTGTATACACACACACACACACACACACACACAAAGAGATGACCCAGGAGGCAAACAAAAGCCTAAATGGAACCACCTGCTTCTGTTCTCTCATCTCCATTATATTTTGCTTTGCTTTGCAACATGTGCTAACTTCAACTCCTTGTTTACATATGTTGTATTCAACAAGCTAACTGTCTTTCTAACCTGTGCATGGGCAAACATGCAGCTGAAAGTAAGGAAATGTAAAGAACACTTTTTTTAAGCTTACAAGCACAGTAGAGTGCACTCAGTGAGCAAAAGAGCTAGGGAAAATACAGGGTGGGAAAGAAATATACATTACATTTGTGATGAAGAACATGGAAAATTCAGGTTCTTGACAGCTGGGACTGCCAAACATGTTAACCTATCGACCTGTACATTTTGCTGCAAAGCTCTACTAATAGTGCTGTAGCGAGTCTACATGTAGAGGGCTGAATATTGGGCATACTGCACATTTAAGGTCTTAGGCCACACAAAATAGTCTATGGTACCATAAAGTTTACTTGAAGAAAAGGCATTTTGGCATTTAATTGCAAATATATTAGTCACAATAGTGCAAGCTAGAACACTATTTATTCTACAGAAAGCTTTACTGTACCCGAGTAAACAGCCCTAGAAGCTACCTCTGTTTAAGATAGCAGCTGCCATTTTAGCTTGGTTTCAATAACTCCTGTGCTGCAGCTCTAGCTGCTGGTAGCTCAGATTACAGCACAGTTGGGAGGGGGAGAGAGAAGAGATGGGAGCAGGAGGAGGAGAAGTGAGGGCGAGAGAGGAGTTTCTTTTATAGTGGATTCAGTGGAGCTTTTCTGTGAGTGCTTATGGCTGTATTTACATAGACCTTTGTGATGAAGTTTCCTTAGTTTTTACCTTTCCTTTGAGGGGCCACATCTAGCCCATGGCACTTATTTTTGAGTCTAAAATGAAAGCCTTTCAATGAAATGTCGCCTGCAATAACAGATTTTCATATGATTCTCCCCCCCTGTCCCCCCACCACCACCTCAAATGATCTGATTATTTGGCTAGTGGTTAAATGAACGGAGTGACTTGACTTTGGCCACTGGCAGCTTATGACCTAGTTAAGCACAGGAGCAACAAAAATCCTCAAAATTGCCCCATTTCCTTAACTGCAAATTTGAAAAGATTACATAAATACAGTAGGTGAGGTCAAGGAATTTAAGAACCCCTACATAAGAGTAAAACTGTTAGAGTTGCAACATTTCCTGTGCCATGACTAATCATACAACTGCAACTTCATTCCTTTCGATGGAGTCAGAAAGGACAGAAAATTAAAGCTATATGCTGTTTGTTAGATGCATACATTATAACATTTCTTTTCATAGGCAACAAATAAGATTCAAAACACCTTGATTTTTTTTAGAATTACACTTAATCATGGAATTCAATTAAATCAGTCTGAGCATAATATTCTCTGATATTTTTATCGTTATGTCATAAGCAAGTACTGAAAAAGTTTGTATTGAATCTTAACATACAATCAAAATCAAGGTAAATGCCACATTTACAAAATTGTTTAGAAGAACATTAGTGTTACCCCCCCATTTTGCGAAAGTAAACCTTTTTTCCCCTGGAGGGCTGCAATTAGACAGCACCAAATACCGAATCCCTACCCCTAATATATTAACGCTTACAACATTTCTCATAAAAATCCTCAAGGCACACTTCTTCACCCTGGGGCCAACGTAGAAAATTGGGCTGCCACAGCATAGTAAATATCATGCAAGCAAAAAGTATTAGCATTGCTCAGCCAACGCAATAAGAGGCAATAGGGGAATCCTACAGAGAGTTAGCAGGGTTGTTCGTGTATCTCTTTCTTCAGACATTCTAATATCATGAAATTTTGAAACCAAAAAAAGAGTAAATTGCAAAAAAACTTATAATAGCAATTTATTTATTTAAAAGGTTTACATTTTCTTTAAAGACGGAAAGGCAAAATTATCAGCGAGGTGCCAAGTTGTTAGAATCACTGGGGGATGCTGAATGCTTCCTACCCAGGGACTACCCTGACCTTTCAAAAAAATTCACAGTATTTTTCCAAGCACTGTGCTCTCATATTGTTCTGGGCCAGCACATGTGCAACACAGGCAATAAAGAACTTTGCTGATTTCTATACTTGGCATATTCCAGCTTCAAATGGCACAAGAGATGCCTGGGGTCTCAAAACAATATGGCAGTGAGGAAAAGTGCTTTGGGCAAGGGCATTTTATAAAAAGGAGAATCAGAGGTAGAAAGTAAGTAACTAGAATCACTGGGGGCACCTAACAACTTGGCATTCACCATGATCCTTCCTTTCCTTCTCCTTTAAATACCAACAGAAGGGGGTACCAATTTGTTAGGCCCAAGTGAATGTGCTACACTGGGATAGGCTAAAAAAAAAAAAAATTACTGTACCGGGGTACTCTTTATTAGAGTACCACCACATTCTTCCAATTTCCTAATAATCCCTTGTGCCATACTGGGCCATGGGAGCCAAACAGATCACTGCAAAACTAAAAGATGGTATAATGGGGTTCTAATGAAAAGTACCCTTGCAGAGAAGAGGAAAGTAACCTCGTTATAATATCAGGAAGGCCCTGACCACATGCTCGACTTCAAAGTGGGGCTTGGAGTGAAAGCCTGAAAGAGAATCGACCACTCTGTTACAAAGCTGCTGTTACAATGTAATACATTAGTTACCAGGAAAATGCCAGGTTTGGGAGTGTGCATTATGACCTAGAGAAGCTGAGAATTGTATCAACGCACATATCAAGTTGTTACAGTTTATGGAGTCGGTGGCAAGGCTTGATAAATCTGGCAAGAAAGGTCATATGTGCTGCACTATGAGAAAACAATGCTTTGTGAAGTCCCAATACCCCTTTTAACTTTTTTAACAGAAAGTCACTCATGTGCATTTATAAACACTGGACCGATTCGGCAGCTAATCGGGCCGTGTATGGGCACTCCCGATGGGCCTGCTCGACCGATATCTGACCTGAAATCGGGCAGATCTAGATCGGGCAGGTAAGAAAATCTAGTCGGATCGGGGACCGAATTGGCTCGTTGATGTGGTCCCCAGACCAACTTTTCCTATACCTGCCGTTATAATTCGATCGTTTGGCCCGAGGGCCAAATGATTGAATTACCCTAAATTCTCCCGATATCGCCCACCCGTAGGTGGGGGATATCGGGAGATCTGCTCGCTTGGCGACTTCGCCAAACGAGCGGATCTTATGGTGTATGGGGACCTTAACCCATAGCCTACAATCAGTGATTAGTTTTTTTTAGCCAGCAGCAGGTATAACAGTAAAAGCGAAAATCTGATTGGTTGTCATGGGTTAATGACCAGGTTCAGATCTGATCAGTGTTATAAATGACCCCAACTGAGTACTTGTTTTAATGTAGCCTCTGTGAGAGTGACTATGAGACAAGCAAGACAAAAAACAGGATATAGCTACTCAAAAATTAGTCTGAACAGAGCTCTTATATGTTATGTAGCACAGGTGCCTTTATCAGCTTGGATGCAAGCAGTTCATTGCCCAAAACCAAACTGTTACTTTATGTAGCTTGGAAGTTTAGGGGTTATTCTATTATGAATGATACTGCTTACAAAGTCAAAGTCTACTCTGGTGAGTGTGTCGTACCAATTGTGTTTTTCTAATCCATACAATACTATTAGAATAGGTTGCTTTTCCCCAAACAAGGTTATAAATTAAATGGGTGTCCAAAGTGTATAGCAACCAACTCATCCAGTGGGTGAGAGATGGAGAAGCAGAGTACAGGCTTGGATTTGCAGGCATCTTGCTATCAAAAGGGCATAGATTATCTAAAGCCATTCCGTTTAAGAGTTAAACATTCGATATAGATCAACAGAAAGCTTATTTCTGAGACAAAATGAGGGAAAACCCGGCATTAGAAAATAGGGGGCCGCCGGCAATGCAAGTAATACAAGGGCCAAAGCTAAAAGGGCAAACTGCATTAATCAGGATTGACCAGCCAGTAACACTCCAGCTGATAACTAGAGGGCTGTAACCTGTATCCTTTGGATGTATATACATATCACATGACATAATATTGCCTTTGTGCTTCCAGCTTCTTCTACCCCAAGGGTCAATAGAACAGTTGGGGCCCAGGACAAATGTGGTCACTACTCTAACATCAGCCCTGAGAGTTTGTAATAGCCAACAGGAACCCCATAGGCACATCCTTGCTCCACTTGAGTAATATGTGCTATATCTGAGACAGTACACCCACACCGACATAAATCGTTATAAAAACAAAAGCCGTGATACAATAAAGGAACAATTCCATCCTATGGTCTTTCAGCTGTCAGTTGTTGCCTAGCTTAAACGCCATGGAGACGGGGAGTTGTAGTTTAACAAGAGCACAAGGGCCGCAGGTTCGAGAGTGACAGGCTGCGACGCGGCGGAGGCACTTACCATGTAGAGGGTGAAGGGGAAGCAGAGGAGGAAGAGCCAGATGTAGAGGTGTAGGGTATTGACAAAGGTACTCTGGTGGGGGTCGTAGTACCAGCCTCCGGTGATGGAAGCCCAGACTCCCTGCCGGAGGATTTGCAGTGTCTGGGAACCCATGGTCCTTTCCACCTTCCCAACCGGGTCACCGCACCAGCCCTCCGGGCCTCTCTTCACCTGCCCGTCCGCAACAGAATGGGAACGCGGCGATGGGAGACAGGCCCGGGTGGCCTCTCGGCGGCCATTTTATCTCCTCTCACCCCACGGAGGAAGCTCTGGTCCTCCAGCGACTAGCGGCCTATACCTCCGACTCTCACTCTCCCCTAAGTGATACCATAGAGTAAATGCTAGAACGCCTCCTTGCAGGCGGCTGGGGCTCCCAATCCTTGTCCTTTGCGCCACCCAGCGATCGCATGTAGCATTGCAGTTTGTGAAGTGTTACTACTACCTCTAGTCAGAAAGCGAATCCCAAGAGTCACTTTAGCACGGGTGTCTTAAAGGGCCAGTGACATGAAATAATGAATGGAGTTCTCATAACTACACATGTAATGTGGCATGTTGGTGTACACCTCTTATGTGCAACGGTCGCTTTAAATCTTTTTGATTTAAATCTTTTTTTTTTAAAGCTGAGGAGACTGCCATACAGAGTACTCTAAACTAGAGACAATTACAGACTTGTTAAAATACCATTGTTTCATACTTCAAAAGGGCTGTTTTATAAAAAGATACAAATAAAAGTATATAATAGTACTCCTAGGGACCAAATTACCCTAGCAACCAGTGGAGAGTCTTGTATATGAGAGGATCTGAATAGAAATATAAGTTATATAATTTTGGGGCTGCTACACCTTCTTTCTCCCCCCCTGTATACCACACTTCCCCCTTGTGGCCATGATGGGAGGGGAAGCGTAGGTGCCCGCAGTTAGCGGAGTAGGGCACAGGGCCCTCTGTTTTTTTCCCGGTGCCCTGCTGGCCCAGTCCGACCCTGTGTATTGCGCACCAATTCTGTCTGCACATGTCAACATGTCTCATCATCACTTGACATTATGATGCGTTCATTGTTGTGTCCTTTCTCTGCACCGGCCCAGCCTGACAGTCAGTGGAGTTACTATAGAGGAAGCAGACCCTGTGGGGGGGACAGGGGGGCCTGGATCGTGGAGTCTGCTACCTCTATAGCCACACTAAAAATTTACATGCTCTCAGGGGCACAAGCCTGAGCGGATTTGGAGGGAGGAGGCCGGGTCCCTGATTCTTCTTCGGGGGCCCGGCACCCCTCTCATTACACTGCTGAGACCCTTATCTGTTCTTTGTTTTCAGTCATTTGGTAGTGTGCAGATTCCCTGTCAGTCCTGCTCAGGGGTGGGCGCCCTATGCAACCCAGTCGGCCACCTTGCCCCTGCACCTCCCCCATCCCTCTTGTGTGTTCCTTCAAGCGGGGGGAGGGAGTCATTGCCCCCACCGCGTAATGACAACCAGTGGGTGCAAGAGAAGGGAGCGCAGCTAGGGGTAGGCAAGAGAGGTTCCTGCATGGTGTCCCCCCATCAGTGCGCCCTAGGCAGGTTCCTCTTCTGCCTACCACTAGTTCTGACCCTAGTCATAACGCAAAAAGCCGTAGTACCCTAAAAGAGTTTCAGTGAAGACTGGTGCTGGCAGAGGTTTTCCTGTTTGACAAAAAAGAAAAGCCTCTCTAGCTTCCACCCAGGGTTAGTAAATAACAGTCATATTGTCACATTGAACTTGTGCTTTTCATTATCACCCAACTTTGGTTCTTACTTTATGCCATTTACAGCAGTTGCAAGTCCATATGTAGGTGCTGTGGCAGTTACCATGCCCACAGTGTCACTGTACCTCTTTAGACAACCTTATTAGGAAAACATGTATAGCAACACTTAAATCTAGTACCTAGCAATACCTTATGCATTGAACAAGAAGGGACTAAAAAATCACTTAAGAACAAAGACGAATACTGTGCTTTTGTACTTAAACAGTCATTTAATCTACCCACTTGATAGTGTTACGCAACTGACAAAATCTATATATACTTAAATGATTGAATGTGTTCTTTCTTGTTCATAAATTCAAGTATTTCTTCATTCCATATCAGGGTGGTGTGTAAATCAACAAAGCAAGCAGTAGACAAGACAGGTGATATTTGCCATATGTAAAACTTCAGTTTCTTTAGGAGTGTAACATGATAGTTGATAGCTGAGTTGTTTTCTGATTGGACAATGCTATCATCCACTGCCACCCTAGAGCAGTGGCAAGGGAGACACAGCCTAAAGGGCGATGGCCCACAGAGTGATTAGTTGCCGCAGTTAAATCTCAGCTACCGTCGGCAACTAATCTCCCCAAAGCGCTTCCTACCTGCAATAAAGTGAATCACCAGTGGGAAGGCATACACGTCGCTTAGTTTTCCAAAGATGCACAGTTTCCTGCAAGTGTAAAGTTCACACAACTTTAGAAAAACTTTATTGCTGCTTAGAATAAAGCAGAGCACTCCACTTCCTTCTAAAGATGATGGTGCCCACAGGCCCGGATGTGTGGCGAGGCCTAGGGCGGCATAAATTTAGGGGCAGCATGCCTCCCCACAGCAACCAAATTTTGGAAATTTTGCTCCCATGCAGAGCAATGGGGACCTCTCCTCACTGCTCTGTATGGGAGTATGCGACGGGGGGGGGGTTGGTGGTGGGGCGAATGGGGGCGATTGGATTGAAAATCCGGCGCTGGGTGTCCATGGCTGCAATAGTACCTTATGAAGTACCACGGAGCCACTGATGTCACCGCGTCACGTTTCAGTGTGAAAATTGAAAATAAAAAGATGCCAGAAACCCAGGTTCAATGTCCGAATATAGGTCTTTCGTTTGGAAGTTCCAGGGTGCTCCTAAATTGATATTTTGAATTGATCTTTAGATTCCTGACTACTTGCCTTAATTCTGACTATGCTGATAACTGCCTGCTCTGATCTTTTGCCTGGATATGACTACAAGCATCTTAACCCTTTGGATACCCCAAATTGGACTTTCTGAACTCAAGCTATCTCCTTGGTCCTTACTATCCCAGCAAGAGCCATGCAGCCCCTGACAGAATTTGGGTGAAAACATATTTGCTAGATATTCTTGAACCTATGGTTGAATGACTGATGTACCAATGTTTTCCAATCTGTAACCTTGTTATGAGCTAAGTGGGGGGGTTACTGTTGTTATAAAACAAAAATGGCTCTGAACCTCAGAAGTAATATTGATTACTTTAATCTTGGTTCAAAATGGTCTAATTAAAAAAGATATTAAAGGACTAAATAGACCAAGGATGTCCTATATTTCAAATGGGTAATTCCCTAGAGGAACTATTATATAGTTAACTGATATGAGGCTGTGGAACTACAGCACTTGCAGAGCGCTGGCCTGCTACACTATGCCTCTCCACTCTTCCTAATTCAATGCATTCCAACACCAATTATGTACCCCCATAGTTCTCAAATCATCTTCCACAGCCATCACTTTCTTGGGCATCCTATCAGCCCTTTGGTTATAGACCTTCCAAGAGCTGTGACTTCAACAGGTGCTAAATGCTGAAGTAGCATCTGTTGACCTCATGAATTCTGCCCTTAATCTTTAAGGGGTTTTTGTTTCTCTTTGTAATCTGGGATCCCAGATACTTGAAAGTAGGTATTTTCTCAAAGCTGTTGTCCTGTAACTTAATCAAGCCCATCCCTTCTGGTCATGAGCATGTATTTGTATACTGCATGTTTACTAACGATGGAGTGTGGTGTGTAGCCTCTCTTCTCCATACTTTAAAAACTCTGCTGTGATTGCTTCTTCTCCAGATGCCTTATTATTCTTCATACCTACATTTCTAGATACATTTTAGAAAAGCCAATACAGGTTAAAAGGCATTTGTGGCATTCCTTTTTTAGTCTGCAGCTAGTTACCTCTTTGGCACTGGGCTATTATCTCTTCTAAGTTCCATATCTGCCACTGACACCTGCATTGGTCTAATCAAAGCTTGGATAAGAAGATACTGTGTACATTACCAGTACCAGTAGTGCTGTCCAACTGATTATATGAAGTGGGCCTATTGCTCATGCAGGATGTTCAAGGGTTGGATTATATTAAAATGATTATGTCATACAATAATCTCTATGGAGCTTTTGAGTAGACTGGGGTCATAGAAATCCTTTGAAGGGCCACATTTGAGCCACGGGCCCTCCAATTGGACAGCCCTGCTCCACACAATCACCGCCCTCCCCAATTGCTGCTATGGCACAGTGAGCTGAATGTTACCAAGATAACTGAGGAATTAATATTTACTGTGGTCTTTTCCTGATCTTCCTTACACCCTTTCCTTTGTTAATCCCGTTCAAATTATACAAATTCTAATTATACAAATTTTATGATACATTTTTAGGATTGGGTCAGCTGGGCATATTTGAACCAGGGCAATCAATCAGAGACTTGCTTTCCTTATTTTTCCTGCAGGCGACTGCACAAAGAAAATTGCTGATTTGTTATCATGGGCTACTGCACTGGTGCTATTAATTCTTAGTGTTTATAAATGAGACCCATCTCTTTAATTTGACTGAGCAACCTCTACTGAAATTGGAAGCAGAATAAATGGTTAGAATGGCATGAATCAGGGAGAACAAAGACCCATCGTGACTTAAAATCTAACTGGGTGTCTTTATTTCATTACTTTCCTTTCAACATTAAAAATACAACACTGTGTGTAACATTTACATGTAAATATGGCACAGTTGCTATGCAATATATCTGTACATAGTTGTTGGCTGATTGCACTTATTGAAAGAGCATCAAACAGATGTGACATGAATGCATATGTGACTGAAGCAGCAGATGGATACACACAATGAGAAGCTATAAAAATTACTATAGTAATCATCTATAGCATTTAGGGATTATCCAATACACAGAGTAGGCATGTGCCTGGAGCTTAGGGCCCCCCACCTAATGGATAGTTCACACTTGTATTAGACACTATGCAGTTTCACTGAGTGGGGGTTTCAAATCCCTAGTACACAGAGGGATTTTCCTTACATGAGGGTTATTCAGCCAGCATTGGGGGATTACAGCCTGTGCACTGACCCAAGAGAACAGTGGTCCCCAAAATGTTTTTGTGGCACTCAGACTTTCAAAAAATGTGCCTACTTTCCCAAACTTGTAGTTTAGGGAATTAAAGCTGGTTGGGATGCATGATTCACTACAAGGTATTTAGGACAGGTTGCTTTATATATGGTTATTTGCTTTGTATGGGTGTAACTCATGCCAAAAATAGAGGCATTAGTTTGTCATGTCACTAAATAGGCACAGCAAGTATGTATTCTGTATCATTTGTCTTTCTAGCTAACAGATATATCTGGTGTGTTCTGAGATCAATTGTTGTATTTAGTACCTAGTAGTAAAACTTGTTCATCCACATTCAGAAAACATCTGATATATATACTGTATAAGTAAAACATTACACACACACAAACACATAGATATATACATAGTCTACAGTTTTGGCATTTTCCTGTGGGCTGAACTGTAAATTAAATCCTTATAACAGTGGCATCATGACGCCATGTTTATAACAAAACAGTTGCTGCATGGTTTTAAACTGCATACTAACTTGCATACACAAATCCACCTGCTCCCACCCATGCCATTCCACCTGCCTGTTGCTACTAACCCCCACGAAGATTGGAGAAGAAGCCAATAACCAACCACCACTCACTGCTTGTCCCACAACAGCCCCCATCACTAACACTGTCCCCAACTGCATGTCAAGGCATTGCCCTACTCCTTTGCACAGCCTCATTCTAACCTGCGTCCACAAACCCCACACATCCGTCCATCATTAATCTTCCTCCCTGTTACTGCCTACAGAGTAACTAAATGCTTATTAGTAGCTTGCTGTGCCCTTATATCTGTGGCCACCAGTGCTGATCACTCTCTTTCATTAAAGGCAAACACAGTACAGAAGTTTTGCAGGAATGGCAGAATGCCCTCTGTAGTTAAGGGGCCTGCTACTTTCAGCTTTTAAATGGTCAGGTGACTCCTCAGTGATTTCCACAGTAGAGGGTACAGGAACATTGATGCTGGAATAGCAGTTGAGGTCATCTACTTAGACTTTGATAAAACGTTTGATACAGTACCTCACAGAAGGTTAAAGCGGACCTGTCACCTATACATAAAAAGCTGTATAATAAAAGTCTTGTTTAAATTAAACATGGAATCCAAATTCCTTTTTTTATTAACATATTCATATCCATTATAAAGACAGTTAAAAATCCCAGCTGTCAATCATATATTGCTTGCCCCACCTCTATGCCTTAGGCATTACAATTGCTTTGACTTTCCATTCAGCACTTCCTAGATGTCACTGCACTACTCACTTCCCCCTCCCTCCTTACCATCTAATTGTGGAACCAGTGCATGGGTTTGAGCATCTGGCCCTCAATTCAATCACATAAAAAAAGATTTTGGCATGATGCAAAGCTTCTCAAAATAACAGTGTTCACAAAATGGTGCCTGCCTGCTCGTTGGGATTGTGTAATTCCAAGACTGAAGGAAACAAGATTTAGATTATTTATATAGTTATATAGTGTAAGTGAAGTTTATTTTACTCAACTAACATTGTAGAACTAAATTTTAAATTATTTCTTAAGGTGACAGGTCCACTTTAATGATGAAATTGAGGAATATTGGCCTAGAACATAATATTTGTAATTGGATAGAGAACTGGCTGAAGGATAGATTACAAAGAGTGGTGGTAAATTGAACATTTTCTAATTGGGCCAGTGTTGTTAGTGGAGTACCCCAGGGGTCAGTCCTTGGTCCTTTGCCATTTAGAGTTATCTACTAAATGGGAGTTTGTTGGGGGGATCCTTAATGGAAAAAGGATCTGGGGTTTTTTGTTGATAACAAGTTGTCTAATTCCAGGCAGTGTCATCCTGTGGCTACTAAAGCAAATAAAGTGCTGTCTTGTATAAAAAAAGGGCATAGACTCAAGGGATGAAAACATAATTTTGCCACTTTATAGGTCCCTGGTAAGGCCTCACCTTGAGGATGCAGTGCAGTTTTGTGCTCCAGTCCTTAAGAAGGATATTAATGAGCTGGAGAGAGGGCAGAGACATGCAACTAAACTGGTAAAGGGGATGGAAGATTTAAACTATGAGGTGAGACTGTCGAGGTTGGAGTTGTTTTCTCTGGAAAAAAGGCGCTTGCGAGGGGACATGATTACTCTGTACAAGTACATTAGAGGGGATTAAAGACAGATAGGGAATGTTCTTTTTTCCCATAAAAACGACCAGCGCACCAAAGGCCACACCTTTAGATTAGTGGAACGGAGTTTCCATTTGAAGCAGCGTAGGTGGTTTTTCAGGGTGAGGTCAGTGAGGTTGGGGAATGCCCTTCCTAGTGATGTTGTAATGGCAGATTCTGTTAATGCCTTTAAGAGGGGCCTGGATGAGTTCTTGAACAAGTGTAGTATCCAAGTCTATTGTTATACTAATATCTACAGTTAGTATTAATGTTTGTATATATAGTTTATGAATGTGAGTGTTTAGATAGGTAAGTATAGGTTTGTGTGTGCTGGGTTTACTTTGAAGGCTTGAACTTGATGGACTCTTTTTTCAACCCTATGTAACTATATCTAGTATAAATAAATCTAAAGCAACTGGACTTGTTAAGTAATTATTGAAGACGTTTCACTACTCATCCGAGCTGCTACTTTAGTTCAACTTGGTTGGAGGTATTTTCTTACACCAGCAATTCCTTTGGTGTGTTTTTTTCCCCTTTTTTCTTGTGCTCATCTTTAGTTCAACTGACTGGTATGGGAAGTCCTAAGTCCTATGTAACTATGTAACATTATCCGCTATATACTGCATAAGATCCATTAATATCCTGTAAATTATATCCTATAAATGGTGCTTATTGATGTCATCAGTTATAATCAGTGCTTAGTGGTATCATTTCTGTCACATGACTCTGAAACTTGTATATGATAAAAAAAAATGTATACCTTGTTGTAAAATATGAGGATGTTTATGTGTATAAAAGCCTACATCCTTGTGGCAGTGACATTGGGACTCCTTGGTGACTCCTTGGTGAAATTATTTGTGAGGGCAGCAGGCCTGGATTTACATAATGTGCACCCATAGGCCCCTGTCTTTGTGTGTCATGCCAGCCCACCTCTCCTTCTTGTGTGTGCAGCTGCGCACATACAAGCCCATATGTGCCCATTTGCACATTTCCATTGTTGGATATGGAGCACTTCTCCAGTGCTTTGGACCCAATTTAGATGCAACTGTGCTGCATGCTGGCCCTAAAGTCCTGCCACCCTAGGCCCAGGCCTTTGTGGCCTTGCCACAAATCCGGGCCTGGAGGGAATTCTGCAAAGTGCAATTTTGTCATTTTTTTTATCCACAATGCAGCATTTCCTCCCCATTGCTGCAGCCTTGAGGGGGGTGATGCACCTGAAGAGCTGGGAAAGAAGTAGTTGCACCAAGAATATCTATATGTAAGTGCAAGGAGTGCCTTTAATTATTCACAAAACTTTCTGTCCTAAATTAAAATTTCTTAGAGATGGCTATTTCTTTGTATACAAAAATGTTTTGCAGATTTTCTAGATTCCATGTTTTGAGGGAATGCTGGAAAATATGCTACAAATATATGATAAACAGCAGCCTTAGAGCAGGTAAACACTTTTAGTTGTCGGGCATGTTGATAAATCCTTTAGTTAATTTAGTTAATTTCAAAACTCAGACTCAAAATATAAATGAGAAAAAAAAAAGTTTTCACTCAAATGTCTTAAAGGAACAGTAACACCAAAAAATGAAAGTGTATAAAAGTAACTAAAATATAATGTGCTACTGCCCTGCACTGGTAAAAGTTGTGTGTTTACTTCAGAAAGTCTACTATAATTTATATAAATAAGCTGCTATGTAGCCATGGGGGCAGCCATTCAAAGGAGAAAAGGCACAGGCACATAGCAGATAACAGATACAACACTATTGTATTCTACAGAACTTATCTGTTATCTGCTATGTAACCTGTGCCTTTTCTCCTTTTTTCCAGCTTGAATGGCTGCCCCCGTGGCTACACAGCAGCTTATTATATAAATTATAGTAGTGTTACTGTAGCAAACGCACCAGTTTTACCAGTGCAGGGCAACAGTGCATTATATTTTTATTACTTTAAAGCTCTTTCATTTTTTAGTGTTACTGTTCCTTTAAGGCAATATATATGAATGCTAGTAAATCAGCCATACATGAGTGCTACATTACAGTAAATTGTTTATTAATTCCCAAAATACAACCCATCTTTAGGTCTATGGCACATAGGATATGACTGCTACTGTCATCTCACATAATAAAACAGCAGTCATAATGTTCATGTTCACCTGTCACCATTTGTCAGCTCTTAGTACAAGTTGATCCAGGGACTGGTCCGATTGAGTCAGGAAGGAATTTTTTCCCCTCTGCGGCAAATTAGAGAGGTTTCACATGGGTTTTTTTGCCTTCCTCTGGATCAACTAGCAGTTAGGCAGGTTATATATAGACATTATGGTTGAACGTGATGGACATTTGTCTTTTTTCAACCTAACTTACTATGTTACTATGTTATTTTGATCTAATTGACAGTTGGCTACTTTACTCTACCCCAGACCACTGCTTTTCACGCATAGATTATATTTTATTGTCCCAGTCACTAGCTGCCAATTTACAACAAGCTAAAATCCACAACATTACTCTATCAGATCACACTTTGATTTCCACAACAATAACCCTACCCTCCTCCAAACCACAATCTGAATGGAGGTTTCCCCCCTATCTGTCAGACTCGGACAATTTCCAAACATATCTATTTATAAAAATGGGCTGACTAGATGGATGATAACCTAGAGCACCTAGATAATGTCACTTTATTCTGGTCCATCTCTAAGGCAGTAATGAGGGGCCACATTATTGCATGTTTCTAAACTCAACATACACTTCCAAGAAAAATTCAAAACTCTAAACAGCATCTTAACAACAAAATACAAAACTTTTCTAGAGATTGTAACCGAGTCTTACAGACAGGCTTACCTAACAGTTAAACTAGACGTAGACACCCTATTTACTGAAAGACAAAAGGAACTTAGACTATCGCAAACACTTCTTTTATCGCTGGGATAATAAATCAGGATACTTCCTTGCTACAACTGCATGTAAAGTAAAATGGACGAACCATATATCATCGATCAGATCAGGCAAAGACATTAAACTAAATTCCACAGATATTATAAAGGAATACTGTAAATATTTCCAACAACTTCAACAACCAAACTCCATCAGATGACTTGATGGAGGGAGTGGGGTATATACATTTGGCTGACCTACCTACACTGACCCATTCCCAGAGAGACCTACTCACCACCCCATTATCAAAAGAGGAAATAGGATTTACCATTAAATCCTTTGTCAATAACAGGACACCAGGTCTGATATTTTTAAAGGCCAACAGGTTTCAGTGCTCCACTCCCTCTTCAACTCACATCTGGAAGATAGTACAACATAGGATAGTTTAAGTGAAGCCAAAATAGTTCTAATCCATAAAAATGACAGCCCACCAGAGAATGTGGAATCATACAGGCATATTTCCTTACTGAACCACGATAACAAAATCTTTAACAAGATATTAGCAAACAGGCTACAACATTTTTTACCAGATATTATAATCCTGGAACAACTGGGATTTACCCGTATCAGGCAACTGGTCAAAGCCATCCATTTGGCATTAGCAGCTATTCTGTCAGAATTGACTAAAAACCATTCCCAGACTATCCTACTTAATTTAAACCCAGATAAGGCTTTTGACTGTATCCTTCATTCCCACCTGCGACATGCTGACTGTCTGTACATGTAATTTGGGGGGAATTAGCAATGGTAGGCAGGCATGCAGAGGATCTGGAGCATAGAGACAGGGACACCACGTCTTCAGGCAAAACACAGGTTTATTTAGGACAAATTCTTCCCAACATAAAGCTTAAGACAGTTCATAAACAGTTCAGGGTTGTGATATGTCCCTCCTTCAGGGTTCTCACCTTCCAGGCTTACTTCCACACTCAAGCTTCACCTTAAGCCTTGCTGACTCCTCTCAGCTCTCATCCGTCTGGTCACGACTCCCTCTGCTCCTTGCAGTGGCAGGAGGCACCCCCAGCTCCTCTGGGAGTTCCTTACACAGGCAGGAAACCTTAATGCCCTGTGCCCCGCTCTGAGAGTGACCTTCTGAGTCAAGAATCAATCTCCAACTCTACAGTCCTTTTATTTGCTGCTCACCTGCAGCCTAATCAGGCAGCTCCCTACAGCTGGCCAACTGAAAATACTAAGTGGAGTACGGAATGGAGGGTCTTTCCTGCTCTCTCTCCATTCACTCCAGGGACCTATTAATTTTTTTTTTTTTAACTTTGTTTTTATTTTCATATCATCAAACATTTCTATTAAAACATTTGCAGTGATGTGTTTTCTTACATTTGAATTCAAGGTCAACATACTTAAAACAATAGCCTTACCCTTACAAAGACACCTTAAAGACATTTGGATGGGCACTTTTCCAAAGGGTCACCAACAACATAAAATTCCTGGGAATTTATATCCAACCACAATCGTTAAACTCTATGCAGTCAACATAACTCCACTACTAAATGAACTCTTGCACAAATTTAAGGCCTGGTCTAAATTACCACTAATAAATTGCCATATAATAAAAAAGGTTTCTGGTTTCCACACTTACTATAACTATTGCAGATGCTCCCAATATTTCTTACATGTACAGACTTAGCAAATATTAATCAAGGTCTTAGTAAGTTCAAATGACAGGGCAAACATCCCCATATTAGAAGGAGAAAACTTCAGCAACCAAAATCTCAAGGTGCAATTATCCTGTAGGTATTCAAACCTATGACCTGGTATGCAACCTACTATACATAGCAGACTGGATTAGCTCAAGAAAGCATTATGCAGTACTGGACTAGAACAATTCTTTTTGCCCACACACTCCTTAGCTTACTTCCTACACCTAACAAACAAGCAATTACTCTCAGACGTGAAAGATAACCCCCTAATTCACTCTTCATTTTACAGCATGGCAGCTAGCCCGCACACACTTCTCTTTGCCACCACAGGCTCAGTCTTTCTCCTTTCCATTCTCTAACCGAACACATCTTTTAAATACCTTACAACATAGACACCCATTAACGGAACTCCCAAAAAATACCCACAAATAGCTTGGAATGTATTTTTTTACCTACAATTATTTTCATACCCACAGGCTAGACATTACACCCATCGATTATTCACACCCTCCCACCATAATACCAGGGCTACACCTTTGACAGATTCCTTAGCTTCCAAACAAGCCAAATTTCTCCTTCTAAAGCTGGCCATACACGCACCGATAATATTGTACGAAACCTCGCTTCGTACGATATTCGATGCGTGTATGGCAAGTCAGCGAGGCGACCGATATTGCAGGAGGCTGCTGATATCGGTCGACTTGCCGATCGGGTGAGTTAAAAGATTAAAAGGTGCCTGAGCAAAATCTGCCTTCAGAGCTGAATCGGCAGAAGGAGGTAGAAATCCTATTGTTTCTACCCCCATATCTGCCGTTTCAGCCCTGAACGTTAGTGGCCGGTTGGAACAATCTTTCGTGCAACCGATGGTCGCACGAAAGATCAAAAATCTCCACGTGTGTGGCCATCTTTATACCAAATACTTGAAAGTCCCCAGTCAGATAACGAATTCAAGAGGGGAATAAGAAAATGGCTCCCTCAAATACCAACTCTAGGGGGCTGATTTATCAAAGTAAGAGTTCAAATCCCGAAATGGGTAAAATTCAGATTAGATACGCTAATTTCTTATGATTGCAAGTGTCACGAAAATGCTTATGAAAAAAATCATATTAGTCACGATAATATTGTATTGGTGATCCTAAATTCACAAAATTTTCATATCCGAACGATCGTAAAATGTGGGAAAACCTTTATGACTTTGATCCTTCTGTGCATGTTTTTGGAAGCCTCCCATAGGAATCAATGGCACTCTGCAGCTCCAACCCCGCCCGAGGAAAGTCTCCCATAGGGCTCAATGGCACTCTGCAGCTCCAACCTGGCCCAAGGAAAGTCTCCCAAAGGGCTCAATGGTACTCTGCAGCTCCAACCTGGCCCAAGGAAAGTCTCCCATAGGGCTCAATGGCACTCTGCAGCTCCAACCCGGCCCAAGGAAAGTCTCCCATAGGGCTCAATGGCACTCTGCAGCTCCAACCCGGCCCAAGGAAAGTCTCCCATAGGACTCAATGGCACTCTGCAGCTCCAACCCGGCCCAAGGAAAGTCTCCCATAGGACTCAATGGCACTCTGCAGCTCCAACCTGGTCCAAGGAAAGTCACAATACTGAAGCTTGAATGAATCTGAAACTTTTGTACTCATTGCAACAATACGTTTTTGTCGCGTAATTTTTGATGCACAGCGAAAAAATCATAGAAAATACGCACAGTACGAAAACTTAGAACATTGCATACAGTCAGTCTCTTGGTCCTTAAATCCAGTTGATTTCATGAGATATAATTTTAAATATTACATAGAGCATACTATGCCCCAGATTTAGATTAAAAGTTGTATCCAAAATACTCAACACCAATATATATATCATTCTGGGTATAGTATCTATAGTGAAAAGGAAATTTATCTTACAAAACTGGATATCGTTATGTCCCATGTGCCATCAAACTCCAGCACACTTCATACATATGGTATGGACTTGTGCCAAATTAAAACATTACTGGTCCTCTGTGGCACAGTTTATAAGCCATGAACCCCTGGACCCACAAGTTACTTTTCTCAATCAGGTACAGGATCTGGCCCTAACCAGGGCAGAGAGAACACTGATATCCATCCTACTAGTATATGCCAGAAAAGGCATTACCATTAAATGGAAAGACTCTAACCCCATAAACAGTTCCTTCTGGAAGAAATGAGTATATACAAGAAAAGGCTGCCCAAACAAATTTTTAAAAGTGTGGTCACCCTGAATAGATTTGGCCACCTAAACCCAACCTAAACTCCTACCCTAGACAATTATCCACCAAAGAAGCACCGCAAGGATGCAGCACCCCCCCCCCCCAACCAAAATAAGATAACTTTGGCTATGACCATTATATAATAGCTGGAGAGAGTGCAGAGACGTGCAACTAAACTGATTAAGGGGATGGAAGATTTAAACTATGAGATGAGACTGTCGAGGTTGAGGTTGTTTTCTCTGGAAAAGAGGCGCTTGCGAGGGGACATGATTACTCTGTACAAGTACATTAGAGGGGATTATAGGCAGATGGGGGATGTTCTTTTTTCCCATAAAAACAATCAACGCACCAGAGGTCACCCCTTTAGATTAGAGGAACGGAGCTTCCATTTGAAGCAGCGTAGGTGGTTTTTCACGGTGAGGGCAGTGAGGCTGTGGAATGCCCTTCCTAGTGATGTGGTAATGGCAGACTCTGTTAATGCCTTTAAGAGGGGTCTGGATGAGTTCTTGAACAATCAGAATATCCAAGGCTATTGTGATACTAATATCTACAGTTAGTATTAGTGGTTGTATAAATAGTTTATGTATGTGAGTGTATAGATTGGTAGGTGTGGGTTAGGTGTGCTGGGTTTACTTGGATGGGTTGAACTTGATGGACACTGGTCTTTTTTCAACCCTATGTAACTATGTAACTATGTAATAAGACACTTGCAACACAATGGGTGTAAGGAAAATGTATTTTATTCAATTGTACAGAAACAGCATGTTATGTTTGATTAATGTTTGTTTATTTTATTTTGGAAAACTGAAAACAATTATTCTACTTCATTGTAAAACATGCAGTTTTCATTGTAGCACATAGGAATACCAATGCCATGTATTAACACTGAATAAAACCAAATTGTTAAAAAATAAAAAAGATACGGCTTGGTGCACCTATTAGGAGCTTGCATATAGAAATCCACTTTGACCAGATGGGGATATACTGATGGTGGACGTGTGTACCAAATGCTGTACCATAACAATATGAAAATCTTAAAGGGGAAATGCTGGAATACCTGGATACCTTCTATGTAAGAATTAGGGCTTCATTCATGAAATCAGTTTGAATCCCGAATGGAAAAAATTCGGATTGGATACGATAATTTCTGAAGATTGCAAATATCACAAAAATGCTTACGGAAAAGTCGTATTAGTCACGATAATATTGTATTGGCTATCCGAAATTTTAGTACTGAACGAAAACCTTTCCGACTTTGATCCTTCTGTGCATGATTTTGGAAGCCTCCCATAGGAATCAATGGCACTCTGCAGCTCCAACCTGGCCCAAGGAAAGTCTCCCATAGGGCTCAATGGCACTCTGCAGCTCCAACCCGGCCCAAGGAAAGTCTCCCATAGGGCTCAATGGCACTCTGCAGCTCCAACCCGGCCCAAGGAAAGCCTCCCATAGGACTCAATGGCACTCTGCAGCTCCAACCCGGCCCAAGGAAAGTCTCCCATAGGGCTCAATTGCACTCTGCAGCTCCAACCTGGCCCAAGGAAAGTCTCCCATAGGGCTCAATGGCACTCTGCAGCTCCAACCCGGCCCAAGGAAAGTCTCCCATAGGGCTCAATGGCACTCTGCAGCTCCAACCTGGCCCAAGGAAAGTCTCCCATAGGAATCAATGGCACTCTGCAGCTCCAACCTGGGCCAAGGAAAGTCACGATAACGAAGCTTGAATGAATCCGAAACTTTCGTACTCTGCGCGACAATACGATTTTGTCGCACAAATTTTGTCGCAAAGTACGAAAAAGTCGCAGAAAATACGCACGGAGCGTTCGTGGATTAGTAAATGTCCCCCTTACTTTGAGTGACTACCACTATCATATTCATTAGGTGCTATGATAAAACGATGGATGCATTGTATATCCTATGTATTGAAGTATATACTGCATACATGACATTCATTCTGTCAATAATTACTTTGTATATCCTTACATATTTCTCTCTCCTTTCACTTATCCCTTAAGCTGTATCTCAAAGGACCAACTGTATTTCATCTTTATGGATGTCAATAAAAAAACATCTTTAAAAAGAAAAAAAATACTATTTCCTCTACTGGCTCCTGCAGGGTGCATTTGTGCAAAGTTATCAATTTTAACCACATGATGGCAGACTTTTGCTTCAACCAGAGAGGCATTTTTACTGCAGGAATTGAATGTAGCAATAACAAGAGTAAAGCTGACTTGAATCAGCAGTTTATAGTTAGTGCATATCTCACATTTCTCCAAAGTGGAATTCATTAGGCACAGTGCCACACTTCAAATGAAGCAGAACACAATGCAAGCAAAATATCGATAGTGATGTGTGATTTGTCTTAGAATGGGACTTGTTTTTTTTTTTACATGCTTCTCAAAGGCTTGCAGGAATTTAGCATTCTATGATCAGCCCTGGGAGACAGCTGACTTTACAGTACTTTCAACTTACAGGAACCACATTTCAAAACCATAATCCAATATCTCATACGTCCCAAAATTTAAAAAATGCAAAGATGAACAAAAAGAAATGCTGCACATAGCAAGGTGATGTATTTTGACCACACCCCCTAAATACCGCTCCCATTTTACAAATTTTGGCAGGCTATGTAAAGTTTAAATACATTTATGGGGGTTTTAGGGTCTAGTTTTATGTATTATTACAGTTTTGCTAATAAAGGTGAAATTGCCCTTTAAGATGCAGTCTCAGTTCCCTCAAGAGACTTGTTTATCTTTTTGTATCTATGTGCAGGTGTCGAGTATTGGCTCTCTGCCAAAAGCCTACTTATTTTATTATGTTTGAGAAACTTTGTATCTTATTTGGCATTTAGTGCAGGACTTTTTTAATAAGAATTTGGGACTGCGGGCTGAGCTGTTGAAATTGTGTTGATAAAATAACTCAGTGGTTGACTGGGGTAACTGTAGGCTCCAGGCAGGCCCGGATTTGTGGCGAGGCCACAAAGGCCCGTGCCTAGGGCGGCAGAAATTTGCCACCCAGCCGCCCCAGAATAATTTGCCCCATGCGGAGTAATGGGGAGAGGACACGGGGCAAAAGTATCAGTGCTATTTAAAGTAGCTGCTTTGTAAAGATCCTAATTAACACAGTTTTAACTGTACTGATGAGACCAGCACCTTTGTCAGTAAAAACAGAGCTTCTGTGTAATGCAACAATCAATATTTTAGCCTATACAAACAAAGGTGGTGTTAGCTTTCTCAAACACACAAAGAATCACTTCTAATTGTTCTGTCCCTGCTTGCTGTAACCCTCTGGGCTCCCACCACCTTCCTTGGCTCCCCCTGCAGTCACCATTTGCACCCCCACACACCAGGTGTGCATGCGCATTTGCAACAACACATCCTTCCCCCCCATACGGAGCAATGGGGAGAGGTCCGTATGTGAGAAAAATTTCAGGTTGGCTTGGGCGGCATGCCGCCCTTAAATTTGTGCCGTCCTAGGCCCAGGCCTTTGGGCCTCGCCACATATCAGGGCCTGCAGTCGCCAAATGCTCTTAACACTGAGTTAGAACTTGTAGCAAGGCATTTATAATGTTTAGAGGTTCAATATGGTTTTGGATACCAAACAATGTTACAATGTCTTTGTTTACACTTTGCAAAATTTATAATCTCAGCACAAAAATCTCTATATAGTATTTGTATTTGTGAGAGGCAGGGGGAAACATATAAATGCCCCCTCTTGTCCCTTGCCCATCCCGAAATGTCATTCAACCATGTAATTTTAAAAGTGACTGCCACAGGGCCCTGTCCTTACTGCCTTCTCTGTAACAGTTGGTAAGTACAATGTTGGCCTGCGCCTATTGACGCTACACTCAGCACCTCGGCTTGAGGGTCACACTCTTGCATCCCTTAGGGCACTGATCCCCAACCAGTGGCTCGTGAGCAACATGTTGCTCACCAACCACTTGGCTGTTGCTCCCAGTGGCCTTAAAGCAGGTGCTTATTTTTTAGTTTCTCGGTAGGAGGCAAGTTGCATAAAAACCCAGTGTAATAGCCAAACAGAGCCTTCTGTAGGCTGCAACTCCACATAGGGGCTACCAAATAGCCATCCTGGCTCTTATTTGGCACCCCAGGTAATTTTTTATATCTGTGTTGCTCCCTAACAAAGGTTTGGGATCCCTGCCTTAGGGCCTGGCTGATGACACACAAGGAGATTAGTCACCCTGCAATAAATCATCTCCTCTAGCGGTGGTGACGAATCTTCTTAAATGCTGTCCTACCGGCAATCTACTTCCTCACCAGTGGAAAAGCATTTGAGGAGATTAGTCGCCACCACTAGAGGAGATTTATTGCGAGGCAACTAATCTCCTCGTGTGTCATTGGCCTAAGGGACGCAAGAGTGTGCACCTAAAGTCGAGGTGCAGAGTGTAGCGTCATTAGGCACAGACCAACCCAACACTGTCCTTGCACTTCTGCCATGGATCATTGTAAATTACCTCCATCAAGTATTTAGGAAAAACTGTCATTTGTGAAGTTAGCATCGTATTTATGATTCTGGTGTTGAAAAATATTTGTGTTTGATTTACATGCATTAATAATAGGCTGTAAAAAATATCACTGTGACGTGTTGAACACACTGCTAGCCTTGTCTTAATAAAAATAAAAGACACAGGCAGAGAGGAAGTAGGAGTAAAATCCAATAACCACAATATTGGTGATCATAAATGAGAATTATTACATACTAAGCTAATGTACTAATAAACTCTGGAAGGGGATTTACACAATCCTTCCCCCAGTAGGAAACATTTTTCTGATAAACAATAGTAAATTTCCTGTCAGCCAATGAATGTAGCATTGGGGATAGTTTCCTGTGTGTTACTGCAATTGTTTTTCTGAAATAGTAGGGCCGGGATAAACAGGTATATTATTTAGTTAATAGGAATAAGTTATGGGAGAAAGCAGAAATGATAAGAGTTCGTGATATGAGTTGCTGCCTTACCAACAGCAGACTGCTCATTGGTTCTAATAATTAATAGAAGCTTGCTGATTCATCATTAAGAAATGTAGAGTGTATAAGCGTACTTGTACAATTAGTGGGGTTACAGCATGTCAGTATGCAAAAATATGGATGTATCAGATCTAACAGGTGTTCCTGTAAACTTTACTTATATGATTGTGTGTCAGTTTTCTGATGTATGGGAATATAATGTGACCTCTAACATCCGTTTGTTTGTGTGAAAAGCATTTCCAGGTGTTTTTATGAAACATATGAACAACAACCAAAGGTATTATTCAAGCTTGTGGACACTTTAATATGTTGTAACCAGATCATGCCTCCTAGATTTCTACCTCTACCTGTTATTATAACTAATGTGAATTATGTATGTAGTGTAAGAGTAGTGTCAGACTGGGGTGTGCGTGGCTCACTGGAGCTGCCACCTCGAGAACCCACCACACCAGCCATGGAGGCCCCCACCTTGTAGCAAATCCCCCAGCCACACCCCTCTCCTCAACAGGTCCCACCTCACCACACCCCCCACAACTAATATCTCTGAGCTGTGAAATGCTGCTGCCTGCGCCCACTGTAATGTATTTACTGCCATGGTAACAGTGGGTCTGGGCTGGCAGGGCCCATGAGGGCTGGGACCACTGTTGGCCAAGTCCAACGCTGTGTAAACGTGTGTATATGAGTGGGTTATGACAGTGATATCTGTGGGTGATTAAATATTACCTACTGTAATTATTACCTTCTGTAAAATGAAGATGAAAATATTAGTATATATTAGTAACCTGACTACTAGTATCTGTATATGAAAATATTTATAAAGATACTTAAATTGTATGTTCTTCCTTAGAAAATCAGAAAGCATTCTTCTGTAACAAACATAAGAGGCAGACTTCCCAAACCAGCTCTAGTAATAATGCAGTTCCTGTAGAGTAAGTGCTTCAAAATGAGTCACTTTTTAGGTGTGTGCACATATACATTTCTTTAGCACATTAAAACTAGGTATATATACTATATAACACTTAAGACATACCAACACGGTAGAGACACAGGGTTTCATATTTATGTGCCCTAAATCAATTTTGCTTTGCCCTGCAGATACTTGCAATAACTCTGCCATCATTGTTCAGACAGGAACAAATCATTTCAAGCACCAATTCCTTAATCCTAGATAATTTTTAGAGTCCCCTGGGCAGGGTTATGGCTAAATGTAATTTTCATACTGAATAATTATGATAGGGATGTGTAAAAGATGGAATTGAAAAATGATTTGCTAAGAAAAATTAAGCCTACTTTACTCCTCACAGTATTTTTTTAAATATGCAAAAAGACACCCACTGAGTGTGATGTTAGAGAATTCATGTCAGATGCCTTTTCGGATTAATGCAGGGGCAGCACTGCCCAACTTGAGCCTAATGTTATAGCCAGCAACCTACTCAAGTGCCACATAGACTGTTTTCAGGCCACTGAACACACCTAATTATTAAATGCAACACAGACTCTTCCTTGGCCAGATATTCTCACCTGCTTATCTGTCTTTACCCCTAGATTCAGTCCCTACAAACAGTATTTTGTGAAACTGTTTTATATAATTGCTCCTTTGCCTTTTGCTGCACCTCAGGCTGGTTCTTCTGTTAGCAGAAAACTGCATCGACTCAGGGAACTCTTCAGCAAGAACCACTGGGTGGCCTTCTTTTTGCTTCCTTTTTCTTCATGTGGGCGCCCATGCGCAACAGAGTGAAAAACCAAATTTTTACAAAAGTGTGTTTTTTCACCAAACTACTATTATAAAGATACAAGAGACACTTTAGCATCTTTTCTACGTCATAACCTCCATGCAAATATCCCATAGATGTGTAACCCCTTCTTGGCTGTAACCAAGCCAACAGCACGGCTAGTGTAGGTTTAGAGCATGGGGCACATGCAACTCAATCCTTCAGGATGGGCCTTCACTAAGTGGAAGTGACCAAACGGAGCTATGGTGTAGTGCAACTACAACTCACTGTAGCTGTTTGCAGTGCAAAGTAACAAATGGGCACCAGAAGGTTCATGCAGTTGAACAATAGAACTGGTTTATTGTCAGAGACAATCAATATGCAGGGTTATTGCAATATACTCACACAGAGGAGATATCAGGTAATTTCACCGAAGGTAGAAAAATATGGTGTCCACCCATATAGCCCACCTCAGCTGAGGGTAGGGAAGGTAAGGACCACCAACCAGCATGGCCTCCCTGTGGAGAGTAGCCTGGCCAAGTATCTGTATCCTCAGGGTGTCCCTTAACAGCCAAGGATCCCTCACAGCCGACTATGGATCAGGGATAGAAACTGACCTGACACCTGCATCTTAACCGTGTTCTGCTCAAAGTCAACAGTGCCTGTAGGGAAGAGTACTTCCAGCTAATCTCTACTGGTTGGAGCCAAAACTGCTCTCTCTAACTGATCTCACTATCTCGCTTTCCTAGAAAGTGCTCTTATAAATTATCCAGATACTTACTACTCCTCATTCATGGGGTCCCTGTCATCGATTTCACTAGAGCTAGATGCAGACTCTAGGGTAGACGGCTTTACTGGGGCCCTGTTGATCCCAGGCTCAGTGGAACTTCCACCTGGGTCAGCAGATGCAGCCAAATCCAAAGACCCATCCCCCTGCTAAGTACTATATCAGAGGGCCAAGGGAGTTGTCTCCCTGTTAACCAATAAGACACATATGCAAAACTATAAACTGATACATGAGTCTTTGCCCAGTAACAGCATAGACTAGGAAGTTGTAGGGTTTAAAGCCATAGGGGCATGTTAACCCTACAGATGTCATTGCTCTATGATGTTAATTTGCCAGTGTACAATTATACGGGGAAAATATGCAGGTGCAAATACGATATATGTTTAGCACATATTTATGAAATTTTTGTGTCCCTTTAAAAGAGTGAGTGTCTTAAAGTAGGGGTCCCCAACCGATGGGCCGTGGACCGGTGCCGGGCCATGGACTGCCTGGAACTGGGCCGCCGGCGTTCCCCCAGGAGCACGATGCGCCGCACACCGTAAGGCAGAAATTTAAAGCATGTCGCACATAAAGGTGCGCACGAACGCACCGTAAACAAGAATGCTCGAACAATCTCACCGTGCAAATAAACGCAAGACCGCGCCTGAAATTCGCGCCCTCCCCTCCGGTCAGTGGAAAAAATTTTCTCCTTGCAACCGGTCCTTGGAGAAATAAAGGTTGGGGGCCCCTGTCTTAAAGGCATGAAGTCAACATTTCCAGAATGAATTTTGAGGCACTGTGATACAATTACCCCCAAAAAAGCCTACATTAAGTTCACAACTTTGCAGTGTACATTAATCAAAAACAATTTTGGTGCCTTTATTATATAAATAGCAGATAATAAATAAAGTAAATGCCATTGCTACTTTAATCAGTATCTGTGTCTATTTGCTGCACTGCCTCTCCTGACACAATGTAGCAGAATCCTGCCTTCCTAAACCCCCGTCTCCTTTTCCCACAATGCCTTGGCTGTCCTGTGAGAAAAAGCACGCAAGGAATTGTGGGAATTGGAGTGGTTGCCGGAAAAGATGTCTTAATTTTTTAAGACAAAGGACAATAGTAGAGAAAGAAAAGAAATAGCCAGGCAGATACTGCTTTCAGGAACCATAACATTACAATTAAAAACAATTTAAAAAACATATTTTCTTTAATCGCTTATTAAATCAGACATTCTTTAGAGATGTGGATGTTTTCTCTCCACAAACATAGATTTTGCGCCAATCAGAATCCCCTGCATACACCTGCCATTTGTGCGTGTCACAGTAGCAATAAAGTTCTGTTTAAAAAAAACAGAAAAAGATCAGCAGGTTTGAGAAAGAGAGAGGCGTGACGACAGAATTGATAGGCGTTTACGAAAGGCTTACTCGTTTATCCAATCGGCGCTCGCATCTGTCATGATGGAAAGGTTTGCCAACCAATTGAAGGGAAGAGCGGTTACAGTAGGCGAGCTTCCTTCTCTAACTGGAAGGACCGGGGCGCCGGACGGATGGGTGCGGACTGCGAACTGAGAGCTTGAGTGATGCTGCGGGTCAGCTTCTTTCTGCTCCTCATTAATGTATGAAGCTGTTCTGAGGAAGAAGATTAGATGTTTCGACTTGGGTGTATCGTACCCACTGTGACTGAACGCCACTCCCATTAGTACACGGTAGTACCTCTGGGTTCTGGAAGTTGTGGACAGTCTGCTTCCAGCACCAGGGCCCAGTTTCTAATGACTCAGATTTTGAAAATACAAACGATCAATTTCAAGTAACCATATGATATGCATGGTGCATTTGGATTCGGGAAACTGGCTCTGAAGCTGTTTTGGATACAAAAATATAAACTGGTTTTGCAGTTCTAGAACTGGATTATGTGGGTTTGGAGTCCTAACACTCAATTACTTGGCTCTGCAAACAAACAATGGGTTGTATGGCTCAGAGCTAACGCTGGACTACTAGGTTCCGCTGAGCTAATGCTGGACTACTAAGTTCCGCTGAGCTAACGCTGGACTACTAGGTTCCGCTGAGCTAACGCTGGACTACTAGGTTCCGCTGAGCTAACGCTGGACTACTAGGTTCCGCTGAGCTAACGCTGGACTACTAGGTTCCGCTGAGCTAACGCTGGACTACTAGGTTCCGCTGAGCTAACGCTGGACTACTAGGTTCCGCTGAGCTAACGCTGGACTACTAGGTTCCGCTGAGCTAACGCTGGACTACTAGGTTCCGCTGAGCTAACGCTGGACTACTAGGTTCCGCTGAGCTAACGCTGGACTACTAGGTTCCGCTGAGCTAACGCTGGACTACTAGGTTCCGCTGAGCTAACGCTGGACTACTAGGTTCCGCTGAGCTAATGCTGGACTACTAGGTTCCGCTGAGCTAATGCTGGACTACTAGGTTCCGCTGAGCTAACGCTGGACTACTAGGTTCCGCTGAGCTAACGCTGGACTACTAGGTTCCGCTGAGCTAACGCTGGACTACTAGGTTCCGCTGAACAAACGCTGGACTACTAGGTTCCCGCTGAGCTAACACTGAAAGGCAGGGTTCCGCAGACCTAACACTGAAAAGCAGGGTTCCGCAAAGCTGTCGCTAGATGACTAGGTTCTGCAGAACTTAAGCTGGGCATCTAGGTTCTGAAGAGCATACACTGGAAGTCTGAGTTTGACAGACTTATCACACTGGATGGCTAGGTTCCATAGAGCGAACACATTGGACAGCTAGGGTACACAGAGCTAACACTGTGTTACTGGGCTCTGCTGAATGAAACTAGGCTCTGGAGAACTAGCACTATGACTAGGTCATCTATTGCAGCAGACAACAGAACAAACTGAACTGTCGATTTACACCTAGCACTGGATGATCTGGTTTGTGAGGTCCAACACTGGATTACCTGGCACTGCAAAATCAACACTGGTTTTCTGACTTTTTTTATATTTTTATTATTACCATTTATTTATAAAGCGCCAACATATTCCGCAGCGCTGTACTTTGCTGCAGGTCACTTGGTCCTATAAACCTTAAACAGGGTCGTCTGTGTCTGCACACTTTGCACAAGGTCATCAGTACCTGCAGAACCTGCCCTGGGTCACTTGTCTTTGAAGACCTTGCACTGGGTCACCTTCCTCCACTGAGCTTACAGTGTTTAAGTAGTGCATATGCTGAGCCAGCTGCGTTACACTGTGCCGCCTTGATCTAAACCTGATATTATTTTTGTTTTTACTTGATATTATTTCTGCCAATCCCAGCAGTGCAAAGGCACACATTTGTCTATTGAGGCTTCTCAGCCCCTATGTTATTAGGTACCTAGTAATAAAAGTCTTAAATTTTACCTCTTAAGTCTTATATGTAGAGCTAAATCTCACAGTTGCTTTCTCTGATATACTTTCACATTTATTAGTCAGTGCATGAGCACAAGGCTCTAAACCCTAATCCTCCCCTATGGATCAGTTCAATGGAGCCCCTCAGGTCTCTCCTCTCTTTGTCTGGCAGCAGCAAAACTACCTTTGGGGCAAATAGGGGTGGTGGAAATGCCTCAGCATTACCAGTGCCATTGGTTTCAGAGGACGATGAAGAACAGGAGGATAGAGGGAGTACTCCAACTAGACAGGATTTTGTGGAAGAAGAGGATGATGGTGGAGGATCTGGTAAAGATGCTGGTTTCATTGCAGAGCAGCCTTCCTCCTCCACATCTAACCCTTTGTACTGGACAGCTGTGTTTGACTATGAGGCATCTGCAGAGGATGAGCTGACCTTGCGTCTGGGTGACCTGGTGCAGGTTCTGTCCAAAGACTCTAGTGTGTCTGGCGATGAGGGATGGTGGACTGGAAAGATCCAAGATCGTGTGGGCATTTTCCCCAGTAACTATGTCACCAGGACACAAAGCTTCTCCAGCAAGCTACAGGGAAAGAGGGTAGAAGAACTCCCTTGCTACCCAGCCTCAGCTTTGCAATGTAAGATAACATGGTCAGAGGGGAATTTACAGTGCTAAATGCTTTCTGCTTTTTAGAGGAAAAGTACTTTTTAGGTTATAGTAAGATTTATGCTAAAATTCTAGATTATTTTAATGAGTTTATGTGCAAGTTGACCCCACATAATGATGGCTAATGTGCAAGTGCATTATATCATGGAAGAATGGGTTTATTTGGCTTCCGTGTTTATAGGCCAGAAAGTTTAGTGCCATATCAAATGCAATATATACAATATCAAATATCAATGTTTATATAAAAAAAAAAAGCATGGAACTTTGTAGCCCAAGCCAGCTGATAACATAATTTCTAGAGAACAAATACAAATAACTGCTTTTAATTGCAATATAATTTTGCAAATAACTTTAAAACCTCTAGAATTTTGTAATTAACGTATACAGGAAATTTGCTTTGGATTCAAATTTTTTAAAATTATGCACTGTTCTTGAGTGTTTGTTTTGGGGCTTTTTACTGGCTAATATTGATGATATGTTTGAGGTTGTGACAGGTCAGTAGGCATAAAAGTTTCAATATGCTGCATCTCCATCACACAGTCACTAGTGTGAACTTAACAGGCACACAGCTTTTTTTTGGTGGTCACCCCCTTCTTTCAAAAGTAATTTGTTTAGATTGGCCATACATACCAGGACCCTTGACACCTGTGCCAGAAACTGCAGTAGAACTCTATAGGGCTGTATAATTGTCTTTTAAAATGAAATATTACACAAAATGTTTTGAAGTTTTGCATTAGACTGTGGTACTTGCATGTCTGAGAGATACATCATGTAAAAACGTATTGCCTGGAAAAGCTCAGCAAGCGTTGCACCATATTTAAAGGCCACCTATCACCCTATATTGTTTCCTCCACCAGAGGTGCGGCCTAAATGAGTGTAGGTACACTGAGTGAAGTTTGGGACGAAAAACGGGAAAGCTTTGTGTAAATACTAAATACTAAAATACTAGTAGCTCTGTGTGTCTTCATCCTAAGGGTAAAAACCCACTGAGCGAGTTAAGGTCCCCATACACGTTGAGATTCCCTTTGCTTGGCGACATTGCCAAGTGAGCGGATCTTCACCCGATATCCCCACCTAAAAAAAAATAATTTGATCGTTTGGCCCTGGGGCCAAATGATCAAATTATATTGGCGGCAATGGGGCAGTCTGTTCGGGGACCGCATCAACGAACCGATGCGGTCCCCGATCCGACTGAATTTTTTAACCTGGTCGATCGATATCTGCCCAATTTTAGGCCAGATATCGGTCGGGCAGGAACCTCGTTTCTGCCCCAACATGGGCCGATAAGCTGCCAAATCGGTCCAAGGGGCCGATATCGGCTGCTACTATCAGCCTGTGTATGGGAACCTTTAGTCGCCGCGCAATAGTAGAGATCTCTACTAACCTCTCTGAAAAGGCTTTCCACTGGCAACAATAGAAGTTGCTGGTGGAAAGCTTTTTGCATTGCTTCGTTTTCTGAAGACGCCTGCAGAAAGAAAACTTTGTGCGACTTCGGATTACTGAAGGAAAGTCTCTTGAGAAACTTGTCTAAAAATTACAGCCATAATCTTGTTAATAAAATAGTGCCCCAGCTTAGCTTTGCCCTGCTTAGTTTGCCTAGGAAACAGCCAAGTACCATCACACAACTAAGTACCTGTATTAAACCAGCTCAGCTTCCTTTTCTGCTCTAAGGGCTCTGGCACACGGGGGAGATTAGTCGCCCGCGACAAAACTCCCTGTTCGCGGGCGACTAATCTCCCCGAGTTGGGATGGCACACACAATCGCCGAAAAAGACTCGCGAGTCAGGCACATGGAGTTAGCCAAATCCTGCTGAAAACAGCAGAATCTTGGCTTAATCCCAAACTGAATCCTGGTTTCGGGGCATCCCTAATAAAATCACAGATAAAAAAGCAGAATGTTCTGTTGTTGAACGTAGTCTATAAAGAGAAGCTGCGTATGGTAGTTATGTATAGTTAAACATCAAGAACGTGATAGAGAAGATCTTTCTTTTGCAAGCAGTGCTAGGCCTCCATATTGTTCATTCATTTCCTCGGGGAGTTATGGGTAGACTGCAACCACGGCCAATGAACTGTAACATAATGGAGGAAGACGCAAAGGGTCTTTCTGCATCCTCTAAAACATGCATTGTTCAGCATGATTACACACACAATTCCTTACCTCCGCTGGGCCTCTCCACTTCAGCCACGGGGCCAGCACCAGGAAGTCTGACACAATACTTTCTGGTAGTAAAAAAACAACAATGGCAATCTGGGCAGGATTCTGCCATGTGATTATAATTTCATTGCTTAAAGCTTCCATCTTTGACATTCTTTTTCAGAAGTGATTTTGTTCTGTTAATTGATAAATTCTCTTTACTGGTGTATATGCTGAGAGAGTAGTCTCCAGTACTTATGTTTATACTTGAAGTTCTGATTTTTTTGTGCTATGAGAGTTCCTTTCTGTAATGTGCCTCCCCAATATACCTGTACTAATGATGTATTGATACCAAATTACACTTACATTAGCTAATTCCCCTTTCAGGAGAATATATTTCTATATTTAAAGCAAAGGCAGCAAGGATTTAGGGTTAGGCTATGCAAAACAAGCAAATGGGTAGCCTGTTGTCTGCTGTCATAATTTTAGTAAAGAATCTATTCTATTATCCTGTAATTGGGATTGAGGTAAAGGTGGCCATACACAGTAAGATCTTCTCTCGATATCCCCACCTCTGGGTGGGCGATATTGGGCTAATTGAATTAAAACGGCAGGTATAGGTGCTGGGGACCACATCAACGAGTCAATGTGGTCCCGATCCAACCATAAACCAAACCTACCCGATTGAGATCTGGGCGATTTCAGGCCAGATGTCGGTCGGGCAGGCCCGTTGTCAGGGCCGATAAGCTGCTGAACCGGTCTAAAGGACCGTAATCGGCAGCTAGAATCAGCCCATGTACGGCCACCTTTAATCTTGTGGCAGAAGCTAAAGGTGGCCACACACGTGGCGATCTGCGATCTTTCGTGCGACCATCGGTCGCACAAAAGATCATTCAGTCGGCCACTAGTGTTCAGGGCTGAAACGGCAGATAAGGAGGTATCGGCTGATTCAGCCCTGAAGGCAGATTTTGCTCAGGCACCTTCTATGGCACCTGATCAAAATCTTTTAACTCGCCCGATCGGCGAGTCGACCGATATCAGCAGCCTCCTGCGATATCTGTCGACTTGCCATATACACACCGAATATCGTACGAAACAAGGTTTCGTACGATATTATCGGTGCGTGTATGGCTAGCTTTAAGGTGGTTGCAGGTTTGCCTAGATTTGCTTGAATAGAGTGCTTCCTACCGGTATTCAGTTTTTCAGAACTTATTGCAACCATATGCTTTGTTCTGATAAAACAAACTGAAAACTTTTTTTACTGGCAAAATAGACTGATTGAAAGAAATTTTGTAGAAATTCTCTTCTAATATAATATATTGGTGACTGTGACTTTGGTTGTACAAGCAGTGCGTTTACATCTCAAAGAAAGAAGGGACACAGGATCCACTCTGCACAGCAGGTTTTATACAGAATGCGTTTCTTTTCAGCCAGAATGTTTATTAACCTTTCGTTGTCCTTTAATGCCTGACGTTACTTTTCTCTTGTTCTTTTTCAATTACCCTTTAGTAGAAGAAATAGACTTTTCAGAAATGGTCTTGGAAGAAATAATTGGAATTGGAGGTTTCGGGAAGGTGTACCGTGCCATCTGGGGACAAGAGGAGGTGGCTGTGAAAGCTGCCCGTCATGACCCTGATGAAGATATTAGCCAGACTATTGAGAATGTCCGGCAAGAAGCCAAACTCTTTGCAATGCTTGATCACCCAAACATCATCGCTCTTAGAGGAGTTTGTTTAAAGGAGCCCAACCTGTGCTTGGTCATGGAGTTTGCCCGAGGCGGATCACTGAACAGAGTGCTATCTGGGAAGAAGATTCCCCCTGATATCCTGGTGAACTGGGCAGTACAGATTGCCAGAGGAATGAATTACTTGCACAATGAAGCCATTGTTCCTGTTATACATCGTGATCTCAAGTCCAGCAATGGTAAGTACAGATCTGTCTTATAATTGCAATTAGACCCCACATCACACTCTGCAATACTACTGCTTGCTGTAAGGGACTGGTGTCACAACTGTATCTCAGCAATAATATTGGAGTTTCTTTTGCCTTTTAGCTGAAGGTCTGAAGTAATTGCTAGTGGTAATGGAATTTAAAAACATTATGTTTGCTGCAGGTATTGCTAAACATGGCTCTTTTATGTTTTATCAATGATTAAGTCAATAGTTATTTATTTCTACATTAAAAATCTCTGGTATCCATGTCAGTGTATTATAGACTTCTCAAATAAAGTTTCATTAATTCAGCAATTCCATTCTAAGGTGAGTAAAATTAACTACACTGTCCCAGGGACATTGGGTCCCTGCACACTGGAACCCAGAATTCCAAACTTAAAAAGGAAATTAGCAAACATTAGTATTAGGAATAAAATATAACATTATCTAGAAACACTAGCATTATTTTTGCATCTGTTGCATTTGATATGCTCCTAGGTGGTTAAGAGAAATGATTAAGTAATTAAGCTTTGAATCAGTGTCTTGTTAGGAAGATAGGCTATTAAATAAGGATTAACATTTAATGGGTTATTGTGAAATTTCACAAAGCACATGTTTTAAAGTGACATCAGTCATGACCAATAACCCTGTACAGTAACACAGGATTTTAGTTTTATAGGTATGATTTGGCATAGCAGGCCAGTATACCCGAGAAGCATTCTGTAGTCTGTTACCTTGTTATAATTATCTTTTAAATACATCTCTGACAAACAAGCCCTAGCAATAATGCATAGTAACCCTAAGAGCTCATACGCATGAGCATTTCTTCCTGCACATATAAGCGCCAAACGCAGGTGAAATGCAGTGTGTTGCATTTCACCATGTTAATGTTCCATTATGTGATATATAGCTGCCTCTCCTTTTTTAGGGGGAGCATTTACTAAGCTCAATTTTTTGTTGTTTTTTTTGCATTTTATTATGCAAAAAAAACTGCATCAAATCTAAAAGCAAAAATACACCACATAAACCCCTTAAGATCACGTAGCAGTATCAGATGTCCCTTTTACAAATGGATCGTTCTTTGCTTTGTGGTTTTAGAGGTTTTTGGGTTTCTTTGATGCTGTCATTTCTGTGGCAATACGAAAAAGTTGTGGTTTTAGCATTCTTTGCATGGCTTTTTTCATTTATGCTTTCTCATTTCGAATCTTTTGATAAATGACTGATGAGTTTAGTTGAGGTTTCAAAAACCTCTAAAACCACAAAAAAGAGAATGTTGATAAATGGGTCTTTTAGAATCCGTCAGTACCTAAACTGAAAAAATGACATACATCCCAAAATGGTGAGGTTTTCAGTATGGACTGCTGGAGCAATGTTGCACCCTTATCCTACAGACCTAGGGGTTTAGTAGTAACCTATAGCAGTCAGTTAGCACTTTGCATTTACTGATTACTTTTTCAAAAGCAAACAATCTAATTGGTTGCTATGGGTGACTGCAGTTGGGCAAACTTAGCACATATAGGGCTTAGTGGTATATGGGGGTAATTTGCTTGTTTTGCACCAAATTGTGTGTAAATCTCTATAGACTTTTGCAACTGGATAACATTTGGTTGGTCAGTTGCCTGAAAAGTGAAATAGAAAGTGGTTGGCCAGATCACAAGTATGGATCAGACAACTGGATTGCAAGGGGATGTTCAGGGCTGACCTATCCATTTACAGGATTCACGTTCCCTTTCTGTTGTATGTGTTTCTGTTAATGAAGTGCCATTGTGACATATAATATATCAGTTTGTTCTGTAATGGGATTGGAGAAGCAATCAATGTTAGGCCCCTGTCCCTTTTGCTATAGGACATCTGCCACATTCATTAAAAACAAGTCAAGGATTATTGAAGACTTTTTAATCAAATGCCTGATATGATACCCAGGGGAGCAGTGTCAGTTCCCAGAGACCTGGTATACAAAAGAGGCCTGAGTTCTCTTTAAATGACTTCTTTGCCACTTCTTCTTTTACGATTGTAGGAGCTTTCAGAGCTTAGAAATGAATGCCCTTAAGCTATGAAAGCTGAGCTGGCATAATGTCTGCTCATTGCAAGTGGAAGCAGAAGGTTAATAGTCAGAAATAATGTCTGCACAATATGGCAATGCCAGAAACCTTGCAAATCACATATCTATATTGATCATTGTATAATGTAAGAGTTTCAAACCTAAGAGTGAAGGGGAAATGAAATGCTAAGTGCCATGCAGGTATTTATATTGCATTGTGCTTGCAGTTCCCATCTGAAGGAGAATTCTGGTTCCAAAGCAGCATTTATGTGTAAATTGTAGTATAACTGACAGCTTCCTTATTCTTGCTGAATAAAGTGAATTCCAAAATAACATGGGCATTATTCGCAGGCCAGCAGATTTTAGGAATCTGTATAAGCCTTTGCCCTTTGAAAATGACCTCTTCCCCTCCCTGCGCCTCTTAGCACCCCTTGCCCACTCTGACCTCTGACCCTTCTGGTGGTAGAATGTTAGGAGCCACTTAAAATTGTAGGGTCTTGATGCTAGACAGAGAGAAGTGAAGTGGTGGTATAGTGTCATACTGTGAGGTCGTCCTATCATTCTCAGTGACTAGGTGTTCTCATTAAATAGAAGGAGGAATTTGTAGCTTTATTTAAAAATTGAGGTGCAAATGCATAACCTGGTATGCAAAGCTGGTACATATTTACCAGGTCCAGACTGCTACTCCAAACAGGCACTACCATTGTAAGTACTCAGAGGCCCAATAAAAAGTGACTACTATTACCTATCAGTACCTCGGCTTCAAGTTACTGTTATTAACTAAATACACAAAACACACCGATCGCTTCTGGTAGAATCAGGTTAACTACCCCCCAATTCCGGATTTTGGTAATAGTAGGCACAAGTTCTATCTCGCAGCTGCGTTGTGTGGATTGACAGAAACGATATGGGGGGGTAGTTAATTTGATTCTACCAGAAGCGATTGGTTTGTTTTGTGTATTTAGTTAATAACGGTAACTTGATGCCGAGGTACTGATTGGTAATAGTGGGCACAAGTTCTATCTCGCAGTCGCGGTGTGTGGATTGACAGAAATGATATGGGATGATGCTGGCCGCAAGTAGCGGCAATAGTGACGGGCCACTGTTGAGGAAGTAACCGGCTGCCGAGGTAGACAACTTGAGGTAGTAGGCATAGGTGTTATCCCGCTTCTGGGGTTCGTAATAGGTAATTGTAAATTGTGGAAGCCTGATGTATCGATCGCAAGCAGCGTTGCTATTGTTGGGCCACTGGTGACGGGCAGACCTGGTGCCGAGGTATAAAACTTGAGGTAGTAGGCACAGGTACTATCCCGGTCCTGGAGTTCGCTGTGGGTAATTGTTAAGTGTGCATACCTAGTGCCGTGAAAGCAGGTACACCTTTCCCCGACTGATACCCTAAGGCAAAATTGTATGTCTGAAGTTGGGTTAATGAAGCAAATGAGATTTCCCTGTGTAGAGGGAACATCACGATAACGAGCACAGGGTTTAGTATAATAGTACTGTTCATGAAAACAGCACAATAACTCTACATTACCTCCAAGTATGGAGATGTTAAATTCCTTAGTATTTGATTGTAAAAATTCCTTGTAGGAAATTTACGCGCATAACTCTTCGATAAAATGACTCCATCGTATTAAAACGGTGTTTGGGTGATTGATCATTTCAGAAGGGGGGGAGATTATGCGAAATAAGGAATTGGCAAACATACACTGAGAAAATCTTTTCTCCCAGCCGGTGTAAATGATCGCTATATTGTGACGGTGGCAAATTATTCGGACAACTATTGACATTAGTCGTATTGCAACGGTTTTGCAGTTGCGAGTCCGAAAGCCAAATAGACTTTGCGATCCTCAGTGGAATAGTAAAATATATAAGTGCTGTCCTAAGGAATGAATGCATTACTATACACTTACCTGGAGTTCTAGTACGAAGGATCCAGTATAGTCAATAAAGATCTTGCTTATACGCAATATTAAGAGTTTCATGAAAAAACCGAGAGATACGGCTTGTAATTGATCTATTTGTAATTAATGGGGTCTAGTTAACTGCAATTATATTGGGAGCAATGGGTAGATAAGTAAGGACCGCATGGAATACTGTTAGGATCAACTGCGATTGAAGTAAAATGATATCTAAATAAACAAATAAATGAGACACATTGGTGTTTATACCTTTATTGAAATCATAAAAATCAGGCTTAAACGATTCATAATAATACGTACCTAAAGATCGCTCCCCGTGTTACTAAAAGCCCTCTGCGAGTCATAGGTGAGAGCAGCGTTTTTCAACCGCTGTGCCGCGAGATGTTGCCTGGTGTGCCGTAGGTGCGGTCCCCTCTGGGACACCTTCCACTTCCTGGCTCCCTGATGCCCGGAAATCGTCACTGCCTGTGACGTCATCGGGCATCGGATCCAGGAGGGCGGAGCAACCAGAGAGGAGAGGCAGCACTATCCTGCCCTGGCACAACCCGACCGGGGGGAGCAACTGCCCAGGCCCTGCCCCGACAGACCAGATCCACCAGGGGCCAGGCCCATGCACAGCCGCCCTACTCCCCACCGGAGGACAATCCCGGGACACCCCTGGATGCCGCACCCCAAGACAGCCTGACATGTAAGAAAACAATTAATAATAATATATATATAATATAAAATTTTTGTGTGTATAAAAAAAAAAAAAAAAAATCAGTGGGGGGGTGGGTTTGTGGAGAAAATGTCCCGGAAACAGTGGTGAGATTGGAAAAGCCTTTTTTTTTTTTTAACATTAAATGGTGGTTGTTGGTTGTTGATTCCTATTCAAGAGAATTACTTTATATATAGTCAATATAGGCACAGAGTTAAATTTTTTAACATTTTCTAATGGTGGTGTGCCTCGTGATTTTTTTCATGAAACAAGTGTGCCTTTGCCCAAAAAAGGTTGAAAAACACTGGGTGAGAGGAGCAAGGATTTCCAACAATTGCTACATATGTTGCTTGAAATATATATTGAGATACGTGGGTAATTAAGCAACAAAGTTGCCAATCACTGGATAAGTATTGAAGCCCAGTGTATTCTACAGATCTAGGGTGTGTTCTTTTATATTTTAAATCTTTCCTTTTTCTTTCTGATCTATTTATTTTAACTAAATGTTTTAGTTGATGAACTGAATTAAAGGTTATATTTTAGAATTGTACAGGTGTGCCAAAAAATTGTGTCTTCTCTTTCCTTGTTGCATACTAAATACATCACACATTGTGCACCCTGTATTATAAATAATGGTAGTGCGAGGTTTTCTTTATTTATAGATTGACACTTTTTATAAAGGCTGATAAAATATTTTTAGTTTGTTTTACTGAAAAAACTTTAGGAAATTTATATTTATATTTATACATCCCATCAGCTGGACCCATTTCAGTTACCCCTTAGTGTGTGTGTGTGTGTGTGTGTGTGTGTATGTAGATATGTATATTTTAATTTATATAGTACTACTTATGCAAGCAGTGCTGTACAGCGTGGTGCCCAAAATCGGGATGATGAGGCTTGGGTAGAATGGGGGTATTGATGGAAATGCCCCTAAATTTCATTTTAAACATTTGCAGGCCACTGCAGTTTTCTGCTAAAAGGAGCACCGGCCTAGGGTGTCAGTAAAGTACAACTAGTGGGGGTGCCTAACATTTGGCACCCACACTGATTAAGCCTTTCCTTTTGACAACAATAAAAAAATAAATGTTTTTTAGTTGTGAAATTAAAGGACAAGGAAAGGCAAATTCACTGGAGAGCAAAATATTAGGACCCCAGTGAATTAAAATCACTAGGCTTTTCTTTTTCTATGGAGCCAGTGCTTCTTATTAGAGAAGAGATCCTTCTTAGAAAGCGCCACCATCTTACCTTTCTACTATTGCCTTGCACCTACATAGTATAGTAACATTTTCTGATTGTATTTTTGTTTTCTGCAAAGGAGCACAGGCCTGGGAAAAACTTAAATTCACTGTGGGAGTACCGAACATTTTGGCACCCCCCCCCCTCCTCCAGTGAATTGGCCAATCCTTGTCCTTTATATTCTTAATAGCTGGCCCATGTGAAGGTCACATAGAACTTCACAATATTTTAGTTTCAGACCATTTATATTTTAGGATGATGTGCTGTGTATGGGTGACAGCTTAAGTGGTGTTTGTGCTGAATGCACACAAATTGTATAGGGCCAGAGATGTTATGATGCTTGTGGAAAGGTTAATTGAATGACCTTGACAGTCTCTGAGGACTGCGAGAGGTCTGTGTCGTCACCAAGGATTCAGTGCTGATGGTTGATGGAGGAAACTTTAATATCCCTGTGTCAGAATATTATAATTGCTACTTATATTCATTTGTACCATCTGATGTCTCCTGCATATTCGGCAGATCTCTGTATAATTTGCAGTTCTGAATAATTTAATATAGTTCCATTCCAGCCATTAGTTTGAAGTAGGGGAAAGCTCTTGGCAAGAGACCTCTAAACCAGATCAGCAGTAAGGAAGGCTCCTCATGTTGTGTTGGCCACTCGCACTTATTCATGGGACAGTAATGCTGCTTTTGTGCGCACACAGCACCACAGATTAGCATATTGATTTGGGCCGAACAGAATAACTTTACTAAAATGAAGACAAAAAAGGAACACCAAGAGCCCCAATAGTGTAATATGTTTTTACAAGGAGTAATGGTAGAATAAACAAATTAATACTCACAAGCCAGGGTTACCAATAGGCAACCACTGTATAGGCAGGTGGGGAGATTATCCTGACCCCACTCAGGAATAAGAAGTCGCACTCTGTACTCGGGGTGGACTCGGTATAGTGATAAGACAACACAGAGGCGCCAAAAGGATAAAATTAGCTAAAAACTCTTAAAAACCCAATGGGTAATTCAGAGGAGGTAGTAGTGAACTTACCTCCTCCAGGCAGACACCAACAAAAGTGGTAATTTTCAGTAATAGTTTATTCACAACAATAAGAATAACTTTACTGTTGGATTTGCCATCAGCAGCTTGGTACACTTGCACAAGCAGGGATTTATTTTATTGACACATGATAACGGCGGTCAAGGGAGGACAGGGGTTGAAATTCCAGAAGAAAAAGACTTGCAAAAAGAAAAGCTACTTAAGTTTTAAAATATATATAAGTATTGATAAAGCAAGTGATTTCTACTGACATATTTCCCTGTGGGATCATTTTGCAGGGAATATGAGGCCAAAGTAATAGAAAAGTGCTGCAGGCCTAAACAAGATACACTCTCACAATTTGTAGGAATACCAGTTGTCTGGGCACAGTCATGTGGGCATGTATAGTATCTCTGCGAGGCTAGTTGCTACATGTCATCCTTCAATTTTAGTCCAAATGGATGCTTTTATCTGCTATTGCCCCGTGCAGAAGCAAACTAGAAGCTGACCATACTCATACAGTTAAAATGGTACTAAAAATTTTTTATATGATTTTCAGTAAGTGTAAGCTCAGGACCAATATCTGTGTATGATGGATAATGGTTGGTTTGTTGACCAGAAATGTTCGGAAATATAATCTCCCCATGCACCATGTGTGCCAGTATATGGTACACTGCCACCCAGCCCCCCAACACCACCAACCCCCACCCTCACCCGTGAAGATTTTGCTGCTGGCTTTACCAGCAATTTTAACAAAGATCCCTTTCCTCAGGAAGTCCTTTATCAGTGATGGTCAGACATCCTGCTCAGTCCACAAGCCTGGCTGAAATGCTGCGTCAGCCATTAACCATTTCACTGGCACTTCTCTTTAGGAAAGGACTGGACACACTGCAGATAAAATAACAATGTTTTAATAGCACAGCTTCAACGTTTTAAATGAATGGAAAGGGTTCAAGCTGTGATACGATGATATGCGCCCATGCACAACATGTATAGGCCAAGATAAATTAGGGCCACCACCTGGCCTGTATTTCTGACCCCCCCCCCCCAGCCAGTAAAAATGATTCTTGGTGCCAGTGTTAATTATAGGAAAGAGAAAGATAATGGGAGATGGGAAGGCCAGAAAAGTTCACATAAAATCCTATAAACTTATATAGACAGAGAAAATCTTTCATCCTTTTTTTTTTTGCTTAAAGATATAGAACTTTCAAAGGCTTTAAAGTTGTTTGGTTTTTGTAAATATAATTGCAAATGACAGCAGTATCTATATGGCTGTTTATATTTTCAGCTCTTTTAGTTTTGACCTCAGAAACAATGTAGCTGAAGCCAGCTGATTAAAGGAACAGTAACACCAAAAAATGAAAGTGTATAAAAGTAACTAAAATATAATATGCTGCTGCCCTGCACTGGTAAAAGTTGTGTGTTTACTTCAGAAAGTCTACTATAATTTATATAAGTAAGCTGCTATGTAGCCATGGAGGCAGCCATTCAAAGGAGAAAAGGCACAGGCACATAGCAGATAACAGATAAAACACTATTGTATTCTACAGAACTTATCTGTTATCTGCGTATAACCTGTGCCTTTTCTCCTTTTTTCCAGCTTGAATGGCTGCCCCCGGGGCTACACAGCAGCTTATTATATAAATGATAGTAGTGTTACTGTAGCAAACACACCAGTTTTACCAGTGCAGGGCAACAATGCATTATATTTTTATTACTTTAAAGCTCTTTTGGTGTTACTGTACCTTTAAGAGACGAGGAGAACTGGCTTCTGCTACATTGTTTGTTCCCTTTTCTGTTCTCTAGAAACAATTACTGCTTTTAATAGCAACATCGTTTACTGAAGGAGCACCACTGGGTATGCACCAACCAATAGGATTTAGCATATTGAATGTGACATATGCAAGTCCATGTGAATACCTTGCAAGGTTACATCTGGCCTATGGCATTCCTCAAACTGCCTCATGAATCAGTAGGATAAGTAAAATAAAAATTATTTGCTGCACAGGATATATTGTGGGTCTGAACGCCTTGTTGTTGGGCTTCTCTGCTCCATGAAAGATATTTCAGAATCCTGTGTTGCTAGCAGACCCCACGTTGGTGCCAGGAGTTAATCATGTCCCTCTGTCTTCCTTTATAAGAGAGCAGGTTGTTGCATTCCTGTGAGAGCAGCAGAACAAAGGCACATGTCACGTGTCTGCTGCCCGCCTGCTGTGCTTGCAGGAAAGATAAGGGCAAAAAAACAAAAAGTGCTGGATTCCCGTGACTCTCTAATAGACTGGAGAATGAAACGCTTGATGGCTTCAAAAAGGCCACAGATTGCTAATAAACTGAATATTTACTGTAAAGCTGCACTATTCAGTCTGTAACTCTTAAGTAGTTACTAATATGTTGGCATAGTGCCCAATATATTAACATACATATAGAAAACAAATACAAAATATGTTTTTCCTGGAGTAGTAGCAGCAGAATTTAGGGGTGCACTAGAACTTAGCGCATAGGCTCTCAAACTGGTGGACTGGCATTTTAAAGGATAAGTAAGCCTCATTTTAAATTCCTCTAAAATTACTCTAAACAGCCCCCAGAATAACATACCTTCCTCCCTGCATGCAGTTTTATCATGAAGATCAGTAAGCTATAGAACTAATAATTGGGGACCTTGTAGCACTTCTTAGACCTCCACACTCCTAAAAATGAAGCATGGTATCTGTAGAACAATGTATTGGCATATCTGTAACCTTGTTGGAACTAAGGGGAGATAATCGGTTGGTAGACAACAACAAGGGCTTTTGAACCCACATATTTCAAGATTTTGTACCTTAATAAATGCATTAGGTTTTTCCTAAAGAACATTTTTAGCTTCCAAAAGGAGTGCTGGTGATCAGGTTTTGGAATATAAACAGAGAGGCCTGCTGCTATTTAGGAATCTCATTTAAAGAACTGTGATGGAGTTGATAGTGTATCTTATGGCTGCTGTAGCTCTTTGCATGTATTGCAGCTCGCAGTACAAGTCCCTTGTAAGGGCTAATTTTAAATGGGTACAAATTGTAATAAAACAATTTTTATGCTCTTTTAGTGCTGCGGCTTGTGTCAAAACAGTTCTCTAATCATCAGCAGGGTTTAGCCCCAGGGAAGGAGGACTTTTAATTGAAGCTCTATATGAGCAGAGATTATAGATGGCTGGCAAAATCAATATAGGAATTAGGGCTGCCAGATTGCATCTGTGTGGTAGCTGGTTTTTCTTCTGTAGTGAAAAGATGCATTTTTCTCTTATATCTGATTTTTTGGGGTTCGGGAGCCCATTTGGTTGTCCAGCTGGTCAAGCCCTGTTTGCTTTTTAAAGCTGAGTTTTACACACACATGAGCACACACCGCTAGCTTAGGACTAGATGCTAGTAACAATAAGTGGAAGCAAGGTAATACTACAGTTCTCATAGGGAAAAAGAAAATCAAATATGTCTATTAGAGGGCAAACAGAGTTTAAAAGAAAATGCAGAAACTGAAATAATATTTTGCCAGCACTTTTGAATGTGGTTTTGCTTGTTAGTAATTAAAAGGATGCCGCCTTAGTTCCCTTTCTGCAGACTGGGAGAACCTATTTACTTTGGCAGATTGTTCCTTCTCTTATTCTTAATCCCTGAGGCTTGACCCACCTTCATAGACTTGTTCATTCCCAGACTATAGCCTGGGGTGCCCTGAAGGTGGATTGTGATCAGCCAGTAGATCTCAAAAACAGAGCATTTAGATCTCCCAACTGAGTACCTGGAAAGTGGCTTTTTAAATGGCTGGTGTTAATATGGTGATTATAATGCAACATTATGTATTTCCTTGCAGAGTAAAACCATTTTGTGGCCCTGTACAATATCCTGACAATGCACTTAAAGGTTTCAGATCTCAGTGTGATACTTTTTCTAAAAGTAGACCACTGCCACAGCTATTGTTTCCTTCTCTTATACCCTTACTAATTTCAGAAGGACATGGAGTACCTTTCAGTATCTATAATAATGCTGCCATAATTTGCTCTCTGAATTGTGCTTTAGGTTCTCTCTTGAAGCTGTCAATAAATGCTTCCTATACTGGTCTCCAGCAGTATCTTTTTAGACCCACTGCCCTTTGATGCTCTATCGCCTTCAGACTGATGGGCTACAATTTAGTTTTAGCCCTGAACAACTTGCCACCCACTACCAGAAATGTTGGCACTTGTAGCTGCCCACAGCTGGATTATCTGTGATTCTGTGACATGTTTTGTTTATGCCTCATACCGCTGTTTTCATTACACAAGTATAGGATCTGTTTTCTGGAAACCTGTTATCCAGAAGGCTCTGAATTACGGGAAGGCCATCTACCATAGACTCAATTTAAAATAAATATTTCAAATTTTTACCTTGGTACCTTGTACCTGTACTTGATCTCAACTAAGATATAATTAATCCTCATAGGAGGCAAAACAGTCATGTTGGGTTTATTTAATGTTTAAATGATTTTTAAGTTGATTTAAACTATGGTGATGCAAATTATAGAAAGATCCCTTATCTGGAAAACCTTATGTCCCTAGGATTCTCAATAACAGAGCCCATACCTGTATACCAGTTGGCATGTTGATTCTTAGGAAGACCCTTAGGCAGTTTCCACATACCACTACCCACACATAATACTCCTAATATTCATACTTTTCATACACTTTCATACTCATTCATACTCTTTTGACATTTATTCAACTATTATTATGTCTTCCGACAGTTTTAATTCTACAAATGGTAGAAAATGGGGACCTAAGTAAAAAGATACTGAAGATTACAGACTTTGGCCTGGCAAGGGAGTGGCATAGGACCACAAAGATGAGTGCAGCTGGTACCTATGCATGGATGGCACCTGAAGTAATCCGTTCCTCTATGTTCTCCAAGGGAAGTGATGTATGGAGGTAGGTCTACTAAATGTACCTATTTAACCTTTCTTGAACCCTCCACTAACATAAATGTCATGTCTTATCTTTTTTGGTATATGCTTAATCTTAATTACTTATGTCTTGGACCATGGTAAAGGGCCGTATACCCCCTTTTCCAACATTATTTCAGTAAATAGTGAACAAAAGATGCAGCTGCAGAAAGTTTTGTTGATGCAAAAGACTTATTGCTGGACTGGTGATTTGATTTAAGTGTGCTTATACAAACTAGGAAGTAGAATGTGACTTCAATTCAATGTACTATCAATTTTATGCAAACGCTGGGTCTAATATAATAATCCAGTCTGGAACCAGTTTCACCTTTCACTGAGGGCCAACATGCTCAGATTATGGGGCCGAAGGCATATTCCTGCAACCCAGGATCCAATGAGGACTCCATTGGTGGCTGTAACCTCAGACCGGTGCTCTGGCTCCTCAGGTTTCAAGATCAGTGGACCTTTCAGAAGGCCTGTCTGCACAGGACAGAGCATTCAAGGATCAAAATAATTTTGCTGCACCTGGGGAATAATAAGTTTTGCCCAACTGGATCTACACACTACACTAGGACCTACACTAGGACCTTAAAAAGGCCTTGAAACCTTGGTTTTATCTGATGAATACTCTGGCAACTCAGGATGCAAGATTTGCTCAGAAGTCTCTTCAGTGAGTTGTGTGCTTAGTTCCTTTTTCTTTCCAGATGCCTGTAATTGTTTTGCAGTGGGGCATTTTTTGGTTGTCCCAGTAGTACCCGTGCCCCCCAGGGAAGATAAAAAGGGATGTCTGTGCTCATCAATACAATTGGTGCCTTCCATACTGTTGTTAATTAGGCCACTGGGTTCCTTACTACATCAATAATCTTAATAGGACTTCATTACCAACTTAGGGAAGATATGTCAAGCTGACTGAAGTTTTAGATATTAGTATTAGACATTAAACTGTAAAAAAAAACATTTGCTATCTAAGAACTCAGACTTTCTTTCAGTCTTAACGTGGAACTCTAATCAAGCAATCAATCTAATAATAAATAAGGCTGTATGTATTATTATTATTATTAATGTAGGCTCTTTATAATATTTTTTATATTGAAGCTATGGAGTACTGCTGTGGGAGCTTCTAACTGGGGAGGTACCATTCCGAGGGATTGATGGCCTGGCAGTTGCTTATGGTGTTGCCATGAATAAATTGTCCCTTCCAATACCTTCAACATGCCCTGAACCTTTTGCAAGGCTGATGGAAGGTAAGACATTTGTTTATCAGTGATCGTTTCTATCGGGGAGGGAGGCACCTGGTCATTCTTCATCTGGTTCATATAGTCACCCGAAGACAAACCTGTTTAGGGAAGACTATACACTGCTAAGATGTACCTTTCCTTACTCTGCAGTTTTTGTTATATACGCTTACCTACCTCGAAAGGACCAAACATGGAGTAGCTTTTTTTCAAGACTTTTCATGATCAAAACAGCAGGCCAAGCTATGTGCAGTCCAAGTCTCATGTCAGAAAGAGGATATGCTTCCCCTTTAAACCCAATAAAAAAACTTATATGAGAGAGCAGCCCAGCCCTTATATAATAATATATAAAATATGTGTATAGGCAAATGTCAAAGCTGCCCTAAAGATAAGAAAACTCAGTTCATGACATGCTTAGGCAGCATATATTTACTTCGCTGCCCCAATTAGGCGCGCACAGCCATATTGCCAGAAATTAAAAGATTTATCGATGCGCTCTAACTGTAAATTACTAAGTAAAAAATACCCAATAATTTACTGTAAATAAATGAAGATAACTGAGTTACCGAAGGTGAGAGAGGGAAATATCCCTGCATTATACTTAGTTTTTCTAATTTATGCAGGAAGAGCAGGATAATAGACCGTAAGGTCAATATCACCATTGTTGCCTGGTGAAAAACTGTGTTGTCACTTTTCATGTTAGGAAACAGCAAGCCCAAGCGGGTCAGGACTGGGATACAAAATCGACCCTGGCATTTCAAGTACACAGAGGTCCAAACAGCCCTTCACCAGCTAGTGATTGTCTATGACATTTTTGCCCGTCCAGGCCTGAACCCAAGGCTGGCCCATGTCTAGCAGTGACAAGTAGAATGCAGCCAATTAAAAATGTTAAAGTGAGTGTTTTGGTGCCTTTATACATGGCTGTTTTCCACAGCTGCTAGAGGACAGTATTCCCCATGTGCCAAAAATCTACCAAGGATGTACACAAACACAGGATAATTTACCCAAACTTTAGAATCCAGTATAAATTGGTGACTTCCATTAGCTTCAGTAGACCGGTTAATGTTAGCCTTATTTTTAAGTCTCTGGGTATCTGGGCTTGTGAATAATTCCATGTTGTTTTCTTCCTAGACTGCTGGAACCCTGACCCTCATTGCCGCCCTCCATTCACCAACATATTGTTCCAGCTTACCACCATAGAGGAGTCTGGCTTCTTTGAGATGCCCAAGGAATCATTCCATTCACTGCAGGAAGATTGGAAGCGGGAGATCCAGGAGATGTTTGATCAGCTCAGGGCTAAAGAAAAGGTAAGACCAAACTCAGGCTCTGTGAAGGGAAGGTGTTTTTAAAAGGGGGTTTATTTTATGTTCAAGTCCAAATGTGGCATTTACAGATGAACCATAACAAAGCCAGTGATGTCAGCTTTGCAGTTGATCTCCTAGTCCTTTTACTCCCAGGCAGTTTCTGCCTAGCTGAGGATGCTGGGAGTTGTCTTCTTTGTGATTTCTCTTTTATAGCTATTCTATCCCCAAAGAAACACTCTCTCTATAGGCCTCATTTTGTAAAATCAATATGCAAGTGACACGCAGAGACCTGTAGCTCGGCAGGGTTGTAAATAACCCCTTATGTCCTTTTGGCAGTATCACAGAAACAGTCGGCAAAGTGCTTCAGATACAGCAGTGTTTTTTTAAATTTAATTTAATATTTTCAGTTCTTTTTTTTTTTTACCATGAACTGCAGCAAGAATTTTTTATCTGTCACTCTCCAGCTACTGTCAAACAACATCTCTCGACATCGGTCATGTAGCATTCATTGGAAAGCTGCGGCTTGCCGGTTCATGGGTTAATAAGGTAGACATTCTAAATGGGGATTTACAACAATAATAATAAAGATTCAAATACTAAAATTGGGAAGTAGTGGTCAGATTTATACATTCCAGGGAAATATACCCATTTGTTCAACTTCAGTGAATAGTGGCTTGTATTGAACTGTGAAATCTGCAGATTGCATCTCCTTTCATTAATTCTTTTTGTGGCGGCTGCGGTTATCACCACCTTATAGGCCACAATGGAACCCTTAAACGTAGAATTTAAGGTGATGCCTGGCAGTCAAAGCCTTTAGAGTGTATGCTCTGTAGCAGGTAAAGCTTTGTTTTTGCTGAATGACTCAGAAATAATCGCATTGTGATATCCTCTAGCTGACAGGTATTTTGCTTTTAGTAAAGTGTTCTCCTCAGAAAAATAAAATTGATGGACAGGTAGAAATAAATAAATATGTGTCTCTGATACCCCCTCCTGTGCATAATTAAGTGTTTTTTATACACCCCAATAGGAATGTGCGCTTTAGCAAACAGAGTACACAGTCCTACTGGCTTCAGCACACAAAATACAGTTATTTGTGCAACTTGGGGGAGGAGCAGGGATAGAGATGAGCCAGGCAGCCTACATGTGCCATGTTGCACACTGTGCCTAGTGGCTAGTATAGGCTGGTTACTCTGTGGGAGACTTAAGCTGGCTGTACATGGTAAAATTTGCTTGTTTGACGAGGTCACCACATCAATAAGCCAATGTGGTCCCTGATCCACATCTAATGGTAGGCCATATATCGTGGGGGGAGGCCAGTCTGGGGTCCCCATACGCAGACAGTCTAAAGGACCCAAATCAGCAGCTTTAATCTGCTCTTGTATGGCCACATTTAGCCAGTTTATTGTTTTTCAGCTGAAGACTAAATCTATACTGCTATAGTGTCCCATTCACAATTAAAGCCTTAAAGCAATTTTTAACCTGTTAAAATCTATTTGTTTTTATCACCTCTTGGTGTTTTATGTCACTCAGAAGACCCATGTCTTTTCCATTAGTGTTTTACATCATACTACACATAAACACACTGTCTGTATTATCACAAGTTTGCACTTTTGCTACCAAAATCCTTAATGTATTTGCTGTAATAATGGTCAGTGAAAGGTTTGTGTTTTTTCTTTTAACCACAGGAGTTGCGAAGCTGGGAAGAAGAACTGTCTCGGGCCGCCTTAGAACAGAAAAACCACGAAGAACTGCTTCGAAGGCGTGAGCAAGAGCTGGCCGAACGGGAGATTGACATCCTGGAACGGGAGCTGAACATCATCATTCACCAACTGTGTCAGGAGAAACCCAAAGTGAAAAAACGAAAGGGGAAGTTCAAGAAGAACAAACTAAAGCTCAAGGATGGCAATATTATCAGCTTGCCTTCTGGTGGGTCTCATAGACATCTAACCTCTGTGTTTTTTTTGTTATTAATAGTCATTTTCCTGTGTGGTACTAACTATTATGCTCTGCTATATGGGTAGAGCAGTAGGGAGACAAACAATTACTATTTTTTGAGTGCAGGGCCCTGCTTGCAAGCTTAATAAGTATAAATAAATGGACATAAATACTCAATTTAAAGGGTTGATACAAGTCTAGTAACTCACAGCAACCGATTTGAAAGTTGCTTTCATTATTTTAACTCCAGTAGACAATTGAACCCTAACTGTGGTTTGCTTGCCGTGTATTTCTAGTCTTTGAGAGAAAGCTGTGCATGAATGATTAAAAAAAGAATGATTCTTTTAAAGATTTTAACACTGTTCTTTCCACTCAGCACAGAATGAACAAATATGCCTGGTAGTTCTCACATCTGAACAAAATAAAGAAACACCAAACTCTTGTGATGCCCACCCATGAACTAAACCTTTGGTTAATGTCCTTAACATAAGTGAGATACAATACACTAAATGTACAATTGTGAAAAAAGAGAACCCCCTTCTTTAGGAGTTACGACTAGCCAAGGTCTATAAACTTATTGTAAACAAATTATTTATTCATTATGAAAAAAATAATAGGCCTTGGATAAAATCTAAATGTTTTTTTTTGTTTTTTTTTTAAATTAAGCACAAAGGGACGCTGTGATTAATCATGCACTGAACAGGGCCATGTATGCCAGCAATAGCTTCCTCGTGTCTCATTGAGTACCCGGGTACTGCAAAAACACATTCAAAACAGTACATAAATGCTGGTAAATGAAAAAAAAAAAGTTACATACTTAATGTCAAGTGCACATCCCTATCGTGGAATCCTTACAAACAATAACATTAGAAAAAGCATGACACCACAATAAGTCCCAAAGAGAACAGCTAGCCCAATGTGCATTTCAACTATATGTTTCTTTAGTGGCACCACAAATAAGAATGGGCACATGTGACGTTCTTTTTGGGGCTGATGGACTCTAGCACACTTACTTTATAATGGTGATTGGAAGATCTATTGGGGGTTTATGTACAGCCTAATCAACTTGGAATAAGTACAGACACATTACAGTTGGGATATGGGTCCCTGGGTCTATGTATACATATACCAAGATTTATTGTGGTTTCATGCTTTTTCTAATGTTGTTGATTGCATGGCTGAGGCAGGGTGACATTTACAGCATACATTTCTTTTAAGGGCTGCATTTACCAGCACTCTATGGGTGAATGCTTTACCTTCCAAGCTTGGGTTTTATTCATAACTGCTTAAGGGTTGTACACAGAATTATATTTGGTAATTATTTATTGCTATTTTGTTCTAGTGCTTGAAGAAACATGAATGCTCAGATACAACTTAGTTATGCGTGCCAGTGCTTGCTGTAACATTCAAGTGATAAATGGAAAACATAAATACATAATACTTTGCTGCTGTTCAGCTGTCCTAGGGAAGCAAATTTCCTTTTACTCAGTGGAATTATACCAGACATAGTAACCAATCAGATTTTTACTTTTAAACAGGGCATTTGTTAATGCTATAGTATGCATACTTGGGCCCTCTGTATAGTTGTCTCTCTCTGATTCTAATACTGTACAGGTATGGGACCTGTTATCCAGAATGTTCGGGACCTGGGGTTCTTTCCGTAATTTGGATCTCCATAACTTAACTTGTTCAGTGTACAGCTTTCCAGTCTTCTGATGCCTTCTGCTTTGCTTTGCAGATTTCCAACACAAATTCACTGTTCAAGCTTCTCCAACCATGGACAAAAGGAAGAGTTTGATTAATACAAAATTCAGCCCCCCTGCAAGTCCAACAATAATCCCGCGGCTCCGAGCCATACAGTGTAAGTGTTCTTGCTCTAAAGAGCAGTTATTGTGTCCTGGGTAATCTGCGGTGAATCCTCATATTACCGTCTTGCGTGTATGCCTTGCAGTCTGTACAGTCTGTTTTATTTGCTTTTTAGCCTTTAACTGCAGATGAAAACTGGGGAATTTTCATTTGAAACAGGTGTCACTTTACAATATACTCAGGGAATAATGTGCACCCTATTGTAAAACAGAAGGGTATTATAAGTTATGAAGGCATTCCAGGACCATATTGTACTAGCCTACAGACTAGGTTATGGTGCTCCAAGAAAACTTTTAATTTGTTTACATATTATAAGTTTTCATAAATAAAATCAGCAGGGCAATCCTTAAGATAAAATGCAAAATGTATTCAAAACTCACTCATTTAATCCATTTTGTTAGATTTTGAATACATTTTGCCCTGTTGATTGTATTCATATAATAATATGTCCAGTTAGTTTCCAACAGTAAGCACCCTTGCCTGGTTCTACCCATCCACTGGTCTGTCAGAGCTTGGCATGCCTATAGAGCCAGCACAGATTTTAAGGGGTCTGGGAAAAGGCAAATGGACATTATTCCTGTCTTATAGAAATGACATTTTCATAAGATGTTTCATTCTAAACAGTGACTCCTGGAGATTCCAACATAACAAAAAATTGCAGCACTGCAGGCCTGAAGGATGAAAGTGAAGAGGATGAGAAGAAAGAGACCAAGAAAAAAGTCCGCACATGGGCATCAGGAGCACTGGGCAACAGAGACTCTGGAGCAGGAGAAGAAGGGTAAGAGCTCACATAATACAAGTATTTCAGGACATTTGTAGACCTGCTGTATGTTGTACATGAGCCCGATAATGGTACTGCCATTTCCTATAGAGTTCTATTTAATAAAAGCATTTCTTTATTTTTTACAGACTTGCCCTTTCTCTGTAATAAAAGAGTGGGCAGCAAAGTTTTGATTTTGGATCTTGATAAAAAAATATTTATGTTTTGTTTTATTAATATTTAAATGTTTTGGTACTCCAAATTATGGCAAAGCCCTGTATCCAGGAAAACCCCAGCTACCAAGCATTCTAGATAATAGATTGCACAACTGTATTAGTTTGTTATTTTTATATCATTTATTTATATACACCCCCAAGGACATTTCAGAGAGCATTTGCAGGAAGTATAATGTAGTACATTACAGTGGTAACTGCTGATGCTGCATTCGTCTGCCTGAAAGGATTCATTTTAACGATCATTTCACTAATAAATAGGTAAATAGCATGGCATCTTTAATATGTAGGGCTACTTTTTGTTTTTCTGTTGCTGATGGTCATACCCTGTCAGGTATCCAAGGAGTCTCGGCACCAGAGTACACAACATAAAATGTTGTCTACAGGATCATTGGTTGTAACCAATGCCGTCCACTTTGTGTGGAGAACCATACATTGCCACGCATACTACCCCCAATATTTCCTGAAGTTCTTGACTTCTCTTTTCTTTTCAAAATAAGCTGATCACTTAAATTGTGTTCCTGTTCCCGTTTACTTTCCTTTCCATTATTTTTTAGTATATTCTAACTTTTGTATGTGAATATATATTTTTATTTCTATAGTATTCATCTAGTTGGAAATAGCTTTTCATTTGTTCTTCATATTTATTTTGTATGGGTTTTTGAAGTATTTTCCTTTGTATTTTGGCTGCTAAATCTGCAATCTTTTGTTAGGGCGAAGACACATGCAGTGATTAGTCGCCGCGTCTTTTTAAAAATGTATAAGTCGCAGGAAAATCACTGCGATTAGTCGCCACGACCGACTTTTCAAAAGTCGCGTGACTAATTACCACGTGTGTCTTCGCCCTTAGGGGTCACTGGCTCTGGATACCAAAAAGGCTGTGAGGTTATTTTAATTTTTTTTAAGACCTAATTTATTTTTTTTGAGGGACTAGCAGAATTCATTATCACTGTATTTCCTATTTACTGGGCTTGTGTTGAACAGTTAAAAGATTTGGTATTAATAAAGTATAAATTGTGATCATTCTAAATTAGCTTTACCTAAGTGTAGGCACAGGGGCCTTCATCACAATGTAAGACAGTGTTACACAGTTAACATTGTTTGTATTGTTTATGTCTTAATAACAAATGGAAAACTTACTGTATCTTAATAAATGTAGGTTTCCACCAGCTTGGAATATATAAATACAGTATTGCGATATGCCTCTTATTTATTTTTGTTCTCTTATTTACTTCTGTTTTTTTTCTTTTAGCCTCAGAGCTTCTGCAGAGGGATTAAAGCCCTGTTCTTCTAATACATCAAACCATGGGAAGCCCCTCCGAACTTCCTCGACACCTGGCTTCAATGCTGTGACTGAAACAGGTGAGAAACACGTGCATACTTCAGTTTGCTTGTTGATTGTGATGCTACAGATATTTATAGAAAGCACCCTGCTATGGTAGAGCCAACTTACATACATAGAGTGGTCCATTAGCTGCTGTCATTTTAGCTCTCCATTTTATTTCAAGATTTGATATAAACCTACATACTTTCGTCCCTTTAGGGAGCAGTAGGGGTTATTACCTGTTATGCCACCCCCACAGCTACGGTTGGAGTCGCATTGATTCCACTGTATTTATTGAAGCAAGTTTAAACTATGCTGCATGATACAAATACAGAGAGTGGGCAGGTTCCATGTCCAGTCACTTTCATTCATTAATATGCAGCAGGGCTGATATGTGCTGCTTCCTGCACTCTGAATCCAAACAGATTGCTGGTGCATAAGATAACTCTTAAATCCAGCTGTTTAGAGTCAGTTAGGAGCTTGCTACTATAGCCACTTGAGAACCACTTCATACTCAGGATCGTATGTTTGACTGATTAGCATACAAAATGTCGAATCATATATCTTACCTGTATAACTGTGCAGTTTCAGGATCCATTTTTATGTATTTAAAAGCTTGAGCCTGTTTTCTCTTGTGCCACAGGGGTGGAAAATACTGCTGATACGGCAAACCAGGCTGACTCAAAAGAGAGCCATACTCCTACTCCCAACAAATCCTACCTCTGCATACCATTCCATAAAGGAGACGATGTGGAGGGACCGTTTAGTGACACCAGTGAAAACCCCACACCGGTGAACTCTGCAAACAGCACGCCTCAGCTTACTCCCACCAATAGCCTAAAGCGTGGATCCCAGCACAAAAGGTGTTCATTGGTTCTCCTTGGTTGTGGGGCTCTCCTCGCTACTGTAGGTTTAGGATTTGACCTTATGGAAGCAGGAAAGTGCCAGTTAGGTCAAGAGGAGCCAGAACCAAAGGAAGAGAAGAAAAAAAAGGAAAGCCTTTTTCAGCGTGCTGCCCGTCCCAGGAGAAGCACCAGCCCTCCATCCAAAAAACTCTTTAGGAAAGAGGAGTCTCCATCTCATCCAGCAGAACCCACAACGTCTCTCACTCTGCAGTCTTTGTCTTCCATATCTGAATGTAATTCTACGCGTTCGTTGCTACGCTCCGATAGTGATGAGCTAATAGTATATGAAATGCCCACTTCTCCAGTGGAGGAACAACCGCCAGTTGTTATTAATCCATTAGTCAATGTGCACATAGAGACATTTAAACGGGATCCCAACCAATCCCTCACTCCAACCCACGTAACTATGAATTCTAGAGTCCATCAGGCACACAGAAGGACTCCTTCCGATGGAGCCATTAAGGCAGTCTCTGTAATTGCTAATGGAACATCACCTAATAATTGCCTAGTAAGCTGTACAGGAACAAGTAAGTATAAGTGTTTTAATGAATTGTATATTTATATGAGAAGAAAGTATACCATGCATGCTATAGTGGACAGATTACAAAACATAAAGTGTTATGTGGTTCTTTAGCAACACATAAGTCTCTGTTTGAGAACTTTTCGTTTGAAGCGTCTTATGCAAAAATAACCTTCTTGTGCTTATATATGTAGTTTCATGTAAATAAGATGTAATATTTCTGTTAAGGTTGTGGAAATCATTAACAAACAGAAGAATAATTGGTAATGTGTGAACGTCTAATTGTCTGGTCTTGTTCTTAGCAAGATAGGCAGTAGAAAGTCCAAAGTTGCAAAAAGCAAGTAAGAGTAAAGTATAGACTGCTGCACTGTCAGCGCATCACCTGCTGGGCTAGTCTACCTGCGTTCCCTGCAGTAGAGCCCTGCAGCAGTATGGGTATCTGTGGGTTATCCGCAAGAAAAGAGGGTATTTAGCAGACTTAAGGTAAAGTGACCCAAATTATGGAAAGACTTCCCCCTTATTCAGAAATCCCACAATAATTGATGTAGTGTTGCAATAGAACATTACCTATTCTATGGTTTTCTATTCTATTCTTTTGGAAAATATAAGGCACAGCAACAGAGAAAATAGGTTTGCAAAAAAGTCAGATATCAAAGAAAACACAGTGCCATAAAATCATTTCTACCGCTGGCAGAATTTATCAGAACATTTGTGTGGTCAGGTCATTTTGATTGTAAAAATAAATGATTTTTTGTCCCATTCTTATAGATTCTTGTCTTTTCTGCACAGGTAATGTACCTTCTCCAAGTCGAGATATGCACGATTTCCCACGTCTCCCGGATCCCAACCTCATCTTTCCTCCTACACCCCGGCGCTGGAACATGCAGCAGGATTCTGCTTTGGAAAGGCCTAATACCTTAGAATTTGTTCCAAGGCCACGTCCTTCCACTAACAGGCAAAGACTTGACTCCTGGTGGTTTGTTTCCCCCAGCAGAAACCGCGGGGAGTCTCCTGCCAACAGCTCATGCACTGATACTCCAAGCAATATGGATTCCTGCTTTGCAAGCAGCAGTGGCAGCACAGTGGAAGAGAGACCTGCTTTCACTGGCTTCCTCCCATTCCAGGTGACTCACCCTATCATTGAACGGACTCTGCTGGATGCGGATGTAGAAGGCCAGAGCCTGGACAGCACTATTCCCTTATGCAGAACCAAACCTAACACTTATAAAACAGCAACCTGTGAACAAAAACCTGATTTTTGGTCTTAAAGATTGGCTTGTTCATTGCGCTAGCCTGAGACAAGATGCAGCCACAAATCTTGCACTGAATGCACTTTGAGGATGAAAGAAATCACTGGAAGGCTATATGGGATTTAGTCAGTATGCTGCTTGACCAGTTAAACACAGCTGTTTCATTCCAAGACCTAGTGAGTGACCTCTCCAAGATCCTCTAGAAACCTGCAAGAATTCACTAGCAAATCATCTTTTATATATATTTTTAACCACTTTATTGCGTTAAGGAGAAAAAAAATCCCAAATATTAGCCATTTGTCCTTCCATAATGTTTTTGTTCTACGCGTTATCACTAACTTATTTGTATTTGCCAGTGATGCACGCAGAAGCAGCAGCAGATGTCAAGTTGATTTTCAGTGCCATTCCCTCCACTTGGCTCAAGTCTTTTCTGATATATGCAAATGGGATTGTGGTATTTTTCCTTCAGTATTTTTTCTGCATATTCCAAAACAAGTCGCTCGCACTGGTGACTGGGTTGCCTGGTCTTGGCCAATAAGGCCTGCACTGGCAGCCCTAATTTTTTTTTTCCCTCTGGCAATATTAATGCTAAACTTAGCTGTGCATTCTACACTGGACCAACCCCAAAGACAAAAGAGCATTAAAATTAGGAAAAGGATATAGCTTGGAAAAACTGGACGTGACCCTGTCTGTGCGTCTGTATTGCCACTGTCCTTATTCTTTTCACCCTCTGTCACGCTGTCGCTTGTGTTGTCTGTTATTCAGACTGAGGTTTTAGCATTTTCTCTTGAATGGCCAAGTATTTAGCGCCATGAAAATACTCTTATGTATCTGCATGGATATATTATAAATTAAGTACCAAACAACCATGTATGGCCTCTTGGCTACACCATGAGAATGATGATTGTGACCTTCTGTGCACTGCTATAATAGAAGGATATATTTAAAGGGTAAGTCTTCCAACTGCGGATCCATTATGGACAGTGCAGTGCTGCTCGCTTTCCTCATTTTCACATTATTGCTTTTAAGACATGCCAGCATGAAATCTCTCCCAGCTCCTGTGGCCTCATCTGTGTGTCTGAATGATTGTTCCTGTGCAAGAAGGTTGTCATTTGTTTGTGTGTTGCCTGACCCTCTTGGAAATCATTTTCTAATGAAGAATATTTTCCTCTTCTTTTTAAGCCTGACCTACACTTTATATTTGACCCAAATTAGTGTTATTGTGGGCAGATTTTAAAAGGGATGACTGACATCATTTTGTTTTGTGTGTAGGGCCTTCCCACAGCATCCAACATGCTGGGGTTGGCAGTTTAATCATTTAAATCACTATATTTTCAGGGCTACAGCAGCCTGAGCTTCTAGGCCAAGGAGAACTGGAAGTCAGGCTGCTGCCCACTTTACTTTATGTAAGTGCACAGCAGCCTACCCTTACTAAAGTTCTCCTTAGTGGACTTGGGCTGCTGTAGCCCTCAAAATAAAGTGATTTAAATGAATAAAAGTGCAATTCCCAGAATATGCATGTCAGCATTCCTTAAAGGCTTTATCTGTTGATACATAGTACTTGACTACTAAGAACATGACTTGTTTGTTTAGTGTTTTTATTTATATGTATATTAGAGGATTATTATCCCCATGTGGATCTGGTACTGTATGTGTCCAGTAGCCCTGTATCATTCCACCACAGTATAACAGCAGGTCAGTGTTAGACTATTCACAAGGGTCACTGAATACTGTGGATGGTGAGTCAACACATGTTTTATGTATTGGTTTACGGTATGGTCATTTGTCCCAATAGCCAATCATCTGCCTTGAATTTCTGCTATGCAAATCTGACTTTAACCAGTATGCAGTGGGGGTGGGGGTGGGGTTGACTTTTTGTGAAACACACCCTAAAACAGACCAAACCCCAGAAGTGTCATGCCATGTAACCAATATGTAGTGTTTACAGTGCAAGTAATGGAAGCCAAACCTTAGAATACATTTGCCAAAATCTCATCTGAGTGTTTATAACAATAGGTGTTACAGTGTCTCTACCTAGAAATGATTAGAAATGTCTTTTTTTACTTCTGACACACACTCCTTACTGTATTTCTGTACATAACTGTGCAGGAGCTATCTACCCCCCCCCCCCCCCACCACCACCCACCACCACCACAGCCTGTATTCTGTATTATATGCCTTATGTTTAGCTAAATATTTGCAGATGCCTTGTGTGCGTGTGTTTGTGCGCTCAGGGTTTGAATGTAAAAGCATCTCCTCGTGCTTCTGTGCAAACTTGTAACAGAGATTCCATGCTTTAGGATGCCCCTGTTAATTATGTGTCTCCGTTGCTTGTACCTCTCCCTACAAGCTGGCATGCCACTGTGGCACTCCTTGAATCTCTCATGGGAATGGGCTTGGATCTAGCCACACACACAAGATAAATGGCTTTCTATGAACATTTTAAAGGAGAACCTACAGCTTAGACAGGTGCTAACCTTCTTGTTGACAATTTGTAGGCACTACTTTAAATATAAATTCTCACCAGTGGCCAGTAATACATTACCATTTTAGGTGTCTAGTATTAAATGAATTATATTGTACCCCAGCTATTAAGGATATTCTTTTGAATAGAATTCTGTAATGTAACAAACCGAGGTGGGCTGAACTGCAAACCATTTGAGATAGAGGTGGGTTTTATAGGGTTAAACCAAAAGCCAGCTCTTGTGTCATAGAATTGGACCTTGCAATTCTATTTTTTCTAGTAGAAGTAATGTTGCACAAGTAATGGCTGCTCAGTTGGACATGATACAAAGTCTATGTAGTGCCTGTATGTAGGGACAGGTGAGCTACGATACTTATCCACAAGCAACATTGGACTGACTTTTGAGATATTAAACCAATCGTCCTACACTCACAGACAAATTAGCACACATATAGTTGGTTACTGATGTATGGCCTAATACAGCTGACTGGCTCCTGAATCTGATTGATCAATTTATCTGGATGGCATGTAGTTCAGGGTTGGTGGATCATCCCATACATGTTCCTGTAGGGGTCAGTGGTGTTTGCGTGTGCCCATCTTAAATTTATTTTTGATAAATAGTCTTTTACCTCTGTTTATATTGCACTGAACACATTCCACTTCATTGTGCATTTAGCAGCAACCTTTGTGGTCAGGCCATTATATCAAGGAGTATGACATGCTTGCAGGATCTCACCGTTTACTACTGATAATGGAAAATAACTGGAATATAAACGTACCAAGGGCAGCAATTCTCCAACAGAATAGATTGGGGGTGAAGTCTAAAGTGTACAGATTTTTTAGCTGGAATGTTGAGGGTGTGATACCAGCTTTCATGCGGAAATGCTTTACCATCTTCCAACTCTGTTGTACACTGACAGGACCTGTGTCTAGGGGATAGTGTAACCTTGGATATTATACTCCCCTATAGCAAAATGCTATTAGATAGCATTACAGAGGGTTCATTGAGTCATGGCAACTTCCGCAATTTCGGGGAAATCATGGCGTCGTGTATGCCATCCCACCGGTGCTTTACATACTTGCCGGTGGGATGGTATTTCGGGAAGACTAGTCGCCCACGACAAGGGAGATTTGTCCTTATAAGGCCGTGACACAAATCCCCAGAGGAGATGGTTGTCATTCATCAACTGAAGTTACTTCCCTCTGTTTACATTTTGTTTCATTTAATTTGTATTCCATAGAGTGGAAACATCTATATGTACATCCATGTATTTTGGAAAGGGCAAGGATTTGCATTATTGGCACATAGGGCATCAGCATTGCTCCAATTCGTGCATTCTTCGTCATCTATATATATTTCCTCTTTGTACTTGGTTTTATTGGTCACATTCCTCCAAGCTAAGTAGGAAGTCAGTGGTATATATATCTTTATATTCCCTTAAACCGACTGTAATGTAAGGCGTAAACTATTGCAGAATGGCAGAATGTAACGTCTGTTCTCTGGATTTGGGATCCCTAAGCAGAGAAGGAATTTCTGTGCCTACAGTGAGATACGTTGTCACATATCAGATCGTATGGTGTACTTTTCCTTTAAGGTGATGTCTCAAGGAATGAGTTATTCAGATACAGGGTGCTATAATGATGCAGCAGCATTCACTCCAGTAAGAGGCAGCTATGTACATTCCTGAGCCTGAGCCAGCTGAGAATGAGCTATTTATTAAATGATGCATTTCTAAAGGAAGAACATTGACACTGATCTGCCCCGTGTGAGACGTTCCACCACCTTGATTGCCTCGGTTAGCTCCCTTTCATAGTTTGTATTGGTTTTGCCTGAGCATTCTGGGGCAGGAATCGTATTACTTCTCCACTACCATTAAACTGTTCATTCTAAATCCAATGAATGTGTTTGTTTATGGCCAGTTGGATCAAAGTTTCTCAGTGTTTGGCCCGTTTCCTTGGTGCTATATAGAATACTTACAGCCAAAGTATGATTTCATGGAGACCGTAAGGCTGCAAAACCAAATCTAAAGCATGAGATGCAGCAGCTTTAATAGAGCGTTAGATGTGGCATAGGGTTAATAGTTTAGGGGACCAGAAATGCCACTAGGTGGCAGTTATCCAACTAAGGAAAAGATAAGCTAGTCAGTAGCCTTTAGATCTGTTGCATTGGTCTTATGCCTTTGGCCACACATGTATGGCTAGATTGCACTGACCGCTGGCAAAACAGCAGGAGCAAATTAACAGGGAGGGAACTGTGACCCCTGCCTCTTCCTGCCAGTCTGTGGTGCCTACATTTTTCATTGGGGTTACTGTCTGCCACATTTTCATCCTGGAAAAGGACTGACTGTATTTAGATCAGATTTCTGTCTTTCAATATGGATGGCAGGAGGCCCCTCTTATAAAGAATAAAGAAACTCCAGTTCACTAGTTAGTCTCCACTACATAAAAACTCCCAAATTCTGTGACACTCAGTTATTTAAGGGCCACAATACCCACAGATTTTCCAGCAAAATTGTGCTTAGAACTGGGTAACAACCAGGTCTGGACTGGGTATCAAAATAGGACCTGGAATTTCAAGCACACAGAGGCCCAAACAGCCCCCCATCAGCCCAATAAACAGTGACTGTCTATGGCATCTTACAGCAGCCCCTCTGGCATCTGGTTGAACCCACAGATTGCCAGTCTCATAGCCTGTAAGATAAGCCAGTGAGTTACCATTGTATAAGAAAATGCAATTTAGAGCCATGTGTTGCCGGCCAAGTCATTATATATATACAGGAAAACATATAGCACAACCTGTTAGTTATCAAATGCCCCGGGTGCTTGCAAAAACATGTAAATAGCAAGACAGTGAGCCGCACACACACGGACTTTGTAGAAAAACAAAAAATTTATTTAGTGAAAAATATCCAACGTTTCGAGCACCAACTGTGCTCTTCCTCAGGGACAAACCAGTGGTTTGTGCCTGAGGAAGAGCACAGTTGGTGCTCGAAACGTTGGTCCTCGATATTTTGATATTTTTCACTAAATAAATTTTTTGTTTTTCTACAAAGTCCCTGTGTGTGCGGCTCACTGTCTTGCTATATATATATATATATATATATCAATCCAAATGGTGTCTGCACTCCAAGGCTCAATATTCTGTGGGGTGCATAGCCAAAATTATGTATATATAGAAAATAATCATCTGTGGCCAGCACACCCTTCAATATATATATGATATCTTGATAAAGGTCCCGGGTGAGGACCGAAACGTCGATCTAAATAAACTAAGTATCTTTTTTTTGATAAAATTTTCCTGGTGTGCATCAGCATTTTTTACATATTTACATCGTTTATCTGATTTGCACCCAGGTTGTTATCCCTATAAGTGTGTGCCTCAGCCTTTTTCTATATATATATATAATATATATATATATATATATATACACACAGACAGAGAGCCGCACACACAGGGACTTGGCAATAAAGTGAAAAAATTTATTGAAAAAATCCAACGTTTCGAGTACTGACTGTACTCTTCCTCAGGGACAAACCTGAGAAAAAGATCTGACATTTTGATCACCAACAGTGCTCTTCTTCAGGGACATATATATCTATAGATATGGCTGTGTATACAAATATAGCAGCCAGAACCTTTAAGGGCAAATCTATTGGGAAAACACTTGTTTTTCATTCTAAGCCATCCTATTAGAGTGGGTGAATGTGCACTGTCCTGTTACACTGCATATAGGGGCATACTGGGCATTCTGCAAGCAAGTTAGTGGCATTAGGGTGAAATGAATACAGGCATCTGATTCCATAGCCCTCTTGCCTTAGAAGACACCTGGATATTCCTATATATGATGTTCAGCTCTTTCTTTCTTTGGGACTGTTCCACTTAAGGTCCCCATACACGGGCCGATTCTAGCTGGCGATATTGGTCCATTAGACCTGTAGGTGGGGATATCGGGTGAAGATCCACTCATTTGGCGATCTCGCCAAGCGAGCAAATCTTCACGTGTATGGGGACCTTTACTATGCATCAGATGTTGCACTGACAGGTCTCCTGGAAGCATTCCTGCTATCACTTTGTAGTATATACAGTATTTGGCTTCAGTATGCTGCAAATGTGTACCCCAAATCATGATGTATTGGTCGGCATGGTGGGGGGCTGTTCTATGGATTTTTTTGTCCATGTGTTTTTTCTTTTATAACGTAGGTAATTATCATCGCTCAAGATGGTTTGTGTATCATTTGTGTATGTTTATGTTTGGCCCCACATTTATGCTAACATTGTATCTTGGCTTAGAGAATGGATGACTGTATTAATTGTGCATCATACCCCCCATGCCTGTGGTATGGCCTCATTAACCCTTGGTTGCACTGCTTTGAAAGTACATTGGCACCTACAGTCCATTATGGAGGCAACATTTATTCTGCCATCATTGCTTAGAGTTGGTTTAATAAGGTTGTTCTTGCTAAACATGTGAGAACCTCAAGAAAAGCCACTCACAGGGCAAGGCAGCTGCACTTCCCATTGTAATGGAGGTTTGGCTCTCCTGTTGTAGCGGAGCACTCTCTATATTAGTGCATCTGAGCACTCCTACCTGCTCTAAAGAATAGGAAGAGCCTGGGCTCTGCTCTGTGCTATGGAAGAATCAGATCTGCCTTTAGTCAACCAGGGATGCTATCGTCATTTATTACTTTACTTTCTAACCCAGTCCTTCAGTTACCCAGTTGCCCTGTGCCTGACTGCCATCTCTAGGAGGCGGGGCAGGTGCACACTATAAATAGATGCTCCTGTAAGCGGAGTTCAGTGAAATCGCAGGCGGGGTGGGCAAAAGTTAGGGTGAACCCGCAGGTAAATCTGTGAGTTTGGGGGCGGGCCGCATATCACTAGCGCCCTAGTTACGTGCCTCTTCTGTCTACCTCTAGTTCCAACCCTTTCTCTTACTGGCTACAGTCTATCTCCACCTACCAAAAGGCTTGAAGGAATGTGACAATGGATGGAGCCTGAAATAGTTGTTTACTGAGGCCCATTTATTAACACTGGGCTTATTTGCAGTTGGGCAGTAACATATAGCAGTCAATTAGTGGTTAGTCTTGTTCAGCCAACTGCAGGTTGGACATTGAAAATAAAAGTTTTTCATGGGTTGCTGCCCAGATTCCAATGAGCCTCACTGTCTTTAGACTGCACATCTCGGCAGATAGAATAGAAAGATTATTTAAAGACAAGAAATCACTTCTTTTTTTGTTTCTTTTTTGCTGTAGAACTGGGTTAAAAAGTAAGGTAACAAATGATAATATCCATTAAAGGGGTTGTTCACCATTGAGTTAACTTTTAATATGACATAAAAAGTAATATTCTAAGATAATTTGCAGTTTGTCTTCATTTATTATTGTTTGTACTATTTCAATTATTTTACTTTTTGTTCAGCAGCTTTCCAGTATGGAGTTTAGCAGCTATCTTGTTGCTAGGGTCCAAATTACCTTAGCAACCAGGGAGTGGTTTAAATGAGTGACTGGTATTTGAATAGGAAAGGATAGAAAAATAAGTTATAAAAAGTAACAATAACATTGTAGCCTCACAGAGTTTTTGGCTGCCGGGGGTGAGTGACCCCCATTTGGAAGCTGCAGAGAGTTAGAAGAAGGCAAATAATTAAAAAACTATAAGAACAAATAATGATCATCGTTTGAAAAGTTGCTTAAAATTGGCCATTGCATAACATACTTAAAGGTTAAATCAGTCATCTCATTTTATACACATTTCTTTTTAGCTTTAAGAATGTAAAGGGATTCTTTCCCATGCCCAGTGTGCCTGAGCTTGCCTGTGCTGCTGGATTATTGTATGTTATCAGCCCAGTCCTATTGGGAAGTGCTGGAATAATGTGTGTGTGAAATCAGTACAGATTCTAGGCGCGTGTGCTTTATCATTTCCTACTTATTTACCTGTGTTTCTCTAAATGTCTGACTTCTGACTGAAAGCTGGAAGTAAGAGGATCTTTCGGTGGCCAACTGTGCGAGTCCTACTGTCCTACCATCCCCCGTTACTGTGAGTGTATCTTGTGTATGTGACTTGGAAGTGTTTTCTCTTTGAATTAAATTATTGTGTCTCAAATTATTTAAATTGGAGCCAGAACCGAATGGGATTCTTTTTTTTTATTATTTTGGTTTGTATATTAATATTAAATTGAAGATTACCAAGCCGGCTTGGTGCGACTGGAAACTTGTTCTTATATGATGAGCTGCCCTAGGCCTGGTCTGAATACTAGAGCACACAGACCATAAATAAAACCTTTAAACACACTTTTTTCTGTCTTTTGGTCTTTATTTTCAAAAAAGTTCTTCAATGAAACCTTACTGTACAATCACTTTTTTGGTTTCTTGAGATTTTCTCCACCTCCTTGATTTTAGGGGTCCATTCCAGCTTCCTCAGGAGGTAAGTGAAGATGACGGATAGCAGACTCATTCAGCCCGAGCTCCTCCTTTGCTCTTTGTTACCCCTTCCCCCTCTCTGCTACCTTGGTCTTACCCATTTTCTTTCAATCTTCATTTGGTTCAAGGATTCAATCACAGACCAGAAGTGCACACAGAATTAACTTATGAAGTGGGAAGATGTGGATATGGATGGGTTGGGTGTGGATCCTACAATGGCAGCATTTAGTGGGTTAAAAGAGAAGGAAAGGAAACACTAAGTATGCTTTATTAGAAAGGTCTGTGTCGGGATCCCCAACCTTTCTTACTCGTGAGCCACAGTCAAATGTAAAAAGACTTGGAGGGCAACACAAGCATCATAAAAGTTCACGGAGGTGCTAAATAAGAGCTAGGATTGGCTATTAGGCAGCCTCTATGCACACTATCAGCTTACAGGGGCTTTATTTGGTAGTAAATCCTGTTTCTATTCAACCAAAACTTGCAGCCAAGTCAGGAATTCAAAAATAACATTGAGAGCAGCATCCAAGGGGTTGGTGAGCGACATGTTGCCCCGAGCCACTGGTTGAGGATCACTGGTTTATATAAATACAGCCATAGGCACTCACAGAAACGCTCAGAGTCCTCTATCAAAAGAAACACAGGATTTCGGTCTTCTGTTGTGTACACGTACTTTGATATCACACTTCCTGTCTCAGAAAAATCCTAGTCTGCTTTACTTCCTCCAGAATGTGTGATATACAGTATGCTGCCAGCAGCACGGAAGCTACAGAGACCAAGCTAAAATGGCAGCTGCTATCTTAAACAAAGGAAGGACGTTTCTAGTGCTCTTTTCTAAGGTATGGTAAAGCTTTCTGCAGAATACATATAGTGCTCTTAGTGGCACTAATATGGCTAATCTATTCGCAGTAAAATGCCAAAATGACTTCTCTTTTAAAGTTGGTGCATGTTAAGGTGTTGATAATTGACTTTTTCCTGAACGGCACAGCATAGTTATCTACAAGTATAGTTACTATAACCAGCCCAATCATTCACAGATGACCAGGTTCTGTGATTGGTTTCTTTGCCCAATCCCCGCCCACTTCTGCTCTCTCCAGTATACCTCTCTGCCTACTGAGTTCTAAATATAGAGTTCTGCCCTGGCATTGCTTTGTGATGATTTCCCTGGAGTGTCCGGCAGCCTGCCCCATTGATTCTCAGCATTCATGCTCTTAGTTTCAAGGAGAGATGAAATTATGAATGATTTCTTGGCTGTTCCTGGAAATGGAATTCCTGCTCCATTGCTGCACCTACCTTGCTTAAAGGTGAAAAAGCTGTTTTTTAATCCCGAGATTTCATGTAGGACAAGTAGTCAAGGAGTAGCATGTAGTGCCACAGGGAATTGCAACCTAGGCCTCGTAATCTTTTGCTGAACACCATAACTGTAAGTTACCAAAGCATCTGGGTGGCTATGGGTTGTTAATAAACATCCTGTAGTATAAAAAGTCATATCTTTTTTCATTAGTGAAGAGGCTAGTGACCCTAGGGAAATTCCTTCTGGTTTCCTATGAGTGATGGTGCAGCCCTGCTCACGAAGAAGGGTGCCAGGCTCTGGGCTTTCTGCCCAGAAATCTAGCCCTGATTGTCTATATATAGACAGCGCCAGAATAAGCATTTTAGGGCCCACCAGAGAACCAGACATCTAAGGCCCACTTTTTGCATCATTAAATATAAAATGTACTAAACATGGGATTTGTCATAAAGCGGGGCCTGCTGGGATATTCCCTGTTATCTTGATCAGCCAGTCCAACCCTGCATATACAGTATAAATCACATCAGTTTTGCACAAAATTCTATAAAAACGTACCTCGAAAGCCTAGACATGTAAACTGAGAGCAGAAATATTTTTCAGGCATTAGAGAGAAGGTTGGAGATGGTGGAAGCTCTAGACAAGGGGTCCCCAACCTTTCTTACTCGTGAGCCACAGTCAAATGTAAAAAAACTTAGAGAGCAAAACAAGCATCATAAAAGTTCATGGAGGTGCCAAATAAGGGCTAAGATTGGCTATTAGGCAGCCTCTATGCACCCTATCAGCTTACAGGGGGCTTTATTTGGTAGTAAATCTAAGTCAGGAATTCAAAAATAACTCCCTGGTTTGGGGGCACTGAGAGCAACATCTAAGGGGTTGGTGAGCAACATGTTGCCCCCGAGCCACTGGTTGGGGATCACTGCTCTAGACTAACAAGCACCTACTGGCCTACTGAATTCCACGATCCATACTATGCAAGGCCTAAGAATTCTCTCTGATGTTGAATAGAAAGTATTTACTGTATTCTGCTGTCCCAAAACAGTCTACATCCAGTGCCACTAGATTAAAGAGCCCACCTGGGCTGTACAAGCAGTAAATGTCACTAAAGGTCCCCATACACGGTAAGATCCACTCACTTGGTGAGATCGCCAAGCGAGCGGATCTTCCCCCGATATCCCCACCTACGGGTGGGCGATATCGGGGAGCCTGAAGTTAAAAAAAAAAATAATCTGATTGTTTGGCCCTGGGGCCAAACGACCAGATTATGTAGGCGGCAATGGGGCAGTCGGTTTGGGGACCGCATCAACGAGCCGATGCGGCCCCCGATCCGACGGAATCTTTTAACCTGGCCGATCGATATCTGGCCAATTTCAGGTCAGATATCGGTCGGCCAGTCCGCTCGTTTCTGCCCCTACACGGGCAGATAAGCTGCAGAGTCGGTCCAAGGGACCAATATCGGCAGCTTCTATTGGCCCGTGTATGGGGGCCTTAAGACATATCCAAATGTGCAATATGTGGATTGTTAGCCGTGGAGGAACTGCAGAGTCATTAAGCAGACTGGTAAATCCAAATGCGTGCAATAAAGCACAAAGGCACTTGCCAAGATTTCTCTTTGCTTTGTAGTTCTTTATTTTCGTACCTGATGTTTTCAAAGGAAGATTCTCATTGTGCATTGGCACAGAATTAAGCTGGCAAAGCAGGAGACATTCTCTGCCACTATAGAAACTCGCCTTTGTACCAGCAAGGAGATGAATGGAAGGTGTGAGCTTAATTAATTCCTGGAACTCACCCTTGCGGGCATTGGAGACGAGTGGCAGCCAATTCCTTATCAGGCCTTCAGCAGCTGTGCGCCCCCTGACACTATCTCAGCGGCAGTGCTGTTGCACAGCAATAAACACAATTAATGACATTGACTTCCAGAGGACACAGGGAGATTGCAGCAGTTGATGTTCCCGGCCCTTACTAAGTATTACAGTTCAGCCGGCTAATGTCTGGTGGGAAACCTTTAATTGTATTCTGTTTAATGATGAAGACTGACTCAACATATGGCTAATAAACTCTGAGATGAACTTACCTTTCTGAAACACTAGAGAGGTCCACAACCACCAAAGATGAGAAGACCTTTCCAGTAATGGCAAATCTGCATTTTACAGCCAGTGTAGCTCTTTTATTCCCAGTGCCACATTAGGATGAACATAGAAGGCAGCACATAATCAGCCCATGCCTGTGGGAATATACTTGGCTGTATTTATTCCGCTACCCCAGGGCCAAAGATTGTATTGCATGAGAACTTGTGAAGACCCATCAAGAGTGGCTTGGATCCCTGTCCCAATGGGGCTCTCACCTCGGATCTAATTGATATCTAAGCAAATCCTGATCCAGTATTAATCAGGGAGGTGATAGCTTTGACTTGCATACAGACAGGCAAATGTTGGACTGTGCAGTGCTTATTAGGCTATGGCTAAACTAACAGAGAGCACAAATGGGGGCTTATTTACGAACACTAATACAACCGCAAAACACTAATGTGGCTATAAACATGTGCTGCTCAAATGATGTGGCTACCACCTTCCACTGAGCACCAATGCACCTGATCAGCCTGTTCTGAAGATTTGTGCACTGTTGGTGTAAGTACAATGTATGGGGCCATTGGACACGAAAGAGCCCTGTAATTAGCACATGCCTTCAGGGGGTTCCCCTGGCACAAAAAATGAGCCCATCCCACCTACATCAAAGGAAGTTGTTTATAACTAGCACAAATAGCATGGTTATTTTGACTGGACTCCAGCCCCCCTTGATTAGGCAAAGGTGGGACTAACAGACTCCTTCAATTGGCCATCCAGGTCAGGGACAAAGCACGGGTTGCCAGGCTTCTTAAGGGAAATAGTTAAATATTAACCTATACCCTACCATTTACAGAGAAGGAGCTGGAGGTTAAGTACATAGAAACTGTTCATATTAAAGTTAAGTACCTTTGCCAGGTACAAGGGTATCTAAGAAACTCCTTATAATTGTGTATTAATATGCATTGCTGTTTAGCACCATGGTTTTGTCCAGATTAACTTAATATAGAATGCAAGATAGGGGCAGCTAGCACAGCAGGCTATTGCTATCCTACCTTTAGTATTGTGAATTGTATGGCATCTTCATAAAGAAAGCAATGAATGTAAATTGCCAGCGTGTTTAGAAGAAGGAGAACAATTCTTCATTAATTTGGTCTTTACATCCCGTTCAAATGTTATGGGCTAGCGAGACATTATGCAGAATCAATATCCACAGTTCTGAGGTTACCCCACTCCGACTATTCAGCAGGAATCAGAATTATGAGCTACTATAAAGTGAGTTCAAAAACAGTTAGATATTTTCCCCCCTTTTTCATCAATGTCCCCTTTGGCAAAGTCTGCCTGACATGCGGCTGCACTTTCATGGATTTTCACAGCACTGCTGGTAATTGGTCTAAGGACTGAATTAAATTCAGACCATGGCTTCAGACATTAATTGCTTTTCCCTGACAAGAAATGTTCAAGGTCATGTTCTGCCAGTTCTGCTATAACATTATTAGCCTGCACTGCCCCATACAGCCTCCAACTCTCACTGCCTACAGGAACCATTGTGCTTCAGGGCCACACAGGAAGAAATGGAGGGGCCATAGGTATTGAAGGATTATTGGGGCCTTTTTTGATTAAAAAAATACGGCTGTACTTCTGATGTATGAGCAGGCAGTATAATAGCCCCTTATGGTCCCTGTTATCCCATTCCTGCCCAGCCTTCCTAGCAGATGGGGGTACTTCTGTAGTTACAATAATGTAGTGCTGTTACACTTGCTCACGGTGCCTATGTCTATGGGGGGAATCATGCTGTGGTTGCCCTACATGACTGTATTTTTCCCCAAAAATTCTTGTTCTGCCAAGTCATAAAGTGTGGGCCCTTGTTGAGGGAGGATCTTTAGGTTTAGCTCCCCACAACCGAGACGCTTTGATAAATATACCCCTTGGCTACTGGTCCTCTTAAAGGAACTTCAGTTCCATAGGGTAGTAATAAACATTTAGAAAGAGCAGTCAAGAGAACTGGTAGTGGAGGGTTAGTAACTCAGGAGTATCTGAGTAGACAGATATACAGTGGTGTGAAAAACTATTTGCCCCCTTCCTGATTTCTTATTCTTTTGCATGTTTGTCACACAAAATGTTTCTGATCATCAAACACATTTAACTATTAGTCAAAGATAACATAATTGAACACAAAATGCAGTTTTTAAATGAAGGTTTACGTTATTAAGGGAGAAAAAAAACTCCAAATCTACATGGCCCTGTGTGAAAAAGTGATTGCCCCCCTTGTTAAAAAATAACTTAACTGTGGTTTATCAATTTCAATTTTCAATTTCAATATCAATTTGTGTAGTCACCCCCAGGCCTGATTACTGCCACACCTGTTTCAATCAAGAAATCACTTAAATAGGAGCTACCTGACACAGAGAAGTAGACCAAAAGCACCTCAAAAGCTAGACATCATGCCAAGATCCAAAGAAATTCAGGAACAAATGAGAACAAAAGTAATTGAGATCTATCAGTCTGGTAAAGGTTATAAAGCCATTTCTAAAGCTTTGGGACTCCAGCGAACCACAGTGAGAGCCATTATCCACAAATGGCAAAAACATGGAACAGTGGTGAACCTTGGAGTGGCCGGCCGACCAAAATTACCCCAAGAGCGCAGAGACAACTCATCCGAGAGGCCCCAAAAGACCCCAGGACAACATCTAAAGAACTGCAGGCCTCACTTGACTCAATTAAGGTCAGTGTTCACGACTCCACCATAAGAAAGAGACTGGGCAAAAACGGCCTGCATGGCAGATTTCCAAGGCGCAAACCACTTTTAAGCAAAAAGAACATAAGGCTCGTCTCAATTTTGCTAAAAAACATCTGAATGATTGCCAAGACTTTTGGGAAAATATCTTGTGGACCGACGAGACAAAAGTTGAACTTTTTGGAAGCTGCGTGTCCCGTTACATCTGGCGTAAAAGTAACACAGCATTTCAGAAAAAGAACATCATACCAACAGTAAAATATGGTGGCGGTAGTGTGATGGTCTGGGGTTGTTTTGCTGCTTCAGGACCTGGAAGGCTTGCTGTGATAGATGGAACCATGAATTCTACTGTCTACCAAAAAATCCTGAAGGAGAATGTCCGGCCATCTGTTCGTCAACTCAAGCTGAAGCGATCTTGGGTGCTGCAGCAGGACAATGACCCAAAACACACCAGCAAATCCACCTCTGAATGGCTGAAGAAAAACAAAATGAAGACTTTGGAGTGGCCTAGTCAAAGTCCTGACCTGAATCCTATTGAGATGTTGTGGCATGACCTTAAAAAGGCGGTTCATGCTAGAAAACCCTCAAATAAAGCTGAATTACAACAATTCTGCAAAGATGAGTGGGCCAAAATTCCTCCAGAGCGCTGTAAAAGACTCGTTGCAAGTTATCGCAAACGCTTGATTGCAGTTATTGCTGCTAAGGGTGGCCCAACCAGTTATTAGGTTCAGGGGGCAATTACTTTTTCACACAGGGCCATGTAGGTTTGGATTTTTTTTCTCCCTAAATAATAAAAACCCTCATTTAAAAACTGCATTTTGTGTTTACTTGTGTTATCTTTGACTAATAGTTAAATGTGTTTGATGATCAGAAACATTTTGTGTGACAAACATGCAAAAGAATAAGAAATCAGGAAGGGGGCAAATAGTTTTTCACACCACTGTAGGTGCAGAATGTGATAAACCCAGCGAGAATACCTGACTTTATTCCCTTGATTTTCAGCTGATCCATGCTATTACCTGCCATTTTCACTGTGGAATTAGGGGAATTTATTTCCATTCTTGATTATATATGTTTCCTTATTATGAACTTCTAGCCCCCAACAAGTACACCCTAGTATATACCTCTCCTGCTTATACAAAGTAGCAGTAGCATTATACCCTGTGGCTACCAGGTAGTGCATACATTCAAAATACAGGTATCTTTAAGAAATTGGTTACCTGGGGGTCCTAAGAAGACTGGGATAGTAAGGAATGTAAGCCATGTCACTACTGGTGAGCCGCCAGTAACATTACAGGGTTTATACCGCATGCATCTGCTGAAGCAAACATTATACCTGTCCCTTCCCATGAACAAATATATGGTACAATAATCTAAAAAAACCTGTACCCCCAAACAATGTAGGTCTCTACAAAAATATATAGGCCGCCTCCTGGGATCAAATGATTCACGGTGCACACAAACAAGCCAAGGCACACATACATGCTAGGCCCCATCAGCCAATTAATGGACAGAGTTCTGCCTTTTGCTCCCACACTACTTCCTGTTACAGTTACAGCTGCATTATTTCCTGTCATGTGATCTCTGAGGGAGCACCCAGCCCATCACTAAATGGTGCTTATGTCAATGATGTATAAGGGCAATAGTTACTAAAATATATACTCCAGTTTTGTAAGATTCTTCAATAGGCCACTTAATATGATATGAACTAACTGTTAGTTAAGTATTTATTCTGGGGGTACAGTTCCTTCAAATATCTCCTAACAATCAGTCAGCACTGTTAGAAAGACCATAGAAAGATTTAGGCATATATTTCCCATCAGTATGACTGCAGACTCACCAACACCCACCCTGGCTTGTTGCATAGTTATACAGATTGTTAGGGGATTCTGCATATGTCTATTCCCCTTCTTTCACCCATGAAATATCTGTATTGGTTTGTGACTCATCAGATTTGAGCCTGGAGTTTCTATGCACTTTAGGCAATGCAGCAGCTCTGTGGCGGCTTCTTAAGGTCTGGGGAGCGCTGTCTCGCCGCAGTACTTCTATTTAATAATACAACAGTATAAGCCACAGGATGGCATTAACACAGAGGCTTAAAGTCATTAAAGGGCTTATAAATAGGAGCACAAAGCCTGGGGTTGGAAGCTAGCTACACTAATTACTGGCGGAGCAGCACATTTAAATCGCCGTTTGAAATGGAATGGAAAAGGAAAGTCAAATTGCTTCTTAGCAAAAGTTTTGTTGTGCTACTGCAATATTTTTTTATTCAATAGGGAACTTATGACTGGTTTATGACACTGCAGCACAGAGAAACTTTAAGGGCAATAGCACACAGGGGGATTCCCAGCTTGGTAGGTGGCAAAAGGCTGGGAATTAACCCTCCCTACAATACAGCACATCCCTTGTCTTGCTTTACTGTCTGCTGTGAACTAGTGCGGGACAGGAGAGGGGGTTTGGGTGCCAGAGAAGGGTGCAGTTTATTGCTGGTGGGGGCCACCAAAATGTTGTCACCAGCAGTAATAGGTCAGAACTCCTGAGGGTTGGGTGTATGGATGGTCTACACTTGTGCAGAGCTCATAGGGGCCCATCTGTATGCGGCAGCTATTCTTAACCCACCCCCCATTTATTATACTAATGGTTTTATGCAATTATGTTTTTTGCTTTTATATTTTATCAGTGCTGGAAATATTAAGAATTAATACACTTTTCTTATGTGCCGCCTTCTTGTAAAACTGTTTAGATTGTAAGCTCTTTTAAAGGAAAACTATACCCCCAAACAATGTAGGTCTCTATAAAAATATATTGCATAAACAAGCTCATATATAAAACCCTGCTTCATAAATAAACCATTTTCACAAAAATATACTTTTTTAGTAGTATGTGCCATTGGGAACTCTTAAATAGAAAATTGCCATTATAAGAATTAAGGGCCACCCCCTGGGATCATAGGGGTCGGCCTGGAGTGCTCAGGGCTTCACCTCTGTGACTTTATCTCTTACATTTAATACTCTTTCCTAAGTTGTACCCAATATTTAGATCTAGGAGCAGATCCAAAATAATGTGTGTAATAATAAGTGTATTTCCAGTGACGTAACTAGATGTTACTGGGCCCCACACCAAAACACTGCTAAGTTGACTGATTTCATCAAGGTTTTCTGAAATAGCTTATTAATTAACGCCTCACTGGGCCCTTTAAACTCCTGGGCCCCACTCCAGGTTCTGCCTCCTCTGTGCCTAACATTAGACCACCCTCTCTTCTAAAATAAAGTTTCAAAAAACAGACACTGACCAGTCCCATGTCGGAAGATTATACCTTTATGCACTGTAGTTGTAATAGCACCCAGTTTCCCATGGCACCGAACAGGGTCGGACTGGGCCCAGACCCAATGCCTGTTGCTGCTCCCCTGGCCGCCAGTGTCCTCCCCTGATGCGTTACACTTATACACGCTCCTGAAGTGGTAGCCCCAGTGGGCCCTGAACCCCCCAGTCCAACCCTGGTGCCAAAACACTCTTATTTATGCTCACATAGCAGCAAGAGCAGATCTTGGCGTCTCTATATAACAGACTTGGTAGCACTGGCAGGGTTGCTAGGAAAAGAGTGCAAGCTTTCCGCAATGGGGCTCATTGTGCCTGCTTTGTTTTATTAATGACACATTTGCGTACATAGGCTTTGATATGAAATACATCAAACTCTTTAAATAGCATAGGTCATTTATTCAATAGTGTCAAGTTACAGAACATTTCATATATTAAATCCTATATTTAATTAAAAACAATAGAAAAAGAAAAACACAAAAAAACGGTAACATTACTGTTGTCAGACATAAGTGTAGTGAAAAGATGAAGAGAAGAGAGAGGCAGTTGCTTGCGTGTACAGCTTGCCTTTCCAGTCTGTTCAGGAATTATACCAATTGCACATAATAATATATACCTGCAGTACCAGGGCATCATTTATTGGCCATAGAGAATATTGCTTCTTTGCAAATTCACATTTAGCCATGGGCTGGAGTTGCCATACTGCTTACATCAAACTCACCTTGAGTAGAGTATATTTACAATCATTGGGCTGTGGCTGTTGTGCTTTTCCATATACCACTGTTCATTCAGTCGGCTTGAGTGAAATTCCGCCACTCTCCATTCATTTCTATGGTATTTTTAAAGGCATATTTATAAAAGGGTGAACTTTAACTTTCACTCTTTAATGAATACTCTTTTAAAAGTCCCATGGAAATAAATTAGAGTGGCGGAATTTCACACTAGTGGACTGAGGTGAGCTCTAACTTCACTGTTTGATAAACATACCCCTGTATGTGAATGGATGTTCTGTGTGCACAGCTACAGTCCTTTTACTATACAATTCATATGAAGGGACAGTTCACCTGAAATGTACTTTTAGTATGAAGTAGACATTGGTATTCAGAGACAATTAGCATTGGTCTTCATTATTATGGATTTGGATATTTTCTCCTCTTTGTTCAGCCGCTGTCCAGTTTGGAATTGAAGCAGCTATCTGTTATCTAGCAGTGGGGGTTAACTACAGAGTCTCCCTGGCCATGGATCCGGGTGGGTCTGCTTTCTATTTACAGGGGGGCCTGCAAGGGGAGGGGGGTTGCAGATGATCTGCAATTTCATGTATGACCCATGATACATGCAAAGTCAAGGTATTTCAGGCCCACAAAGTTATGCCACTGGATGCTAAGGTCCAGTTTACCGTAGCAACAAGGCAGCTGTTTGAATAAGAGACTAAAAATGAATCACCTGAATAGAAAGACAAGAAATACAAAAATAACAGAAAAATTGTGTTTTTTTGCTGCTGGGGGTCAGTGACCCACACTTGAAAGTCAGAAAAAGGCATTTTGATTAAAACCAATATACAATAAAAAGTGAAGACCAAATGAAATGTTGCCCTGAAAAATACACTCTATAACATAATAAAAGTAACATAAAGGTGAAGTATACCACTAAGGGGTTGGAATATAAATAAAGATGTTCAGTTGAAAGGGCCCAAACAGACTTTGATCCATTAGTTTCTCTAATGGATCATGTTATTTCATCCTCATATTGCACAGACACCAGCCAAAGCTGCTTAAAAATGTAGTGTGGTATGTGTGGCAGTACAGGGTGCCATTGTGCGCGTGGGTGAGTGTATAATACAGCATCATATGGATATATAGCTTGTGCAGTACCCAGTAGTTAGATAGCTTCTCTAGCCAGACATCCAGATCTTGCCTCACATATCTGTATTAAGGGCCTGGGCCATGATTAGGGCCACTGTGACTAGCAAGATCCTGCTAAATCCGGTCACAAAAATAGTTCCTCTCAGCAGACCTGAAGCAAAGTGACATGAAAGAGGCCGGAACTACTTTTTGTGCAACTGCATTTTTGTGAAAATCATTTCTTTGGTGGCTCTTGTCTACAGACAGCCTGCAATTCATTTGTATTAAGATAAAGAGAGACATTTGTTTCCTCATTTTTGGTAAGAAAATGCCTTTAGATGCATTCAGCACCAAATGGTGGACTTTTACTCTTTAATAAATACTCTTTTAAAAGTCCCATAGAAATAAATGAAAGTGGCGGAAATTCACTTGTAAACTGTGTCTTTGATAAATATACTCTTATATGTGAATGGATGTTCTATGTGCACAGCTATGTCCTCTTACTATACAATTCATATGAAGGGGCAGTTCACCTTTGGGCTTTGGCTCAGCAAATGTTTTGCCCATTGTTTTAGTGAAGCTTTATTAATTACGGTCTACAACTTCCTGGTTAAACAGTAGGGGTGTAGAAGGTAATTAATCAAATTGCACCATGCCCCCTGCATAATGAACTGCTCTTTATCTGTAAGCCAGAGACAGGCTCAACATAAAGGGAAAGGGATGGACTTGTTTATTCAGAACTCATTAGTCAGGGTGAAAAAGCAAAACAATAATCTCTGACTTATAATGAAAAAACAACAAATAAAGAATATATGGATTCTTTTAAATTAAAAGAATAGGCTCAATACATTTGTAACATGTTTTATTTTTTTTGCGCTTGTTGGAGAAGGAATTTGCCTAAAAAATTGATAAATGGGAACCCTGCAGCCTGTTAAAAGAGCAACATTTTCATTTTTGGGGGAAAGGGATTAAACCCCCAAATCAAATATAGAAGAGCATTTACTACTTTAAGGGCCATGATAGCTTTATCTATTATGAGTGCATCATTTAGCATTTATAAAGGTGTTATTTAGTCTTTACTAAGCTGCTATTGGTTTTGAAGTGGGCTGGCCGCAATCTTTATTATTAACTCCTAGAGCCTCTGATTGTGTTATAACCCCATGGCAACAGGGCCGGATTTCTATCCGGTGCGCCCCGAGGCCGCCCCTGTGGGAGTCCCCCATGCGCATGCGCAAACGCGCACCCCAGTGCGCATGCGCAAAGCGCCAGCTCCTCATTGCGCATGCGCGAACGCTCTTTTTAACTCCCATACGGAGCAGTGGGGAGAGGTCCCGACTGCTCCGTATGGGAGCAAAATTTAAAAATGTTCTTGTGGCGGGGCGGCATGCTGCCCCTAAACTTCTGCCGCCCTAGGCCCGGGCCTTTGTGGCCTCTCCACAAATCCGGGCCTGCATGGCAAGAAGCAGAAGCTGCACGGCCTAGCAGCCCATGATGGGCAGTGGGTCTTGCCCAGCCGAACCGGACCACAAGGGAAACTCTGTGTAAAAGGGACTAGGTCTGAACTGGGATATAAAATAGGCCCTGACACTTCAAACAGCCCCCCACCGGCCCAATAAATAGTGACTGTCTATGGCATCTTACAGCAGCCCCCCTGGCATTTGCCAGAATCCACAGATTGTCTGGGCCAGGAAGGTACAGCTGTCTAGGTTTTCTCATAGCCTATACAGAAAAACATAGATTAGTCTATGTCACCTGCACTAAGCAAAATTCTTAAGGTTCTCCGTACCCAGGGGAGGAAGATTTGGGTGAAGCTAAAATATAATTCATCCCCTTTAAAGGAAAATTATAAAAATAAACACTGGCAAATTCACAAATAATAATTTTTCACATTTAACATTTACATATAATATATATATATAGATATGTCTGTATAGACAGAGAGATCTGGAAATGATACAATATGCTCTTTCATATAACAGTGTTTTTGAAGCATTACAGCACCAATAACCCTAGAGGTACAAACCAATGCAGCCATTCTGCTAACCAAGGCATTATAATAAGCGCTTTGTGAGAACCCTGGCTATAAAAATAATACATCTACAGTCCTGCGCATCACTCACGTTCTATTCTTCATCTCTGCATGAGATTTCAAAACAGTGTCATGCCTATCTTTTTCTAAAGCACAAACGATTGTTCATTGATTGTTCATTGACTACAACTCCCAGAATCCCACATACAGAAAATGGGGTGTACCAGATTCCATAATATGGGAGGTTGGCTCTCCTATAATAAAATATCAGTTCATGGCCTTGCAAGTCACAGCTTCCACCACACGGCATAGAGATACATTTTCTATTGAGGAATGGAATAATATTTATATAAGCAGAAAAATCAGCATTGCACGGCCTCCACTCAATCAATTCTTCTATGAATATAAATGGCTTGATGCACGATCAAATCAGATAGATAAGTGACAAAATGGAGTGGATTTCTCCAAGAAACAAAGCGACAATTTTTTCATTTCAGCCAAGTGACAAAAGTACATACACAGGAGAATCAAGCGTCATGCATTCATTCAGCCTCCTACCCAGTCAGTACTGCTGTCTCCTTATAGGAAAAACACAAAATCAAAATACTGGTACTTACAGGCGCTGAACACTTGGGCGTCTGTATCGGTATTAATAATGGGGCAGACACAATGAATAGAAGGGGAATTTAAACACCTAAAAAAATAGGGCCCTACAATATAGGGCTCATTCACCACCGCAGCCTCAGTTGCGGTCACACAAAAATGGATACAGACATTGCACTTCCTTATATTTGTGTTTGGTGCCTTTGCACCCACTCTGCCTCCTATTACTAATCGCTCCCAAGTTTACCTATTGACACAGGTGAATCCTAGAGCAACTGCCACCTTCAAGCTGCCGGTAACTCCAAGGTTCCCGGCTCCCACTGTGGGATGCGTCAATAAGTGCAGCATCTCGTGCCTAAATAATTGTGCCAAGCACCGGAAACAAACACATCCTGATTTTCAGTGCAATTGCAAAATGCGAGCAAACTGCGCACCACCTTGAGAGAGGCAGCTGTCCCTAATGGCCACAATAACCCTGGAATTGTGGCGGAAATGCTGCATTCTGGGTAATAAAAAACATGGCAAATTGTGTCCAAAATTGCACTTTACTGCACAGAGTACTCCCATGTATTCTGAGAAACCCTGGCTTTGGATCAAACACTCCTTAGCTCCTAGATCTATGATAAGGAGATTAGACTGTAAGCTCTATTGGTATAGGGACTGAGAATGCTGTAAAATGCAATATCCTGGAACTAAATAAAGAACAATAATAATAATAAAAAAGACATATTTATACTAACATTTGGTTTTAAATTAGTAGAATTCAAAGTTGTGGCCAAAATGACAAGGGTAAAAAAACCCTTTCAACAGCCATGCTTTCTCCATGAAATAATCAGCACAGTGAAAGAATTAAAAAAAACCCTATTCAAAGTAAAAAAGACCACCGGTTAAGATCCGAATCCTAAAAACGACAGTTATTTGGGCTATAATAAAAGTTAGAGCTGTACAGACTGATACATACCCAACAGTGTCTCTTTCTGAAATGTCCAAAGGGGAGCGGTATGGGCACTGCGCCAGACTTGCTGCAAATGGCACCTCTGTATGAGAACCCTCAGTGACAACTGAATCTCTTACCAGGCAGAGTGGTTAGTATGACATATGGCTCTGCTGGATCTGGTTTTGATTCAAACCTCATACATGAAAGACATAGGTATTTCGATAACAATTTGTTCCCAATGAATAGGCTGCCAGACGAAGTCCTAGCGGCAGTATATTCCACTATATCAAATACGCTGGTGTTCTGATGTTCCAGCTATGGGAGTATGACTGTTTCCGTTTTGTCTGTATGTATGAGGGTGGGAGAGAAATGCTTACATTATATTATGATATTTGCCCCTTACTAGAGAGTCATATGTCCTGTCACTCAATATACTGGAATTAGATTACTCACTGTCGGATGTAACCCAGCCAAGGGCCAAATAACGTAATGACTCAAGCCTTCAGCTGCTATCTTCCCTTACCTAGATACCATTTTACTAACCAATGCCACTGTGCATACTGACCTTACCCTCATCATTTTCAGTGCATTAGGTTTATAATCTGTTATTATTCCTCCTTATCTGCTAAGGTGGCAACTGCACCCTTCGGTACAGAGTATAAAAATGAAGTGGCGAGAGACCGTGCCACCGCCCTACCCCCTGATCTGAAGAAAGGTTTAGCGCAGTCAAAGAACCAAACAAGTGATTATAAAAGAATCTTGCAGAATCTAAGTTGGTGTTTGGAACTGCTGACCTGTGGCTGCTGCTGAACCACAGTTCCCACCATTCTTGTTCCCACCATTCTTTGTTGTAGTTCAGTGAGAGCTGGACAGGCCATAGCTTGTCCAACCCTGGTTTGTAGGGTTATCTATTGCAAACAAGTCCCATTCAATTTCAACAGTAACAGCCATAATCCATTAAAAAATAAAAGACACTGTGTACAAGAATATGAAGGCAGTGACCCGTTTAACCCCATTGCTGGGTGCAAGCTAATGGCAGAGCGCTTTGCAAGAACACATGGGATTATGTCAGTCTCAGCATGACAGTGGATCAGTATTGAGAGTCCAGTTCCTTTGTCTCTCCTGGTCCTTCTTTAATCAGGGCTCTAGGGCACTTAAGCAGAGATGCATCCAAAGCTGGGTTGGATCTTTTTTTTTTTTAAGCGCAAAAAGGTCAATGAGAAATAAATCACCGACCCACTCGTCTTGTAGTGAGGAAACAGTGGCACAATCCCTTCTTATAGTGAAGTGGTCTTTTCTATGACAGCTCCTTCTCTCGTTGAGTGCTTCTGCTAAGCTTCATCTCGGCCAGTTGGATGTACCTGATCACATTGGTGTCTGGAGAAAGACACAAAGTTACTTACATATAGACAGAGACCTTAAGGGTAAGACAATAAAACATGTACTGAGCAGCCATCAGGAAGTGGGGTCCCAATTATTAGTCCATAAACCAACTAAGGCCACTGGGCAGTGGGCCCTGCCAACAAGCAGAATGGAGCTAAAAAAAAATGGTCATATGCACCTGATCCACCCTAGCTACATCCCACTATGGCAAAACCCCACCCATGGTCCATCAAACCCTGTCCACCAAATCACACTTTTGTGTCTCTTGGAGCCCCCTCCGCCCCTAACTGCAGTACCCCTTGTACCCTGATGGTGGCCCTGCACATGTGCAAATGTTTTACTGCTTCCTGAGATGTCATGGAAGAAAATTCTACAAGTAAAGCAAATAAGATGTGCATGTTCATTTCTGGTAGGTAGTTCACCTTTAGGTTAAGTTTTAGTATTATCGTTTTTTTAAATTATTTGCCTTTCTTTTAGAACTCTTTCCGGCTTTCAAATAGGGAGCCACTGACCCCAGCATCCAATAAACTATTGCTCTGTGAGGTTACAATTTTATTTTTTATTGCTTTCTATTTAGGTCCTCCTCTATTCATATTCTAGTCTTAGAAACCACTGCCTGGTTGCTAGGTTATGTTGGATCCTAGCAATCAGAAAGCTGCCACAGTTACAAACTGGAGAGCTAAATAATCAACAAAAAACTAAATAATTTAAAAAAAAAAAAAAACACAAATGAAGACCAACTGGAAATTGTCTCAGAATATCACTCTCTACATTATAAGGTGGTCATACACATTAAGATTTTTTCCCCCCAAATGACCAATCTGACATATTATTGTAATGTTAGTGGGCACTGAACGATTGCATATCTAGTGATTTTTTTATCTGACATTGTTTAGAAAATCGATTGTGCAGGTTTGAAAATTTTTGTTGTTAGCAATGAAATGTGACCTTTGTCTAATAATTTGCAGGACCAAGCAGGTAGTGTTCCTATATTCAACTAGAAAATCTCACTTGAAATGGTGGTTTTCGTTGATGGACAAATCATACTTTTAAACAATTGTTTCAGGATAAGCTTGGTCCTACCATAAAAAATCTTAACGTGCATGGCCAGCTATAATAAAAGTGAATTTAAAGGTGAACTACCCCCCCATGTGGGGTTTTTTGTTACTAAATATATATTCCATTTTCTGTCTGCAGTGCTGGTTCTGTCTTTTGAAACAATGTACTGAAAGTCAGCGTTTCATTCTCCTTCTATCTCCTATCCAGCTGGCTAGCTACTGGATTGTTTGAAAATTCAGGTCCAGCAATGCAGGGAATAGATAGGGCCAGGCAGATACTGGTTCTGATCTGATTAGAATTTTCAGAAACTGTAAGTCTGACAGTCGCTTCCCTTATTCTCTGGTTATAACTATGTATTAAGAGGAGTTCACATGAAATGTTTGTGAGTCGGCAGGTTTGTTTTCAGAACAGGTCAAGGATCTTTTCAGATACTAAAGCAGCTAAGCAAACACAATAAGGCAAAATGAGGACTTTGACTCCGCAGACTGAATGCTTATACCAGACAGAAATGACAGTCAGTCCAAATGGCACCTCTCTTAATAACAAAGTATGAACTCCTGACTTATTTCAGAAGCATTATGATTTTATATTGTTAGCACAAAGGAAGAATAGAGAGGTTGTTTACACTACCTTTTTTGTATACAAGGTGGACATTTATGTCTGGCCAATGTGTTTTATTACAAATGTTCTATAGATCAAATTAGCATGGAAGTGACTGTATCATGTCACGGACTCTCTTCCTCTTGTTATGGGATCTCTACACAGGCACCGGCTTAATGTTAATTACATTAGTGTTGTGCTATGCTAGTGCTGTCATTGGGGGACGATGGGAGTTCCTGGTTTACATCCCTGTAAATATCTAGCAACTGGGACAAATAGAAATGATCCTTTATACTTTAAGCTCCACTTATCCCAACAAGGGGCTGCTCTGACCTCCCTTTCCTAACCTTAAACTGGCTTTGAGTCAAGTATAAAAAATTTAGTATTGAAATTTTAGGCGGTATTTTTTCAGCACTTTTTTTTTTAACACAAGGAGCAAAATGTTTTCTTTTACTCTTGAAAGCTGTGGGTTTGCAACTTAGCCAGGAAGTTTATGGTACCTGTTGGCTGTCGGCTCTTGGCTTCCTTCAAGTAGTGCAATGCTTTGTCATAGTCTCCCAGGTGGTAGAAGGCCACGCCGGATCTGTACAGGGCCTTGAAATTCTCCCCTTCCTTCTTAAGGACTTTCAGGCAGTACTCTTTCACCCGCTCGTAATTCACCAGCTCCGCTTGCAGGAGGCACGCTACAAATGGAGAAAGACAGCAATCTTTTCTAATATATATATATAAAATGCATTTGCATGCAAGCTGACAATACTGGATGGAGCTGCAGCACGTGACACTTTAAGTATTAGCTGACCAATGAAGAATCAAAAAGACTGCTCTCCAGGTCAGGAGTGTGAGGGATTCATTTCCTCCACCCCTCCATGTGAATATAGGATCCACCTTAGGACTACTTTCTTGTAAAGGAACCAGACTCCTGATATTGCTCATAATGACTTATTAACTTCATTCATTTCACAAAGTTATCCATTTATTAAAAAAAATGACCCTCCGAGACATGATTACGTTTGCTTGTAAGAACTTGCTTGTATGCTGTGCTTGCATGTAAGGATTGGTATATGGCTGCACAGCAAGTCGCTTGGTGACAATTCAAATGCCCAGTAAGAGATAAAAGCTAGGCCAAAGGTGAACAGATAGCAAGGTCTATATATATATATATATATATATACATATATACATATATATATATATACCCTTTAATAGTCCATAGTTTCTCACAGATCAGCACAAAGTTATTACGTACCATTACTATGGCTGCTTATGGCTTCACTGAGCACTTAGCTGCACCATGGGTTTTTTTGGGTAAGCGATGTGTAATTACACAAGGACACGAGGAGCCTCTGCTTCTATTTACTTTCCTGTCACATTGCAAATAACAGCATTCAGCTAACAACCAGGTCAGCTTGTCATTACACAGAGCTAGGGTACCCAACATAATGTGGTGAATTCACAAGAAACACAAAGTGCTCCCCATGCCTGCATTATCCTAAATATATGTTTAACCCACAGCCACTCACTAATCGCACCCAATGCTGCAAATACAAGTACACTGGGGGCATATTAACTTGTTTTTTTTCATTTAATGCATGTGCTGTTGATTTATTCCTACTGGGTGATCTAAACTGTAACTGTACAGGCGGCATAGGTTTGTAGGTGACTCTGGGTCTTTTCCTCTACGCTATTGTCCCCCTCTTGCTTTATTTTGGCATCCACCCAAAAGCAAAAACAAAACATACATATAATACAGGTATGGGATCTATTATCCAGAATGCCCAGGACCTGGCATTTTCCGGATAAGGGATCTTTCTGTGCTTTGGATCACCTTACCTTAAGTCTTCTAATAAATAATTTGAACATTAATTAAACCCAATAGGAGTTTTTGCCCATTCATCCTAGGTATCAGTAGGAAACTCTCCGGGTACAGTGGTCCTTAAAATAAACACCACAATACATTATTTTAAGTAAGTTCTGGCTGAAGCAAAAACACGTAAAAAATGATGCTGATTTTACGCCCTATTTTACAAGGCGAAGCCTGGCAATAAGTGGCAAATTTTGTCGCCTTTTTTTTACACAGCATAATAAATCTGCCCCTAAATGTAAAACTATATATTGGCATAATGTTGCACATAGAGAAGTCACCACATCTTTTAGTCTGTCTGATAGAGCTTTGTAAGAGTAATCTAGACTTTACAGAACCTCTAATAGGATAAATGGCATTACATTTAGAGATTAGGCATTGCAATTAGATGGTAACTACTTTATCCCATTTGCTGCAGGAGAGTAATGGACAGTGGCTGATGGGGAGGGAAGCTAATGGCAGCATCACACTGACTATGCAAAGAACTCTCCCAGGTCCTTCTTCCCTCATTTCTCTCCTAGCAACTGATGTGCAAGATCTAATGGGGCAGTTAAAGAGCAGGGTATAAAAGGCAGCCTTGTTATTAGCACACTCGCTCACGAGCCAGAGGTGTCCTACTTGTACTGAGTGGGAAGGACTATACTCCTGGCTCAGCCGCACAGAGTTTCAGCGTGAAAATAGAGAGGATACAAACAGGAAAGAAACCAATGTGTCATGCTATCCTTGTCTCTTAAAGCAGCAGTTCTGTCACGCATTATGGCTGAGAGTTTTTCCTGTCTTTATCAGAAGGCAATGGGCAGAGCTTGTATTTGTAATCCACTCTTTAATTAATCACTGCAGAAAGTGGAGCCCTAAACTGAATTAATAAGCAGAGTGATTGGGAAAAGAAAGATAAGCAATGTATAGCAAAACCGCTAAGCAGCAGTTTAAAAACATGGCTGTCCAACTCGAGACACCCAGGGTTTTTTTGGGCCCCCTGACTGGCCCCCACTGACTGCTTTGGACGTCATCATAATCTGAAGATGTAGTGTAATAGTAAATGATTAGCCCAATATAATGTTAGAACTAGTATATACAGAGAGAACTAGCCAATTACAAGTGCCTGGAGCTGGAGGCCTCGGCCAGATAAATCAGTGCTCACTCATATGAAGGCTGCATCAGCGGAACAACACAATGTTGTCTGAGTCTGACAGTCTGGCACTGATATATTTCCAGACAGGAAGCTTCTTGTGCCCCTGTAACTGCAAACTTCTTGTGCACTTCAAAGGGGTTGTTCACCTTTAAGTGAACGTTTAGTCTGAGTAAAATTTTTATTATGAGAGTAATATTCTACGGAAATTTGCAATTGGTCTTCTTTTATATTATTTGTGGGGTTTTTTTTTCATTATTTCACTTTTTTGTTCAGCAACTCTCTAGTTTAGAATTTCAGCAGTCACTTGGTTGCTTGGGTTCCTATTAGCTTAGCAACCTGGGAGTAGTTTAAATGAAACACTGGTATATGAACAGGAGAGGGCCGGAACAGAAAAACAAGTAATAAAAAGTAACAATAGCAATAAAATTGTTGCATCACAGAGCAATAGATTTTTTGGCTGCTGGGGTCAGTGACCCCCATTTGAAAGTAGAAAAGAGTCAGAAGAAAAATGCAAATAAATAAAAATATATATATAAAAAAAAGATTGTGACCAATTGAAAAGTTGGTGTGAACCACCCCTTTAATGTTGCCTTTGTATTTTTCTCTGTGTATAAATGTCACCATCTTCCCTAGGCATCTAAACCTGCTTTGACGTGATAGAAAAATTTGCATTCCATTCTCAGGAACTCCCACTCCATGCATTCACAAGGTGGTTAGGTGGCTGCCTCTATTCACAGGAATGTGCTTTATACTGAGTAAGCAGATCAAGGGCTGAGACATTAGCTTGCAGCAGGCTTGTAGTGTTTTGTGTGCAGGGGATTTATGCCAAGATTTGTACCAATTTGTTTAGTACAACAGACTTAATTACCGGTTTGCCACAACCAATTAAAAATTTGCAAAGCATCATGTAAAATTATACCCATAAGCATGTTAACCAATACCCATAAGCATGTAATTCCATACCCATAAGCATGTTAACCAATACCCATAAGCATGTAATGCCATACCCATAAGCATGTAATTCCATACCCATAAGCATGTAATTCCATACCCATAAGCATGTTAACCAATACCCATAAGCATGTAATTACATACCCATAAGCATGTTAACCAATACCCATAAGCATGTAATGCCATACCCATAAGCATGTTAACCAATACCCATAAGCATGTAATGCCATACCCATAAGCATGCTAACCAATACCCATAAGCATGTAATGCCATACCATAAGCATGTTAATCAATACCCTTAAGCATGTAATGCTATACCCATAAGAATGTAATTCCATACCCATAAGCATGTAATGCCATACCCATAAGCATGTTAACCAATACCCATAAGCATGTAATGTCATACCCATAAGCATGTTAACCAATACCCATAAGCATGTAATGCCATACCCATAAGCATAAGCATGTTAACCAATACCCATAAGCATGTAATGCTATACCCATAAGAATGTAATTCCATACCCATAAGCATGTAAAGCCATACCCATAAGCATGTTAACCAATACCCATAAGCATGTTAACCGATACCCATAAGCATGTAATGCCATACCCATAAGCATGTTAACCAATACCCATAAGCATGTAATTGCTATACCCATAAGCATGTAATTCCATACCCATAAGCATGTTAACCAATACCCATATAAGCATGTAATTCCATACCCATAAGCATGTTAACCAATACCCATAAGCATTTAAAGCCATACTCGAAAGCAAGTAAAGCCAATAAATGATTTATTTATGTTCTAAGCTACACCATTCCCAAGATTGCAGACAAAGCAAAGATGGCGGCCATACTTTAGACTGTCCTGGGGTTAAACAATACTTGGCTATGTGGCTTGCACATTAAGACATCAGTAATATCCTTTGTCAAGGACATATTCTGCTGCTTTTGCCCAGCTTCATATTGGCAATGTTCCTGGGTTGCTCCATGCTGCCAACACAGTTCATGTAATTATGGGATATGCCAATATATACTGCCTTCTTACATCTATGAGATATTTTGGTTTCTGAATACAGATTTTATCTATACAAACTTGTTGCCAGTATATGGTGCCTGGACTGTTTACTGTGGTTACAGAAAACAATGTATTTGTGACTATTTCATTTCATTTGCGGCTTACCGCAAACATGGCTTTGCACATGGTGTTCATATGTTTCCTAGGAAAAATAATAGAAGTAACAAAATATTGTACCAGGTCTAGTAACCCATAGCAACAAATCAGATGTCTGCATTCAAGCAGGTGACCAGTAAATGCTACCAACTGAATGGTTGCTATAGGTTACTACTGTATATATTAACTTTATGATATTTCTAACATTAGCTGGTGAGAACTGTTTCCTAGCAAAGTCTAAGGGAATCTTGCAGTTAAGACACATTTGCTTATTTGTTTTGGTGATCATATTCCCAAAAAAATACTAAATAGATTGAGGCAGGGCTTAGGTTTATGACACAAGTAATGTTTCTCTGCTTGTGTAATTCATCTGGTTAAGAAGTACCCGATACCTGTGTTTCCTGCCATTGATATGAATGGAAAACACCGGTCACAGTAGGACTTCTTCCTGAAAAGATGCATTTTAGGGCTGAAAACTGCCTGCCACAAGAGTTGATAAATGACTTCCATTCATATAAATGACAGGAAGAACAGAGGGGGTTTCTTCTCCGGTTGCAAGTACACCAATAAACTACATGGGCCAAGCAGAACTAAACCACTCTAACTTTTGATAGCTTGTAATAAGCCTGTGATAAGCATTGTAAATGAAACCAAGGGTGCACATTAGAGTGCATGCTAAGGAGGCCAGGTTTCTTGCATGCTTGGAAATAAAAAGGGTGTAGCATCATAAGCTGCAACAGTGATGCACCTGCTGACAGCACAGCGCCACTTTGCTTAGGATGACATATTAAGCTTCTGGTATATGGGGTGCCACTCACCCCCACACAAGTAATGAACAAATTAAACTGAAAATGTGTGAATATACAGAAACATGAACTTTATAGTAGATTAAAGACCTACATGAAACCACAGGGAACATCAATTTATATAGCCTTTTCAGCCTAGATTTTGCAATAAACTGCAGAAAATTCTGTGTTCTGACACGATGAAGGTACTGTCCTATTATTACAGATGAAACACAATAAAATATTCCCTTTGTACCTCTATCTATGTTGGTCCACCCCTGGGGATTTTAACGGTCCACAGAATCCACCCTCTCTGCACTAACACCAGCCCCGGGGATACTTAGGCCATTTTACACTGGAACTTATGCAGATAACTAGAGGTAAACGAGTTGTAATTTAAAAGGGTCGCCAAATGATTTGCATGAACATGGAACTGGAATTAGCTTGCAGCTTTAAATACTAATGATCAGATGTTCCAGTCTCCCCAGAGCCCTGTGAAAGAGCTCTCCCTATTGTAGCAGGCTTAGCACAGAGATGAAAATGAATACAGCAGTAAAGTATTGAGGCGACTGACTAAAAACACACAGTGACAGCACTAAATCCTACAGTAATTATTCTCTGACAGGCTTAGCACTGTGCTATTTGTCCTGGAGGTATAAAGTGCAGCAGGGTGTCTGTGGGCGGCAGTTTCAACACCTACGAGGAGAGAAGTTATTTCTTTTGTGTCCAGTTTCCTTCCATTGTTGTTTATTGTGATCAGAGACCTGTAAATTCCATTTTGACATTTAAAATAGAACCATAATGACATTTGTAATTGAACATTTTGCTAAAGCAGCATTTAAAAAGTCTCTGAGCTAAATCAAGAAGAATTATGCAAGAAAGGGGGACTGATTACCAAAGGTAAGTACTACTGGCCACTACACTTGTGCAGTTTAGCAGCTTTATTAGTAAATAATCCCTAAAGCCAAGACAAGATTTTGTCTAATGTCACCCACATTCTGGCCCAAACCTGGCCTTAGATCAGTTAGCCAAACAATTGTAGAGCCTGACCACATCTTTCCATGCCCAACATTACTCCCTGAGCAAATGCAAGCTATAAAACACAACTAGACTATAAACTCCAGTGAGCAGGGCCTGACGGTCCTATTTTTATTCCATAACCCTTATTTTTTTTAATTACTGTATGTGCATAACTTCAGCCCATGGACACTAAAAGAAAAACAGTTGTTACTAAAGTTATTCCTGACTGTCAGGACTACAGAAAACTCCTCCCGAGCACAATTTAAGCTTTTAAAAAGTAAACATAATTTCAAGCAACTCTGCAATATATGTACATCAATGTTTTAATCCATCCTCCGCTGCCAGGGTTTCTGCATCATTTGAAATCCTGGCAGGGAAGGAGGGACTAAAACATAGATGTTACAAATTGTAACAACTTCTCCACAGCTTACAGACAGCATGCAGAGACTACATAACCCACAATGCATTACACTGTGATGTTTCTTTCCTTATTGACATCACGTGTACAGTGATTTGTGGGGTTTGGAAGATGCAGGCTAATGACAGTCGACTACTTTTACATTTTTTTGAGTCTCAATGCAGTCAGCCGGATCAGCAGGAGAACATGGGGCCAGGCTTAGGTAACTGTTCCAAAATTATTCCATTAAAATCATGAATTGCTGCATATTTTTTTTAATTAATATATATTGCAAAGCTGATTAAAATGATTATGTTTACATTTCAAAAACCTTAAGTTGTGTTTGGGTGGAGTCTCTCTTTAAATGGCATACGGAAGTGGAGAGAGCCAAGCAACGCTGAGTGGGTCTCTGCAAACAGAAAAGACCAATGGACTTTAGAATAAGGGATTTGTGGGGCTGGGAGACAGTATGTGTGTAGGCTGCCTCAATTTACAAAAAAATAAATAACAAAAAAGTTAAGAAATAATAAATTAAGATTTTTTTTATCTCAGACCTCAGTCCAGGTTGCAGGCAATAACCATTTAAATAACAGATGAAGTGAGATCAGAAAAATCAAAGTATCCAAAAAGTCACAGCAGCATTTCGTGCCTAAAGGGCCCTTACTCTTAGGGGCTGATTTACTTACCCACGAACGGGTCGAATGGAGTCCGATTGCGTTTTTTTCGTAATGATCGGTACTTTGCGATTTTTTCGTATGTTTTGCGATTTTTTCGGATTCTTTACGAATTTTTCGGATCCAATACGATTTTTGCGTAAAAACGCGAGTTTTCCTATCCATTACGAAAGTTGCGTAAAAAGTTGCGCATTTTGCGTAGCGTTAAAACTTACGCGAAAAGTTGCGCATTTTTCGTAGCGTTAAGTTTTAACGCTACGAAAAATGCGCAACTTTTCGCGTAAGTTTTAACGCTACGCAAAATGCGCAACTTTTTACGCAACTTTCGTAATGGATACGAAAAACTCGCGTTTTTACGCAAAAATCGTATTGGTAACGAAAAATTCGTACAGAATCCGAAAAAATCGCAAAACATACGAAAAAGTCGCAAAATGTTCGTTTTCAAGTCGGAACTTTTCCAATTCGGGTCGGATTCGTGGGTTAGTAAATCAGCCCCATAGGGTACTCACAGCCTATGAGTAAGTGCCCTTTAGGCATGAAACGCAATAAGATTTTTATGTCATAACACAATATCTATTCTTTATTTTGACTTCACTGCTGCTGTGACTTTTTGAATTCTTTGATTTTTTTGATTGTTCTCACTTCATCTGTTATTTAATTTGTGGGGTTGGAACAGCAGACATAGTACATTTAATTAATGTTAAATGCAGAGTGCTACAAAGCATTGTAGTTCAAATGGCACAGTGCTACTACATTATTAAAGGGCACCTACTGTGTAGCAAATACTCTCCTGGCCAAGTTACACACTAAAGGCACCTGAACTCTGCTTCTTGAAAATGGCATTTATCTGTGCTGGAGAGCTAGATAACATTATCCTCTATGTAATGGGAGCCACTGGCATACGCTTATTAGCTTTGTATCTAAAGCTGGCCATACACACACAGTTTTGTACGATTTTCAGACCATGTGTGGGCTCCGAAATATCATCCTGATAATTTTCGTACCATGACAATTGGACAATCCAAGTGATGAGATGTACATTCTTGCCTGATAGCAAATGACAGCCATCTGGATATCTGTTCTCTTTGGAACTGCAAAATGAGGGCTGCTTCTGCAAAAGTTTTTGCACTTTAGGGCTCTGGCACACGGGGAGATTAGTCGCCCAAGACACGGGAGATTTGTCGTGGGAGACTAATCTCCCCATGTGCCAGAGCCCCTAAAGGTTGATGGCTAGAGTGGTATTATTCACGGCATCAAAATACCCAGGTCTGCCATATATCTCCTGCACTGCAGTACAAACTTCAGATAACTACTGAGGTGGCCATACACACTACAATTAGGAAAGATCAACTGAGCTGAATTCTCAGATATGCAGGTAAAAACAAAGAAATTCTTTACTGCCATTGAAGGTGCCCATTACGATGTTCAGACACCATCAAAGGAACCCAATCAAACTTTTCAGCCCTGCCCAATCGACGAGACAGCCGATATTCAAGGCTTTTAACAAAATCGTCCGTCTTGTCTCCCACCACCTTTAGCCAAGTACCTAGTGACATGAGCTATGCACATATCCTTGGGCAGTCTTGACTAAACACTCCTGAAAATATGACAGCATGGCCAAACGAATCTACTTACACTAGAGGACAAGCTGAAAGCTATGAGCTATTGGATGGAAGCCCTGCATCTTCCCATTTAAACAGAACAGTACCTTGCAGATGCAAATGTCCAACACTATAAGCAGTAGAGATGTAGCGAACTGTTCGCCGGCGAACTAATTCGTGCGAACATCGGGTGTTCGCAAGTTCGGAAGTTCGTGAACTTTTCGCGTATGTTTGCAATTTGGGTTCGCCACGTTTTTTTTCCGCTGCGTTTTTTCTCGGCCTAAAAACGCCGCACAAGCCACACATGGCGTTTTTCAGCCTAGTACTGGTGTAAGCAAATCCTGTTTCCATGGTGCTAATAGTGCGAAATAGCAAAAAACGCCGCATATTTCCGTTAGGTCTGCCAGCTGCCTTTGCGGTTTTACGCAACGATGTGTCAACAAAGTATTTTTCAGAGAAATTTTTTGCCCTTGATCGCCCTCCTGCATGCCACTGTCCAGGTCGTGGCACCCTTTAAACAACTTTAATATCAGTTTTCTGGCCACAAATGGCTTTTCTAGGTTTTAAAGTTCGCCTTCCCATTGAAGTCTATGGGGTTCGCAAGGTTCGCGAACTTTTTTTTGAGGTTCCCTACATCCCTAATAAGCAGCAGTGCGGTTACCATGATCTCCAAAGGCACCATGAGAATGCAGCCCTGGAGTGAGGAGTAGTTAAACAGGATAGATTTATAGATGCCTATAAAGGCTGCTAACTCAGCCGCTCCAGAACCAAGCCAACAGTTTATTTGTTTATGTAGGAGCTGGCAGCCTGCAGCACAGATTTTTTTAGCCAAAAATTGTCTAGAAATCTAAGGAGCGGACTTGAAAATTCCATTGGGTGATAGCCACATTGTATCATGTGCATCTTATTTAATATAAGTTTATCTCCATAAGTCAGAATGGACCAGGATCTGATTGTTGCCCCCGGGCCAACAATCAGTTCAGCCCAATTTGGCCCCAAACTAGCCAAAGATCAGCTCACTTGGCAACCTAGCTCAAAGAGCAGATCTATCTGTGGCTCATGTTAAATCCCCACAAATTCCATTCTAACTTATGGAGATAAATAACATGCACATGATACATGTGCTAAGTCAGAGATAGGCAACCTGTGGCTTCAGCTGTCAGGGAGATGTTGGGAGTTGTAAGTCAACACCACAAATTACATAGGCCTGTCATTGCTGGAAAAAAACCTATTCTTTATTTATTATGAATGAATGAAACTTTAGCCCTTTACTGTAACATTCAGAATGAAATAGCACAAGTTAAATGGCAGGTAGTCATGGTTAGTTATATTTATATACACCTTAGAGCTGCTGTCCCTTATTGAATTGCATTCCTTTACTAATCCAATAATGGTTCCAGCTGACTCAAGTTATGTGGGGCACAGTAATCTGAAGCTTTTTTTTTTTACTATTCAGTTCATCGGAGACTTCTCAGGTAACGAAAATGTCATATCAGTATGAGAATGTACAGCCATAAAGAAGCACCTGTTCATGATCCGCTGCCTCCCCCCAGTAGCAGGGATTTAACTAATATCTTGTTTAAAGTGACTTATCTGGTGCCAACATATCCAGCTGTTAGTCCAAATATAGGGACTTGCATATTGGGCAGAAAGGTATCATTTTGAGCTGCTGTAGAAATACAGGGAAAAGTGAGCAGATTTTCAGTGCAGTTAGCAGCACTGCATGCCCAGCTGCCACTCAAGGCACAAAAACATGTGGCAGTTCCAAGAAGCTTATTGTAAACTACCATTAAAGGTATAGAAATAGATTTTCAACAACTGCCAATTTCAAAATGCTTACTGTCCAGCAGCCACTCATGGAACAGAGTGGATTTCTAACACATGGCAATGCCTAGAAGCTTGTTCCACAGCTGCCACTCAAAGAATGTGGTAGGTTTCTAACACTTGGCAGTGCCAAGAAGTTTGTTACCCAGCTGATACACAATAATGTAAAAAGCCTATGTATTGAAAACTGCAAGTTAAGTCTGTCCCTAGATGCCATGATGCCCAGTTGTTCCGCCCAACCAGTCACACTACATTACAGAAAACAGGCTACCAACTGCCTAAAACAGACAGAATATTCAATGGGCACTCATTTATATCTTTGTGCCAGGCTGTGTGCTCAGAAATAGAGCAGCACAGAAACTACCCTTCAGCATCTGTATGCCAATACTGACTGTGAACTAGTGCCCACCTACATATAAATGACCCAGAGAAAGAACAGCCTACTAGTAGGGTAAGAACTTACTAACCTGTAACCTGGGCACTTGGAATGATTGGACCACAGCTGGGGCTAAGCAGATTTTAGAAGATTAGGACGAGGACAGAGCCGCACAGAAAAGAAGAATTACTTAAGTTAAGGCCCAACTGATTCCTTTAGACTGCAATGAGAACCAACTAGCTGGAAGAGCATATCTGAACAACTGCATAGCAACTGGCACAAAACAACATCAGTGTGCATGAGGCCATCTGGTTGGCAGAGATTGAGGTTCTCTTAAGCTGATCCTGGGCAGCTAAACTGGTGGAAATATGGCAGCAATTGGTCAGTCTAACACTAACCCCCCCCATCCATATTACATTCTGCCAGGTCTACAAAGGCTCAGATGGGTAAAAGGTAAAGTCACATGGCTGAAAGAAAATTACCTGTACTATTCTTGGCTTTTTACAGAGGGTTGATAATGTCCCTCTAACATGTTGCCCTTTACCCAGCAGGTCTGGGCACATTATACTATGTGGCATATGCACAAGAGCTGCATTAGGGTAATGGGACAGACATGACACTCCTTAGGCACATATTACTGTATGTCAGGGCATTGCTATAGTAAGCAAAGAGTAAGTAGAACATGCATAGGCTGGGGGCACAGGAGTAATGAGGGCCAAGTGGGCCACTTACTGATAATCAATTTTAAATCAATATATGTTTATGAGGGCCCCTACAGTGAGTTAGAGCTGTACATATAGCAGAGAGTTTGTCCAAGTGATAATTCAGGCAAATGCCCCACTGTTACACAATAACCCTGTATATAAGGGCAAGTGAGATGGGCACTGCCTGGCCTTTTGCTGGTACCCAGGACCCAAGTAGTAACCACATTCTGTACAAGGCAACCAAAGCCTGAGGGGCAGGAACCCTTACCCAGGTGCTGAAACAGGCAACAGGGTGTGAGACCCATTCTACCCATGGGCACCATAGTGACTTGCCTGAGGGGCAGGAACCCTTACCCAGGTGCTGAGACAGGCAACAGGGTGTGAGACCCATTCTACCCATGGGCACCATAGGGACTTGCCTGAGGGGCAGGAACCCTTACCCAGGTGCTGAGACAGGCAACAGGGTGTGAGACCCATTCTACCCATGGGCACCATAGTGACTTGCCTGAGGGGCAGGAACCCTTACCCAGGTGCTGAGACAGGCAACAGGGTGTGAGACCCATTCTACCCATGGGCACCATAGGGACTTGCCTGAGGGGCAGGAACCCTTACCCAGGTGCTGAGACAGGCAACAGGGTGTGAGACCCATTCTACCCATGGGCACCATAGTGACTTGCCTGAGGGGCAGGAACCCTTACCCAGGTGCTGAGACAGGCAACAGGGTGTGAGACCCATTCTACCCATGGGCACCCCAATCAGTATCCAGAGCTCACACACAGCCAATCCTTCAGCTCGGTGGCATCATGCCCTCACCCACCTGCCAGGCTATTGTAACAATCCACTTCGATATTCTCCACCGCGCTTCTCTGCTCCTCCGTTAGCCTGCCCTGCCCGGGGAGCGGAGCCTGCTGAGTGCCCCCTGCGGCAGGATTGTCCCCATCCACGGGCAGTCCCTTCAGCTCCAGCAGCGCCCGGTGGTACTTGCCAATGGCCTCTCGGTACTTCTTGTCTTTGTAGCACTGCGCCCCCTGGCTCTTGAAGTCCAGCGATCTGTGAATGAGCTGCCCCGGGTCCCCCCTGAAGCCTGCGGTCACACTACCCCGCTCCATGGCTCTCAGCGGGAGGAAGGATACATGCGGGGGGAAGGATACATGCGGGGGGAAGGATACATGCTGTGCTGCGGTTCGGGTTGAGCAGCGCTCTCGGCGCTTGGAGCAGACTGGGAGCCCAGTCGGGAAATCGGGGAAAGACGAATCCGTCTGCAAACAAAGCGGAGACAGCTCCCTCCTCCTCCTCCCAGCGCAGCCCCTTCCCCAGCTGTTAAAGGGACACACTGCCTCAATCTCATAGGACGAGGCGGCGCGGATGTCAAACCTGCTGCCCTCCAGCTGTTGATGCGCTACAACTTGCAGCAGATTGGCAGGGAGGTCGCAGGGAGTTGCAGATCGTAGGCAGGCAGGGAGTTGTAGATCGTAGGTAGGCAGGGAGTGGCAGGCAGGGAGTTGCAGATCATAGGTAGGCAGGGAGTTGCAGATCATAGGCAGGCAGGGAGTTGCAGATCATAGGCAGGCAGGGAGTTGCAGATCATAGGCAGGCAGGGAGTTGCAGATCATAGGTAGGCAGGGAGTTGCAGATCATAGGCAGGCAGGGAGTTGCAGATCATAGGCAGGCAGGGAGTTGCAGATCATAGGCAGGCAGGGAGTTGCAGATCATAGGTAGGCAGGGAGTTGCAGATCATAGGTAGGCAGGGAGTTGCAGATCATAGGCAGGCAGGGAGTTGCAGATCATAGGCAGGCAGGGAGTTGCAGATCATAGGCAGGCAGGGAGTTGCAGATCGTAGGCAGGCAGGGAGTTGCAGATCGTAGGCAGGCAGGGAGTAGCGGGTGCCCATTCCTTTTAATAGGGTTTTTTTCCCATTAATACTGAAGTAGGGCTACTGGCAAGACATGGAGGCTGGAAGCAGGGCAGGTAGGGGAAGATGAACTGCTGCACTCTGCAGGGATGAGCATGAGTAACTGCATGTAGGGAAGCAGGTTTGCTTGTAATGTCTCTGAGGGGCTGATTTATCAAAGTCCATATTTCGGACTTTAATAGTACGATTGGCAAAAATTCATATTAAATACGAAAAATTCTTCTGTGTGTTAATTGTGCAGAAATTCACATCGTGGTCGTACGAAAATATCGTGGTACGATCCGCAAGTTCCCAAATGTTCGTATCCGAACAATTGTAAACGGTACGAAAACCTTTCTGACTTTTAACCTTAAGTGCATGATTTTGGAAGCCTCCCATAGGGCTCAATGGCACTCTGCAGCTCCAACCCGGCCCAAGGAAAGCCTCCCATAGGGCTCAATGGCACTCTGCAGCTCCAACCTGGCCCAAGGAAAGTCTCCCATAGGGCTCAATGGCACTCTGCAGCTCTAACCCGGCCCAAGGAAAGTCTCCCATAGGGCTCAATGGCACTCTGCAGCTCCAACCCGGCCCAAGGAAAGTCTCCCATAGGGCTCAATGGCACTCTGCAGCTCCAACCCGGCCCAAGGAAAGTCTCCCATAGGGCTCAATGGCACTCTGCAGCTCCAACCCGGCCCAAGGAAAGCCTCCCATAGGGCTCAATGGCACTCTGCAGCTCCAACCCGGCCCAAGGAAAGTCTCCCATAGGGCTCAATGGCACTCTGCAGGTCCAACCTGGCCCAAGGAAAGTCTCCCATAGGGCTCAATGGCACTCTGCAGCTCCAACCTGGCCCAAGGAAAGTCTCCCATAGGGCTCAATGGCACTCTGCAGCTCCAACCTGGCCCAAGGAAAGTCTCCCATAGGACTCAATGGCACTCTGCAGCTCCAACCTGGCCCAAGAAAAGCCTCCCATAGGGCTCAATGGCACTCTGCAGCTCCAACCTGGCCCAAGGAAAGTCTCCCATAGGGCTCAATGGCACTCTGCAGCTCCAACCTGGCCCAAGGAAAGTCTCCCATAGGGCTCAATGGCACTCTGCAGCTCCAACCGGCCCAAGGAAAGTCTCCCATAGGGCTCAATGGCACTCTGCAGCTCCAACCCGGCCCAAGGAAAGTCTCCCATAGGGCTCAATGGCACTCTGCAGCTCCAACCCGGCCCAAGGAAAGTCTCCCATAGGGCTCAATGGCACTCTGCGGCTCCAACCTGGCCCAAGGAAAGTCTCCCATAGGGCTCAATGGCACTCTGCAGCTCCAACCCGGCCCAAGGAAAGTCTCCCATAGGGCTCAATGGCACTCTGCAGCTCCAACCCGGCCCAAGGAAAGTCTCCCATAGGGCTCAATGGCACTCTGCAGCTCCAACCCGGCCCAAGGAAAGTCTCCCATAGGGCTCAATGGCACTCTGCAGCTCCAACCTGGCCCAAGGAAAGTCTCCCATAGGGCTAAATGGCACTCTGCAGCTCCAACCTGGCCCAAGGAAAGTCTCCCATAGGGCTCAATGGCACTCTGCAGCTCCAACCTGGCCCAAGGAAAGTCTCCCGTAGGGCTCAATGGCACTCTGCAACTTCAACCCGGCCCAAGGAATGTCTCCCATAGGGCTCAATGGTACTCTGCAGCTCCAACCTGGCCCAAGGAATGTCTCCCATAGGGCTCAATGGCACTCTGCAACTCCAACCCGGCCCAAGGAATGTCTCCTATAGGGCTCAATGGCACTCTGCAACTCCAACCCGGCCCAAGGAATGTCTCCCATAGGGCTCAATGGCACTCTGCAACTCCAACCCGGCCCAAGGAAAGTCTCCCATACGGCTCAATGGCACTCTGCAACTCCAACCTGGCCCAAGGAAAGTCTCCCATAGGGCTCAATGGCACTCTGCAACTCCAACCTGGCCCAAGGAATGTCTCCCATAGGGCTCAATGGCACTCTGCAGCTCCAACCCGGCCCAAGGAATGTCTCCCATAGGGCTCAATGGCACTCTGCAGCTCCAACCTGGCCCAAGGAAAGTCTCCCATAGGGCTCAATGGCACTCTGCAACTCCAACCCGGCCCAAGGAATGTCTCCCATAGGGCTCAATGGCACTCTGCAACTCCAACCCGGCCAAAGGAAAGTCTCCCATAGGGCTCAATGGCACTCTGCAGCTCCAACCCGGCCCAAGGAAAGCCTCCCATAGGGCTCAATGGCACTCTGCAGCTCCAACCTGGCCCAAGGTAAGTCTCCCATAGGGCTCAATGGCACTCTGCAGCTCCAACCTGGCCCAAGGAAAGTCTCCCATAGGGCTCAATGGCACTCTGCAGCTCCAACCTGGCCCAAGGAAAGTCTCCCATAGGGCTCAATGGCACTCTGCAGCTCCAACGCGACCCAAGGAAAGTCTCCAATAGGGCTCAATGGCACTCTGCAGCTCCAACCTGGCCCAAGGAAAGTCTCCCATAGGGCTCAATGGCACTCTGCAGCTCCAACCTGGCCCCAGGAAAGCCTCCCATAGGGCTCAATGGCACTCTGCAGCTCCAACCTGGCCCAAGGAAAGTCTCCCATAGGACTCAATGGCACTCTGCAGCTCCAACCTGGCCCCAGGAAAGCCTCCCATAGGGCTCAATGGCACTCTGCAGCTCCAACCTGGCCCAAGGAAAGCCTCCCATAGGGCTCAATGGCACTCTGCAGCTCCAACCTGGCCCAAGGAAAGTCTCCCATAGGGCTCAATGGCACTCTGCAGCTCCAACCTGGCCCAAGGAAAGTCTCCCATAGGGCTCAATGGCACTCTGCAGCTCCAACCTGGCCTAAGGAAAGTCACGATACCGAAGCTTGAATGAATCTGAAACTTTCGTACTCGGTGCAACAAATACAATTTTGTTGCACAAATTGTTGCAAAGCACGAAAAACGCACAGTTCTAAAAGTTAGAAAAAATAAGATTTTTTTTCCATTCATACTCATTCTTACTTTAATGAATGGCCCCCTCAAGTGCCTCTAAGACTTTGCCCCCTCGCCAGAAAAAAGCACAAGAACGTAGAAACTAAGTGAATCTGGATTTTAGATTGTATCCCATCCACTGACTTTGGCCCCATGTAGGAAAATTACCGTAATTTTCTGCCCATACACGGACCGATTAGCTGCCGAATCGGTCCAAGGGACCGATATCGGCAGCTATAGTCGGCCCATGTATGGGGACCTTAAAGGTCCCCATACACGGTCCGATAGTAGCTCCCGATATCGGTCCCTTGGACCAATTCGGCAGCTAATCGGCCCGTGTATGGGCAAAACAGAGCGGCCTGGCCGACCGATATCTGGCCTGAAATTGGCCAGATCTCGATGGGCCAGGTTAGAAAATCCGGTCGGATCGGGACCACATCGGCTCGTTGATGCGGTCCCCGAACCGACTGCCCCATAACCACAAATCGACTGCCCCATAACCACAAACCGAGCGGCCTGGCCGACTGATATCTGGCCTGAAATTGGCCAGATCTCGATCGGCCAGGTTAGAAAATCCAGTCGGATTGGGGACCGCATTGGCTCGTTGATGCGGTCCCTGAACCAACTGCCCCATGGCCGCAAATGTAATTCGATCGTTTGGCCCCAGGGCCATACTAACGCATTATTTTTTTTTAAGCTACTTTCTACCCGATATCGCCCACCTGTAGGTGGGGATATCGGGTGAAGGTCCGCTCGCTTGGCGAGCGGATCTTATAGTGTATGGGGACCTTAAGTCTGGGCAGCCTATGTACTTCTTACTATACAGCAAGAACAAGTAACCAGTTTGTGATATTAAATGAACTGTCTGCAAATGAACAGTAAAGCAATGTAAAGACTAGGGGTCCCCAAATTTGTTTTTATCCATGAGCCACATTCAAATATAAGGAAAGTTTCATCACAGTTGCATCCAGACGCATAACACAAGTGCAATTAAACAAATTGACGAATGGTACACAGTTGCGCCGGTGCATCTTCCTCAGGTGACCACAATTAAATTCTGCATTGTGAGTAAAAACATGGCCCTTGTGGTGGTATGTGCTGTTAGTCCATTGCACTTGTGCTCATAAACACCACCTATTATTTAGCAGATTCACAGCTGCAGAGCAAACAAAGCCACGGTGTTCTTAAAGGTTGGGTTTCTCTTTGAGTTAACTTTTAGCATGTTATAGAATTGAAAATTGTCTCAGAATATCAATGTCTATGACATAATAAAAGTTTATTAAAATATGTACATTTTCCAACTGCATCTCTAATGTGACATAATATAACAAAATCATATAATATTTAAAATAAAAGGCTGTGGGGCAGATTTATCAAATATTGGGCAAAGAGAATATTTTTGTTCACTTATTGCACCATAGAAAACATATTGGATTAAGTAAAAATACTACTTGTGTTCCATACTGATCATTATTTTCTACCTTTTTTTTGAGTGGAAAAGATGCAAAATGATATCAAGTTGCACACACTTTTCACTCACCTTGGGTTTCTCACATCTTGGAAAACTTTTCACAGTCTTCATCTTCAACTTTGTGCAACTTTTCAACTTTCTGTGTGAAAATAACAATGTGGGAGGTAGGGAAATGCTTTGCTATCTGAGCCATGATGGATTACAATGTATATGACATTCACGCTGGAGAAAGATGGTGAAAAGTTTCCATAAATGTTTAAAAAATGTTCCCCTGCGAGAAAAATGCAGAATTTTAATGGGAAACCTAATTCAGTCATTGATGTATCTGACCCCCCTGTAATGAACGCATTCCCTAAGGGAAGATAAACTGTAAATAATATGGATGTTCCTAAGCTTTTTCTCTTCTCATTCTGCCCAAGGGACTTATTTAATTGTGACTCTGAGATGCACAAGAAGCGTGGGAAATGTCACTCCGTGTCTAACTGGATGACCTACAGTAACTGATGTTACTAATCAGTAAGATCAAGGTCTCGGGAGAGCTAAACACAATACCTAATAGGTGTCAGACTGGGCAGGTCAGGTGTACAGGTAACAGAAGCATGAAAAAAAGAACAGTTACATGCATTCATTAAAGGGATAGAGTTAGTTCTCTTAAGCTGGCCATACACATACCAATAAAATCATAGCAAATCTAGTTTTGTATGATTTTCAGAATTATCATACTGATAATTTTCATACCATGAAGATCGGCCAGGTTAGAGAATTTTGGTTGGATAACGATAAAACCTGCGCATGTATTGTGTATCAGACGATATCCTTGGGGGACCTACAATGGATACCTACAGTATGATTGGTGTCTGCCAACTATTTCATGTTTCTACAATTTCAGTCTGAATGTTAGTCTTAGATTGTGGCACTTAAACGTACAATCTATATCCGAACATTCGTTGTAAGAAAATTAAAATTTGAACGTGTATGGCCAGCTTAATTAATAGAATGGTCTGTTATTGGCAGCTTTTCAGTTGGTCTTCATTAATTATAGTTTTTTTTTAATTATTTCCCTCGTTCTCCAACCCTTTCCAGCTTTGAAATAGGGGAGGCAAAATCTATTGCTTTATGCAGCTACAATTTAATTGCTACAAAGGTACAAAAGAGAGGGGTTTGATCAATGCACATTTCATATTGCTATTTTATTGCTATTTTTACTTTCTTGTCTTTCTCTTCAGGCTCTCTTCTGTCTATCATTCCATCTCTTATTTAAATCACTGCCTCGTTGTTAGGGTAAATTGGACCTTAGCAACTAGATAACTGCTAAAATTCTAAACTGAAAAACTGCTGAACAAAAAGCTAATGAATTCAAGATTTAAAAATTATAAAATGAAGACCAATTGCAAATTGTCTCAGAATACCACTGCCTACATTACACAAAGGGGCCAATTTATCAGCTGTCAAATAAAAATCAAATTATGGCTTCCAAAGCTTGAATGTAAAACTTCATCTTCATTGGCATCTAAAAGCTTGAGAGTTAACATAGAAGGTAGTCAGGCATAAGGAGGAAATTGACTAAAACTCGTAAGCTGGCCATACATGTGGCCATACAAAAACAACCTAAAATTCACAATTTGAATTTTGATAAATAAGCCTCTAAAATTCCATTTAAAAGTGAACAATCTCTTAATGGTTTTAACACTATTTGTAAATGTTAACTGATGTTGAAAGCAGTATCTGCTGGTTCTGACTATTGAAACTATTGTAGCAGAAGCATGTAAGGCATTGTGGGAACTGATGTCTTATTGGAGGAGAGCTGGCTTCTGTTATATAGTGTTCACTGTTGAATCAGAGAAGTCTTTTTTTGCTGCTTTCTGAAAGAAAATGAAAATTATCACCAGTTTTAAAGGAGAACTAACAACAGGCAAAGGATTAAACTAGCAGTGATAAACGTCTTGTTCTGTGGTGTTTCCTGACCCAGCACAGTTTGCAGTGTGTATTACAGCATCTTAATTAGACATGTACAAAAATGAAATTGGCCTAAAACAAATGTGGATCTCTTAGTCAGAGGTTTCTTTTCTTTGATTCTGATTTGCAAACCAGATTAATAATGGTTAAGCCATCAAATGACAGTGTTTGATTTCTTACTTATTTTGATTTACATTGGAATTGTGATAAATCTCTTTTTCTTTTGTTTAAATCAATTTCCCCCTCTTCCCAAGCCAGTACCCACATACAGTAAAATAGAACCACTGTCCATATATAGTGCATTCAAAAGACACTGATATAATAAAGATGGGGGGAGGGGTCAAAGGCCACTTCAGAGTAATGGATCTTTACTGTTATTTGGCTGCTGTATCTTAGTGGCTGACCACAATCAGAACTAGACACTGAAAATTGGACCATCATGGCCACCCTGTACTAACCCATAGCACCCAAGAAGCATAGTCCTATGAAATCAGATTAAGGGTTTTCAGCTTTCACAATCAATACAATTAAATTTCAGATCATTAATGGGACCCAGGGGTGTTTTAGCCATGTGGCAGGTGTTCTCTGTGCTAAAGATGGAGCCCTCAATCACCCCACTCTGAATGCAAAAGGTAGTACTGAATACAATTGTGAACTAATGGTTTGCATGATGTACAGTAGAATTAACCCAATATAGATAGAAGTATATATGAATATTCACTAATGGTTTGTCCGTTGTAAAGTTAATTGTGTATTAGTACAGTGTATTGGTGAATACAAATGTAGACTGATGCTTTGCCCAATGTACAGTAAAGTTACCTATATGTTAATAGAAATTGATTTAGATGTGCACCAATTCTTTGTCCATTCTACTCTACATTTACAAACAGAGACTTATGCTACAGATAGAAAACTTGGAAGTTTTTTTACAATGTTATATGTACGGCAGCAGACATTGATAAATCTATGCTGACGTTGTTCTTTCGTTGGTTGCAGTCTCTCAGCGGTCACCTGTCAAATGCAGAACATATTACTTTAACTTATTTATCTGTTGATCTTACTGCCTTCAAGCCAATGTCTTTTATTTTTCATGTACAATCTTATACCATTCTTGGTCTCTGCCGTTCAACTGTTTGATGTTTGGGTTTTTTCTTATTAAAGGGTTAATTATAAAGTTCAGTCCTAAATGAGCAGTTAGATAATGAACACTGTGACTACATATTCATTTTGCTAAGCTCAGGAGTGAACTCAGGAATGCAGCATAAGCAAGGCAGGTACTCTGCTTTCCTTTCCATGGCTGCAGGCAGGCATTTTACTCTTTAATCTCAGAGCAGATGTGTACATTGTAAGGAGACCATCTGCTAGCTGTGTATAAGACTGCATACTGATTGGTTCAGTCAGAATTAAAGACAGTTTGGGATGGTCAGGGATGATTTACTAATGTAAAATTATCTGGGTCACTTTACATTGATTCCCCTTAGACTGCGGTCAATTTCAGGTCTAGTAGGCTGTTCTGATAAAAGTAACTGCATACTAAAAATCACTACTAGACATAAGTAATAGAGAACAGGAAAAAAGAAAGTAAAAATATATTTAATAGCAGATAAAGTTAAAAAAACAATTCAGTTCAAAATACATGATTAACGTGTATGCTTGAAATGGCCCACAGAACTAATTAAAACATATTTGTGATTGAACGTTTCTTTAAACAATGTGTGATTAACCCTGGGAGGTCCAGCTACAGTACATTGTACAGGTATGGGACACATTATCCAGAATGCTTGGGACCTGGAGTTTTACAGATAAGAGATATTTCTATAATTTGGATCTCATACCTTAAGTCTACTAAAAAATAATTTAAAAATGAAATAAACCCAATAGGAGTGTTCTGCATCCAATAAGGTTTTTTAAAAAGGTTTTTAAAAATTAGAATTATTTGCTTATAATAGAGTCTATTGGAGATGATTTGTACAAAATATTCCCATTCATGTAACATGAAAAAAGGAGGTGCATCATTTTACATTCTTAGTAAGCTGGATGAAGAGACACCCATGGGCATAACCTGAATAAAATACATTTTTTCTACCATTTTGTTTTGTTCTCAAATTGTTTCAAGTATGATTCTGTTTGTTCTCAAAATGTTTATTCCCATGTGATACATTGCTGGGATATTAAGGTAAATGTCAAACATTCAAAGCAGGTATGTCAGTAGAAACCTTATATGAGTGAATATTAATGTATGAGGCCCATGTTTCACTATGACGGTGCTTTTTGAAGGTTATTATGTATTTGCTTGTCAGTCTCTTCAATGACAGGAGATACTAAAATAAGATCTTTGTTCAAACATGAAGAAGGAACCAACCTACAGAACATTGTTTAAGATCTTAGTTCAAATATGAAGAAGGAACCAACCTACAGAACATTATTTTTTATCCCAAGGCGAGTCAGCTCAGTGCTTTATGCTTGGGACATAAAAATGCACTTTCTCTGTTTTTTCTGCATTTTTCAGATTAACAAGTCCACCCAACATCACCTTGAACAAGGCAAAAAGATTCATTTGTGTCCCTGAATGTCTTTTGTAGCCTTGATAGCAGAGGAAAAATGCTGTTTCAAAAAGGATTTTTTTGTGTGTCTTTTTATGAGACACCTTACTTGTTCTTATTTCCAAATGTAAAGGAACAAATGTCTTTAAGATATAATAATGAGATTTTGATGTATGTATTTAAAATGGTTTATCCTTTTTTAGTTAAATGCAGCTGCTATATAGAAGGCTTTTGTACCCCATTTACAGCGCCGGATTTCTAAATGACGCGCCCCGAGGCCGCCCCCATTCGGCGCCCCCTACCGCCCCCACCCGCAGTACGAGCGCGCATGCGCAAACCACCTCCTCCTCCCCTGCCGCCGCGCTGACGCGCATGCGCATGCGCCAAAGTTAAAACTCCCATACGGAGCAGTGGGGAGAGGTCCCCATTGCTCCGTATGGGAGCAAAATTTTAAAAATTTGCGTGCGGCGGGGCGGCATGCCGCCCCTATGTTTATGCCGCCCTAGGCCCGGGCCTTTGTGGCCTCGCCACAAATCCGGGCCTGCCCATTTATTTAAAATAATTTCCTCTGTCTACAGGTAAAAATGGATGTTTTGCACATGTTATATGAAGGGACCTAAGAAGTAAGTTGAAGCTCTAGGAAATTCTTAAAAACTTTTGGTACCTGTCAGGCATGTAAGGCCTAGAAGTGACGTATGGACCCATGAAGTGGATTTGCAATATACAGAGAGTATGATTCTGAGCTATGCTTATGTTATTATGCACACAAGTTGTGTGACACAGCTTGCAAAAGAAATAGCGGAAAAACTTTGTACACAAACACAGTTTAGGTTAACAGCTGATATAATAAGCACTTATTTAGGTAATTACAGTGTATAAATTAGTACTTGCTCAGACGCATTGCTACATACCATTCTGAACACTGGTTGCTTTGAAAAAAACAACATTAAAGAAGTTTTTTTGCACGTAGCCTACAAAAGAACATCATGGAAGCTTATGATGAAGCAAAAGATCTTTCACTTTAACCCCTAGATGTAGTAAAAGGCTCTAAGTTTGCTCATGTACAGTAACCTATATCAATGAAAAGGATGTTTGCTTTTAAACAGGTGACTAGTAAATGCTACCTGCTGATTGGTTGCTATTGGTTATCACACCTGAGCAAACTTAGTGCCTTTTATTACATAATCCCAAATCTTTAACAGGCAAGTTGAAATCTACACAAGGGTTTGAAGGATAATGTACCTGCTCAAACAACATCCAATGTGCTATTGTTAAAAAAATTCCTTTGTCTAACTTAGAAGCTCAGTTTCTAGGAGGGTCCTGGTAAACTCAGATATATATGCATCAAATATTCTATTACTCAGAGAATATTGCATTCACATATAATCTAATGTAGTTATATGAATTATTTTCCATGTGTACAGTAATATGTACGTTGGTTTTGCAGTTTGTGTGTTCAAAAATAAAAACTCATAGCTACAATATGATAGCATGACATAAACCAATTGATTTTATAAGGGTGTAGTTATGCCACACATACAATATGCCACATGTATGAATTTACAAATAAAGCATATAAACATCATTATAGCATATGGCATAACACAGTGGCATTCCTAGACCACAATGGGTCCCTCCATAAAAAAATCTTCAGAGGGGCCTGACACACAACACAGGCACTACCTGCCCACTTCTCCCATTTCCACCCTCAGCTGGTTGATGTTCCTAGAGCTCACATATAGGCAAGCACAGCTACCCAGTATATATTGTAATACAGTATAGTCAAGAAGGCTAGGATATAGTGGCACAAGTGGGGCGAACAATATTTTTTAAAATAAGTATTGTGTGACTCCATGCTATCAACAAGGGTTATGCTGGTAGATAAATCCCTCAATGTTCCCTGGGCGTTTTACAACAATAACAAGTTACTAGTGCCCACAGACCCACAAACCTTTGTGGATGTGAACCCCAGCATTCTAATACTTACACTACATATCAATTATGACTCCACTGGGCTTACTACACTAAAAAGCCCCCAAGAAACCCCTGGGTCTGTTTTCTTTGATATTCCACTGACTGGTAAACTGAGCCCCAGTTTCACTGAGCTTCCACTTGCAAAGTGGCTCTGTTGCGAGATGGCCAAAGCTAGAAAAGCAAAGGGATCTCTAAGAAACAAAATAGTATCACTATAGAGGAGCATTGCTTCAAGTGTTGTCAGCTAATTGTCTCTGGTAACACCTGCTCGTGTGCCTTTAGGAAAGGGTGCCAAAGAGGCTGCTGTACATTAGTATCACTTTTTCTATCAGCTCTGAAAAAATGGTTGTCTGACCCTGGTCTTGTATTAAAAAGTATTGGTGAGTAGGTTAGTTTTATCTAAAATATGAACTCAGCAGATGTACATACATCCACCGTTAGTCTGATATCTCTCTCTCTCCCTGTTTAAAAGACTTGTCTGGGCTTTAGCTCCAAGCCTAAAGGTGGCCATACACGCACCGATATTATCGTACGAAACCTCGTTTCGTACGATAATCGGTGCGTGTATGGCATGTCAGCGAGCCGACCGATATCGCAGGAAGCTGCTGAAATCGGTCGGCTCGCCGATCGGCCAAGTTAGAAAATTTTGATCGGGCGCCATAGAAGGCGCCTGACCAAAATTCTCCCTTCAGAGCTGAATCGGCAGAAGGAGGTAGAAATCCTATTGTTTCTACCTCCTTACCTGCCGATTCAGCCCTGAATGGTGTGTGGCGGATCTGACGATGTTTCGTGCGACCGACGGTCGTACGAAACATCGTGAGATCGCCACGTGTATGGCCAGCTTTAGGCAGGGGTGTGGATGCACAGACATTGGCACAGAGAAGTATTAAATGTTTTAAGAAGATATGTGTTTGGCTTGTCCTTTAAGAGGCAATTTATAAGCAAAACTATTTCTGCCATTTGAATGAATATATATATATATTTGGATAGTACTTTATGTCCTTGCAGCTGGCAAGCCACAACGAAACATGTTAGAACCTTCAACACAGTAGTGCTTGAAGACCCACCCAGTAGCTACCCAGTAGCTTGAAGTGGTAATGGATAATTTTTTATGCTTAATCTTAAATGCTTTTAATTCTGAACATTTGTACTTCATTTGCTCTGTATGTAACAGCTAGCAGCCTCTCTCACACCTAGAGTCTAAATTCTTGGGATGAGTCAGATCCGCTGACTGTGGCATGACTAAAATGCAAATATTAGTTGGATCTGACAGTCCTTTCCCTTCAAATAAAACTGTTTTGCAAGTACAAAGCCAGCACTGTCTGGAATTACTCTGTCCCCCGGATACTGGCTTACCCACACCTGTGTTCTTATATTTGTTTGGCTCGGTATGGCATGACATGAATTGAATATATTTCTATTCTTAATTTATGTTATGAAAATAAATTCTGCTGGCACAGTACAGTAGGTACATGATTTCACCTTTGCTTACAGAGACATTAATACAGAAACTGAGAAGTGATGGAACACTAAATAAGAAGGGTTCTCATATTTCCTGATTCTGAAAAAGTATTTCATGGTTTATCATGATAAACACACACACATATATATATATATATATATATATATATGTGTGTGTGTGTGTGTGTTCTTCAAGCCTGTGACAGAAGTTCATGGGCACCAACTAAGCACCATGATTATGATATAATTTACAGGAAAAATATAATTTACAAGTTCTTTTGTATTATTAATGTGTGTTTGTGTGTGTGTTGCATAGGGTAGGGTTAAGGTGGCCATACACGGACCGATTTTTTACTTACAAACGACCGATTCCCGAACGATCCGATGCTATCGTTAAGTTATCGTATAGTTGGTGGTGTACGAACGATCGTCGGCCCACTAAACGAGCCGACATTATCGTCCCCAAAATCGATCGGCCAGGTTTAAAAATTTTGGTCGTTTAACGATAAAATCTGCCAGTTGGTGTGAGTGTCAGACATTTGTCTTTCAACGATTGTTCTCTGCGCATGTCACGATTGCCAGCAACGACATCGATCGTACGTAGATGTACGATCGTAGGTATTTTACGATAATGATGCAACAAAATGTTTCCCGAATTATCGTTGCCCGTGGATGGCATATCGTATGGGAACTCGATCGCCATACGATCGTTTGTCGATATAATCGTTCATCGCACAACGAGCGAAATCGCCTCGTGTATGGCCACCTTTAGTTCTGCCACAAATTTGTTGTTGGGGCTGTGGGGAATATTTAAGGTGGCCATACACGGACCGATTTTTTACTTACAAACGACCGATTCCCGAACGATCCGATGCTATCGTTAAGTTATCGTATAGTTGGTGGTGTACGAACGATCGTCGGCCCACTAAACGAGCCGACATTATCGTCCCCAAAATCGATCGGCCAGGTTTAAAAATTTTGGTCGTTTAACGATAAAATCTGCCAGTTGGTGTGAGTGTCAGACATTTGTCTTTCAACGATTGTTCTCTGCGCATGTCACGATTGCCAGCAACGACATCGATCGTATGTAGATGTACGATCGTAGGTATTTTACGATAATGATGCGACAAAATCTTTCCCGAATTATTGTTGCCCGTGGATGGCATATCGTATGGGAACTCGATCGCCATACGATCGTTTGTCGATATAATCGTTCATCGCACAACGAGCGAAATCGCCTCGTGTATGGCCACCTTTACTCTTGAGCCACAAGTGCCCTAGAGTGGCCCTGAATACATGCACTAAGATTCCCACATAGATTTTCCTTTCATGCTTCTTGGGTCCAATATAATATGTTTTTGATGCAACAGTACAGCTGAAGTTTCTGTCCTGTGACTAGGGTGCTCATTTCCCGTCCATAAGATTTTTAGTACTTATGTTATATTATGTTATATATATATGCTACAGAGTCACACAATGCAGTATTTTGACTGACTTGAAGGCAGCGGAAGGAGATGGCTGCATGTTCTACACCAGTGATCCCCAACCAGTGGCTCAGGGGCAACATGTTGCTCACCAACCCCTTGGATGTTGCTCTCAGTGTCCCCAAACCAGAGTTATTTTTGAATATCTGACATGGTGGCAAGTTTTGGTTGAATAAAAACAAGATTTACAACCAAATAAAACCTCCTGTAAGCTGATAGTGTGCATAGAGGCTACTTAATAGCCAATCGTAGCACTTATTTAGCACCCTATGAATTTTAATGATGCTTTTGTTGCTCTCCCAGTCTTTTTACATTTGACTGTGGCTCACGAGTAAGAAAGGTTTGGGATCCCTGTTCTACGCATTAAAATGCTGGCTTAGGTGAGAGAAAACTTCACACGGTGGCAGTGCTGTATGGTAATTTCTTTTAGTGCTAATATTTCATTATTACCTAGGGTCACAGCTATATATTATTATTATGATACTTTATTTATATCGCAATAGCTATGTCAAGTAACTGCAGTAATGGTGGTAAAGGTGGGTTTGAACTACAGGTTGGAACATTTTTCTCAGATAACAGTAATATCTGTGCATGTATTGCCTATCTGATGATATTCATGGGCAGGGCCAGAACTAGGGGTAGGCAGAAGAGGCAGCTGCCTAGGGCGCAACGATTGAGGGGCGCCAGGCATGAGCCTCTCCTGCCTACCCCTAGTGCTACTTTGTCATTGCCACCGCCGCTTGTCATTAGAGGCGGAGGCAATGACCGATCTAATTGCCCCGCCCCCTGCCCCGCCTCCTGTGTTCGGGGGGCGGGGAGGTGGGCGGAGTTGGCCGACCGGGTTGCCTAGGGTGCCCGGTCGGCTTGGCCTGCCCCTGTTCATGGGTAAACTATGTTATGGGTAAATCAGTACAGCAAGGGTTAACCTGCAGATTCGTGCACCCCTTCACTGATCAGCCTGCATTCCTGAGTTCATCTCCACAGCCCAGCGATAAGCACAGGCCCCCTTACGCGGATGAATTCTGTTCTCAAGCTAGCCTTAGTTATGGCCTTGAAGACAGAACCACCTATTTGGCAAAGAGCTGCGACAGATATTTCTGTGCATGTACACTGGTAAACTGGTAATGCCTATGCTCATACGTTTCTTATGACGTATGCTACTATGTCACAAAGTCTATAAAAACCCTGTGCTCTCTTTGTTCTGTTGTTCTGACTTTTGACTTTGTTTAGAACCCACGTACATGTCAAATAAATCGTACCTATTTACCTCAAACAACCTGAAATTTCCATAACACCTACAATGTATTTTCGAGACATAACTTTCATTTGATCAGGGGAGGGCCAAGCTGACTGGGTGCCCTATGCAACCTGGTCAGCCACCCTGCCCCTGCAAGCTCCCTCCACCCGTGAATGACAAGTGGCGGGGACAATGACAAGGGTAGGCAGGAGAAAATAAAGGGCTGGTTTAAGCCCGAAACGTTGCTGTGTGCACTTGAGTAAAGTCACTTTTTTCTACAACATTTCCGGAGTGCTGCTGTTTTTTCATTTTATCCTGGATATTGTTTTACCCTGGCTGAGGGTTCAGCTTGCACCTGGGGCTACAACTAGCCGGTTTGTCCATTGTGTAGCACACCTTAATCAATTTGTTAAGGGTAGGCAGGAGAGGCACCCCCTCATTGATGTGCCCTAGGCTGGTGCCCCTCCTGCCTACCCCTAGTTTGGCCCTTCATATGATTGTTGTCTAACAATTATCAATAGCAAAAAAAACATTGTTAGATTTGTTATTTTTAGGGCTTTACTCCTACAATTTGAATCTGAATATCAGTTTTAGATTGTTACATTAAAATGTACAATTGATATCCAAACGTTTGACAAAAATATGAAAGTTTACACAGTGGGGATCTACATTTAACTGTGTTTGTGGTCTCCACTTTAAACAAGTTGTGTGTGTATATAACAATATATATACCCCTTAATAACCTGTTATGATTTTCTTAATTATAATTTTAGAATTACATACGATTAACAGGTTTGTTTTTTTAATTTCTACAACGTTCTTCGCTTGAAGTTCTGTTTACAAACGCCTAATAAGGTTCTAACGCCAGAGATTTGCAACCTGCAGGGGGCGCCATAAGGCAGGTATTCTCGCAAACTGCAAGGAGCTCTGTCGTCAGCAGTGTGCGCCGGAAGTGTGTGCGGTGGAGGCGTCTTGTTTTAGAGACTAAAAGAAATGGCAGCTGTGGATATCAGAGGTATGTAATTCATCTTGCTGCTCCTGAGAGAAGGGAAAGAAAGCGACGCGAAGCAATATATAACGTATATGTGGTTTTTATATGGATCTCGCTGTCTGTGTGAAAACTCAGTGTTTACTGCTCTATTCCTCTCCGTATTTCTCATGCAGATAACTTACTTGGCATCTCCTGGGTGGACAGTTCCTGGATCCCCATATTAAACAATGGAACAGTCTTGGACTATTTCTCCGAGAGGAGCAACCCGTTCTACGATCGAACGTGTAACAATGAAGTGGTTAAGATGCAAAGGCTGACACTCGATCATTTGAAGTAGGTTTTAAATGGGACACGTACATTGTTTTATTCTGCAGGGAAGGGTAGTTCTGCATACGAGTTAGCAGTGTTCTGTGTAAAATACTTATAATATATACTTATACTTACTCTTATTTACTGTAACGTATGAGAGCACAGTGTATGTATGTATGTATAACTTTATTTATAAAGCGCCACAAGGGTACGCAGCGCTGTACAATCTTACAGAATACAAAATTACACACAGGGAGGACAAGTGATATAATAAATAAGTACAATAAATATATATATATATAAGTGCCATGCGGTATGAGACACAGTAGGAAGGAGGTCCCTGCCCCGTAGAGCTTACAATCTAAGTGTAATGTGGAAGAAGAACTATTCTTTGTTTTATGTTATAATTGCATTTATGTGTGTGAATGAAAGATGGCAGAAGGGAAAAAACATGGGGTAGATTGCCAATATTTTAACCCCTGCATGATTTCCAGCTCTGCAGGCAGCAAAATGCTCACAGTTGCACTTATATTAATCTAAATTGTAATGACCTAGCCCTGCAAGGGCACTCACAGGCCAAGCAATCATCACTCAAAAATGAATGGACAGTTGTGAGTGTTCAGCCTCTCACCCATAGAGCTTGCAATTGCCCCATGTGCCATTGTCCTAATTGAGTTTATTAGAGTTGGGCGGTATGACCAAAAATTTATATCACGGTATTTTTCAAAATTATATCGGTGTCACAGTATTTGACGGTATTTTTTTTTGCATGCATGATTAGGTGTTAACCCCATTTCCTAATAAATTAGAGAATAATTACTGCAGTATTGAAATTCAGAGTCAGGCAAGCAAAGGATCGGCAACAGAAAGTCGTAAGGTAAATCAGGCAGGCTTAGTTTCCCAGGCAAGGCCGCAGACAACATAGCACAGGAGGAGGCGTTTGATAGCTTTAAATACCCCCCACGCATGCGCAGAACTGGCGCCGTCAGCGCATCACAGACGTGCACGCTTTGACATGTACGTGCGCTTTGACGCACACACACCTGGACGCGCATGCGCAACGTCCCGCGGACAACGGGACGCGCGCTAGACCGGGCCGCACGGGTGAGTACCCTGACACCCTGGTATTGCGGTATCTGAAAAATGAATATAGTTTTTTTTAAAAAACACCGGTATTCGGTATTAAACTGTATATCGCCCAGCCCTAGAGTTTATTATTAAACTATAGTTTTGACATTTAATGCAGAGTTTAATGGATGGTTTCCTCCGAGATTTCTCTGAGTGCTCCTCCAACCCAGTCCAATGCTGGTGGTGTGGGACTTTGTGCTGTAAAATCTTTTATCTGTGCCCAGCTATTAAAGGAGAAGGAAAGGTAAAAACTAAGTAAGCTTTATCAGAAAGGTCTATGTAAATACAGCTATAAGCACTTACAGTAAGTAAGTAACTTACAGTCCTCTATCAAAAGAAACAAAGGATTTCTTGTTTTTTTTTTTTTTTTTGTAAGCATGATGTTCCAGTGTCTGATTTTCTCTCTCAGAAACATCCTTAATTCCTCTGGCCAAAGTCTATGCAGTTCTCTTCTCTCTCCTCTCCCTTCTCCCCTCTCCTGCTCCCCCTTCTACCAGAATGCTAAGAATTCCCTCCCCCCTTCCTTTAGGAATGTGTGAGCTGAACTATAATGGCTAGACTGCAGGCAGGAAGCTACTTAAAATGGCAGCTGCTATCATAAGCAAACGGAGAAAGCTTCTGAAGCTCTTTACACAGGTATTGTAATGGTTTCTGCAGAATAAATATATTGTTCTAGGTGGCACTAATGTGGCAAATCTATTGGCAGTAACATGCCAAAATGACTTTCCTTCTCCTTTTAAAGGGCACCTATCACTTACAAATTGTTTCCTTCTCTTTATGTTCTGGCTAATGGCCCCTACTCTGGAGGGAAAGCAATAGTATTTTTCCTAAGAAAAGTCCCCTGTCTTGCTCTGTACCAGGCGGGAGGAACACACACACACACACACACACACACACACACACACACACACACACGAATAATGAGCGGGTGTCCCAGTTTGCTCATTACGCGCGTGACATAAAAAAGGGGGGTGCTGACTGATAAATATCACACCCATATACATAACAAGTGAACTGGAAACTCACTCATGTGCCCTCCTTTGGGGGAAACAATTTTTAAGTGTGCAATACAAAGTACCATCTTGTCATCCACTATAGAGCAGAGTGCATACGATTTATTCATTATTTGCTAAAATAACTGTGCAACTGAGTGTTAGGAGTTCCAATACACAGTTGATATGAGGTCTCTGCACATAGAGCTTACAATGCTCCACAAGTGCTGCCCCTCCCTGCCTGTCCCTGCACTTGTTACCTGCCATATACAGAATTCAATTTAAGGTTCTTTTACTTACCTACAAAACACTGGTGCCGCACCACTCTATATAACCACCCTAATGCCCAAGTACACCCCCAGTCGCAACCTTCTCTCTGCACATGACCTGCTTCTCTCCTCCTCACTCAGAGGATAGTCAGATTCCTCTCACTCTCGCATCCAGGACTTCTCACGTGCTGTACCCAATCTCTGGAACGCTCTGCTCCATCCCATTAGACATTCTCAGAGTCTCCAGGCTTTTAAACAATCACTTAAAACTTGCCTTTCCAATCAAATCTATAATCCAAGCCCTCAGCAACTTGATTACCCACTGAACACCCCTACTCTTTGCTCGCATACTCACTAACCACTGGTTTTCACCTCTTACTCTGCACTTACCGTCACTTTACAAACAAACTAGAACTCTACCAAATTACATTACCAAGTACCAATAATAATTGATGACATCACTAACCTCCCTCCTACGCTTGTCAGTGCGTCTTTCAGAATGGGCAAGATGAGAACAAAGGGGATGCAAGGCTCTCTCTTGCTCCCCCTCCATTAGGAATGTGTAATCTGAGCTATAAGGGCTAGAGCTATACAGCAGGAAGCTATAAAAACCAAGCTAAAATGGCAGCTGCAATCTTAAGCAAACAGAGAAAGCTTCTAGGGCTCTTTACTCCGGTATGGTAAAGCTTTCTGCAAAATAAATATAGCATTCTAGGTGGCACTAATGTGGCTAATCTATTGGCAGTAAAATGCCAAAATGACTTTCCTTCTCCTTTAAGCCTGTAAATGCTGCCCACTGCATATTGAGCCTGATTTTCAATCTGGTGAAAGCTGCACAGTGCAGTATCCGTAACCTAGTCATCACCTGTCTACCCTCAGTGTCACCTTTTACTTCTGCTGCTGCCACCCTTTAAAAATCCAGGTCTCATAGTACATGATGGAGACAGAAGGGTACACTTTAGACTGTGGCGTTTAAAGAGTTGCATTGTATTTTAACATCTAAATACTTAATTAGTTTTCTTATTCTTGTTTATCAGTCAGATGGTTGGTATAGAATATATTTTACTTCATGCTCAAGAACCAATATTGTTCATCATCAGAAAACAGCAGAGGCAGTCTCCTACACAGGGTAAGCTATAAAATGTATAAAGTAAAAACTATTTTAAAAGGAATTCTCTAATTAGTGCTGTTTTGTTTGTGATCCAGGGTCACAAACAGAGCTGTCTGTTTTCTGTCTTATTTCCTAATGATGTGTGTCCAGGTATAGTTTTACTAATTTTTGTTTTAATGATTTTTGTTTTCGCAGTGATTCCACTGGCAGATTACTACATCATTGCTGGAGTGATCTATCAGGCACCAGACCTAGGATCAGTTATCAACTCCAGAGTAGTAAGACTCATATGTTGTCTTATTTATTTGAAAAATAATATTTGTTAAATTTATTTGTATTAAATGGGCAGTATACCTCATTAAATTCAGGTGATTAATTGTGTTCTGGAAATGTATTTTGCCTATTGACATATTTAATAAATATGTATTGTTTTCCTTATTTGTTGAACCTAACAGGACAAACGGGGGATGAAAGTTGATTCTTTTGGTAACTTCCTTGCTCTTAAGGGCTCTGGCACACGGGGGAGATTAGTCGCCCGCGATTAACTCCCTGTTCGCGGGCGACTAATCTCCCCGAGTTGCCTACCCCTGCCATCCCACCGGCGAACATGTAAGTCGCCGGCGGGATGGCAGACGCGGCGGCGCGATTTCGCGCAAATCGCCGAAAAAGACTCGCGAGTCTTTTTCGGCGATTTCCGGAAATCGCCCCGCCGCGTCTGCCATACCGCCGGCGACTTACATGTTCGCCGGTGGGATGGCAGGGGTAGGCAACTCGGGGAGATTAGTCGCCCGCGAACAGGGAGTTAATCGCGGGCGACTAATCTCCCCCGTGTGCCAGAGCCCTAAGAGCAATTCTGGGAGTAGAAGGCAGTTAATCATATTACCAGGACCTTGTGTGTTATTTTCTGCAGGCTGAGAGGAAAAGCGGATCTGTTCCCTTTCATATCCATGTGTATCTGCATCGAAAAGTACAGATTTCACCTGATTGCATGGAGTGGAGGTGCTATTGCGTTTTTTGGTCCAACCTCGGTTATGTGTACCTGCACTCAGACGGAAGCAATATGTTTCGGGGCAGATACATGGGGATGAGAAAGGGAGCTGATCTGCTTCTCTCAGCCTGCAGAAAAAATGCAGGCTAAGAGAAGCAGAGCAGATGCCCTGTGTGTCCATGGCCTAATGAACTTCTCATTATCTCTGTTTAACCAAACTCCTCTGATTACAGGGAAGGGATTGGAAGGTAATTAAGAACAATGACCTATTTGTGCTTTCCAATAATATATGTATAAAAGGAAAAAACAGGCACAATGTTTTTAACAAATTCTTAATAGTTGGGGTCATATTGAGTACATACCATGTATATAAGTTGGGCACATCTCCCCCACCCAAACCACACCTTTTGTACTGCATATATCCCCTCCATTCGCTAACACCATTTCATTTTCCTAAAACAAATAAATGCTTTCACATGGCCGCCATTTTCCCTCCCACACATCTTCAGTGACATTCATTCATGTGTGCACTGTAAAGTTCATGCAATGAAGAATGCAGGCTTACACAGGCAGAACTTACTTTGATAAGTACTGCTTGGATTGAGCACTGTAATAGCTAAACTAAGCTCAGGAGAGGGGTTAGGAGGAAAAACTATTATAGAGCACAGGCAAGAAGCTTGCTGCCTGTTAAGACAAGGTTATGTATGCCCACCTATTTTTTAATTTATGTATTTAAATACTCCTGCACTGCCACCTCTTAGGAGAGATGTGAGCTGTGTCTTTGCAGTGATAGTATGACAGCAGTTTGCAATGAGCCTAGAGTATTAAGTAAAATAAAAAGAATTTCCGCAGAAACATTTATTCTTTGGTGTTTATTGAAGTAACACTTTTGAATTTTATTACAATTTCTTGACACCTTTGAGATGTTGTAATACAATATCTGGAATCTCCAACAAGTTTTTGTGGCTGTCAAAATATTGTTAGTTGTTACTGGCATTATGTAAGCTGGAAGGCTGCATTTAATATTAAGATGGCAGTAGTGATAGAGCCCAGCTGATACAGTGTTTCATTCCTTATGTTAGCATTACAGCAATAATATGAAAATCTGTAGGTTTGTGTTTAACAGCAAATGAATTTTGTCTTTGTAGCTAACTGCAGTGCATGGGATTCAGTCAGCATTTGATGAGGCAATGTCCTACTGCCGTTATCACCCATCTAAAGGCTATTGGTGGCACTTTAAAGACCAGGAAGAAAGAGGTATACATTTCTTTAAGTATTCATAGCTTAAGTGAAATTAATTTGCCTATTTTAGTGCTGTAGTAGAGAATCTGTCATTTTTAACATCCCCGCGTCAACAAACATTAATTTATTTTTAGTTCTTTACAACTACTCCTAGTTCTTCGGTGTTCATTATTTTGAAAATGTGTCCTAGACATATTAATGAAAAAAAATTGAATAGTTTGTTTGACTGAAGAGTACAAATGAACAGTGGTTTCTTTTTACCCCTATTTCCACTGCAATTTAAGAAGGGGCTGGATGGCTTCTTAGCAAGTGAGGGAATACAGGGGTATGGGAGATAGCTCTCAGTACAAGTGAGGGAATACAGGGGTAGGGGAGATAGCTCTCAGTACAAGTGAGGGAATACAGGGGTAGGGGAGATAGCTCTCAGTACAAGTGAGGGAATACAGGGGTAGGGGAGATAGCTCTCAGTACAAGTGAGGGAATACAGGGGTAGGGGAGATAGCTCTCAGTACAAGTGAGGGAATACAGGGGTAGGGGAGATAGCTCTCAGTACAAGTGAGGGAATACAGGGGTAGGGGAGATAGCTCTCAGTACAAGTGAGGGAATACAGGGGTAGGGGAGATAGCTCTCAGTACAAGTGAGGGAATACAGGGGTAGGGGAGATAGCTCTCAGTGCAAGTTGATCCAGGGACTGGTCCGATTGCCATTTTGGAGTCAGGTAGGAATTTTTTCCCCTCTGCTGCAAATTAGAGAGGCTTCAGATGGGTTTTTTTGCCTTCCTCTGGATCAACTAGTAGTTAGGCAGGTTATATATAGGCATTATTGTTGAACGTGATGGGCGTATGTCTTTTAAAACCCAACTTACTATGTACTATGTTACTATGTATTTGTAGAGTGTGGGAGGAGACACAATTAAGTGGTCACACTTCCTACGTTCTATTTAAATTCCCCTGTGTGCTAGAAATGCCAAGGCCTATTTTGAATCTCTGTTTGAACCTGATGCCATGAGTGTCCTCATAAGATATTTCAAAGCAGCAAAAAAAAAAAATCAAAACTGCTGTGTGAAAGGTGCAAACCAGGATATGGACGGATGATGCCAGGGGCCTACCCTAAGGCTGATGCCACACCAGGCGTAGGGCTGATTTTTTCGGCAAGCGGAAAAACGCTTGCCGAAAATTCAGCCCTACGCCTGCTACTTGTGCCTGCACCCAAATGAATGGGATACGCTCGGGTGAAGGCACAAGTAGCCGATATACGCATGAAAACGCGAGACTTTGCATTCTCTCGCGTTTTCATGCGTATATCGGCTACTTGTGCCTTCACCCGAGCGTATCCCATTCATTCGGGTGCAGGCACAAGTAGCAGGCGTAGGGCTGAATTTTCGGCAAGCGTTTTTCCGCTTGCCGAAAAAATCAGCCCTACGCCTGGTGTGGCATCAGCCTTACTTGTTGGTCCGACTCTGGGGGAAAAAAAAGTAAAGAGTTTAGTTATGATTTCATGAACTGGGAGGTGCGGCAGTGAAGATATCAAAATTTGCACCAGAACCACAAACCTCTGTGCATGCCACAGGATTTCAGTGTTAGGTGACAGTACTAAATTATTGGAAATATGATGCAGCTAATTTGCAGATGGAGTTCATAAGTTATTTTGATGTGTAATAGATACTTTTCATATTTGTGTTGTTGGCGCTTTAAAGCGGACCTGTTACCTCCCACGATTATTTTAAAAAGCATATCAATGCAATCTGCAGCTTACATGGACTTCTAATCCCCCTCTGCTACCTCTGTTAGATAAGCCATTACGCTGTGAATCCCCCGTTGCTTCTGAGGTATGGAAGACGAAGGGGCCATTTTTATCCTCCATATTCTGCCTTCTTAATCTCGCGCATGCGCAGTAGATGAAATCGTGCGCATAGCATAGCGTTCTACAGAAAACAGCGCGAGATTAGGCCTTGGGCATAGTGGCGGAGCTGACTGGATTTGATTGACAGCGTTTAGAAACGAGTAGCTGTATCTTTGAAAATACTCAACAAAATGAAAAAAACAAAAAAAACAAGGGTTTACTGGAATGTGAATTCTAGCAGTAGGAGATTTTTAAGGTAAGGGTGACAGGTCCGCTTGAAGCATGTGTGCCCCCTTTTGTTCTTTCAGACAAAACCAAGCCAAAAGCGAAGAAAAAAGAGGAAGCCAGTTCACACTTCCAGAGACAGCGGGTAGATGCTTTGCTCATGGAGCTTAGGCAGAAGTTCCCTCCAAAATTTATTCAGGTATGTCTGGCTTAAAAACACAAGGCGTTTATTAGCCAGGTTTGTGTGACTGCCATAATGCCAGGTAGACTAAATTGAAATAAGTGCTTTGTTAGAGCTTCTTAGAAAAATTGTGAAGCATAACGTGTCGCCTTCTTTATGTTTCAGCAAAAGACTGGAGAAAAACCTGTACCAGGTAAGAGAAAACTGCCTTGAATTATTGTGATCACCCTATAGTGTACATCCAACCAAGCTTTGACATAACTTACATTTCAATCACCATCTAATGCCTCTAGAGCTTGTGTTGAATTGTGGCCTTTCTGTGGCTTTCTTTTACACTCCTTCCAGTTTTCCCATATTTGGACTTACTCCAAATGTATAGAAAATTGCTCTTCTGAGCTTTTATGCTTAAAAGTTTGTAAGCATTTGTGCTTAGAAGTTTGCTAATATAAAAAGTTCTATGCACAGAAAAGAGCAGAGAGGAGTCATCTGACTCAAAAGATCAGAAAACCTTTCTCTTCTTATATTTCCTCCCATCTGTTGGACCAGTCAGCAGAACAGACAAGCAGATTGCTTGTTGTTTCAGTTTCATTATCTAAGTAGTTCTGTTAATAATTCTGAAAACTTAAAAAAATAATGTATATTGCAAAAGTGCTCAGAGGAGCAATTGTACATGAATATATTTTAAGGGTTTCCTTTAGTTTTGCATCTCAGTGTTTAACTTTCCACAAAAAACAGAGAATCAGTATTTATCTGTGAGGCAATAAATACTGAATAAGCTGCAAAACAGATTTTGTAGCACACAAATAACCTATTTTGTTACAATGACATTTCTCTTGGGCCCTACGTTATAAATCTTCATGATCTCAGCAAAAATGGTGCTGATTCAGCAACAAGCATAGTCGAGGCCAAAAGCGATAAAGACTTTGTATAGGAAGGAAGCAGCAGATCTTGAAACATCATTCTAAATCGGGTCAGGCTATTAGAGTAAGGATAGAATATTAACTGGAGAACAAGTATAATGGTAAAGAACTGAAGAGTGCAGCAGAAACTGGTACCTTTCTAGCTGTTTTGAATAGAAATCACAAAGGACAAGGAAAGCCTATTTCACTGTGGGGGTTAGCCCCCTCCAACTTCCAACCCTAATATAACTTAATTTCTCATTATGTACCAGTTTTGAGATTTGTTGACTTGTTACACATACCAAACTGCTTGAAATAGTTTAATTGGAGATACCTTAAGGGGTGTAAAATATTACATGTAGCTGCAGAGCCTGTACGTCTCTAAAACTGCCTCATGGGCATACTGGAATGTTCAGTGCAGCTGCGGTGTGCATCTGTGTCCAGGAGTAGAGCTCAGAATTAGGCGTGTAGGAAAGGTACGAGAAGGATATAGTACAATGCATTCTTTTGCAAATTTTATAGTGCACTGAGCTCCATGTGTGCAGGCCACATTCATACACTTAGGGGCTGATTTACTAATCCACGAATCCGAATGAGAAAAATTCGGATTGTAAAACGAACATTTCGCGACCTTTTCGTATTTTTTGCGATTTTTTTTCGTCGCCGTTACGACTTTCCCGTAAATTGTTGCGACTTTTTCGTAACCGGTACGACTTGCGCAAATTGTCGCGACTTTTTCATAGCCATTACAAATTTCGTGAATTGTCGCGACTTTTTCATTGCCATTATGCCTTTGGAGAATTGTCGCGACTTTTTCATTGCCATTATAACTTTCGTGAATTGTCGCGACTTTATCATAGCCATTACGACTTTCGCGAATTATCGCAACTTTCGTATTGAGAGCTCGAAAAAGTCGCGACAATTCGCGGAAAAGTCGCAAAGTACCGATCATTACGAAAAAAAGCATTCGGACGCTTTTCGGACGTTCGTGGATTAGTAAATGTGCCCCTTAGAGGGGTGAAGTAGGCAGATTTTTAACCCAATCTGAATGTGTCACATTTATTATGTAGAGAGCTTCCTTGATATTTATGCTTGATCCATATGTTATTACAGGCTATAATCTTCCTTAGCTTTAGGTGGAGTGTAAAATATGCTGAGAAGAAAAGATTGTGGTCCAAACCACAGAGCCCTTAAATTCTTCTGCATTTGACTTATTTTATTTGCTGCCAGATGCTACACAGAAATGTAAGGCACACCCAAAGGGAAAATAAACATTATATGAATGTAAGAGGCAGTACTCATTCAGTACCTGGGAAATAAATAAATACATACACAGACCAATTAGCAAATACAATTGTTAATTGTACAGTAAACTTAATGAATACATGCGTAAGGGGTACATTGGCAGAAAATGTAGTTACATAGATAAAACTGTTTTAGATCTATACATAATTATATTTGTAGCATTTTATGGGTTAAATCTTTCCCAAGCTGCAATTACCTCTGCATTTTAGTTCTGGAACCCTCATTTATAAACCCACATTTATAAAGAAGCTGCAGTGCTGGGTGCTTTTTTCATTTTTGTTTGGTCTGTGTTTAAAATTCCCCTCCCTCAAAAGGATTCTGCCATGTCAGCTTTTATGGTTCCTTGAAGGATTGGGAGGTTTGCCAAATTCTTGTTATAGACATTATAGATATAATACAATGTAGGGGGAGACAAGCAAGTGATCATTGCAGGGACATTGCACCTTGCAGACAGATAACTAAACTGTTTCAAGACTAAAAATGCCCAGGCTGCCCCCATGTGCCCATCACTCTTATTATGGTACCATTTTTTGCTACAATAAAGATAAATCAGTTCAGAACTTTTTCCACCTTTAATGTGACCTATAAACTGTACCACTCAATTGAAAAACAAAATGAATTCTTTTAGGGGGAGGGAAGAAAACCAAAAAAACTAAAATAATGTGGTTGCATAAGTGTGCTCACCCTTAAACTAATACTTTGTTGAAGCACCTTTTGATTTTATTACAGCACTCAGCCTTTTTGGGTATGAGTCTATCAGCATGGCACATTTTGACTTTGCAAGATTTGCCCACTCTTTGCAGAAACACTCCAAATCTGTCAGATTGCGGGGGCATCTCCTGCGCACAGCCCTCTTCAGATCACCCCACAGATTTTCAATCGGATTCAGGTCTAGGCTCTGGCTGGGCCATTCCAAAACTTTAATCTTCTTCTGGTGAAGCCATTCCTTTGTTGATTTGGATGTATGCTTTGGGTCGTTGTCATGCTGAAAGATGAAGATCCTCCTCTGCTTTCTAGCAGAAGCCTGAAGGTTTTGTGCCAATATTGACTGGTATTTGGAACTGTTCATAATTCCCTCTATCTTAACTAAGGCACCAGTTCCAGCTGAAGAAAAACAGCTCCAAAGCATGATGCTGCCACCACCATGCTTCACTGTGGGTATGGGGTTCTTTTGGTGAAGTGCAGTATTGTTTTTGCGCCAAACATATTTTTTTGAGTTATGGCCAAAAAGTTCAACCTTGGTTTCATCAGACCATAACACCTTTTCCCACATGCTTTTGGGAGACTTCAGATGTGTTTTTGCAAAATGTAGCCTGGCTTGGATGTTTTTCTTCGTAAGAAAAGGCTTTCGTCTTGCCACTGTACCCCATAGCCCAGACATATGAAGAGTATGGTAGATTGTTGTCACATGTACCACACAGCCAGTACTTGCCAGATATTCCTGCAGCTCCTTTAATGTTGCTGTAGGCCTCTTGGTAGCCTCCCTGACCAGTTTTCTTCTTGTCTTTTCATCAATTTTGGAGGGACGTCCAGTTCTTGGTAATGTCACTGTTGTGCCATATTTTCTGCACTTGATGATGACTGTCTTCGCTGTGTTCCATGGTATATCTAATGCCTTGGAAACTCTTTTGTACCCTTCTCCTGACTGATATCTTTTAACAATGAGATCCCTCTGATGCTTTGGAAGCTCTCTGTGGACCATGGCTTTGGCTGTGGGATGCGACTAAAAAAATGTCAGGAAAGACCAACTAGAGCAGCTGAACTTTATTTGGGGTTAATCAGAGGCACTTTAAATGATGGCAGGTGTATGCTGACTCCTATTTAACATGATTTTGATGTGATTGCTTAATTCTGAACACAGCTACATCCCCAGTTAGAAGAGGGTGTGCACACTTATGCAACCACATTATTTTAGTTTTTTTGGTTTTCTTCCCTCCACGTAAAAGATTTCAGTTTGTTTTTCAATTGAGTGGTACAGTTTATAGGTCACATTAAAGGTGGAAAAAGTTCTGAAATGATTTATCTTTGTCTCATTTTTGTACAGCACAGGAACCTGACATTTTACCAGGGTTGTGTAGACTTTTTATATCCACTGTATACTAACATTTATAACGTACTGTTTTGTTTTCAGTGGAACAAATAAAGAAGGAAGCCGAACCACCTGCCGAAACTATAAAACAGGAAGAAAAAGAGCCAGTGAAAGTAGCCCAGCAGGGAGCAACTCCTAAGGGGCCCCCAGAAAAAAGAATGAGGCTACAGTAGGAGGCTAAGCAATTGCCTTACAAACTCTATGTAATGGACTGATTCCAATACCATCATTACTAAAGCAGGAAACTGGCTTCATGAAATCCCAGCTTGTTGCAGGTTATATATGGACTCCAGTGGTACTGCATTTGTTAATACCTGTATGGGCATTTTGGTCCCAGAGGCATCTGCAGTGTGTGGAGGGTTACAGACCATAAAAATATATTTCTGAATTGTAGTTTGGATGTATAGAATGTGTCTTTTGAATGTCTTTTTTGTCTTTATATAAAATGACCATTTTTTCTAAATATAAACAAATTGAACACAAATGAAATAACTCCCGTCTGTACTAAAAAGAAAATCATGTAGCCTATATTGCTTTTTCTAAGGAAAAGGAAAGGTTCTATCACTAGGGGGAAGGCAAAATTTTTGGCACCCCCCATTCATTTCACTTACCTTATACCCCAGGTTCGTACTCCTGGTAGGAGAAAACTGCACCAGCCTGGGGTAGCTGCGAATGAGCGATCCTCTTCCTCCTGTCTTCTTTTTCTGCAATTCCAGGGCCAACACATGTGCATTAGAGTGACTCTGCTGCACAAGCGGCGCAAAGACAGAAGGAAGCTCTTTTGCTGATGCAGAAAGAGTCTCCTGATGGTTTCCTTCTCAGTCTTAGCAATAAATAAACTAGGAAATTAAAGGTTGGTAAATGTAACTATTGTACATTTCCCCATCAGTCCTACAACAAGCAGAGGGGCACTGATGGGGGGAGGGGTCTGTAAAAACTGATGTATTTAATGTATAAATGTTACAAACTCTGCAATAAAGTCAGCTCTTTGTGAATTAGACACAGATCTTTAAGAGGTAGGTCACCTTTAAATGATATTCTGAGACAACATGCAATTGGTCTTCATTTACTTTATTTTATTTCTGGTTTAACTATTTAGCTTTTTGTGTAGGAGCTAACAACACATGGTCCTCTGCACTTACCCAATATCAATATATATATAGGACAATAAGACATGCATTAAGCTACCAAGAAATTCCTTTATCTTTAAATAAAACAGGGATTGTTTGTCCATACATCGCAATATACTTCAAGCTGGCCAACTACGTCAAAGTTATCAACGATCTGGCCAGTCCTACACTTTTGTCTGATTCGTTAAGAATTTTACTGCTTTAATATGACTTTAACAAATCTCAGCAGCTATCTGGCTGCTAGGGTCGAATTTTGGGGTGAACTTGCCAAAATAGTGTTGTGGCCCCATGTCTGAATGGCAGCAATTTAAATTTCCCCTCTGAAAGTCAACGAGTGACATCTGATTGCCGGTTGGTGGCTCCGCCCACTTTTTTTCTAACCTGGAACTGCAGTTACCCAGTGACTAGCTCTGCAAAGTTTAGGGACCCTAGGATTAATAGTTAAAGAACAGCAGGAGTTTAAATTTAAACCAATAAAAGTCAATAGGTAAATTGCATATAGTAGGCTGACTAAGAAGAGGTCACTTGGTAGGCCTTGAATTTTGGTTTGAGTTTTGGAGGCCCACAAAGGAGAAAGATGATATGATAGAAACATAGGGAAGCATAATTTGGCAGTGGGACATGGCTAGATCAGGAGGACACAAGAAGGGTCAAAGAGGATACCTAAAAGGGGATTAAAAGGTAATCACCTGATTAAAAGGGAAGGGGGGGGGGGGGGGGGGGGGGGGGGTCCACACGAAGCAAGAGATGGCAATCCAGTGCAACAGGTTCTGGCAGCAGCCAAGGGATAAATGAAGACAGCATTTAAAGCCAGGACCTTTCTTTGTGTGTTTGTACAATGGTGGGGGAAATGAAGGTGGCAACATAAAAGCAAAAGTTAATGAGCAACAATCTGAGCAGCATGAGAAAGACTACAGGAACAATAACATATAGGGCTTGCATATGGTGTTTTCATAGTTGCCATTCTTTTGCCTATGCCAGTGGTTTCCACATGCTTCATAAGCCTAAAATGTTGTAATTGTAAACAGAAGAGGGCTGAGTACAACAGGTAGCCAAGACTAAAAAGGAGCCGACAAGGCAATGACAAAACTGGAAATACAGAAGGAATGATGGCAATGGATTTAACTTCCTCTTATAAAGAGAGGAATGAGTAAAGTTTTTCCCTGAGCAACAGTACAGATACTATGGATTGTTTTCAGAAATAAAGGTATAGTAACACTCCCAAATGCACCTCTCATTTTTGGCTGGGTAAGTATTAGTAGAATAATTCATAACATGGGCAGAGCCAGAGGGGCTAGTACATTATCATGGGTGGCTTTAAAAAACAGTTGAATCATTATATATGGCTTCCTAGTTGGGTTTCCTGAATACATTTACCTATGAGGGTCACCCTTGTACTTAAGGTACCTTTTAATATGGGAACATTTGCCCTTTTAAAGGAAAAGTAACACTAACATTTTTTAAGTAAAAAATCTATTCTACACTGCTCCAATAATTGCCCTATCCTTCCCAGTGTTTATTATTCTGAATTCTTTATTAGAAAATACCTTGTAAAACGTTGCATCCGGTCACTCCAAAGAGATGCAGAATCCACAATGAACATCTCCTCCTAGCCTTCCTTCTGTACAGGCAAACAATTGACTTCGGACTTCTAAAGTCGGGCTAGGAGGAGATGTCGATCGTCACATAGTGGATTCTGCATCTTCTGTATCGCTGTATTTGACATGACCAGATGCAACGTTTTACAAGGTATTTTCTAATAAAAAATTCAGAATAATAAACACTGAGAAGGATAGGGCAATTATTGGAGTAGGGTAGAATAGATTTTTTACTTAAAAAATGTTAGTGTTACTTTTCTTTTAACTGTATCAGATAGGGCAACAATAAGAACTGTGTGGAGCTTGATGTTGTCCACCCATAGCTGACTTTGGCTTGAGTTTAGCTATACTTGTGGTCCTCCAGAAACTGTGAACTAAAATTCACAATAACAAAGAGAAGATGGTGCTGTTTCGAATTCATTATATTAGTAGTTTAAAAACACCAAAGAAGTTTTTCTTTTCTGGTTCACTGACTGACAGTAAAGCAGGGCATCCATCCCTGAATTAATTAAATGATCCTTACCTGACTATTGTTTTTGTGATGCTGTATCCTATGTAAGATGCTTGGGCCATGACATTTCAAAAAGGTTTTTCATCTTTCCATTACAAAAATATGGGATTTTGTCAATCCGCTAATAAATTATGCCCTACCAGCATCACAGGCATTGGCACTTAGTTGACTGCTCTTCTCCATCTCTAACATGGGTCTTTCTGCTGTCTCCTGAAAAGACTCTCATTATATGATACGTAATCTACCTAAAATGGAAGTCCTTGTAATTATTTCCCAAGAAACCAGAGACGCCCTGAATTGTTGGATGTAGCCATTCAGATTTGCAAAAGGAAAGTCTATCCTGGTGCCATGCTGGTTCTTTACCACATCTTGGCTATTTTGCAGCAAGGCTTAGACAAAAACTGCATTGCCTGGATGTTTGGCATACTCAGAGAATATCTGCTCCAAACAGAAAACATAAAGAAAGTGGAAAAATTGTTCATACATTTTGCTGCCAAAATTAAAGCATCAACATCATCTAAACAATCCCTTGCTAGGTGTATGATGGATAGTTAGGTATGTTACTCGCTACATGGTCCAATGTGCATACATTCACCAAACACTACAGGCTGGATATCAAGGATTCACATTAAAAGATCTTGAGTATGTTTCACTCTCTACTATATACAGTAGAACAATTTGATTTACACTTGCTGTAATTTCCTTTTCCTTGGAGTCCATGCAGCAGCACAATTTATTCCCTCCCAATAACCAAAGTCTCAGCGTTGCGCACAAATTGCTGGTGGGTGGATAGAGGTTGCTACAGATTCTTGCTTTTTAACTTATCCTTTCCCATCCTGCCCGTATGTGATACTGCATGGACTACAAGGAAAAGGAAATTATTCTATAAAACTAACTATAAATTTAGTTTGTTTTTTGGCTGGGCGCATTTCTTTTTTTGCAATATTTCCATTTCAGTGCCCCTACATGCCACATTGTTTAGAAAATCTAATAATAAGAGAAATGGTACAGGTTACTGTGCTCATAAAGGGCAAATCATATAGCAGTCCTGGAGCAAGGGTTAAACACACTGGCAAGATGTATTTGGGGCTTTTAGCTGTGCTTGAATTGTACCAACTCAGAGGCATGCCAGGAAACTGACTATAGGCGCTACCCTTGGCATCAAAGCACTGCTCCTGCCCACTGGATCCTAGGCTGTTGTAGGGACAGAAATCCTTAATGCATTTGTCCCTGTATTCACACTGCTTTACAAAGTGTGCAAAAATGATCAGTGTGTGGCCTTGCTGTCTTGGGGCTCAGGGCTGCCATTTCCAGTTGTCAGCAGGTCACTGTGGTAGAGCTTGAGTCTTCTTCTGAGGTAAGGAGTTTTCTTTACCTGGAAATGCCCAATTTTTTGCCCAAAGGCCTCTCTGGTGTGCAGATAGGGAACTGCATGGTCTAACACAGCCTGCATGATGCTGTAAGGGCACGAGACGCACAAAGAAATATTCTGATTTCATACACAAATTGACCAATGGTCACAGGAAAGAATGTAATTACTATGTGTATGGTCACCTTTAGGGTTGCCACCTTTTAAAAAAAAATCAGGTGGGGCCGCAAGTGGACAGGCAGTGATGTAAATGGAAGGGACAGTGATGTCACAGGGTGTAGTTGTGATGTCAAAGGGGGAGGGGCCAGGCTGGCAAGGACTTAAACAACACAGGATTAGGTTAGTGTTGGAGTAAAAAGGGTCGGATTTGAGGCAGGTTGGGGGCAGAGTGACAAGTTTTTACAAATTTACCAGCAAGAACATTGCCAGCATATTTGTAATACCGGCCCTGGCTTGGCCAGCAACACTACTTTGGCTACCAACTGTAACATCTGAAAAGCCTTTGCAGTCATGTTGACCACTGACCACATTCTATGAGAAGATGTTGCCCTACCAATATCTGATTGAAACGCTATGAGTTTTTAGCTGGGGAAGGAGTCATTTAGGACAAAGGTCCACTCCTGGTATCTACCCACATATGAGCACCTTATCATATCAACAAACCACATGTTTGTTTGGTGGCAGACTCTACAGTGGAGGAAATAATTATTTGACCCCTCACTGATTTTGTAAGTTTGTCCAATGACAAAGAAATGAAAAGTCTCAGAACAGTATCATTTCAATGGTAGGTTTATTTTAACAGTGGCAGATAGCACATCAAAAGGAAAATCGAAAAAATAACTTTAAATAAAAGATAGCAACTGATTTGCATTTCATTGAGTGAAATAAGTTTTTGAACCCTCTAACAAAAAAAGACTTAATACTTAGTGGAAAAACCCTTGTTTGCAAGCACAGAGGTCAAACGTTTCTTGTAATTGATGACCAAGTTTGCGCACATTTTAGGAGGAATGTTGGTCCACTCCTCTTTGCAGATCATCTCTAAATCCCTAAGGTTTCGAGGCTGTCTCTGTGCAACTCTGTGCAACTGAGCTTGAGCTCCCTCCATAGGTTTTCTATTGGATTAAGGTCCAGAGACTGACTAGGCCACTCCATGACCTTAATGTGCTTCTTCTTGAGCCACTCCTTTGTTGCCTTTGCTGTATGTTTTGGGTCATTGTTGTGCTGGAACACCCATCCACGACCCATTTTCAGTTTCCTGGCAGAGGGAAGGAGGTTGTCGTTCAGGATTTCACGATACATGGCTCCGTCCATTTTCCCGTTAATGCGAATAAGTTGTCCTGTGCCCTTAGCAGAAAAACACCCCCAAAGCAAAATGTTTCCACCCCCATGCTTGACGGTGGGGACGGTGTTTTGGGGGTCATAGGCAGCATTTTTCTTCCTCCAAACACAGCGAGTTGAGTTAATGCCAAAGAGCTCTATTTTGGTCTCATCAGACCACAGCACCTTCTCCCAGTCACTCACAGAATCATTCAGGTGTTCATTGGCAAACTTCAGACGGGCCTGCACATGTGCCTTCTTGAGCAGGGGGACCTTGCGAGCCCTGCAGGATTTTAATCCATTGCGGTGTAATGTGTTTCCAATGGTTTTCTTGGTGACTGTGGTCCCTGCTAATTTGAGGTCATTAACTAACTCCTCCCGTGTAGTTCTAGGATGCTTTTTCACCTTTCTCAGAATCATTGACACCCCACGAGGTGAGATCTTGCGTGGAGCCCCAGAGCGAGGTCGATTGATGGTCATTTTGTGCTCCTTCCATTTTCGAACAATCGCACCAACAGTTGTCACCTTCTCTCCCAGCTTCTTGCTAATGGTTTTGTAGCCCATTCCAGCCTTGTGCAGGTCTACAATTTTGTCTCTGACATCCTTGGACAGCTCTTTGGTCTTTCCCATGTTGGAGAGTTTGGAGTCTGCTTGATTGATTGATTCTGTGGACAGGTGTCTTTTATACAGGTGACTAGTTAAGACAGGTGTCCTTAATGAGGTTGACTAATTGAGTAGAAGTGTCTAACCACTCTGTGGGAGCCAGAACTCTTAATGGTTGGTAGGGGTTCAAAAACTTATTTCACTCAATGAAATGCAAATCAGTTGCTATCTTTTATTTAAAGTTATTTTTTCGATTTTCCTTTTGATGTGCTATCTGCCACTGTTAAAATAAACCTACCATTGAAATGATACTGTTCTGAGACTTTTCATTTCTTTGTCATTGGACAAACTTACAAAATCAGTGAGGGGTCAAATAATTATTTCCTCCACTGTATATGGTGCTACTTTTCCACAAAGGCACCCTCGTGTACTAGACCCATAGGCTCACAGGTCAATTCTTTGTGCTTTTAAAGGGTTAGTTCACCTTAAAGGACAAGGAAAGGCTAAGTCACTTGGGGGTGCCAAAATGTTTTTGGGGTGCCTAACATTTTGGCACCCCCAAGTGACTTAGCCTTTCCTTCACCTTTACTATGTTATAGAATGGCCACTTTGTATCAACTTTTAAATTGGTCTACATTTTTTATTCTGTATAGTTTTTGAATTATTTCCCTTTTCAGTTTTCAAAAGGGGAGGGGGGGTCATTGACACTGACAGCAAAAAAAAAACAACTATTGTTTTTGTTACTTTTTAGTACTTATTTTTCATTCAGGCTCTCCTATTCATATTTCAGTCTCTCATTTAATGCACCACCTGTTGCTAAGGTAATTTAGACTCTGGCAACCAGATAGGTGCTGGATAGACAAACAAGAAGCTAACCACAAATAATAAAAAATAAAACCAACTGCTAATTGTCTCACAACAGCACTTGCTGCATTATACTGAAACTTACTTTAAAGGCAAACAAACCCCTTTAAGGCAATGTTTCTGTCTGAACACTCCAGTGCAAGATATAAGGCCACTCAAAGCTATTAATCCATTTTATATACAGACAAACACATCTGCTCATGGGAAGGAATGAATTAGTTGATTGCAGGAGAAACAATATCCACTGCAGATTGAGCACAATTGTATATATTGTCCAATACACAGCAATGAGTATATTGGGAGAGAGGGGGCTTTCTTCCATTGCTGCTCCCTTCATGCGCTGACTCCCCAGGAATCTTGCAGTCCTCAAACACAAGCTCACAGGTGTTAGAGCCCCTCATCCCCTGCTTATGTGCTGAACCCTGGCATCTCCTGCAGCAACCAATAAAAGAGAAGAACAAAACTCACACCAACAGCAGGACAAATACATGGCAAGATGCAGGGGGGGAGAGCAGGGTCGGACTGGGCCGCCGGTGCCCATGCTGGTATCCCTGGTAACTTCCCTTTCTAGTTAAATACTGATGGCTTCAGTGGGATATTACAAGGCAGGTTTGCACTTTATTCCTTGCATGCATCAAATACTCTCTTCTGTGTCGCCCTTGTTGCCACCTATTACATAATTACATACTACAGTTGTACGTTGTTGTGGTGTCTTAGTGTTTCTGTGCCATCTCTCTTATCTGTTGTTCTCTATATTCTCACCTGATCTTCTGTTTACTGACCCTTGGCTCATCTTCTGGATTGTCTGCTTGCCTCCACCTCGACCCTGTTATTGACCTGCGTGATTTCCGCCTGCCTTGACCTTAGCCTGTATTTCTGATAATTTGCCCTCTGGCTCCTCTGCCCCAAGACTCAAGAGGTTAATGCATTGTGGTGAGCTGCACAAAATAAAATGCTCCTACTTTGAGTTCCAATAAGTCCCTTATTGGGCTTAGGCTGATGTACACAATGGAGCTACATAATCAGTAAAAGTCAGATGTCATTTGGGGTGTGAACTAAGGGTAAATGGGGCTTCACACCAGCATCCAACTTATGAAAATTCTGTAAAAGGCCAATATAAAGAGGTTGGGAAAGAGCTGCTGGGCCCTGTACTAAATACCTGGGCCACTTTTTTTTTTTTTAAATGAAACTGTGTACAGTCCCATTGTCTTACTGTGTACTATGTTGGGCCTATTTTGAATTTCATTATGGGCCCGGTCTCCAATGGCCTTTTGTCATAGGTCTCCAGTAACTAATAACACACACCACTTACACCACTTAGCATACAAAGAACTGTACTATTCTGGTTTATATAGCATCAACATTTAGGTCCTTAGGTTTTTTCCCAAACTCAAGAATTTGTTAACAAATGCATATTTTATTCAGAGGAAATGATAGACTTCATATATAGCTGAATGAGATGAGACTTGCTATTGTGATTGTCCAATGAAACAGAGGGGATCTGACCAGTTCTCTATGCATTTGCAAAGGATTCTTGGGGGGGACCTTTTTTTCACCTTTGGCTCAATAAACCCCTATATAGGTGAATAGAGAACTGTGACTTTTCATCTTTTGGCTTTATTGTTATTAGGGTATTTTGGGTATGTAAGCACATAAATAGACCCCCTAGTGTATTCTTGGCAAACCGATAAAAAATAAGCCATAACTTTGTAACGGTGCAAAAATTTTTAAAAGCTATAAAGTGTCAAAATGTTTGTCTAGACTTTATATTTTCAATATTATAAAAAAAATATTCATGATAGTTCCCCTTTAACTAACATAAAAAGCACCAATCTTTAAGGGTTGCCACCCGGCCAGTACCCTCTGAATTGCATCTGGCTGACACAGGGGCATTTCTGGCCCGATTCGGTCCCGTGAGCGTGATTGCGCTCTCTGCATTAGTATAGCCGAATTTCTGTTTTAGAAATCGTAAATTTGGCTCTTAAAGTTACCAGGAGTGGCTTCTTAGCGCCCCTGGTAACTTCGGTGGCGTTGCCGCTGAGGTGTGTAACTTAAATTCGACTTATCGTAGCGCCTCTGGGAAGAGCAATCATCAAGTGAACAGAAAAGTCATCATGGTTTGTATAATGACATCAGAGTTGCATGGCGCCAACTTCATCACGCACACAGGCCAGATTTGTGAGGAGGCTACAAAGGCCGGGGCCTAGGGCGGCACAAACTTAGGGGGGGCATGCCGCCCCACTGCAGTGAAATTTAAAATTTTTGCTCCTATACAGAGTAATGGGGACCTCTCCCCACTGCTCCGTATGGGTGTTTTAGCGTAGCCGCATGCGTGCTCGCACGCAGGGGGGGGGGGTTGGTTGGCGCAGAATGAGGGCAGCCTTAGGGCACCCCCAGTAGAAGTCCTAATATTATGCACACCCCTTTTGTCCAGGTTCAAAACCCTGCAAAGGTGGCAACCCTACAGCCTTCCCTATAGGAAACATCCACAGATCAGGCCCAGACTGGCAGTCTGTGGAATCTGGAAACAAATGCCAGAGAGGCTGCTGTAAGATGCCACAGACTATATTCTGTATAGTATAGGGGGGCTTTTGGGGCCTCTGTGTACTTAGATTGTCAAGATCTATTTTAAACCCAATCCACACCTGCGCAGACATTGGTTTAAAAGGGTTTTAGCATCTGTGCCCTTTTTCCATTTATAAATAGCATTGTGTGCCGCCGCTTCTACCTCATAGCGGGATGTGTGGAACTACAATTCCCAGGATGCAGCGGGAGTCCGCGGCCCCACGTGGGTGTGAGTGCGGCAGAAAGTGAAAGTTCCCGGCGGCTGTGTCTCACCTTCAGCCCTGGGCTCGGTGCTGCAGGCGGGGGCTCGAACATGAGTGCGGGGGCGCTGGCGGCCGTGGAGGAGATCGCTCTTACTCGGGGGCCCTCAGGTACGGGATATTGGGGGTTGAGGGGGAGGGAACTTCACCTTCCGTTTGAGTCACTTATTCGGAATGGAAGGAGTTTTGCCGGACAGATGTGTCATGGGAGCTTCGGGCCTCTGCTTCCCCCTAGCTCTCTGCACTGATTTCCCTGGGAATGGCACACACAGTGGGGCACTAGTGCCGAGTTATACGTATGCTCCTACCCCCTCATGTAGGCTTATTGCTACCTGCCCTTCTCTGTTATATAGATAGTGTATGCTGCCAGCTCACCCCTTTATCAGGTATATATGCATCAGGATTAAAGGGCATATACAGGCTGTGCAGTGCTATATAAAGATACATATACACTATTTATACAAAATGCCAAAATTACCTTCTTCCCCTTACTGCATATGCCTAATATGCTGAACTACAACTCCCAGAATTCTCTTATGGAGGGACATCTCAGTCTAGGCTTTCCCTCCAGTGTCATGCTTTTTTTGCAGTCTCTGGGATTATTTTTTTTGCAAATTGTGTTGTGTATTGATGTAATCAGTTATATTATTATGATATAATATTATATGATGTTATAGTTATAATAGGTTCCTAGTGATGTCATTTTGGGTCACATTACTTATCTTATCAAGGATTTCCTTGGTGACTTATATATCCTTATAATTTGCAATAGGTGAAACATAACTATTTATATGTTTAGGGGGGTGGATTAAAAAGACTTGTGGTTACTTTGCCTCCCGCATTCATTCTCCAAATTGTGAATAAAAACAATATAGGAAAAGCTTAGCAATCATAGATAGGCAGCGTTAGTATTACAGGTCCATAGTGAGCAGGGCCATCTGATTCCATTTGTATTCTGTAACTCTTGATTAAATCATTTTTAAAAATGAAATGCAAAGCATTGCATATTACGTATGATAGATAATGCCGGTGCATGAAGATGAAAGGTGATTATGGTGTGTACACTACAATATCTCTTCTAGCATAAAAATATCACATTCAAGGTTTACAGGCAGCGAAAGGATTGCTTTGAGATTGGGCTGACTATTTACATTGTGAAAGTGGTGTCATTGGGACTTTTACCAAAGCTGTGGTACACTTACCGTATATACTCGAGTATTAGCCGATCCGAATATAAGCCGAGGTACCTAATTTTACCTAAGAAAACTGGAAAAAATTATTAACTCGAGTATAAGCCTAGGGTGGGAAATGCAGCAGCTACTGCTAAGTTTCAATAATCAAAATAAATACCAACAGAATTACATTAATTGAGGCATCAGTGGGGTATATGTTTTTAAATATATATTGCAAAGAAAAACAGTAAACTAGCTCTGTAAGCGGAGAAGAGGGTCAACAAAAACAATATGAGTACTACCCCACGCTCATTGCACATTGGCAAACTGGCAGCAGACCCGGTCCCGGAGGACACGTAAGGGGAAATAAGTATGGGAGCGAGAGCCTAGGCCAGGGCACTGGGGGGTCTGGTTGCGGGTGGCCTAATTTGCACACAAAGGACAGAGGGTGCTAGTCCGGAGGGGACCCATGGCACCCGACTCGAGTATAAGCCGAGGGTGACTTTTTCAGCACATTTTGCGTGCTGAAAAACTAGGCTTATGCTCGAGTATATACAGTACATTAGTGTGAGTCCCAATGCACCTATTTGCAGAGGATAAATACATTTCTAAATAATATATGCAAACACTTGCATACAATATCATATATATATATATATATATATATATATATATATATATATATATATATAAGTCAAGCTGTTTGTCCACACTCTAAACCAGTTTAACAGGTGGGTGCTGAAGTCAAAATATTCAAATACCTACAATCAGGACCAGCACACCGTTTCACAGCAGTTCTTCTATTTACGCATGGTGAATGAATAGAAGAACTGCTGTGAAATGGTGTGCTTGTCCAGTTTATAGGTATATAAATATATACTGGAACAAGGACAACACTTCTAGGATTTAAAGAATTGTGAGTAAAATGTAAATGTGAAAATAGAAAGGTTTATTACTCAGTGTTTCGGTCTCACACAGAAACCTTCATCTGGAGTGAAAAACAAACTACTGAGGTTTGTCTCTGAGGAAGAGAACTGGTCGTGCTCGAAACGTTTGAATTTTTTCAGTAAAAACATTTTTTCTTTTGTATCAAGTCCCTGTGTGTGCGGCCCTCTTCCTATTATAGTTTTGTTTTTGACCTGCACCAAGGGCATTTGGACTTGTATAGGGTGTGCTTCTCTCTGTGTACTATATATATATATATAAATGTATTTTGTTTTTATAAATAAGACAAGTGTGCAGGAGCCCTAAATCAGATATGTATCACATTCAATTCATTTAGAAAAACTTTTCTCTTTATTCACTTCCACCTTTTTCCTGTAGACTTCAATAGAGTTGTATCTCAAATTAAATCCCATTCATAAGTTTTCATGTGATAAAGCTTTTTCTCACTGAACTAAATCTGGCCCATTATTAGATATTTAAACCTGTAACGCAGTTATTGCCTACAGATAGCAGGCATAATTCCTCCATCTCTTTTTAAAATTGGTGATGTCTCAAGGTGATTTTCCCCAAAGCATTCCTGACTCATTTAAATAAATATTTTTATTATTACATAAGTCATTTTTAATTGGTTAGCAAAACTTAGTCCATCATGGCATTAGCCCAGCCTATTGTATTTGGAAGGGAGTTTTGTACTCCTGCTTTAGAGTGCCATTTGTAAGCCATTCCTTTGCTATAGTGCGTGCCAGCGCAGTCAAATGTTGAACCTATCAGTGGTGAAACTGAATTGCAGTTTTGGTTTAAACCAAATCCCACTTCTTTGATTCTTCAATGTGATTGTGGGAGGAGGAAAAGTTATTTAATCACATATGATCTCCTCCTTATCTGTAAGCCAAAAACAGTGCACCGGTTAGGAAAAGAATGGGGCGACTAAAGGTGGCCATACACGGGCCGATTGTAGATGCCGATATCGGTCCTTTAGACTGATTCAGCAGCTTATCGGGCCATGTAGGGGCACAAACAACGGGCCTGCCCTACTGATATCTGGCCTGAAATCACCCGATATCGCCCACCCGTAGGTGGGGATATCGGGAGAAGATCTGCTTGCTTGGCGACCTCGCCAAGCGAGCGGATTTTAACGTGTATGGCTACCTTAACTGTGCATATGCAGTCATAAGCTGTTAATAACATAAATAGTTTTCATAGTAAAATAGAGCACATTTGTTAATTTATTTGACTTATGTTGCAATAGCATTGTATTATATATTGTCCCTTTAAATAATCGTCAAGCAGGGTTACAATTCTGTATTGGTAAATGGTTGATAATAAAATGTTAAAAAAATATCAACATGCTAAAAAATATCAACATGCTTTGATCAACTGTTCTGCTGGTGGAATTTAGCTTGCCCTTTAAATGCTCTTTTCACTGGTGGTATTGCAGTATAAAGTGCTATAAAAAAGAAACACAATCTCCGGATCTGCTGTTAGAACAGTTTGATACAGATATGGTTCTGCTGACTTGTCGTTTAATGGGGTCTGCAAGACGCTGGGCCCTGACGGTTGTCTTTGTACAAAAGAAAGCTTTTACTGTAAATGGCCCACCGCTAATCCGTATGTGCGCATCTCAGCATGTTTGTAGCAGAAATAGGATTTTGTAAGACTTTCCTTGTGCCTTTTTAGTGAAAGCTATATCGCTCGCTAATGACTGCCTATTTCCCATGAGACACACAAGAATGTTAACTTCCTATCATGCCAATAGGTTCCCATTTAATTGCCCCAGAGTGTAAAATCTACCACTTCTTGAGTCAAGTCATATTGCTACTTGATAATAAGAACTGATTCATTGAGGTCTGGCATGGTGCTGAGAGATTGGCGAATTACTAATGGTGTTAAATTTTTCAAAAAGGGATCCTGTTCTTAGCCTGCAAGCTATAGGCCTGTTAGTCTGATATCAGTGGTAGGAAAGCTTTTGGAAAGGGTAATAAGGGATAGGATAGTTGAATACATTGCAAATCACAATACTATAAGTTTGTGCCAGCATGGTTTTATGCGTAACAGATCTTGCCAGACTAATTTAGTCGCCTTTTATGAGGTGATGAGCAGGAACCTCGATGCTGGAATGGCAGTGGATGTCATCTACTTAGACTTAGCTGTTGAAGCATTGTTTGTTAAAGGTCACACTCTTCTCCTTAATAAGCACTGACATGGCATTCCTGCTCCCATATCCATTCACAAATAAAAAAAACAAATAGCACTGGTAGGCCCCATTAAAGCTTATATATTAGCATTTTTGCTGCTCAGATCAGTGCAGTGTCAAGTAAATAGTACAATGAATGGGACTGAGTGCATTTTACAATATAGTGCTTGTCATTCAGGTATTCAGAGTACAATGACATGCTTTAGTAGTAACTGTCACTGCTTTATAAATATCCACCTAAGTGCTGTACATACAATAATAAAGCAGAATGGCAAGCCTCTGTGATACAGCTCATAAAGCAAACACAATGCAATCACTCCTGCCTGGGAAAATCCTTACGCTGTACTTGTGTGTGTGTGTGTCGGCTGCTCTTAGCTTCAAAAAAGAGACATGTACAATTCAGTTTAATAGTGCGCTCATTGGGGGTAAATGACTCACCCTACTTTATAATCAGCCCCTTTGGAAATATCTTCTATTGGCCCTGCTTATTCTGAGACTGTGAAGCTTTCTTAGAGGTTACAAGATGAGAGAGGGTAGAGAGAGACATTCAAAACAAACTTACCTACACTCATGACTTGAATCTCTGCTGCATTTTTTATAGAGTGCTTTAAGCCTCTTGTGGCCTGATCAGGGTGTACTTGCCTTTGTATTATGGCAATAGGATATAGAGATGTAAAGGGAAAGAAAGCAGACTGTCCAGGGTAAAGATATGTAAAGGAAAGCAGAGGGTAAAGCCCAGGGTCAATTGATGTGTGTCATGACTGATGAGTAGCTAAGTTGTGGTCACAGCTTGACTGTAAATGCTCAGGACCTATTTTTTTCTGGATAAGGTATCTTTCCATAATTTAGATCACCATATTTTATGCCCACCAAAACATAATTGAAACCCAAAAAAAACCAGAGGATTGTTTTGCCTCCAATTAGGATTAATTATATCTTCGTTAAAATACCGTTTTATTATTACAGAGAAAAAGGAAATCATTTTTAAAAATTAACATTTTTTTGTTTAAAATTGAGTCTATGGAAAATGGCCTTTACATAAATCAGAGCTTTCTGGATAACAGGTTTTCGGATAAGGGATCCCACACCTGTACTACAAATCTAAAACTGTGTAGCAGAGGAAATGAAAGGCCCATGCTAATACCTAGTGAAATCTACAAGAAAGGAAAACCCCTAGGGAACTACTATGTTACCATTCCAAATGCTCCTGTAGTTTCTATCTGCCAAACGAAATGTCATAGCAGATTTTGATAACAAAACTCTGAATAGATAATTTAGTGTCTTGTCACAAAATGGATTGGTAGTATTTAATTTTATAATATTAATCACTTGTGACTTTGCAGATTGCAACATTAAAGCAGTGCCAATCCATTAACAAAACAATTTGCTTTTGTTAGCTCTGCTTCTGTTTATATCTGCGGCATTATGTTCCCTGATTAATATCCATAAAATCAGAACTTCGACTAGAAAAGACCATGTCTACCGTTAATGTTACATAGAGGGTAAAATAAGGTTGAATAGTCAGTAAATCTTTTTTCCACTGAGCCCATGGTTAATGAGCAGATAAGGAGCCAAAAAAATGGCTGTACCCTCTATGTATCACACATGCACATATGCATTGAAATTGCACTGGATAATCCAAGGTAGTTCTGCTTTGGCATTATAGTTTCTCATAGAGCTTAATTTCCATTAAATCCTAGCTCTCACATTGATAATGTGGTAAGGTCTGCCATTTAATTTACTTATCTAAAGGCCCATTATATTTAATATTTATGTATTTATATATAATATAATGAATGACCATAAGTTATGTTCCAGAAATTTGTTCCTTAAATATGGTCCTGGTGATGGAGGTATTTAAAATGTAGCTGTAATTCATTTCATATAGCGGTACTGTATATTTACTGTATATAGCCATTTGCTTGCCTAGCGGGCTTGCTTTTCATTGCTTTCATGAGAGACTTTGAGCCTTGGCAGAGATAGGTTGGCAGAATAGGAAGTCCTATTTATGCACGTTGCTGGGCCCTGTCTATAGCATTTGGCAATAGCCAAGCCATTATATTGTAAAAATGTCAGTAACCTGGAAGCAGTCCTACAGTGATGGATCGGAGAAGCTGGACACCATCAGGAAACTATTCCATGGAAAGCCACAGCCATTAGCCAGGAAAGTTTCCTGTTTGCTCACATACCAGCAGTTCTACTCTATTAACAAAAATTTATGTTAAATCCATTTCCCCTTAGGGCTTGGCTTCAACATAATTGGTGGCACGGACCAGGATTATATAGCCCACGACAGTGGCATATATGTTAGTAGCATAAAAGAAAAGGGTTCTGCAGCAGCGGATGGACGGTTGCAGGAAGGAGACCAGATATTGGAGGTGAGAGGCAGGGTCACAACATACAATGGAACATACTTAAATGTTTTCAGGCCACACACTCTAGCCTTTAACCTTAGATATAAGGTAAAAGGGAAAAGCTGTAAAAGGGAATAGAAACCCAAACGTAATTTTTTTTCCTTAACGAAGGAAAATGTAATTTTACAATTAAACATTTTCAGTTTTTTTAAATTCATTTGTAGATGCGATTCTCTGTTAAAACAGTGTAGCAGAAGATAAATATTACTTTATTTTAATATATATATATATATATATATATATATATATATATATACTTTTTTAAAAACAACTTTATACATTCATTGGAAAGTTGCTTAGAATAAAATTTTGCTTTCATTATTTAAGCAGTTTTTTTTGGGGGGTGGGGGTGAGGGGTCCACATTCCCTTTACATTATAAGCCATAATAAATCTGGTAGTTGATCTCGCCAATGGCTGACTGGTTTGGCCCTTGACTTGGGCTACAAACCAAGGGTATGTAAAATTGAGCATAGTGCTATTATAAACATTTTTTTTTTTTGGTTGCAATTTACAGTCATTTCATTCCAAGATATTAAGGAAAATATGTAACGCAAAGATAATGAATTTTGTTACAAAAGCGCCACCAGCTGGTCAGTTCCTGTAATCCAATCTAGGAACTTGTCAGAAAAAAAAGGACTGTTTTGATGACTCTAGAAACCTCAGATGACTTTCCTAAACAAAGAAACATCAGATCAGTCCTTTTTCTTTCTTCTAACAAGACTTCTTTTTAACATTTAGAGATAATTGTTCCAGTTTAGGTAATTTTTTCCAAAAAATATTTTTTATTATGAGCACACCAGGCCAATGAATGAAATATGTTGTCATTTTTACTGTGCGCAGGTGAATGGTGTAAAGCTGGAGGACCTGTTGCACAGTGCTGCGGTGGATCTGTTTAGGAATGCTGGGGAACATGTTGTATTGAAGGTTCGACACAAGGTTAGTGATACCTCCTGCTGCGGTGGCTCAGATTCTTGTTCTGGTGATACCATAATCCTTTGTAAATCTACAGTGTTGTCCATGTTAAGCCATCATGACATTCCAATACCGATAGCCTGGGAAGGTTAATTCCTTAGGAGTGGCTTGCAAGCAATTTTTATTGCATTTTTCTCTAGGCTGCACACTGTTTTAGTCAGCCAAAGTACTCAACAAATTCCACGATTTATTTTCCATTAAAAGTACTTTACTTCTATAAATATTCAGGCTTTCTGTTGAAGGGGCAGGCACTGGCTCTGTTTCTCAGCACTCTGAAGAGTCACTTTCTGAGAACACAGTCCCAGTCCAAAGAGGGTTAACAGATTCCTTGCCTGTCTGTGCTTCCTGTGCTCTTACATGTGAGTCCGGGAAGAGTAGGGGTTGATAATACAGTGAATGACTGAGAATGGGGAGAGAAACATATAACTTTAAACTCAAACCAAAAAGGTTGATCAAGGAAGGGATTTTATCTACGGAAGAGCACTGGGGCCAGGGAAAAAAAATCAGAATAATCATGCCTTTTTTTATTTTAATATTATAATTTTGAGTTTTAAATCTCATACTTTTAATTTTTAGTCTTATAATAATGACTGTAAAACCAGTTTTAACATGGAAGGAAACATTTGACTTTTCAAAGTCAAATTTTTACTTTTTAAAGTCATCACTTTATGATTAAAAGTCAAGATTTTGAGTAATTAGTCTTATTTTTCTTTGGCTGACCCCAGTATTCTTACATATTTATCATCACATTCTTTCTATTTATAATAATGTTTATTTTATTTATTCTTTACATGACACAAAAACATGAATCTAATTGTGGCCTCCATGAAACACGAGCCTTGTTGTTGAATAAAGAATCCAATTGGTAACTCTCGGTGTGATTGCTGGGGTTCTTTTTTTATGGATAAGAAAGAAATTGCACACGAAAATCTTTATTTTTATTATCTAAAAACCTGTTAAAAGAAAAAAATCTTTGGTCCCAGAATAGCTCCCGACTAATCCGTGATTCATTACTGTAGTCATGGAAACAGTTTATATTCCGTATAGGAACGCCAAAGATAGTAGTGAGCTTCAGATGTGGGTTGGTGCAGTATGAGCCATGGTTGTTTTTTGCACTTATTTTAATGTTGTTAAGCCAGTTACTGGCAAGTCATGCCCTGTATGCCCCCCTTGTGTTGGCTTTACCCTCTGTGCATCATTACAGGAAGCAAGCGGCTGCTCAACACGTGATCCTTTGCATTCCTGCTAATTCCCAATTGACTCTGTGCTAGCAAGATAGGCTGTTATTGTTGCTTCAGGGTTTGTTTGTGCCAGATTTACTGAATTGAATGGATTCCAGATGGACTCATTCTGAGAGCTGAGCTCAAGGCAATCAATTCTGCTGCCAAGAAAAAAAAACGTAAAATGTTTTTATTTATAAGTAGGTGTGTTTGCCTTTAATTCTGTCACTCTCATCATGTGGGCCATTCACATAGCAAAATTCATACAGGGTTTGGTCATCTTTATGAAGAACATATTGATCACGTTTATAATACATCCTCCAAACCATAGATCTGGTCCCAGCTATAACTGCCACATCGGTGCTCGTTGTGCTTTACTTTGTGGTACAATCCCAGCAGCCAGAAGGAAGATTGCGTATGTATGTACCTCTGCCTTGCCTGGTGGTTCTGACTTTTGATGCAGTGTAGCAGAACTAAGCTAATTAGATGACATGAGCTCATTCAGACGTAATGAATTCAAAGACTTGAAGTCCTCCGGTTTGTAGAGAGTCTCTGCACCACCCACTATGGAAGCAGAAGAATTTCAAGTCCCAGAATTCATCACTTTAGAATGGAACAGGGTTGCGTTACACTGTGAGCCTAATGGGAGTTGGGAAATGGTTTACACGAGTATTATGGTTTCAGTTTGATCTGAGGAATCAGGTATGTCTGTGTAAAATAAATAAATGTATATTATTATAGTTGAAATGCAATAGGAGGAGCACACCTCAAATTCCTGGGCGCAATTGATGCAGAGTTATTTATTTTACAAAATACATCACTCTGCTTTTCTTTGTAAAATAACTTATATATATGGTACATTTATGCCCCTTTTCTACTTAACACCAACACCACTCTCTAACACCAACTGAATGAGCTCATGTTTTCTCTTTAACAGAGCTATAAAGAAGCTTGCAAGGCTCATGCTACATTGTTTGTAGAGTCAGAACCAGCAGTACAGAAAGACTGCTTTCAGGAGAAATAACTGTGGAACAACTGAATGTTTATTGGAAAGTTTCTTAGAATTACACTTTCTAATATGCCAATGTTAAATTTTTTTTGGTAATTTTATTTACATATTTAACCACAGATATCCTGCACTCTTTTTATTTGGTGAGCTGCAGAACAGTATTTATTGAATATGCTATATAAAATCTCACAGGACATTTAAGATTGTCTGTACAATATTGAGATTTCTGATAAAAACCATGTTGGATTAGCAGTTAAGCTCTAGAAGGGGTTGCCTTCATCTGAATTAGGTTAGGTAGGGAAAGGCCTTCAGAAAACAGAATAATATGCACTTTCCTGAGATCTCATTTCACAAGGTATAATTGCTGACAGAAAAATAATATTGTTTTATTGGCCATAAAAGTCATCATTTGTATAAAAACAGAGTAGTCTGTTAACTGCCTAGAGGATGTTGGGATGTCAGTAACATTTAATGGGACGGCTTCTTTGAGATGTGTTTCTTGTGCCTGAAATTACTGTTTAGCTTTAATTAGCATTATTAAATTAGATTTATTCTTAATTCCAAAGGAAATTTTCCTTGCCTGGATAGCTGAATGTAATTAGTTTCTGTCATTAAAACAGCAGTTCTCTTATGCAGAAACATCAACCCAACAGGCTTTTTATTGGGCGCACTTTGTTATGCCCATGGCCATGCCCCCATCACCCTCTGTAATCTGCTGAGTGCTGTCTGTATCAGCTGTATTTTGGGGTGGGGTTAGCAGCCAGGTATGGGGAGTGGGTGACTGGGCTATTGCTGTGGGTGACCAGTTGGGGTAGCTCCTCACATGTCTGGTTATGCTGTATGCTTGGGGTTGCAAATGTGGCAGGTTTTGTCTGCAACACTCTCATGTTAATGTGTAACACTGTATAGCACTCTGTGCTTAGTAGGATTGGTATGGGAGGATCATCAAAGCAGAGCAAACAGAAGCTCAGTATTTAACAGTATGCTAATAGCCCACTACTAAACTGGTATTGGAGGATTTGGAGGTAAAGGCAGACAGCCTTGTCTTGGGTGAAGCCTCTCGGCTGCCTCTACTTAGCAAAAAGTGGTAGCACTGGCACCTCTGTATGCCACCAATAGCACAGTGCTCAGGATTCCATTAAACTGTTTTAAGTCAATTACGCATAAGTGGTGAGTTTATTTCCATGACTTCCAAATCTGTTATATCTGCACATAGCACTGGCAGAGGGGATGTGGGAGTAATTTGTCGGTGTTGGGAGGTTCATAGGAAAAGCAAAGGGAGGGCAACGTTGGGCCATTGTTGGCCCAGTGTTTGGGAAAATGGAGGAGAAGAGTGAGTAGATGGAGGAGGGTTTTTTATGGTGTTGGTGAATCTTGTGTTGAATGTTGAATGTTGTTGGCTTTGGTCATGGCATGGTTAGATTGTATTCCTAAAATGTCACTTAGTAATATAGGTTATGTTGTCCAAGCCATGTTCTTCCTGAAAAATCATCAGATCAGATATTAGGCCTTAGTAACTTCAGACTACCCCTATGGAGATCCTTCCAGTAGAGTGTTTTCATATATTCAACCTGGGCAAAAAAAAGTGGGAAAATTTCGTCTTCCTTTGTAGCTGTAAGATGGTAGTGTTTGTTGCCTTAAAACTTTCTAGATTTCTGACTTCATCATTAGGATTGCTATGGAAAGATCCCCCTATGTTACAGCATGCATTTGCAGCATCTATGTTAGCGCTATTGCCCTGCTGAGATTGTACTTTGGGTCCAATTGATTTTGCTTTCATGGAGGTTTTACATTTCATACTTGCTAAACAAAAGGCTTATGCACAGCAAATAGAGTGTTTCTTGTGTTGTTCTGCTCCATGAAGGAGATGGAATTCAGTGTTGGCCTGAGCCCAGACACACAGTTGGTTTTGCATAAACATTTTTGTTTTTGTTATTCCTGCCCTAATACTTTATTGGACCATCATTTTATCCTTTCATGTTATGTAGAATATATACCTGGGTATAGTTGTCTAGGCTACTGTAGTTCATGTTAGTAATTTTTTTTCTTTTTTTCTTTTCTAAACCACATTAAACCTATGGGGTGTGGTTGCCCACATGTTAGTCTGTGTGCCCTGGCCTTTGAATATTCTGCACTGCAAGTGTGGAGCAGTTCTGGGTTAGGTTGCCCCAGCAGCATTGTGCATGTTATGCTGAATTGATGTATATTAAGATATTATAAGTTCTTGCTTATCCTTCCTTTCAGCGCTGCAACAAGGGGATTGGCAGTGAAGGCATATGCCTAGGACACAGTGTGGTGGAGCAAAATTCACCCCCAGCCCTCCCAAAAATGATTGCATAAATCACTCTGATCCTGCTGCCTTGTGTCCACTCCAAGTTCCTGGGCGAGCAAGAGTGACCACATGAAATAAGGGGGCTGTTACGGCTGGCGTGCAAACAAGGGGTGCGTGATGGCCTGGTGGGGAGGTGCTGTTAGTGAGTGGTAATGAGCTTTCACTTTAGGTGTTATTAGGAGGATTTCATTATACAATGCTGAATGTATTTGGGGGGAGAGTGGGAGTGAATCGCCCATTTGTGTCTCATTGGGGCAGTACAGAGTTTGTATGGGAGTAGAAATAAAAACAATACATTTTCAAAGCAATCAAGCAGGACTGTGATATATGATTATTTAAACTCCTCTTTTTTTTTTTTTTTAGGTCCAGAACCAGCAGAATGGACCCTTGAGCACCAGAAGTGAGAGAGACTCAGAAGACTCTTCTCTAGCGATGCTTGCCATCCCAGTGTTATTATCTGTGGCAGCTTTTGCCATTTTTGCAATAGTTAAATACCGCCAACGCATGTGAAAAAATCCGAAGGGCCAGAAGCAGCTATGTTAAATAGGAAAAGTTGCTCATATATACTTATAAAGCTATATATAGATATGATTATCAGTAGCCGGTCACATAGCTCCACGTTATGGTGTGTATATCTGCTGCCTGAAAGTGTATATCCCTTTTGCTGGGGGAGATTAAGCCATAGGAGATTTCATGTACAATCATTGTGAGATTCTATTGAAAGTGTATTTACTTTAGCGTGGGGAGATAAGCAATAGGAGATGCCAGGTACAATCATAGTCAGATACTATTCCATCAGGTGTAATGCTACAGCTTTGCCTTCCCTATGTCTGTACTAATCACTCCCACTGCTTCTGTCCTCTCTCTCCCCAGTGCAATGTGTTTAATGGTATTGTATTCACCCCACACACACACACACCTTTATACTTAATATTGATCATTTTATCATTTCAAATAGTAGTCGAACCCAAAAACTGACAGATGGAGATTTGCTGTCTTGCAAGTCAGATGACTGGCACACTAGGCTCGGGTACTGCATTATGGGAAATGCCAGATAGTTTAAAGGCATGCCTGGTTGGGAAGGAGTTATCAAGTGCATGGTTGTTACTTTTATATTTATCAGCCAAAGATTGTGTTTTTGTTAGTACATCCATATAACCTGACGTGTCCACGAATGCCTTTAATAAACATGCTTATTAACTTGTGCCTTTCCAGTCTGGGGATGTATTTAGTGCCTTACAGAATGGACTTGGCAATTTTGTGGGTTTTAAGTTTTTTTTATTTTTGTAATTATTTGTATGGTTCCAGCTCTTTATTTTCTGTGAGCTCTAGATTCTAGTGGAGATGCTGTGCATACAGTTATTATTGTCCAAACTAAGCTGCATTGTGATACAGATACAACTGGGTGCTTAATGGCAAACTCCTACATCTTTCTTCACCGTGTTCTTTAGACTTGTGGCCCCCAGTGTTTTTATGATATTGCCTTGGTGAGCATGCTGGGACAGCTGTAGAAGTGTGGCACAATGGAGTTTAGTTCCATTTTTACATATAATTTCTGGTGTAGCAGATAATGGAACTTTGTTTCATATAGCAGGTGTTTCCCACTATGATCGCGTCCCTACAGCTAATCGCTTTCATACACATCTGGTACAGGGACACCATGCCTATCCCAAACCCTAGCTTAGAACTACAACTCCGCCAGTAGCTGTCACTGATCTGGGTAGTAATACGAGATCATTTCAGCTTTGACAAACCCTGAGATTAAGGCACTCATACATTCGGCACAACTTACATTTCTAGAACACATGTAAAAATGCCCCATTGGCCCTAGAGCTCAAAAGGATTGTGTCTTCATCTTTGTTGACAAAATCAGTGCTCGTGTTCACTCCCAAAAAAGGTTGCTCAGGAGATGTATTGAATAATTGAATATGGAGGGAAAAGAGCAATGCAGTGCAAATTGCATCAGCATCTTCAAGGGAGAGTGGCTTCTTTGTAGGGTGATTGTGCAAGAGGTATACTTTTCAGTTTAAACTGCCTGCCCAACTATATTATTTTTATGTTCTTTTAGAATTCGGAAGTAGGTACTGTCAGGCTTTGCTGCTGCCCTGGGCCATGTAAGCTTCCATTGCTAAGATCAAGCCTTGCTAAATTGGATGTGATTAATTTAGGAATAGTCTCCCAGCATTTGTGTACCTGGATCCTGCAGCTAAACTGCCACAGAATGATCTTTTGTTTCCTCTACACCCCCAGACCACTGTGCTGCTGCATAAGGCATTCAAGGCCAGTAGTGGGCACAAGAACACATGGTGATTCTGTTTATAGACTGAAAGGAAAAGGTACATAATCTCTTGGTTGCCAACTGGTCGAGCTTTGCTTTCACAGAGAGAAGAAAGTAACCATTTCAGAGCAGAGTGGTATTATAAAGGCATCCTAAGCAGAAGCCCAATAAATAAAGATATTGATCAAATGTGTTTTCATTTCCATTTAATCAGTCTTTAGTGCATTAAAGGGCAACTAAGACTCAGATTTTAATGTCTAATGCTGCTGCGTACCTTTCCATGTACTAAAAATTTTGCCCAAGTCAGTGTCTAGGTCTCATTTTGGAAGCCCTACATGACAGCCTTTGGTGGCGGAGATATCTGGTCAGGGAGCAGAAAGGTATTGTTCCTTGAAATTGAGATGAAGGGAAAGTAATACTAGGTGTTCTGTTACTTATCAGCGACTAAGTGCCTGTAATTGCTTCATGTATCATTGCCCTAAATATGCCTTGTGTTAGAGAGGCGTTATGCCTGTTTGGTTGACATCTTTGCTTCCTATGACCAGTTTCAGGAGTGGGGGAGTACAAGGTATACATTTAGCTACCAATCCCCTTTTTATGCAATTTTCACCACCAAGTAGTAATTAGGGGATTGGTGGAGCTAAATATACTGGAGATCATGAGAGCATGAAGACTTTTGATTGCCTAACTCTTCTCAGGAGGAACCACTATGGCTAAAATGCCCTTAGCGAAAAGGGAATGGCTCCTTCGCTGCCAGCCATAATCATGGGTACAGAAAGGGATTAAGGCTGACGCCACATGTGGCTGATTCTCAGCCTGCATTTTTCCAAATCATCCCCTAAACTGGCATTAGCCTTCTTCTTTGCCCACACCCAGAACCACTGTGTCGGCCCAGGTGCAGGCACACATGGCAGATATTGGCTTTAAAATGCAAACTCTTTCATTTCATCAATAAGAACTGCTGCGTGTGCCTGCATCGGGGCCAACACAATGGTTTTGGGTGCGGGGGACTGAGTACTGGCCTGAGGTTTTCCCGCAGGCCGAGAATCAGCCCTGTGTGACATCGGCCTATATATACATTTTTAAAATATTTATACCAGTGCATACAGCCCAAAAGAATAAAAAGAGAGTGCTATGGAAGCTTCAGTATAATAATGGAAACATAGAATAAGCATGTTAAGGGGCCCATGGCATATGGGGCACATTCTCCTCCAGGTCAGCAGGGCATATTGGTTGCAGGTTTTTGGCTATGTGTTGTGAAGAACCCTTGTTCCTTTTCTGCCTACCTCCTCTGCATGTTTGGGCCTTGCCGGCTGTGTGTACCAAGAATACAGTTTCTGTCCTTTTTCTGTAGTCCTGCTTGGCTCTAGCCCCGCTAAAGCTGCTTTAATCTGGTCTCTATGTGTCTATGTAGGATTTTAAATGAACACATCAATTACTCATGCCCCCCAACCCCAACCTGCTGGCTGCTAAATAACCACCCCTCTGCAAATAAATGCACGGTCATCAGGATACCTGGAATAGTGGAATAGTGTTGGGACTACATTTGGGACAGGGTTACTGGATGGGGAAGCTGCACTGCTGTTACTGACCTAGGTGGCAGGTACTACTTTTAGTGGTTACAGTACTGTAATGCTTTATTGCCAGTTATACATCTGAGGAATAGATGCTGCTAACGGTTAAAGGGAAATCACAGATTGCGTGTGTTTTGCTTTGTACATTTGCAAATGCCATGAATGGTATTGTTATGGTTTGCTGTCTTTATATGAAAGTGCTTTTATGAAAGAGATTAAATGCTGGTGTGTCCAACCTTTGCTGTCTCTTTGTTGGCAGTTGCCATAAAGTATACTGAAAGTGTCACAGGCACATTTTACCTTGAATCTGCTCTTAATATACAGTTTTATGCATGTCTGGGGGACTGATTGTTTCTATATGATAGACAGATGTGAAGATATTAATATGAAGCAAGAAGGCTGGCAGTCCATAGGAATATGGTGACTTTGTATTAGGAGAAACCCCAGTAAAGATGCCAGTACTAGGGAGCAGCAGCAGCAGCAGCAGCAAAGGGTCAGCAGTTGATGGAGTATATGTTTTCATATTAAGATGACCAATAAAGATGGCCATACATGGCCCAATAAAAGCTGCCAACAAACTGCTTATTGGGCCATGTATAGGGATGGGCCTGTCCAATTTTTGGCCAGATATTGGTCAGGCAGGCTTAAAAGTCTCATCGGGGTGAGGAGTGCATTGGCTTGTTGATGTGGTCCTCAGCCTAATGGCCTGTATCCCGTCAGTGTGATCTGATTGGATCAGGCCACAATATTCCACATATTGGAGGAAGATCCACTCATTTGGCAACCTCGCCAAATGAGTGGATCTTTCATTGTATTATCATCTTAAGCTGTATGATCTAACAGACCATAACAAATTCATATAACATTATTATTCACAGTCAGCCGAACAGAATCAACGTGCTTGAATGGTTGGCTATCCCCAGCCTAGACGATGTTTAAGAGTTTCACCTTATGGTTAATCACAGTGCTATGTCTCCTTCATTGAAAGATTTGTGAGTGGCTCTACTTAAGCAAGAAAGATTTTTTGGGGGTTTCCCAGTTTCCGCCAGGCTTTTTTGGCGTCAGCATATGCAGTAAAACTGTCCAACTGCATACATGTCTCAAAGTCTTTGTTTTGCTCTATCACCATGACTTATGGAGTGATTTGAAAAATCAGGCTGAGCCTTTTGAGCACGGTTAAATAAATAAATCATGGATGTTTCTACTTGCTGTTCCGATTAAATGTACAGTATTCTGCACAAATCTTGCAGCTCAAAGTAATGTATTTAAAAAAAAAATATGGAAAATAGAAAAAGCAGCATGGTACAGTTTTCTTGACTTTACCCATTTCTAGTCTAGGAGGTCATGAGTAACTCAAGCATTGCTACTGGGTAAAATGTATACGGACTGCTCAGCCTGATATTTGCCCTCACTCCCTGTGCTTAGCATATAAATAATAAAGGGAATAAGAAGACTGTTGCTGCACATATTACTGCCTTTTGACATTTCTCAAGTATAGATGGTTTATATGTGTTTTCATGTGTCTGAGGTGTTGCAAGTACTGTTTCATTTCCAAAACTTACTGTTATATTAATGACCCTTTCAGAATGAAGGAAATTGATGATTGAGCATGACTTAATGAATGTGAATTTAAGAAATGCATTGGCACCCCAACTTTCTGTATATATTGTCCTTGAGTACAGATCTCAGAAAAGAAATAAATTACATGCCAAATCTACTGGACTTTTCTTTTGGCTTTGCCAGTATCATGTCACAAACAGAGGCCTGTTCATACTGTTATGACCAGTTGGGCCACTACTAATATGTATTTTCTGTACAAGAACACTTGTTAATGCAGCTGCAGAATTGCTAAGGGTTGCAAAATGTACTCTCGCTAAGCTATTATTAGATTTGGTGAGTTGATATCCTTAGTATTAAGACAAAGACACCCGGTGCTACTAGAAGCATCTACTTGTCATGGCTAGTAAATTCCAGAAAATACCCTGCCATAGACAACACTGAGATTTGCCTCTGCTAATACACATACAGTAAATGATCAGCATTGTCTGTTTTAGTAGCTGCTACTAGTAGCCCCGTGTGTCTTCACCCTAAGATCTTAGAATAAGGTTGAACTGCCTGTTATTACTGCATTTAATTACCGTTAATTTCATATGCGTGTGTATATATTTGATTAGTTTGAGAATACCTGCCTCCTTCTGCATTGCCCTGGTACTGTGCTGCTAGTTTTTAAAAATAAGATTAGATTTTATATAACCGTGGGGGAGGTTGAGCACAAAAACGCAGCCACCTTTCTCTTCTCCAGGATCCAGTGGATTTTGATTGTATGATGGTATCTTTGCCTAAATGTCCTTGCCCAACCAACTTAAACTTAATGTGGTGGTTCACCTTTACACTAACTTTTGGTATGTTATAAAATGGACAGTTCGTAGCAACATTTTATTTTTAATTTTTTATTGCTGTTGGGACACTAGAATCAAGAGAAAAGTTGTGACTTGTCCAATAAATTACTAGATTATCTAATGCTAGTTGGTCCTCCTAATACACCCACATTTTTACCATACAGTCCTAGCAGTTAGATTTCATGCCATAATAAACACAGGGGGCACATTTATACACAGAGATGGATACCAACTACATTGTGTATGTATGTAGCAGTGACGTGAACAGTGTCCCTGAGACCCCAGTAGGCCATTTATACTAGCGAGTTTTCACGCAGTTGTTTTATCTTCTGTCTTTTTTTGTATCATCCCATTGTAAATAATCAACATATTAAACTTTTACAAAAGCCAATTGTCAATTGAATACAACAAGGTGGAGTCGATTTCACATAGATGTTGGATTTGAAATAGCATATCTTGGTTGGCACATTATTTTAACTAAACCTACTGTATGTAGAAACATCCAAACAATGGTTATTGCATTTATCTCTCTCCGTTTCTGAAAGTCAATGGGAAACATGTCTTACAAAGTGCAGTATTTAGCAGTGAGTCACAAGAAACATAATTGGCGGGTACAGACCTAGTACTTATATTTAGCATTTCTAATATATAGGTCCATGGACATTAATGGTGTCATAACCAATTAGATCTGCCTTTTGATGTGAAGCAGTGATCCATATGACCATAGCTCTTCATAAAAATGATGGGTCCTGCTCAGGAAAGCTTTCCTAAATCATCCATCAATAGAAGAAAATTGTGTTACTAAAGGAAAATTCTAGAACAGTGGTTTCACTTTTGTCTTGGGTTGTATTTGCAATCCATATATACAGACCTAACAAAGTGGATTAGGAGATATGAGTGACAGCTTTCTGTCTATATTGATGAATGCTATAAATGTAATTGATTGCACCAAGTCACTGAACAAGGGTAATACTGCTCCTTTAAAGATAAATCCCATAAATAACAGCCATGGTTAATAAAAGGCATTCATATAACAAAGAAAAAAATCAAATGAACTCTTTATGTCTTACTTTGGAGGCAAGTAAAAAAAATCAGTTAAGTTCCAGTGCCATAGGGACCTACACACCAAAATCCCTTAACATAGCAGCTGTTTTAATTTATATTGCATTTGAGTCACCCAGAATCCCCAGGGATACCGCTTGCTTACATGTACTGGGATCATTAATGTTAAATTCCCCCAGGTGCCTCAGCAGGTAGAACTTCAAGAACAGCCAGGGGACATGCCTGGGGGGTTAGAGTTATTTCTCTGTATGGCAGCAGCTAGCACTACAGATACAGCCAGGGACTATACCTGGGAACTGTGTATAATGAAAATGTTATATCTCTGTATGGCCTACAGGTTTTGTTATCACATGTTCTTGGGGGAATGCCGTTGGACATTGGGCCCTGTGCACCCTGCAAGTGCTGGTGTTCCCTAACTTGTTTGTCTAAATGACACACAAGTTATGGGGCTGGGAAAGGAAAACTACTTACCTCCCCTACCCACCCCTTCTTCCGAACTCAGGCAGTGATGTATGTATCTGGGGATACACAGGTCTTTATGCTGCAATTTGGAACACAGAAACCTGTGGCAATTCTATGTGCAGTGCAGGGCACAAAATGCAAAATACATGGATGGTTGTGCCAGTGTTTTGCACTTTACTCCCTGACCTGCACATAAAAAAGTTTCCTACTGTTCAGGGCAGAGCCTGTAGATGGGTGAAAGGTGCATTTACTGAAAAACATAGAGGAAGTATCATCAATATGCTCATATAGTGCCAACATGTTCCACAGCTTTTTATAGAGTTTATAGGTCTCTCTAGTTGCTGTATAATGAGTGAACTTGCAGTGTTTTGCCACTTGCCAAAGTGCCTTAAAGTAAAAAAAAGAAAAAAAAAACAGACCAAGCTCCTTTATTTTTTCCAGCAAAACACACTGCATGGCAAAATGCTTGCGTGGATTTATTAAAAAAAAAAAATCTTTGCTCATCCCTAGCATTTATACAGTATATCCGTGTTCCGGGGATCTTACAGTCTAAGGCTGTGTCAAATTCACACACTATAGTCAGTTTTTTTTTGGAGACAATTAACCTGCCTGTATATTTTTTTGGAGTGAAAGGACAGTTAAAACTAACTGTGTCCTTATAAGGTTAGCACTGTAGTCCTGGAATGTTCCCAAAGGATTCCGTTATGTTAAAGTGACTCTTACAGTATATCAAGTCCTCTTTCCTCTAGGTCCTGGCAGGCAGCTTAGTAAGACGCTCACATCCTTGGATCAGAAGGTATTGCATGTTCCACGTGTGTATGAATACAGCTGCTCAGCTCTATGATATTTTCCAATGCGCCAGAGCTCTCCCTGATGGCAAGGGTTGAAAAGCCTTTGTAACGCTGAATATAAGGCAGGAAGCATATCCTCAATGGTAACCCCCCAGTGTAATTTTCACTTGGCCCCATTTACAAGTGCATTCCTAAAATAATATTTTGCCCTATATCTCTTGGAAGCAGAACAACATATTTAAGTAACTGTATTATCACTTCCTTGCTTTGAGCAATGGCACGCTTTGCATGTCTGTTATCATCTCTTACCCTGTATCCTGTTGCACACACTGGCACATGCAATATCAGTTAGCAATTTAAAATAATTATTTTTATACCATTGTTTTCCTATAATCATTCCAGCATGTTTCTCTCTATGATATCCTTTAGTTTATGGGAAATGTTAGACTAAGCCAACCTATATTCAGTATCTTACCATTTGGCCTAATTCATGGTCATTCCTTAAAAAGCCTAAATAGATAGAAAATAGATTATAGTGTGTTAAGATAAAAGCTAGGGGTTTCTGGTGGGCCCCTGGCACCCCAGTTGGACAGTGCCTACATTTAAAGTAGAAATAGCAAATGGAAAAAGTAAAGTAATACTGGGGATAGGCGACTAGCCTGGGTTTTTCCCTAAATACAAACAAGCAATGGAAAGGATAAAATATTTTAAATGTTAAACCAATCCAACCTACAGTGTGTGTTGGGCAATATAAATTATAGGGTATAATCTGTCCTCAGTGCAGAAGACAACACAGTAACAGTTCCAAGTGGAGCACAATGCTGGCACCAACATGTTCACCCACCTGCAGGGATCTGACTGCAGATATGGGATCCCTTATCCTGAAACCCAGTATTCAGAAAACTCCAAATTAGGGGAAAGCATTTCCTTTTTTCTCTTAAGTAATAAAACCGTACCTTGTACCTAACCCTAACGAAACTGCATAAATCCAATTTGATGGAATAGTAATTCTGCTGGGTTTATTTATGTCCAAATGATATTTAGCAGAATTAAGGTATGTTGATCCAAATTATGGTAATATGCCTTATACAGAAACCCCAGGACCCAAGCATTCTGGATAATAGATCCTATACCTGTACTTTAAATATACAATGCGCCTCATGTTTAACTGAAATGTGAAGTCAAAACAGGTAACTGACCCTAGCAACCAGGCAGTTGTTTTAGTGTTAAAAAGAAGGAACAGCAGGAGAGGCTAACCAACAGGCATCTAGCAACCAAATTGCATTTCACTTTGGCGAGAGGCAGGGTCCCTAACCTGCCGGTGTCCCATCCACACCCGGCCCTAACCTGGCAAGTCTCAGTATTTATAGACATGTCTGCCTCGCCTGTCTCTGATGTCGTGAAAGCGGTGGGACATGCAGGTGAGGATCTATAAATACCAAAGTCTCAAGACAGGATTAGGGCATAGTATGGTCACAGACGGGGTGGGCACATAATAAAGTTTAGCCTGAACCCACCCCAACCTGCCGTATTCGGGCTGGCCCACACATCACAGCAGAGAAAGACAAAATATAAAATAATATTAATAAATAAATCAATAATGATAAATATTTAAAAGTGCCTAATATATATCTACAACATGTTTGTGGATTTAAAGGTAAAGTCTTCTGGCACCAAACTGCTATGAATTTTTATCACTTTCTCGGAATTTCTTTTTCGGGGCTCTGCCATTCCTTATGTGCAGTGAGAGTGCTAATGGATGAAAGAAATGTGAGAGCACTGGGGTTAGGGAACAATAAGCTCCTGTGAGTAATTTGCTGCCTTCTCTGAGAATAGTGTAGGTGGGAGATGGCAGTGAAAGAAACAGAGAATAATTAGTCAGTCTCCCTCGCAGCTAAACGTGTATCTGGCATAATGCCTTTATTATTAACAGTCACTAATGTTATGGAAACAAAAAACAAATGTCAGGCATCCATTGTGCTAATCTCTGTTCAGCCTCATTTCAGTCGTGATTTCCATGTCTGTTTTTTGTCTATATTTTACATTTATAGGCATTGAGGTTTGGGAAATTAGTAAATAACATATAGGATAATACAGACCCTGCTGTAATTTATAAGGATATTGTCACCACTTTGCAAGTGTTTCAAAAAGTCATTGTTATTTTAAAGAGCACAAAATCCATTTATTTAATTGTCCCTGACTCGCTCTGGCCTGAGTGTAGGGGAGGTAAGTGCAGGTAGATGGGAGAGATGCATGGATTCTATGTTTCTGGGTTTATCTTTGGTTTATGCTGTGTGTTACAGGGAGCAGCATTGTACGCAGAGGGTGATTTTTGTGTTTTTGTAGAAAATGTCTTAAATTAGTCTCTACAATATCCATCATGGTAACCCAGAGCCAGTTCTATGTACAATGCCCATGGACACAGGACAAGATATATACAATATCTATTTCATTTTTAACACACAGAAAGATTAATACAATGCCAGTTCCATTTATGATATCCAGAGAACACACAGTAGAATAAATACAGTGCCTGCTCCATGTAGAATGCCACCCAGACCACCTACCTCCAGGCAAACATGGTACAAAGCACCAATTCCATGTGAAATCACCTTGTTCTTGATGTTGCAGGAAATTAATTGGTGTTGGTTTGGGAAGACTTAGCCTAAAAGCAGCATGGAAAGGGTTCATGCACTGTGAAGGCTTTGTGTTGGATTGAATAAGGTTCTAGGTACCCCTGCTACCCTCATGATCACTGTTTTTCCCTCTGGTGCGGATGTATGAAGAGGCTTGAAGTATTTACAGAAGGGCTCCAAGTGCTCCAGGTGTATTGGAGGGGCTGTCACAGAGCATACTGTAAATGTAGCATGCTGCAGTGTGAAGGTCAGCTTTGTATTTGACCCTCGCCTGCCAATATATTATATACTCCTTCTGGTCTTACCGAGTCTTGAGTTTTTAGTCTTCAAAAATGATTTCCAGACTTCCCTGCAGGCTGCAATGAGCATTTGAATAAGATTAACACACTTATAAGTTTCTCCACTGAACTGAATCAGCCCCAGAGTTACTACAAGGCAGACACAATGAGTAATAGTGTTCCGAAGTGGAGACATTTCTGACCCCAATCATTTTTTAAAGTGTCACCTATAGGTAAATGTCAAACGATGTGGCAAGTATTATTTTTCAAGTTGTAACTAACAAATAGAAACAAACAAACTGAGTTACAAGGAAGCGTCCTTCAAAAAACAGAGCTGGCAGTACTTCATCAACTGTTACCTGGTAAGTGTTTCTTTAAAGCAAAGATTTCTAACCTGCAAGCCTCACAGAGTGTCTGTAGAATGCTAGAAGCTATAGCTGACCAAAAGCTGGAGGATCCCAGGTCAAATGCAAATGATAAAATGATGGTGTTGGAAGTAGGAAATAGGCAGGAGGTCAATAAGGATATCCAACCCACAGCAACTGAGCTACAGCTCCTAGTATCGCCAGTTTTGTTTTTGACATCCAGTTTTGTTTTGACATCCATAATTAGGGTTGTCATCAGGAATCACAGGCCCTGTATTACTAAGTTAGCAGGAGGACCCTCAGTGGAGCCCTGATGAAAAATAAAAGCCCATGCACTCATGGCTAAGCCCCTGACCCACCCAGGCACACCTATTATGCCAAAATCCTGCCCAATTATCCAACAAACCCTTGCCCACACCCTTGCAAGCCCCATACCCTTTACAACCTTTGAAATGAATTCTTATATCACTGGGGTAGCTCCTGTATCCCCCTGATGGTGGCCCTGTCCATGATGTATATCCTTATGTAACATAACTACATAATGTGTTGCAGTATAGTTGGTTATTAGTATTTGAATCCTAGGTCCAAGTGGCCCTGAAGCTGGGGTACTAAGCTAAATGCTAATTTTTCTCCAGCCCATGAACCATATATGTTATGTGCACCATAATGTTTGTGAAGCTGAAGGCTTAGGAATGTATCCACCTGCTCTACCCTGATGCTGGCAGTGCTTAATGCTACAGTATAGTGTCCCATGTACAGTGCAACAGGTTCTTCCCCCAGGCCCCAGCCTACACTGCTCAAATCTCCTCTGGTGAATTTGGAAAACAGATATTGTACTTGCACATATTCACTTGGCACCAGCCACATACTGCTTTACCCATAGATACAGGTGAGAGGTGAGTTGTGACATGTAATGGGTAAAGAAAGAACTTAAAGTGTATATAGGGTGATGCTGCTGTAACACAACAGGACCACCAGGAGGGGGAGCTAAGGTGCAAGGTGTGGTTTTAGGAAGTTGCTGATATACAGTAGATTAGAAATGTGCAGTAACTTCTAGCAAAAACTTTTCAATTATGATTTTTTTTGTAAATGTTTTTATATTGCATTTTAACTATAAAACAGTACAGTTGTGGAAAAGTAGTACAGGAGTTATATTGGGTAATGAGAGTCAGTTACAGAGAGCCCTTGTAGGTAATACATTATTTTAATTGGAACTGTACCTTACACTTAGGAACAGTTAGTAATAATGCCTGGGGGAATTTGACATTAGTCAGTAAGCCTGCTTTGCAGATGCCCATATTTGCCCTCTAGTGTTTTTCATTTATCTGCTGAGCCGGTAGCAGTGGTACAAAGCCACTTACTCTTTCTGCAGCAAGTGTAGCTGCCATTTCTGTGGCTTACTGACACCTCAGGGCACCCCGGGCTGAAAATAACCCTTCTGAGGTACAGATGCTTCTTGCAAAATTAGCAACATTTGTTTTTTTATTTCACCATTTGAGGAATGGGACAGCTTATCCTTAATATATTCTAGCTGCTATGATGATTAGTATTTAATTATGGGGAGGTTAATGGGGAGGCAGGCATCAAAATGCTGAGAAGCAGGTTTCCACTAGGGGATTCCTAGTGCCGGCTGTGCTTTGGGGGAACTCTCTGCCGTTCCATGAATGGTTAGCATGCTGTATTGGTGACTGAGCCTCAGTCCCCAGGGGGTTGTGGATGCTGTATGATGTAACTTGCCTCCCTGCAGCTCATTCACATCTGCTTGGTAGCAGTAGGCATGGAGCCAAGACTCCACCCCCTATTTAGATGAGGTCATCCTGTCCCTATTTTTTTTTTCCTTCCAGATACTACACAGTCTGCACTGAATGAGCAGCAGGCTCATATCTTTTCCACAGGAGCACAGTCTGTTGGAAGACACCGACACCAGCCTCTTTCTCTGTGGGTCTTTCTCATTCCTTTAGCATCTTGTCACGCTGAAGCATCATTACTGTTATCCGGTATGCAGCATCAGGACCACGGCTCCTTCTGACTGCAAGCATTTCCATCAGCAGCGGGGCATCACACTGCCTGTTTCATCTCATATGTTTATCCAATTTTTCCAGAGCAGTCTGTGTAGCACATCAGACCCAACAGCGGCAGCCTAATGAGGAGCCTGTAGAGGAAAACAGCCCAGGTTTATGCACAGCAGCATGGCCAGTAAGTGGATTGGAGCAAGCCAGAGGAAGGAGCATGTTTGGGGATGCTGAGCTAACCTTACATTCAGTAAAGGTCATTGGTGTGCAAAGAGCAGATGTGTTGCAGGGCATTCTCTACTATTTCACTGCCTGAACTCATGATATTTAACTTGTTTCTGTATCAGGACTGCATCATGCACTGTGGAGCGTAGCTATCACTCCCCAGGATTTGTTGGGACTCTGCTTGATATTGCCATCATCTCCGGATTCACCCATGAGCTGCAGTGTGGGAAACAAACAGGTTTGCTGTGCAAGTTTAGGCAGTCAGAACCCCAAGCCTGTTTGACTGGAGACTGTAGAATGAAAACAAACCCGCAGGCATCAGCCAATTGCAGCACTGACCACAAGGGATCTCTACGCCTGGAAGAGCCACAGGGAGCAGCTCACATTCACAATGGCCAATGAACCAGTTATACTAAATGTCTATGACATGGTAAGTCCTGCCTGATGCTGGGGTTCATCATACCCACACTGCTTCTGTTGTAGCCACTGCTGGTGTGTTTGGGACTAGTTCTCTACCAAATGGTTATGGCAGGCTAAGACTTTCACACAACAGAAATCAATTTGGAGGGAGGTAGTTTAAGTCTTCTGATAAAACTAGAACACTACTTACCAACAGCCAGAAAGTGGGCATGGCACAAGTATGTTGGGAGCTACTTCTAAAATGTTGGCAACTATTAAATGCTACTACTTAGCCTATTAGAACAGTGCTTTCCTTAAAGTCCTCTTTTACATTTTTTTAAATGTTTCCTTCCAGCTTAGAAAATGTGTAATAAAATATCCTCTGATTTGTATTCTTATAAACGGTGCTTAGTGATGTCACATCACGTCACTCACTAAAACTTATTATAGTGTATCCCTGTGATAAAATATGAGGATTTTAAAAGTCACCTCTGAGTTCCATGAGCTATATAAAAGCACCCGGCCTTCGACCTCATGCTTTAATATAGTCATGGAACACCTTGACCACTTACAGTAGCCTTATATTTTACAATCGGGTGTACATTATTTACTATATATATATATATATATATATATATATATATATATATATATATACATTACAGGATATACAGTTATATAATTATTAATTTCTGTATTTATTAATAAAACGTCTTATAATCCAGAACTTATAATACACAAGAATGTGTATTGAATGTCCTAAAAAGAAATGATCTCCTTATAAGTGGTTCTTAGTCATTAGTTTGGTGCTTAGTGATGATATTTGTGTCACATGACTTAATGAAACTTGTGTATGATAAAAAAAAATGCACTACTGCCACAAGATCCTTAAATAATCTGTAAAATATGTCCCTACAAATACTGCTTGATGTTATCTGTTACAAGTGTAACCCTTTCTTGGCACATTCACTTATATATGGGCTGTATTTTCAGGAGATGTGTGTTCTTCAAAGAATATTGATACTGGGAACTGGGAACAGCGCAGTGCCTCCACCTAGTGGACACTGAGGAACACACCTCTAGGGGATTTCCACTAGGAAATAATCACACACAGCTTTTGCAGAAATGTTAAACTTTATATAACTGTTGGAGTTGGAAGTTAACACTTTATGTATAACTGATTTTCTTGCTCTGAGGAACCCATGTAGTTTATCCACAGCTGGCACAGACAGTCTCTATAGATGCCCAATCCCCACTTGGATCCGGATAAACCACAACCCTGAGGTTAGTTCAGTCCCTTCCCCAAGAGCTCTTTAGTCCCCCCAGGTAGCGCTACCTGCCCAGAGTACCTTCCCTGTATAAAGGTGGCTGCTCCCACGTAGCAGGCAATTGGAATACCTGTTCACAGCAGGGGACACACACAAGAGATACCACAGAGGACTGATTCCTTCCTGGCAGCCCAGCAGACTTTTTCCTTTCAAGTCTAACACACAATATGGCTGCTCACACTGTATCTCTTTCAACTCTGGCAAACAACAGCAGGGGCTCCCTTTATAAGCTGTTGGGCCCGCCCCTAGATTTTTGGCTCCAAAGCTTAGGCACACCTCTCCCAGACGTGCACTGGGGCAGCCACCCAACCGGATCCCTGTAGCTAGGCTGGATGAGATCACAGACTGAGAAACAGGGGGCAGGGTTCTCTGATCCCCTACATTCTCCCCTTGGAAAAACCGGCAACGGCCTCGCTTGCCGTACCTCCTTACACTCAGAAACAGTACAACACTCCACAGGGTTCTCCACAGCAGTCTCCCTTTGACTCAACCCCTCATCTCCTTCAGGGGAGTCACTTTCAGATATGGAAGGCTCATAGTAGGACTTCTGTACTGTTGGGCCTTTGTAAGTCTTACAGTTCCGGGCCTGATGACCCATCACATGGCACTTGTAACATTTCCCTGGAAGTCTCTTACGCCGCCGGCGTACTTTACACAGTGCAGACTGGACCTGAACCTCATCAGGAACAGGGCAGTTTGGCTGTATGTGGCCTATCCTGCCACACCGGTAGCACGTTGGAGGTTTCCTCGTCTCAGTTGGGGTTTTGGCTCTCTCAGACAGTTGAGCTTTAAACGCTTCCAACTCTTTGCGAAGTCTCTTATTTTCCTCCAGCAGCTTTGCATCAGCAGGGGACTTCTCTGCATGCCCTAGGGTGGAACTCCTCCTCACCCTCACATAGGCATCAGCCTCCTCCCGCCGAACTCTCTCCATCAGAGCAACATAGCCAGGGGTTAGTGTATCCTGGTAGTAAGCTCTAATTGTCACGGCAACAGGGTCACTATTTAAAGTCCCTCTCCTCATTTGGCGAATCCTCAGGGAATCCATTTCAGAGCTTTGGATTACCCCACGACTCACCAGCAATCTCAGGCCTTGCTCCACCCGCACCAGATAGGCAGACAGGGCTTCCTTCTCTTTCTGGAAGGTAGAGTGGAAGTTGTGGAGCATCTCTGTAGTACTTGCTACAGGGCCAAACGTCACCTCTAGGACTTCTATCAGGTCGCCTGAAGTAGCATCAGGGTGACTAACTAGGTAGGATTTTACCACATCCACAGCAGGGCAGCGAAGGCTCTCAAGGATCTTCCTTCTCATGGTTGCCTCAGGGCCGGTCCAATCTCTCACGGACACCACAGTGGAGTCTCTCCAACTCTCAAATGAGTCCTCACCCGAGGGTACCGGATCTGCACCTGAAAACACTTTAAGTCTTTTAAAATTACCATTCCAGGCCAGCTGAGTCAGTTGGTCAGTCAGTAGTCCCAGCGCACTCACAATATCAGGGGTATCCAGCTGGCCTCCCGAGCTAGGCCCACTCCCCTTGGAGACCACACTCTCACTGGATGGACATTGCTTTACTTGACTCTGTTCAGCTGGCGAATCAAACAGTCTCTTACTGGGCAGCACACCTCCCGGTGCTGTAACTGCAAACTGGGAAACAAGGGTGTCAACATGGGTAGTTAAATCATCTGCGTCATCAGACAGATCTGGCAGAACAACCTTCCATGGCCCTTCATCTCCCGCATCAATATCAGGGGGAACCCTCTCACGGTCTATCTCTCTGGGGCTGTCTATAAGGACATTCAGCAGAACCCCGGCAGAATCTCGCCGTGACGCAGCCACCCTTGGGCGGAAAAATATGGGCTCCCCATCAAGGATTTCATAAATAGAATCTTCTTTTACTCTTGGCATCATGGGCCCCACAACAGCAACCTTCCGGGGGTTAAGTCCCAAAGCATTGCACCACTGGCGAACAGTTTGTGGGGTTTCATGTGCAGCCATGCTTTCATCCAACATTCCCAGCTTCCCAATAGAATCTCAGCAGTGCCTCCAAAATGTAACCCTTTCTTGGCACATTCACTTATATATGGGCTGTATTTTCAGGAGATGTGTGTTCTTCAAAGAATATTGATACTGGGAACTGGGAACAGCGCAGTGCCTCCACCTAGTGGACACTGAGGAACACACCTCTAGGGGATTTCCACTAGGAAATAATCACACACAGCTTTTGCAGAAATGTTAAACTTTATATAACTGTTGGAGTTGGAAGTTAACACTTTATGTATAACTGATTTTCTTGCTCTGAGGAACCCATGTAGTTTATCCACAGCTGGCACAGACAGTCTCTATAGATGCCCAATCCCCACTTGGATCCGGATAAACCACAACCCTGAGGTTAGTTCAGTCCCTTCCCCAAGAGCTCTTTAGTCCCCCCAGGTAGCGCTACCTGCCCAGAGTACCTTCCCTGTATAAAGGTGGCTGCTCCCACGTAGCAGGCAATTGGAATACCTGTTCACAGCAGGGGACACACACAAGAGATACCACAGAGGACTGATTCCTTCCTGGCAGCCCAGCAGACTTTTTCCTTTCAAGTCTAACACACAATATGGCTGCTCACACTGTATCTCTTTCAACTCTGGCAAACAACAGCAGGGGCTCCCTTTATAAGCTGTTGGGCCCGCCCCTAGATTTTTGGCTCCAAAGCTTAGGCACACCTCTCCCAGACGTGCACTGGGGCAGCCACCCAACCGGATCCCTGTAGCTAGGCTGGATGAGATCACAGACTGAGAAACAGGGGGCAGGGTTCTCTGATCCCCTACACAAGCACTGTATCATGTAACTTGTAGAAACTTGTGTTGCAAGAAATACTGTACCCCCTATATAGCATATCAGGAATTAGAGTTTCACAATTATGGAACTTCTATATGACTTATATTATTCCTTATATCAAAGGCTACTTCTGATATCGGAGGTGGGTGTTTATAACTTAAATGTGCCAATGCCACACTTTACTTTGTGAACATTACTTCCTTATTGTAAAACATTATCTTTCTATTCTTTCTACCAACTTCCAGTTCTGCCCACCTGTGAGTGAAGGTCTCATAGTACCTTATAGCACCTTATGCAGTAAGGGGTGCAACATGCTGCCCGTTGGTTCTCATTCAGTTAGCCCTTTCCCCAGAGCCTTGTTGTGCTTTGCAACAGGGGTAGAAGTAAGACTGTCCCAGAGGAACAAAGACTTACTTCCTCTGAACTCCTGTAAACTTTGTAAAGACCTTATGGTGCCTCATGGGAAATTTAGTCATTATGTCAGACTACAACAAACGTGTGCAGCACCTCTGCCTGTTGCTTTTAGCAGTTGCTGCTATGATATTGAAGCCATCACTGTGTATTATAGGATTGAAGTCCCTATAATGTATTTAATTGCAGAAAGACTTGCAGTGTAACATTGTGACTGACGGTAGTAGCTGCCTTGGTGGTGACCAAAGTTCTAGCTTGTTGTAACAACAGGAAGAGAATTAGGGTTTTAAGCAGCAGCATACATAAACAGGGGGTCAGAACTTCAGCCAAACAATGTATTTTGCATGATGAAAGAAAATGTAATTTTGAGCAACTATCCAGTTCAGTATACATTGATTTTGTATTATACATTTTTAATGGTTTTTCGGTTATCAGTAAATGTAATTGCTACTGACAATAGAAACTCCCTGTATTCATGTTGACTACTGAAAAGATGCAGCAGTTTCTGAGAGAAGAACAGACTTCTGCTAGATTGTTTCAAGAGTCAGAACTGACACTGTGTGCAACTGCAATTACATTTACTTTGTATGGGTTCTTTTTCTCTTGCTGTGCTAGCCCATATTGTGAGGTCATGAAACCTGAGGCTGGCACCGCAGTAATGATATGAAGCCCTGTACTCAGGATCAGAACTAGGGGTAGGCAGAGATGTGGGCCTTGAGCACAGCTGGGGGGTAGAATTAGAGGGGAACTGAGCAAGCAGCAGCTGTGCAGACAGAGTGGCAGGGGTTTGGGTTGTAGTGTGGGGTGGGGGGTGGCATGTTGCTCAGGTGGGGGCACTGAGCGATCAGGTGGAAGGGCTCAGGCAGAAGGTCAGCCTTGGTCCTCACTATGTAGCTACTAGTCACGACAAAGGTACCCTCATAAGTCACCCATTTATATAGTTTGAAAAATAATTTCGTTTTTGTTCAGGCAGTCACATAAAGATCATTCCTTCCCTGCAGGAGTCATAGCCCAGATGGAGTGAGGCTGGGATACTGTTAGGCACCCAAGACAATAAGGGCACAGGCACATAACCAAACACCTTTCATAATCTATGTATAAATGTCACTCAACTCCCCACACACCATCTCTGTGTTACCCAAGCTCTTTATGTCACTCCCTTCTTCTCTCTTCAACTCTTGCCGTATGCCTGTGCTCCACCATCCTCTTCTTCTACAAATGCTCCATAGCTGAATGCTTATCTTATTTTTATCCCTTTCTTCTTGTCCTGTACTCTATAGCTTTTCCCACACTTCTCTCCCCCATGATATACAGTATCTAGTAGTGTTTTAAAGCAGTCTAAAGTGAATAGACTTGCTAAGTAATGTTGAAAACATTTCATCTCTTATCCGAGCTGCTTTTTCTTTTCAAATAAGTGGTGGGGAATTCACAAGCATTTAGAGTAATACAATCCCTTAATCCAATCCCAAAGGTTCCATTACGATTTTTTCCAGGAGATGTTAGGGGAAACTGGTTTGGTGCAAAAGTATGTCAGAGAGACTAATGGTTTGAAAGAGGCAATTTATGTCAATATGGAACAACCATATACTCACACATAGAGAGTAGGATTCCCAGTAAGTCACCTGCTAGGGCAATTTAGCAGCAATATAATTGCCGGTAGGTTTGTAATTCCCCCTCCTTCCTAAATTTCTCCCCCTGCTACACCCACTTTTAACTGCTCCGACCCACTCTTTATGACCTGGACCTCCCCACAGAAAATTCTTCACCCTGAAACGCCTATCCCTCAACATGCCCACTCCCAGCCTCCAAAGCACCCCACCTGCTCCCATAACATCACCCTTACCCCTCCCTCAACACAGGCTGTTAGATCACATATCAGCCACATACACACATCTTAAAGGTGGCCATAGATGTTTAGATTTTAATATTCTTTCGACAAACATTCACATATCAATTGTACATTTGAATGCAACAATGTAAAACAACAAATTGAAGGATGTTATGACCATTAACAAGTGCTAGACAACAATCGTATGAAAGTGACATCCGAGAAATGCGAGAATGGTAGGTCACCCAAAGATTTTGTCAGATACACAATACATGAACAGAAAATATTGTTATCTCACCAAAATTTTCTAGCCTGTCCAATCAACTAAATGACTGATTGCCATGATATGAAAATTATTGGAATGATAATTTAGAGCCCATGCATGGTGTGAAAATTGTACAAAACGCGTAACTTTCATGGTACCATTGTGATTAGATCACATTTTCATATCTCAATGAATTTCAGCAAACACCTGCCTTGTCTGCCAAAACCTGGGAACCACACTTGAAGACTGTTTAAGTAAATTCAGCAGAATTCATAAAAAAAAATGGACAGCGAATTCAGACGAGATGTACACACGGTGGTTTCAATAGGGATCCATAGAGCAGCATAGGAAGCTGTGTGGCTGGGGTACCTAACCTGCTGCTCCATCCCTACCTGAATTGAAGCCCCCATTCCCTTTGGCTGGAGTGCTACCCCCTCCAGACTAGATTAGCTTTGTATTATATATATAAACAAGAAAAGCTAATAGATGTTTCTTTTTTTACACCCCTGCTCTGTGCTTTTATATTTCATGATCTATTTTGTATTCTATTGATTATACAAGATGTACATCGATAGTTAATTTCCATAGACCCACCCATATCGTAGCATTTGGAATTAAAGTGCTCCTCCAGTTCTTAATCTGGTCATCACATTTTCGTTTGTGAGTCTCCATGATGGGTGGCTATTGCTGCTGTTTTAATGACAATACATTACTGGCAGAATTTACCTACTGAATTTCCTACAGTATATGTTCCTGTCCTGCACTCAGATAATATTGTATATCCAATAACTAATAACTTATATAGCTAGGACTTTATCTACTCAGCATTTTTTTTACCAGTGGTACAGAAAGTGGTTACAGAAATAACATGAAAAATTCATATTGAATGTTACATCAATTTCACTGCAATTTTGTGTGATCTCCATCTCCCCCTATAACGAATACAAATTTCACTGAAAGGATGTATTATGTAACGCGTGGCTTTAAAATAAATGATAGATAATTGAGCACAGAGCAGGGGAACGGGGAGACAAAACATTTGCATGAGCGGAGCCTTAGGCTGACATTGATTTCATTTTTATCTCATTTCTCTGCTCTGGAATCAATAGAAATAATATTTGTGTGGCGGGACTATTAAATTATATAAATGTTTAAAGGTTTTACTGTATTTGAAGAAGAACCCCGGGCTGGGGACACTAATTACAGCCATGTATATTGGCATCATGAAACTAATGGCATTCTGTGAATCCTTAATTTAAAAGTCCACAAATGTTATACTGCAGAGACATATTGATAAACATACCAGGGACAGATTATATTAATATATTGTGTTATGTTAGGTACATCCAGCTCAGGAAATTGTTGAATTATAACTTCAAGAATCCCCAATCTGCTGAAGGTGTTGCCAAGGGTTCCCTCTAGAAAAACAAGCTTTTTCAATTGAAATATAACTAATAAATTAATTCTAAAAAACTAGCAAAGCTAAGACTTAACCAGGTATTCAAAATATAGAGCACTGTCAGGAATTGGGGGGCAGAAACATACAAGAAGGGGGGCTTACAGTTACAAAAGCTGTGAATAAATGACAGTAAGAGCAAAGGCGCACAGAGATATTTCAGGGATGCTGGCAACAACCTTTCAAACAGGCAGGGCCAAAAGGCATTAAAATGGTCTTTACTGGTTCTTATGAAAACCACAAACCTGTCAATTAATTTATATTTGTTTATAATACAGCAGGAAAAGTGCTAAACTGCAGGTTACTTGCATGAAGTAGGTGAAACCCCACTGCCAGGGGTATATCACTATAAATAAAACACAATACAGCAGCACTCTGTATTAGTGAAAACAGTGGTTTACTGTGACAAAGACAGGACTTATCTGTTTTGCTGCGTGCCCCTATCGAGGGCTTTCCCCACCCAAGTTTTGCTGTGTAATGCTTTCAGAAGCATTGCCTTGAGAACATGTCAACAGGGAATTTATCCACAAACTTTCCTTACTATTTTTTTAACTTAATAGAGAGTATGTAATAATCTATCCTACTCTATATTTATCTACATCGAAACAGTAAAATGGAAAGTGAGGAATTATCTATGCACAGTTATCTTGGCAGTAACTTTAAATGGACATTTCATTGATGAAATGTTAAGTGATGATATGTGGGCAAGTTGAACACTGACTGACCAAGGGTAGTATTCATTAGGATGCCTGCTAAATGTTAGTAAATAAAAACAGTACATGTTCCTTCCTTTTTAAGATATCTCTGTAGAACAGAAAATGAAGGTAAAGAGAGAGGAAATCTAAAATAAAGTCTTGTTCCTCTGGCACAAAATCTTTTTCCTCGGGCTGGTAAATGAGAGCCAACATGTTTTCAATATTATAGAATGTACAGCAGAAAGAAAACAGAAAATACAGGACTGTATATCTAACTGTGCACTAGGCAGGAAATTGATGGTGAAAAATTCAATATTGTATATCTATAAGGTATGCAGGAATATAAGATAGAATTTGGCAACATCTAATTGCTTACTGTCTTAATATACTAATTTGAAAGCTAATTATGTCCGAGTGCATGCATTAGTGCAGTGATCCCCAACTAGTGACGCAGGAGCAACATGTTGCTCACCTCCCCCTTTGACGTTGCTCCCAGTGACCTCAAAGTAGTTTCCCATTTTAAATTTCTGGTTTGGAGGCAAGTTTTGAAGATATAAAACTCAATTTTATTTCAAGTAAAGCCTCCTACAGGCCAGCAGTCCACAACCCTTGTTTAGCATCCTCTGGAACTTTTCTCAGGTTGTTTGGTTCAATAACACTTGGCTGATAAGTAAAATGGGTTGGGGATCCCTGCATTAGTGCATGTTTACCGGCAATTAGTACCTGAAAAGTGTTTTTAACTAATTGTCACAGGAGCCAATTATTGGCAGTTTTGGGCATCTGGGCCCGTGTGTTTGGGCGAATAAAAAGCACGGTGGGTAAAACATCCAAAATCTCTGTGCATGCCATTGCCCTGAAGGATAAATTGCTGATCATAGTAGGAGTAGGAGAAAAGACAAGCGCAATTGGCTGTCTGTCCCAAAGAGCTTTTAGCAGAGGTTCCCCCTATGGGTCTGCTATGAATACCATGCCCAAATCCAGTTAGTGCTTCATATCTGGATACACTTGGAGCTATAGCAGGGGATGTTACAACAAAAAAAAAAATTTTTATTTATATTTTTTTGATTTTAACAAATAAAGATTGATACATTAACATGTACAATAAAAAAAAAAGATAGAATAAAGAAAAGTAAGAAGAAAAGAAAATAGCAAGAATCTTTATTAAATTTAACTTATAGACACAGCACGCTGTTTTACTTAAAAGTAATTTATTTTATACCTTTGTGAATCAAGAATTCATCCCACAATTTTCAGGTTTTGTAGGTTTTTGGAGACCTTTTTAGTATTAGGAAGATTGTTTCCAATACCTTGCCAGTAATATTTTACAGGTATGGGATCCCTTATCTGGAAACCCATTATCCAGAATGTTCTGAATTACAGAAAGACCATCTCCCATAGACTCCATTATAAGCAAATAATTCTAATTTTTAAAAATGTTATTAAACAGTACCTTGTACTTGATCCTAACTAAGGCATAATTAATCCTTATTGGAGGCAAAACAAGCCTATTGGGTTTATTCAATAAATGATTTTTAGCAGACTTAAGTTGTGGAGATCCAAATTACGGAAAGATCCCTTATCCGGAAGACCCCAGGTCTCAAGCATTCTGGATAACAGGTCCTATACCTGTACTTGCTAAAAGAATATGTTCCAAAGGCATGTACTGGGGAAATAGTCCAAACAAAGCCAGTTCAGGTGTGTTGGGTATCGGGGCTGTTAGTATATCTTCAGTTAGTTGAATATTTGTGACCAGTAAGTATTAGCAGTTTGGCTTTCCCACCATATATGAAATAAGGTTCCAGTTTTCCTGCAAAGTCTCCAGCATTAGTCTGGAATGATTTCTATATGCTTTATCTGTAACCTTGTTATGTGGGACCAGCCAGAGGGGTAGTTATTTTGAGATTTGAAGTTAATCCTTAATGCCCTTGATGCCCTTGGAACTTTAGCAGGGTGTCTGCTATACCAGTATTTCTATTTATTTGTAACCTTGTAGTGGGCTAATGGAGGGTCCAGCCTGATGGCCAGCTATGGTGAGATTTTGGGTTTATTGGTAGCTGCTTCATGGATTCACTTCCATTTATCGATAATGGCTAAACCACTTTGATGCTGAGTTCATACAAAAAACCTTGGTTTGTGTGACCATGGCCAAGTCATTTATTCTCAATATTCCCGGGCATGTATTTCTTTACATATCCATTATGGCTTCCTTGATTGCTGTAAAAAGCTTGTGTTTTATATCTCATGGGAGAAAGGCTTTATAAATAATTCCCTTAAGCTAGTTTGATTAGCCCCATATAAAGCTGACTCTAGTGCTTGTGTGATATGTGATAGGAAAATGAGATTGTGCACTCCATTGGGGTAGTAACCGATATGAATAACAATTTCTGTAAATAATTGTGTAATAAAGGATGATTTAAAAAAAATTGCTGATGTAGTTATTAAGTGCCCCTTGCCTTCTACATCACCCAAAAATGTATTAATAATAATACTGTGTCTATAGAGTACTGTTTCCTTACCTTTTAATGCATAGCTAGGGGCTGAAAATTAAAAAAATATATATAAATACATTTCTAATAAAAATTGCTTTCCAAGTGTTTACACAGCAGGAAATGCCCCCCTGTGGTCACATAGGCTGCCCATCCCAAATACCATGTTTGGAGATAGTAGTCAGCACAACACCTTGTTTCTAGTCTGTGGTAGTGCAGGTTACCCAATGGCTGCTTTCCATCAGGATATCCAGGTACAAACAATCCGGAACAGTACCTCTTGTATTTTCAATGATAAAAGGCCACACATGGCCTGAAACATTGCTGTATGCCCCTAAAATCTGCAATAAAGGCATTTTAATTGAAAGTACAAGAGGTGCTGTTCTGGATTGTTTGTTCATCCCAAATACAATGACCCACATGTAATAAGAAACACAAAGTTTACCCAGGTACAGTAACCCATACCAACCAATGAGATGTTTGCTTTTAAACAGGTGACCAGTAAATGCTTCCTGTTGAATGGTTGCTATGGGTCATAAGAGCTATAGCAAACTTTGTACCTTATATAACATAACCCCGATGGGCTAGTAAAATGAGCTCTGGTCATTCCATAGCCTGATTTGTGTATGTAAATTAGGGTTCAGTTCAGTATCAGACAAATCTTTTACAAAGAATTTAGGATTTGGTCGAATCCCAAAATAGTGGATTCAGTGTATCCCTACAATTATTTGATTAAAGTGAGTCTAAAGGAGATATTTTCCGCTAATTCTGAGATTTCTGGATAATGGGTTTTCCAGATAACAGATTCCAGATAAAAGTCTGAACCCAATTATAAAGAGATAGGATACATGTTCAGATCTGGCAGAGAAGCTTTTTTATCTTTGAAAGCTTATGCAATAGAACACAAATTTGTATGTTGTTCCATCATAATTTCATATCATAATCTTGGTTATACTACTGGACTGGAAAATATATACATAAATTGGCAAATACCAGATCTTGCAGGTTCTAGAAAGATGGGGCACACAAAAGATCTGAATATTTCCACAGTAGTCAAGCTATTCTACTTAATGCTTTATTAAAATGCCCTTCAGTCTATGGGAGGAAAACTGCTGAAGCAAATCCCATTTATTTAAATAGGTTTTATAGGGAAAATGGCAGTGGGAGCAAGTGTTTCCCAAAATATTTATTACCTACAGAAGCCACGTTAGACATCAGTGCAGCACAACACAGAAAGTGGTCTCCCCAAGGGACAAGACAGGCTTTTAGCAGTGAGAGAAGGAAAGGGCAATAAGATATAATACTCTTCTGAGTTTGCCAGGCATGTACTGGCCCAGGGCAACAGAGCCGAGCATGAAGTAAAGCTTATATTTCCCTTGGGTGTTAACAGAAGATTCACTGATCCTTTTCTGTGTGTGCATCAGCAACAAGTTTAACCAATATAATATATATTCTGTGCTTTATTGACATAATGTCAAGGCTAAAGTGGCCGAATCACCTAGATCTAACTGCTTAGCCTTCAGACCAAATGACCTGATTGTTGACAGTGACTCCAAGCTAGACCAAGTAGTTTACTAGTGAATGCATATAAAAACAACATATAAAAATATCACAGCTGGCTGACCAATAGGCATTTTATCGATCATAAGATTTTATTGCCATTTTGTACGCACACAGTGCAGTGGTTCAATCCGTGGTTTCTTCATAACAACAGACGTGTTTTGTACAGAAAGAGACAAGCTTTTTGCACAGAAAGAGATAAAAAGATGCATTATTTAACAGATCCCCCCTTAAACTCAACTCTTTTTACCTTTTTTTCCCACTTTCTTCAAACCTTACCAAAAGTGCATGTGCCTATAACATCCTTACTGGAGAACAGGTGAATCTGGTGGAAAATCTCAGTGCTGTTTGGGGTTGCTTAAAGACCACACACCCCATTAGTGTACCTGCATTATTCATGCTAAAACATTGCCAGCCCAGCCTAGGTTGCTGGTGTGGTTTCAGGAGAGAGGCCGTGGCTGGAAGGGAAAGTGGGACCAGGACACGACTGCATTACTGCAACAACCTTTGCATCACTAGTGAGGATTAATCACTGCATGTGTAATATTGACAGATACTTCAATAGTTCTGACTGACCTAACAAAAAACGAAGTCGGAAAAGCTAATTTCTCTCCTAGTGCGTATTCCCTCAGGTAAGGCCAAGTACAACATAACAGAGTAAGCCTTAAAAGGAGTGTTAAAAAGATAAGTGGTTTATTATATACAACAGACTGAAGATGGAAATGATGGGACAAAGTGAACAAAAGGGAGACAGAACAGAATAGAATCAGACAGGGAGACTGAAAATAATGTAATAAACATTTAAAACAGAATAAAGACTGATAACGTTGGCCAATTTGGACAGTTTTTGACCAAACTAAACTAGCTAAGGTGATGGGGTTCAAGGGATCTTAAAACCATCCAGAATCTGCTTGGAACTGTGCACAGCACCTAAATGCACTGTATTATACCCAATTCCCTTAATTGTGCATTTAAAATACAAATGGGGTCTTTTAACTGAACTAAAGTGCTCTGCAGGCAGATTGAACTATCGGCGCCCCTTATGCAGCACCCTTTCATCTTATGCTTGGGTAAGTCCCATCCTATATCCACTTAATAAACTATTAATAAACACGAGGAATTATAAAAAAAAAGGTACAGCAGACCTAAGCCGCAATATAAGAAAATCTAGCATCTTCACTATTTGTACACAGTCATAATTTATACATATCATAGCAATTACAAATGATGATCATTTCCCTAGAACATCATAGAATTGTAGAGCAACATGAAATAAAAGGCACATTTTATACCATACATTTTACCTACTAGATCACTTTTCTTTAAACTCGTCAAGCTTTGGAGCTTTAAAGGAACAGTAACACTAAAAAATGAAAGAGCTTTAAAGTAATAAAAATATAATTCACTGTTGCCCTGCACTGGTAAAACTGGTGTGTTTGCTACAGTACCACTACTATAGTTTATATAAATAAACTGCTGTGTAGCCACGGGGGCAGCCATTCAAGCTGGAAAAAAGGAGAAAAGGCACAGGTTACATAGCAGATAACAGATAAGCTCTGTAGAATACAATAGTGTTTTATCTGTTATCTGCTATGTGCCTGTGCCTTTTCTCCTTTGAATGGCTGCCTCCATGGCTACATAGCAGCTTATTTATATAAATTATAGTAGACTTTCTGAAGTAAACACACAACTTTTACCAGTGCAGGGCAGCAGCACATTATATTTTAGTTACTTTTATACACTTTCATTTTTTGGTGTTACTGTTCCTTTAATATACTTTCCCTTTTAAGTGATATTTAACAAGTGGGTATACTGTCCCTTTAAAATGAAAAAGACAGCGTCTTAACTTCCATCACCATCGATCAAGGAGCAAGTACATGAGTTAATTCTTCTCAAAAACTGTTCATCTTTATGGGGTTGTGTCTTCTGCTGACAAATTTCTATATTTTTTATTATCTATTATTCACAATTCTTCATACAGTATGTCATCTATTGGAGGGACATGTGAAAGAGAGTCAGAGGATGGGGGGGCATGTTAGTGAGAAGTGACAGAGAGAGCATTTGGCAGGGATTAATAAAATACATATGTGTGTGTATATATATATATATATATATCTTCTAAATTAAGAATTCCAAGTTCACACGGAGCAGATAAGTGTGAATAATAAATAGTTGCTAGGCGCTGTATTTGCTTTTGCATCATCACTTACATAAAGTCTATTCTTAGTTAAGCAGGTCCTGGTGGTGGCAGCCACGTGACTGCTCAGCTCAAACATTCTCACAGCTTCTGGTCCCTGCGTTAGAGTGAAACTATTCGCAGCCCCCTCTTTGAGGTTTCCCAAATGCACCATTTGAGCTCAATTTATATCAGGATTTCTACTGTGAATTTTTCTTAACCTGCTGAAATACAAATGCCTCCTTCTTATAGGAATTAGCTCTTTGCCTAAAGACTGAGCTCATTTTGAAAGCAAGCTTATTGACCACTATATGGCTATGATTATGACCTCTAAATTGAGTCTTAAACAACATCAGCCACTGTAGGAATTCAATATTTGATAGATTTTTGTATCCTGCTCTACGCCTGCATTTGGCAAAATGTACTGTACATAAGAAAGAACAATTAGCAGTATAGGAATGTTTCATTAGGGATTAGTGGCCCTGTCCTTTACATTTTTGACTATTATGGTTAGCAGTAGGTGCTAATAACCTTCCCTCTGGTCTGTGCTGGGCTACTGCCTTGTGGGCACAAACAAGGTAGGTTACCTTCAGTGTGATTGAATGGGCTCAACTATTAGGTTAGGTGCCAAGGATACAGCATGATTAAACCAATAGCAGGGGAAAGCACAAAACCATGGTATGGTTAGTAAAGAAATACAGTTAAAGTAGCTCACTTTACCAACTTTACACTTTACCAACATCAAATGATTTGACTGCCTTGTTTCTTTGAAATACACCGCTGAGGAGGACGAGCTCACTATTTGTCCACATATTGTAGAGGTAACTCCATGTAGAGGTTACTCAAGCAACTTTAAAGGTGGCCACACACTTGGCGATCTGACGATCTTTCGTGCGACCATCGGTTGCACAAAAGATCGTCAGATCCGCCACAAACCGTTCAGGGCTGAAACAGGCAGATAAGGAGGTAGAAACAATAGGATTTCTACCTCCTTCTGCCGATTCAGCGCTGAAGGCAGATTTTGGTCAGGCGCCTTCTATGGTGCCCGATCAAAATCTTTTAACTGGCCCGATCGGCGAGTCGACCGATATCAGCAGGTTCCTGCGATATCGGTCGACTCGCCGACTTGTCGAGGTTTCGTACGATATTATCGGTGCGTGTATGGCCAGCTTTAGAGAGATTTTTAGAGAGATTCTCTGCATGTAGATAAGGACATTAAACACAGAAAGAAATCGCCAGCGCTCGGTCTAACCCACGCTAGATAAGGACATTACTGCTTTATCAAAAGAAGAGCAAACCACTGAAGTTCTGTGCCATGGGAGATTGTACTTCTTTGTCAACAATGGAAATTATTGCTAACCAATTAATTAGTTAAATTTCAAGCATTTACCAAGTTTCCTGTCTAGTCTGTCTAGGTGTGCATAGTGGATTTCATAGTATTAACGAAAAATGGACCAGCACCAAAGTATGGCATCCTTGTATATAAAAGCCAGTATTCAGTTGTAGCAGTGTGTGAGTAACAGTGTACACACTCAAAGGTTCGGAACAAGGGGCATGCAAGGCAATTAAATAAAATACTGCAGATATAATTCAATAAGGCAATCTTACCTCCAGACTCAGCTCCAGACTACTCCATAAACAACAGCAAAACTAGAGACTAGATCAGCATATAACCTTTTCCTCATCATGCTCAATCTGGCTCAGCCAACGGGAACATAGCTAAGTGAAGATGATTGATTTTACCAGCGTGAGGTGAAATATCGGTGGATCAGGCTTTTATGATTCAGCTGCAAATAATATCACCTTCATGACTTAACCTGAACTGCCAGCTAACAGCATTGTTGAGAGTCAATAGAAGAAATACAGCATAAAGGCTTATCCAGTAATCATTTGTACTGTATGCTGTCAAAGCATACTAATTCACTCTTTGATCAAACAGAACAAATACCTGTATGTGGCATAGCTTACAAAACCTCAGGAAACTGGATTGTGCTCATTATGTCATAAGCCATGGACACAGCATGGTATATAGCATGGCAGTCCTCTGTTCTCTAGCCTGGCCTAAATATGTCATACATGTGTATAATATCTGTCCCAGTGCTGTCATTTACTCTACTGTGGTGTACTTTTTCTAATCAGTTTCTTTACAATTTCCCCTTCTGGATTATACTATGTGTATAGTTTCTACACTTATTTTTTAATCAGATTAAAGGAAGAAATCAAATTATCCCTCCAAATTCTGCTTAAACACAAACAGTAATGTTCATATAATTAGATTTATTTGGAAAATGCTCTGGCACTGATGCATATGATCTACTGCAGAACCTTAAATACCTGTACATGTGGGGCAATTATAAAAGGGGTTGTACTTGTGGGACAAAAACATGTGTAATGCCAGTGATTATTGTGGGAAATTGTCTTCCTGCAATATGGAGCTTTCTTCAATGGCTGGTGTGAGAAGTTTGGAGGATGTTGGAAATGGGAAGGGAGTTAGGTGGAATAGTAATGATTGGCTGGGGGACAGTTTTGTTGGCGGGGATAACTCAGGGATGGGGATTTCAACCTCAAAGCTCTATAAACAGAAATTTATTGTACTTCTTTCTTGGGTGTAAATTTACACACCTTTATATAAATATGGCCCTTCCTCAGCTCCCACATAAATGTGTGAATACAAAAAAGCACAATGTGTGATATATACAGTCATCCTTCTCTGGTTTGATTTATCCAAATATATTGCTAGTGTTATATTTAGGACACTAACCCCTAATTTTATCTTTATTTATTTATATTAAAGGGGGTTGCCATTTTACTTGCTGAGTTTAACATTACACCATCCATAGACCTGAACATATCTTAAACCCAGATACAACCAAATTCTGTTTAAAACTCCATCTGTACCTGCCTCTTTTGGAATACTCTAGTCTGCAGTGCCCTACTTAAATAGGGTCCTTGGGAGTTACAACTTTTAAAGTCTACTTTTAAAGTAAAGTAATGTTATCCAAATTTAAAAAGTGAAAAAGTAGTTAAGAAGCCTATTTTGCGACCAGTAACAGTACTTTCAGTCTACCCAATATCCACAAGTACCCCACTCTAGTGTGCAGATAGGCTACCCAAACAGTGCTTCCTCTAGATCCTTTGGTTATATGGAAACTGCCATTGCCCATCTTCCATAGCTGAACACAGTGCAGAACAGTAGCCCACCTTTTAAATTATGATTTTGCCGAATGTTCTACAGCAACAAAGGGAGTTAATTTATGAGGACACAGTGGGCTTATTTTACAAGTGTTACCCCTCTCTAACCACTTGGTGCTCTCCACCAATAGCATGCTTTGCCTTTCAAATATTTTTCCAGGATATAGAGTAAAATAGACCTATTTTGTCAGTTTGTGTGTCTTTTTAACTTGCTGGTTTGCAAATACCATGGGGAAAATAAATGCAGGGTGCAGGAAAGTAAAGGAGACTAAAATAAGCAATATGTATGCTTTAGTGATACCGCAGAGCACATATAAGAAATCATAGCACCCAAATAGCAGCTAAGCTACAACTTCTGCACTATAGTCTGGCACGGTGCTTATGTACATTTTATATCAACACCATCATCTTCTCCTGGCTAATGGGAGGCCAAAGCTGCTATGAGTGAGCCCCAACACCAGAAACAGCAGTCTCAGCACTGTTCAGCACTGTGTAAAGCTGCCATGGCTTCTCTACGTTGATTGATGGGTCTCAGACGGTGGAACGGGAGTCTGCAGCTGCATGATAAAAGGAAATCTATGGGCTGATTGATAGACAGGCAAAATGAAAAATGGCCATGTCTAAAGAATATGAATGAGGCAGGCTCAACATATGCATACAATGGGTCTGTTATCTCACTGAAAAACACTGTTAACCTCTTGGGTTCCAGAAACTTGAACACTGCATTGTTGGTTTAAAAACACAGGGTATGTTCCTTAGATCATCTGCCTATTGCCCCTGGTTTAATTATCCATTGAAATGGAATTCCCTAATTGTATTTTTAAAGCTGCTGTCATCTAAAGTGATGTTGCGACAGATGTGCACTATATATCAGTGATTCCAGGGTACCTAAGGTAATCCAGACTGGTCTCATTTTTAAATGCATAGCCCTAGAGACAGGCCAGTAACCGCCCTGCATATGACTATTATGAAACTATCATTTAGGTTTGTATTTTAAAAGTGCCCTGTGATTTTCTTTTGTAAAGCAAATTAGCATTCCTACTGCTTTTGGAGAGAGTGTCTATCATTACCATTCATTGTAATTATGCATTTAGTTTAGGTCTCCAGACAAAGCCACTTTTCTGCACCCTATAGAGAATCACTTGTGAATAAGAAATTTTTACATGGTCATTGTACAAAAAGCCAGGATAATATTCCTCTATGGATATACTGGAAAAGGCATGACATGAGCGTACAGATTTGGCACAGGATTTTGTTTTCACATACCCATTTTGGAAAAATCATTTCTTGCTACACAGTATGTTATGTTGCTGATTAACTATTTTAGACTCATTGATAATTCAGTCTAATTAAATTGCATCAAGTTTGCTTTATCTCACATTACTTTACTGGCTTTTGGAGAACCCAATGAGGGGATCAGCAGCATCACCACAGCTCATGATATGCAGTGCTATTGAAATCAGCTGCCTGAGCTTACTTGGAGTTGTAGCCATTGCTCTAGTGTAGTTTTATGTTCGGAATTTTTTTTTTTCTAGTCGCCATCATTAGCCTCTGTGTGTCTGCCGATGGCATAGTCTCATCACTTCCAATGTGCAGCTCTCATTACATTTGGGATCATGTTCTCTGTTAAATGAAAAACTGCAGAGATAATCACTTCTTAATAAATCAGAAAGGGATCAAATCATCTAAACATCAAAAGGGCACAGGAAAAGTAAATGCTGATTCGAACTGCAAAATTGATGCCAACATCACAAAATTTTTTCCAGCCACGTCCTGATTATAAAGCCTTTCGGGGGTGGAACGGATGCCTAAACCCAGAATGTGCTAGAGACTAATTAAGTCAAGAAAGGAGGCGTATATTGGCACAGCACTATTTCTCAGCACGAAAAATAACATTTAAATATGTTGCCAATATTTAGAACGAGTATGCAGTATTTAAAATTACGAGCAGGCTGGCATTTATTGCTGCTGCTACATAGCTTGAAATGGCTTAAAACTGGGCTATGTGCTGCCATGTTTATCTCTGTGTGCTTTGGTTTCATTCCCCAACATGTCATGGGTTGCAATGGACACAATTCATCGCCAAAGCTCAGCTCAGACAGAAGAGGCTAACTGTATGGGGTTCCATGGGCATTCCTTGTAGCTGTGCAGCTAGATACCACCAAAGAGCATACTTTCTGAAAGAGAGAATTTTATGAACTGGATGATTCTTTTTTCGAACGATTTAACAGTTTGTTCTGCTCCTTTCCAGTATCTAATCTTTTCCCTTTGCTAGGATCTTGCTTATAAACAACCGCAAAAAATCCTCTGCACTCACCCATTATCAATATGTAGAAATAGGGCATTAGGACATTTCTGTGCATTCAGCTACTAAGAAATGCCTTCCCTCCCCACCCCAAAAAGAGGGATTGTTTATCCGTACATTGAAATATACTTCAAGCTGGCCAACTACGTCAAAGTCATCCCTTCTGGCCAGTCCAACACTGACTGACCTATATAAGTAATTTAAGATTAGTACTGAGCAAAGGGACTAAGTTTTACCTGCAACATGCTTGCGTATAAGGTTAAAACTCCCATATGGTTGCCCTTTTATTGGCTCCATTGGGATCACCTGACTGTAGCTGGGAATAGTGGGGGCTACAACATGGAGCTGGCCACTGCTCCTGTATAAACAATAACACAAGAAAAAGGGAAAGTTGTGCTCAACCACTAAATTGTAAACCATTAGGCGGGGGTGCAATGGGGCTGTGACCACAAAATACATATAAACAACCGCAAAAAATCCTCTGCACTCACCCATTATCAATATGTAGAAATAGGACATTAGGACATTTCTGTGCATTCAGCTACTTAGAAATGCCTCCCCCCCCCCCCCCCCACCCCTGGCCCTAGGATCTTGCTTACCCTATCAAACTGGCTGTGGGATCAATGGTGGATTGAAAAATGAACACGAGAGGGTCTGGATACAGATACAAATAACTAAAACAATTCAGATCTTAGCATTAATCTACTTTTAGATTGCTGAGGTTACTGACCCTAGCAACCAGATCTCATTTGAAATTTAACGCTGGACAGCTGCTTAGTTGAAAGTTAAATAAATCGTAAAACCACAAAAAAGGAATAATATGAAGACCAGTTGCACCTTTCTACATCATTTGAAAAGTTCATTTTAACAGTCATAACTTTATTTGCTGCAATACCAAAGTGAGCACTTGACAAAATTTGTTACTAATTATAGTTACATGAAATTACTGAAATAAATTTGAATTTAGAATAGCAGGCATGTTGTGTTCACCTATGTAGAAAACCTATTAGCCAGACAAACAGCAATATAATAATTTATGTTTTATTTAATTACGTTAGCTAATACTCAGTCTGTGGGTTTATTATACCCCCTTTCTATGGGTTTCTTTACTAAAACAAAACTTTCTTTTCAACAAAGAGCTACATGTTATTTTGCTCTGCCTTTTTATTCTTCAAATTAATATTAATGGTGGATTAAGAAAGAGAATCTATAAGTTATATCCCACTGGTAAGTCCTGAAGCAGTATACAATCAAGTAAAAAAGTATTTCAGTGAAATAAACAAACCGTTTATTAAGCAATAAACATACTATACCAAACAATGGATAGGTGCATCCCAGTGCCTCATGGTACCCACTCTCCTTTTTATTCTTCCTATATTCAGTCTGTATCCTATTACTATTGCATTACTATATGTACTTTGCAGCTTTTCTCTTCTCATCTGCTTGAGTGCTATTCTTATATCTACCAGTAGATGAGTATTTTTAGCAATGCAGACGATTTTTGAGTTCATTTTTATCTATACAATACTGAAACCTTCTGTCTTTTTAAGTCTCCTGAAGGGTAATGTCTGGGGTGTTGTGATCCATTAGCTCTCACTGTATTTAAAGTATTTGGGATAAGGTTGCCACTACCTCTCACCATATTTAATGTATTTGAGGTAGTACCCTCTACCTCTTACTATATATTCTATTTAGTATCTGGAGACCTGTGGGGATTCACACAGGATGCAATTCAAAGGTATGTTTGGGTATGCTGTTTAGTTTGGAGAACAAGATTTCTCTGTTGTGTCAATGCCTGGTCTGCCATTATTCTTAAAGTGAAAGGGAAGCATTTTCTGGAAGTTGTTTCTGTTTCTCTGCAGTGCCTTTTAGCCCAGAGCAGAGGCAGCAGCACAGAAACATGTTAGTTCAGACAGTTGAATTCTTCAGCAGAGGTGTCAGGGAGTTGTTATCTTGTTACCTGTGCTACCTGTCATTGTAACTACATTGTTCTGTTGATGGGCTGCTGGGGGAAGGGGGTGTCCCAAAAAAAAAAAAAAAACAAGCACAACCCAAGCAAGTAGGCACCTATGTAGGGTGACCAGATCACTTGAAAATTCAGGGACATGCTAATAAATACATGTTGCAGGGCAGCACAGATAAATAAACTGCAATTTTCAAGTAATCTGGTCACCCTAACTAAGGAACATTGCACTTTAGTGGATAGGTATTTTAAAACATACAGTAGGTCTAAAAAAATATAAAATTTACCTTTGATTTTTTAATAAAATTTTTTTCTCCTCTGCAGTACTGGATCAACGAATACACCTCAACCTTGGGAATTGGAGTATTTCATTCAGGGATTGAAATCTATGGAAGAGGTATAGTACTGAAACGGATTACTTATTATGTATAGTAAATGACTGACATAAATAGACTAGAGGACTCATTGCCACTTATAGACAATTGCATAATCGTATCATTAGTTAAATAAATTAAAATTCTAATTCTAATTATCCCAAGATAAAAGAACACAAAACTCACGTGTGTTTGTGCAAACATTTCCAGACACAGAAAATATAGACAAAAAGCAACTGATTGACTAAATATGAGCTTAATGAAGTCTTTTGAACTTTAAACCATGTTTATTATTGTCTATTTTTAAAATGGGTTTGTTTTAACATGATCAGCAACTCTGCATATTATTCCTCAGTTGTTTCATTTGTGGATGACAGGACCCCACTTTGTCTCAGTCCCACTTTCTTAGACCCTCAGAGTATTATAGCACTATATGCCACATATTAGAACATATAGGCAACTTCAATACAGGAGGACAGTTACCTTATTCTAGGGTTATCAGTATCCCCTGATATCAGTAAGCAGACTCATTAAGGGTGGGCAAATACAATGATAATGAGGCACTCTGGATGTCTAAATGTCAAAATGGCTGCAAAGAAAAAACAAATCCATGAGTATCAGTAGATCTAGAAGCAATGAGAAACCACTACTCCCTGAATTCTTCCACTTTAGAGTGACTGCTGAAAACTATCATTATCATCATTCTTTATTTATATAGCTCCAATATATTCTAAAGTGACATCAGTACCTGCCTCAGTGGAGCTTACAGGTTCCAGCCACATTCACACACAATGGACAATTTTATCAGAAGCCTGTTGTATTTCTTGAATGTTGGTAGAAATCCACCCAAGCATGAGAAGAACATACAAACTTCATGGAGATAGTGCTCTGGCTGGGACCCCTTGAACCCTAATGCTGCAAGGCCACAGTGCTATCCAACGCGCCACCATGCTGAATGTTATTTATTTATAGAAGGTAGCAGGTTAACCATCCTTCATTTTGCAATATTTTATATTGCTTTTAATCACTTTCCATAGCAACAACTTTATTCAGCAGCTGGTACTTGAAAAGTCAATATATAAGCGTTAGAGATTGACTTTCACATCCCAGCTGCACAAGCTTTCAAATTTTCATCAGCCACTATTGTGTGGAGTGGGTATAATAAGAGCCCTTGACTTTCCCTGGAAAGCGTGCAAATCAAAGCTGGAACCCCATACACACACACAGTAAGCTTTGAATTCAGGAACAAAAGGAAGAACAGAGAGAATTTTAGCCTATAAAACATGATGCTCTCTTTCTGGCGGTACATAAAAGCATGTACTGTATAAACCAAGCTGAAAGAAATCCCTGTCTCTGATATAAATATTCATAAAATACCGACCCCGATTCCTCCCCTTCCCTGTCTTTATCATTTGGACTCTAAGAAGACCCTGAGTCATGGATGAACTTGAGGAAATCTGTCATGTAAAGCCCAGCAGAAAGGGTTGGGGAAAGCAGGATAATATAAACTGCTTTTAAGAGAAACAGGAGTTAATTTTCTCCTTTAAAATCCTTATTTAAGCTGGCCATACATGTACATGCAATCCCACAAAACAGTCACATTACGGGACACATTCATCAAAGTACGAGTTCGAATCCTGAAATGGGAAAAATTCGGATTGGATACGATAATTTCTGATGAATGTAAATATCACGAAAATACTTACGGAAAATTCGAATAGTCACAATAATATCGTACTGGCGATCCCAAAGTCACAAAATTTTCATATCAAATGATTGTAAATGGCGGGAAAACCTTTCTGACTTTGATCCTTCTGTGCATGATTTTGGAAGCCTCCCATAGGACTCAATGGCACTCTGCAGCTCCAACCCGGCCCAAGGAAAGTCTCCCATAGGGCTCAATGGCACTCTGCAGCTCCAACCGGCCCAAGGAAAGTCTCCCATAGGGCTCAATGGCACTCTGCAGCTCCAACCTGGCCCAAGGAAAGTCTCCCATAGGGCTCAATGCCACTCTGCAGCTCCAACCCGACCCAAGGAAAGTCTCCCATAGGGCTCAATGGCACTCTGCAGCTCCAACCTGGCCCAAGGAAAGTCTCCCATAGGGCTCAATGCCACTCTGCAGCTCCAACCTGGCCCAAGGAAAGTCTCCCATAGGGCTCAATGCCACTCTGCAGCTCCAACCCGACCCAAGGAAAGTCTCCCATAGGGCTCAATGGCACTCTGCAGCTCCAACCCGGCCCAAGGAAAGTCTCCCATAGGGCTCAATGGCACTCTGCAGCTCCAACCTGGCCCAAGGAAAGTCTCCCATAGGGCTCAATGGCACTCTGCAGCTCCAACCTGGCCCAAGGAAAGTCTCCCATAGGGCTCAATGGCACTCTGCAGCTCCAACCCGGCCCAAGGAAAGTCTCCCATAGGGCTCAATGGCACTCTGCAGCTCCAACCCGGCCCAAGGAAAGTCTCCCATAGGGCTCAATGGCACTCTGCAGCTCCAACCCGGCCCAAGGAAAGCCTCCCATAGGGCTCAATGGCACTCTGCAGCTCCAACCCGGCCCAAGGAAAGTCTCCCATAGGGCTCAATGGCACTCTGCAGCTCCAACCTGGCCCAAGGAAAGTCTCCCATAGGGCTCAATGGCACTCTGCAGCTCCAACCTGGCCCAAGGAAAGTCTCCCATAGGGCTCAATGGCATTCTGCAGCTCCAACCTGGCCCAAGGAAAGTCTCCCATAGGGCTCAATGGCACTCTGCAGCTCCAACCTGGCCCAAGGAAAGTCTCCCATAGGGCTCAATGGCACTCTGCAGCTCCAACCTGGCCCAAGGAAAGTCTCCCATAGGGCTCAATGGCACTCTGCAGCTCCAACCTGGCCCAAGGAAAGTCTCCCATAGGGCTCAATGGCACTCTGCAGCTCCAGCCTGGCCCAAGGAAAGTCTCCCATAGGGCTCAATGGCACTCTGCAGCTCCAACCCGGCCCAAGGAAAGTCTCCCATAGGGCTCAGTGGCACTCTGCAGCTCCAACCCGGCCCAAGGAAAGTCTCCCATAGGGCTCAATGGCACTCTGCAGCTCCAACCCGGCCCAAGGAAAGTCTCCCATAGGGCTCAATGGCACTCTGCAGCTCCAACCTGGCCCAAGGAAAGTCTCCCATAGGGCTCAATGGCACTCTGCAGCTCCAACCTGGCCCAAGGAAAGTCATGATACCGAAGCTTGAATGAATCCAAAACTTTGATACTCGGCGCGACAATACAATTTTGTCGCACAATTTTTGTCACAAAGTACTAAAGTCGCACAAAGGTACGAAAAAGTCGCAGAAAATACGCACAGTACAAACAGTAAAATGTTGTACTCTGTTGTAATGGCGTCCGATTTGCAACAACACACAAGCATAAAAGCATTCATTTTGGCGCGTCTGCTTCACTTGGCCCCGTAGTGCCATTAAGTTGCAAGTAATTCATAAGTGAGTTTCCATGAGTTAGTTAGTAATTTATACATAGGTTTTGGCTCTAGGGCTAGCTTGCCATGTTTCCTTAACTAGCACACCAACAGAACACTGACCAGATTATATTTCAGCCCTGTAACTGATCTCTTCTCTCTGCTTTTCAAATGCCTCCAGCTCCAGTGGCCACTAGTTCACCAACAGGGTTTCCTTGTGGGACCCTAGACCCTGGAATTAGTTAGTAGATTTAAAGTGGTCCATAGCTCCAAACAGAGGTTTGACCATCAGTAACTCTACATGGCATTGTAGAGGAGGTCTGAAAAGCTGCCCCCTGTATTTATATCCTTTTGCCAGGACTCTACGGTGTCAGTATGGCTCCGCCTGCTCCTACAAAACCAAATAAATTTGTAGTTATTTGTCACTGAGTCAGGTGGCTTTATGGCACATATACAGTATAAATAATTTCTACCCTCAGAATTTCATTTAAAGTAAATGTCAGGCATATTACAATATTCAAACTCTACCCTTTCTATCTTGCACCAATTATTTGGGCCATTTGGGCTTGTCTGTTTATTTCTGAACAACAATTATTTAATTATTAACCTTTTATTCTAGCAAAAAAATTCCATGGTGCTGTACAACCAGGTGAAAAGGTTAACACAAGTGTAACCATACAATGGCAAGCAATAATATACATGACCTTGTAGTGGCAAACCTTGACACAGCTGGTAAAAGACTAAAGTAAATTGTGGGAATAGATATAATAAGGCAAGTATTATGCAAGTGGTGTCACATGAACCAGTAACTCAGAAGATAATTGGGAAATGGGACTATGCTAGAAACAAAATGAGCTGAACTCCCATGCTCCTATTTGTGTGTGGGAATCAGAAGAGTGGGTGTTTGTGCATTTTCCAAAAGAGAGAAGCACTATAATAAAAGCCAAGAAAAAAGATTATAAGAAACAGTCAGTTCATACTTTCCAGTTAGGAATCATACAAACATGGCGAGAGAAATAACATTTTAAGATTAGTAAGGCTGCAGTAAAAGGACTGTGGAACCTTTGCTTGAGTAGGACTCTGACGACTATAAACTCCCCATTGTATATGTCTGTATATGTGTATGTAAAACTTTGTTTACAAAGCGTTACACAGGCATGCAGTGTTGTACAATCTTACAGTGTAGAAAAGGGCACATATGGAGGACAAGTATTATAATAAAATAAATAAGTATAAATATACAGACCTGCCTTACAATCTAAGTGGGTGAATTATATACAGTGGGCAAAAGTGCACACGTTTGTGCAGTGGGCATTAAGTGCTAAAATCGTCAGATCCGCCACACACCATTCAGGGCTGAATCGGCAGGTAAGGAGGTAGAAACAATAGGATTTCTACCTCCTTCTGCCGATTCAGATCTGAAGGGAGAATTTTGGTCAGGCGCCTTCTATGGCGCCCGATCAAAATTTTCAAACTGGTCCGTTCGGCGAGTCGCCCGATATCAGCAGCTTCCTGCGATATCGGTCGACTTGCCGATATACCATACACGCACCGAATATCGTACGAAACGAGGTTTTGTGCGATATTATTGGTGCGTGTATGGCCACCTTTACTTTTGGAAGGGGTTGAGAGAATGTTCCCTATAGAGGAATTCAGGGATAGAATTGCAGAGGTAAGGAGAGAAAGAAAGGTTTCAGATGAGATGAGGTTTCAGTGGGTGTGTATATGGTTGCCACCATAAGGTTTATTGTAGCAAAAAACATGTAAGGCTGTCTCTTTGTATAAAGAACATTTCTACTTTTGAAATGTACATGCCTGGCTGGAGGTTTGTTTCTACCAATGTTATTAATAGGGAAGGAGATAAAAATATAGTAAGTCTGGTAAAAAATTGGAAAACCTAGGTGTAGGTGGTATGAAGACAAGGTGGTTCTGAGAGGAGTGGACCCAAAGCACTGGATAGGTTTATAGGTACATAATAAGCAAATAATGTGCTGTCTTTATCTAGTATAAGTACATCTAAAACCAGGATTTATTCCTTTGTGCAACAGCAAAGGGGAACTGCTCAATAGGAGCTTAACTTTAGTGGCTATTTGTGGCCCAGCCCCTTAGGCAGTGCCTTACTTCAGGTAGCAGTCTCACCTCAGAATGATAGCGAGTCTACACTTCTAGTCTATTTTAGGGACAAATGCAGGGTATGAAGATCACTTTTCTGGGTAATATTTTTTAGTATCTCACCATTCATTTCTAGTAGGAATCACTCACAGCATCCAGGCATTTCAGCAAAAGAATAGGAAAGCTTTTGGAGGGGGTAATAAGGGATAAGATACTTGAATACATTGTCACAATACTAATGAGCCAGCATGGTTTTATCAGTGCAACTGATTTTAGTGGAGAAATTGAATTGTTGTCTATGAGGAGGTGAGCAGAAACATGGACTCTGGGGTTGCACTGGACGTGAACTATATAGACTTTGCTATATCACACAGAAGTACTACACAGATCCAGTTAAGGAATATTGGCCTGGAACATAATATTTGAACCTGAATAGAGAATAGAGAACTGGCTAAAGGATAGACTACAAAAAGTGGTGGTAAATGCAACATTTTCTAATTGGCACTGTGTTGTTATTGGAGTACCGCAGGGGTCTGTCTTTTGCCTTTTTCTTTTTTAATGTGTTAATAAACTTTAGATGGGCTCTTGTGCAAAACTGTAACTTCCATGCAGGATGCTGGCACTTTGCAAAAATTGGGCAAATGAGGTTCATTCTTGATGAATGCAAGGTTATCCACTAGGGAGAAATAACATAAATGAGAGTTATACACTAAGTAGTTTTATGCTGTGAGCCTTCTTAAGGGAGATGGATTTGGGATTATTTGTGGATAACAAGCTGTGTAGCTCTAGGCAGTATCATTCAGTTGATACTAAAGCAAATAATGTGCTGTCTTTATCTAGTATAAGTACATCTAAAGCAACTGGACTTGCTAAGTTATCTTGCATAAAAAAGGGCATTAACTTAAGGGATAAAAACATATTTTGTCTTGTTATAGACCTTGGTAAGGCCTCACCTTGAGTGTGCAGTTTTGGGCTCCATGAAAATATTTAAGATGGAAAGAGTGCAGAAATGGAAAATGTAAACAATAAAGGTAGACTGTCAAGGTTGGGGTTGTTTTCTCTGGATAAAAAACATATGTGAGGGGTCATGATTACTTAATAGGTACATTAGAGTATGTTATATAGACAGATAGATAGCAGTAGATATTTTATGACACAAAGAAGAACAAAATCCCAGAGGCCCCCTCCCTTCAGACTTAAGGAGCAGAACTTCCATTTGAAGCAGCGTAGGTGGTTTTTCACGGTGAGGGCAGTGAGGTTGGGGAATGCCCTTCCTAGTGATGTTGTAATGGCAGATTCTGTTAATGCCTTTAAGAGGGGCCTGGATGAGTTCTTGAACAAGCATAGTATCCAAGGCTATTGTGAGACTAAATTCTACAATTCGTATAGATATTGGTCTATAGAGTTTATATATGTGAGTGCACAGATAGGTCTGTATGAGTATGTGTGTATTTGTACACTGGGGTTCATTTTTAATTGTAAAAAAAAAGTTAAAATATTTGTTAAGAACATTTCTTCTACGCAGATATGATATTTTTTTGATGCATTTTGTTACAAGAATATGTATATATTGATGTATTTCACATTGCTGTTTTCCCATGTTAGAGTTTGCCTATGGAGGACACCCTTATCCATTTAGTGGGATTTTTGAAATCACCCCTGGCAATGCCGCAGAGCTTGGAGAAACATTTAAATTTAAGTAAGTATACCTGCATGACATCACCATTATAATCACCATCCAATCTGCTTGTATACGCTTTTAAAAGGCAAAATATGTAAATCAGGCCCGGCTTTGTGGCAACGTCACAAAGACCCAGGCCTATGGAGGCAGGACTTTAGGGGCGGCATGTCATCCAGCTGTTGCAGTCCTGAAGCACTGGGGAAATGGAGGAGACCTGAGACAATCTGGAAAAGGTCTCTGTTTAGGTCTCTGCAATCCTGCAGCTATTTGCACAATGCCCCATGCAGTGGGCAAAATGCAAAAAAGCCAGATTATAGCATTTTGTTGCACTTATTTATTAAGCACATGTCTGGCAGGACACAGCCTTTGATCTACCTGAACCAATCCCAGTTTTACTGGAACTTGCAATCAGCGCAGATTCCTCCACTGGCTGCCCATAGGCCACCTCTGTCCTATGCCCCTCCCAAGGATTCCGTGCAAGCGCATCCTTTTAGCTCACACACGCACCCAGTGCTTCAGATGTTAGCAAAGTTCAGGTGCAGCTGGGTGGCATGCCACCCCTCAATTTGTGCGGCCCTAGGCCCAGGCATTTATGGCCTTGCCACAGATCTGGGCCTGCTTGCAATATGAGTGCAATTTATGATCTATTAGGAAAAAACACTAACCACTGAACCTAGCAGACAAAAAAAAATGTATCTGCTCATCAGTAATAAACATCATACATATTACAAGGGTTTTAAGAGCCACGGCTACCCGATATATGGAGTTTTAAATAGCTCAGTAAGATTCCTGGTGTGAGCAAGTTTTCAGCTAGATTTGTGTTAGTGTACCCTGCCCTCCCAACCCCACCTCCCACCATAAACTCCAAATGTTACCAAATCTTTAAAAAGAACCTCTGGCCAATAGGTTGAGTTTAATGAGGGGTGCAGTCTAGTTTTGTATTCTGGGGGGGTTCATAATGCAAAGTGTGTAGTACAAAAGTGTTCTGCATCTTAACTGATTGTAATCCCATAGACTTAGTACTAGCCAAATAGTATAAAGCTAAATCTAATTTAATAATTAGCTAAATAAAGGTATACAGAATATGATGTATCATTACAGGGTAGTGTTTTTGCTAGGGAAACTTGTATGATATAGGGCTTTGGACTAGAGCTGCAGGGAGCTACAGTGTTGCCCATGCCTAACAAAGGCACACAAGTAAAACAGTGCCAGGGAATGATATTGGTGTTTATTTTGCATATCTGCACTGTGAAAGAAAGTTGAGTACTGTTCACCGATGATATATCTAGCAGAAGTAAATCAAGAGCAACTGGACTTGCTAAGTAATCACTGAAGACATTTCACTAATCATCCGAGCAGCTTCTTCAGTTCAACTGACTGGTACGGGAAGTTGTCGGCATATAAACTCTTCCACTAATCCAATCATAATGGTGTAATATAACTATGAATAGTTGAATAGTTACATTAAATAGTAACATAGTAAGTTAGGTTGAAAAACCAAGTTCAACCTTTATGCCTATATATAACCTGCCTAACTGCTAGTTGATTCAGAGCAAGGCTAAAAACTCCTTCTGAAGCACAGAGGGGGAAAAATTCCTTCCTGACTCCAATATGGCAATCAGAGCAGTCCCTGGATCAACTTGTACTAAGAGCTATCTCCCATAACCCTGTATTCCCTCACTTGTACTGAGAGCTATCTCCCCTACCCCTGTATTCCCTCACTTGTACTGAGAGCTGTCTCCCCTACCCCTGTATTCCCTCACTTGTACTGAGAGCTATCTCCCCTACCCCTGTATTCCCTCACTTGTACTGAGAGCTATCTCCCCTACCCCTGTATTCCCTCACTTGTACTGAGAGCTATCTCCCATACCCCTGTATTCCCTCACTTGTACTAAGAGCTATCTCCCCTACCCCTGTATTCCCTCACTTGTACTGAGAGCTATCTCCCATAACCCTGTATTCCCTCACTTGTACTGAGAGCTATCTCCCATAACCCCTGTATTCCCTCACTTGTACTGAGAGCTATCTCCCATACCCCTGTATTCCCTCACTTGTACTGAGAGCTATCTCCCATAACCCCTGTATTCCCTCACTTGTACTGAGAGCTATCTCCCATAACCCCTGTATTCCCTCACTTGTACTGAGAGCTATCTCCCATACCCCTGTATTCCCTCACTTGTACTGAGAGCTATCTCCCATAACCCCTGTATTCCCTCACTTGTACTGAGAGCTATCTCCCATAACCCTGTATTCCCTCACTTGTACTGAGAGCTATCTCCCATACCCCTGTATTCCCTCACTTGTACTGAGAGATATCTCCCATACCCCTGTATTCCCTCACTTGTACTGAGAGCTATCTCCCATAACCCTGTATTCCCTCACTTGTACTGAGAGCTATCTCCCATACCCCTGTATTCCCTCACTTGTACTGAGAGCTATCCCCCCTACCCCTGTATTCCCTCACTTGTACTAAGAGCTATCTCCCATAACCCTGTATTCCCTCACTTGTACTGAGAGCTATTTCCCCTACCCCTGTATTCCCTCACTTGTACTGAGAGCTATCTCCCCTACCCCTGTATTCCCTCACTTGTACTGAGAGCTATCTCCCCTACCCCTGTATTCCCTCACTTGTACTGAGAGCTATCTCCCATACCCCTGTATTCCCTCACTTGTACTGAGAGCTATCTCCCATACCCCTGTATTCCCTCACTTGTACTAAGAGCTATCCCCCCTACCCCTGTATTCCCTCACTTGTACTAAGAGCTATCTCCCATACCCCTGTATTCCCTCACTTGTACTGAGAGCTATCTCCCCTACCCCTGTATTCCCTCACTTGTACTAAGAGCTATCCCCTACCCCTGTATTCCCTCACTTGTACTGAGAGCTATCTTCCATACCCCTGTATTCCCTCACTTGTACTGAGAGCTATCTCCCCTACCCCTGTATTCCCTCACTTGTACTGAGAACTATCTCCCCTACCCCTGTATTCCCTCACTTGTACTGAGAGCTATCTCCCATACCCCTGTATTCCCTCACTTGTACTGAGAGCTATCTCCCATACCCCTGTATTCCCTCACTTGTACTAAGAGCTATCCCCCCTACCCCTGTATTCCCTCACTTGTACTAAGAGCTATCTCCCATACCCCTGTATTCCCTCACTTGTACTGAGAGCTATCTCCCATAACCCTGTATTCCCTCACTTGTACTGAGAGCTATCTCCCCTACCCCTGTATTCCTTCACTTGTACTGAGAGCTATCTCCCCTACCCTTGTATTCCCTCACTTGTACTAAGAGCTATCTCCCATAACCCTGTATTCCCTCACTTGTACTGAGAGCTATCTCCCATACCCCTGTATTCCCTCACTTGTACTGAGAGCTATCCCCCCTACCCCTGTATTCCCTCACTTGTACTGAGAGCTATCTCCCATACCCCTGTATTCCCTCACTTGTACTAAGATCTATCCCCCTACCCCTGTATTCCCTCACTTGTACTGAGAGCTATCTCCCATACCCCTGTATTCCCTCACTTGTACTGAGAGCTATCCCCCCTACCCCTGTATTCCCTCACTTGTACTAAGAGCTATCCCCCCTACCCCTGTATTCCCTCACTTGTACTAAGAGCTATCTCCCATAACCCTGTATTCCCTCACTTGTACTGAGAGCTATTTCCCCTACCCCTGTATTCCCTCACTTGTACTGAGAGCTATCTCCCATACCCCTGTTTTCCCTCACTTGTACTGAGAGCTATCTCCCCTACCCCTGTATTCCCTCACTTGTACTGAGAGCTATCCCCCCTACCCCTGTATTCCCTCACTTGTACTAAGAGCTATCTCCCATAACCCTGTATTCCCTCACTTGTACTGAGAGCTATTTCCCCTACCCCTGTATTCCCTCACTTGTACTGAGAGCTATCCCCCCTACCCCTGTATTCCCTCACTTGTACTGAGAGCTATCCCCCATACCCCTGTATTCCCTCACTTGTACTGAGAGCTATCTCCCCTACCCCTGTATTCCCTCACTTGTACTGAGAGCTATCTCCCATACCCCTGTATTCCCTCACTTGTACTGAGAGTTATCTCCCCTACCCCTGTATTCCCTCACTTGTACTGAGAGCTATCTCCCCTACCCCTGTATTCCCTCACTTGTACTGAGAGCTATCTCCCATACCCCTGTATTCCCTCACTTGTACTGAGAGCTATCTCCCCTACCCCTGTATTCCCTCACTTGTACTGAGAGATATCTCCCCTACCCCTGTATTCCCTCACTTGTACTGAGAGCTATCCCCCCTACCCCTGTATTCCCTCACTTGTACTAAGAGCTATCTCCCCTACCCCTGTATTCCCTCACTTGTACTGAGAGCTATCTCCCCTACCCCTGTATTCCCTCACTTGTACTGAGAGCTATCTCCCATAACCCTGTATTCCCTCACTTGTACTGAGAGCTATCTCCCATAACCCTGTATTCCCTCACTTGTACTAAGAGCTATCTCCCATACCCCTGTATTCCCTCACTTGCTAAAAAGCCATCCAACCCCTTCTTAAAGCTATATAATGTATCAGCCAGTACGACTAATTCAGGGAAAGAATTTCACAACTTTACAACTTCACAGTTCTCACAGTAAAAAACGATTACACGATTGCGATTGGATAATTGGAAGAGTTTATATGCTGAGGGCTTCCCTTACCAGTCAGTTGAACTGAAGAAGCTGCTCGAATGCATAGTGAAATTTCTTCAATGATTACTCAGCAAGTCCAGTTGCTATAGATTTACTTCTACTAGATATACCATGACCTGTAGACATATTCAGACATGTTCACCAATAAGCATTAAGTGATACTGACATGAAAAATGTAGTCCTCAAAATAATGGTGTACATCAAAAGTTAGCTATGGGCTATACTGATTGTTTTTTGCCCAGATGTCTGCTTTATTTAGTAAAGTTACATGAATGTCTAAAACCCGACTGTTTTGCAAACCCGACTGGCACTTCTCAAGCTGTCAATTACTGTTTCACTTCACTGACGTCAGCTGAAGCTGGGCGGTTCTATTCCCCTTACTTCCTTGCAGTCTGTGCCTCCCCCACATCACAGACATCAAGATACTTTCACCGAGCGCTGCCTGTAAGTGTCTTCTCAATAAATCTTTGCACCAGAGCTATACTAATTAATCCTGCTGTGATTTATTATTTGAAAGGAATGCGCTCCCATATAGATAAAAAGTATACACGCTGCGTGTGTCTGCTATAGAGTGTACATGACAGAGACGGCCAGTTCAAAGGGTATCAGAGCAAATATGCTTAGAAAGGAATACAAATACCTCGTTCCTAAACACCACTGTCCACTGTTGTACTTCAACATTAAAAGATTTCATTAGAAATAGTTTGTATGTGCAGCACTGATTCCGATTGGCTAGGATTTTTAAACTAAAATTAAGGGGAGTGTTTTCAAACAACAACAAACAGCTACTGCCCAAACATGGCAGCCCCCTCAGAGAGAAACCCATGAGACCAGAATGGCATTGTAAAAGTGATAGCTATATGGTTATAGGTTGAAATTAAAGAGATAATACAATGATAAAGCAATGAAAGGTTTAAAAAACATCATTATTTTTGGTGTCAGTATCACTTTAGAAGAGTTGCACCAAAATCATAGGCTTTTTACATGGACCAATCAAAGAGTATTTCAGAGGAGAATGTGTATGAAGGACAAAGATGTCAGATGAGTATATGTGGCCTGACTGTATATCTGAGGTGCACATTATTAGTAAATATGTCAGTGTATAAATAACATATTAAACTGTTGTAAAAGGTATATTAGATACAGTTTCTAGATTCTCAGAGTTTAATAACCTGTATAAAAGTACTTAGCCTTTGGTCTCATGTTTTTATATGGTCAGGTGACTTATAATATCCGAATATTTGCCCTTCTTTAGGAAGTAACCTCTCTTTAATAAATAGGATTGTTGAGCTAAAACTTGTATTGCTCTGATTTCCATAATTACATAATGTAATTTCAGTAAAATGTTCCCTGTTTATCATTAACTACAACAGACCAGAGCCTGGATACAAACCATGAGCATCTTTGGATAACAACCGGTCTCCTGATAATCATGTACAAGCCTTCCCTATGGCAGGGATTTGACACAAATAACTTATTGCATGCCTGATGTTTACTTTTCCTGCAGGGAAGCCATTGCCCTTGGGACCACAGATTTCACAGAAGAAGACATTGATAACATAATGGAGGAGCTAGGAAAGGAATACAAAGGAAACGCCTATCATTTAATGCACAAAAATTGCAACCACTTTTCTGCAGTGTTGGCAGAGGTTTGTACGGCTTTTCTTTCCCCTTCCTAACTGACTCGCATGCTGGGATTCCTGGCTTCCACAGGGCCACCTTCATAGCCACGGCTTCCCTTTGCACTCTCCTGCAAATAATCCTGCTGTGATGTGATTATGGAATACACAGGCCCGGATTTGTGGCGAGGCCACAAAGGCCCGGGCCTAGGGCGGCAAATACACAGGGGCGGCATGTCGCCCCGCCGCAAGCAAATGTTAACATTTTGCTCCCATACGGAGCAATGGGGACATCTCCCCACTGCTCCGTATGGGAGTTCTAAGTTAGGCGCTTGCGCATGCGCATTAGCGATAGGGGGTTGTTCGCGCATGCGCAAGTTAGGCGCATGCGCATTCGCGTTTACGCGGCGGGGGTGGGGGGGCGCCGAATGGGGGCGGCCTTGGGGCGCCCCAAGTAGAAATCCGGCCCTGGGAATACAGCACACATCTGATCCTGCAGACAAGCCTTAAACACATTACACTCACAGATTAGATATCTGTGGTTAAAAATACTCTCTTACAGCAAGTGTTGTTGTGGAAAACAAATAAAAAGAGAGGAAAGACAGCTTGCCGGGATATTTTAGTGAGCACAATTATCATAATAAATGAAAATTCAGGATATTATTCTATTCCAGAGCCAACTCTCAGAACTTTCTGATAGTGTATAAACTTCTTACAGATGCCTCCAAGCACTATTATAAGGTTGGAAAATGCTTTTAAGTGGGTTATTTGTTACTGTTGGAAAGAGCATTTCATAATGACTTTGTTCTTAACAGGACACTGATACTAACATACATTTTGCTGTAATAATATATGTTTAATAATGCACCCGTCTGATGTGTGCAACTGTCCTTTCAACCTCTGTATAACAAACCATAGTAGAGGTCAGGGACAGATTGAAGTGGCGATGGCCTTCCAGGAAACCTTAGATACAGGGTCCATTCATTTGCTTATCTTATAGTTTACCTTCTTCTTTCAAAATGTGATCTTCTCTTTCTTTCTCCATATTTTCTCTTGTTCTTAAGTTCTTCTTTACCTTGTATCCTGCTTTTATTTATTTATTGCTTTTTTAAATTCTGTTTGATCTTCCTTGTCTCCCTTGTCTAATCCCAGTTTCTCTCTTTCATACTGATCTCTTCATGTTTTGTCTCTGTCTACTAGTTCCAAAGATTCTTGACCATGGGTTAAGAACAAAAAATGGGGTTTTACACTACACAATATTAATATCAATTATAATGAGGTGCAAATCTTGAACCTTACTCCTTATTCTGTTTTTACCTACCATTGCAGCTGCAGTGGCTTTAGGTATGGGAAGAACCATGGTACTGTCTAGGAATTTAGGCTGGCTGGAGAAATGAGCAGGCCCATGAAACCAGGGTCTGTTGGAAGAACTCTTTGTATCCTGCTGCTCCAGTTCCCAATTTTAAATGTATTCAGAGCAGCCAATAAATGTAAACTTAAATCTCACAAATAAGTTTAACAGAATGTTTTGTGTTTTTTTGCCTGTTCAGATGCTGTGTGGGAAGGAAATCCCAAGATGGGTGAACCGCCTTGCCTATTTCAGCTCCTGTATCCCATTCCTTCAGAGCTGCCTTCCCAAAGAGTGGCTAATCCCAGCTGCCTTGCAGAGTCACATCAGCCTTGGACTCCAAAGAGAAGATCAGGGGGACACAACAGACGATGACTCTCCATCCACCTCTGCAGCAGGGACCACTCGAACCTGTAGACACACCAGAGTCTAACTGATAGATGCATCCCTATGGACAATCAGTTTTCAGATATTACTGAAAACCTTACAGCCAGACTAAATCTTTTTATTTTTATTGAAGGGTTAATCCACTGTTGCTGCTCCGTATTCTCCTTTTTCTGAGTGGGATTCATTGTGCTGGCAAAAAGAGTTTTGCCTATGGATAAACAAAAAAACTTGGTAACTTTTTAGCTTCATTAAAAAGTGCATTCCAAAAGTAATTTTAGTTTTTGTGCTTTCTTTTCTTCTTTCCGTGTATTGTTGTATTAATTCTTTTGATTTGATTTTTATACTGGATTTTTTTAAGATACACAACTGATCTTTGTTTTTAAGCTGATGTTTTACTTATTTTGTGACCCTGTATTATTTTTGCTTTGCTGCAATCTTCCCTCTTATCTTTTGTGAGGGTTATGTGTGTGTACCACATTTTATGTGCACTCCACAGTTGTGTTTGCTGGTGTTGTAACGTGTGTGCACGCTCAAGATTGCACATCTTCATAATTATTAGGATCCCTTATTTATGTACAAAGAACTTTACAGAAATTGTTAAAAGTTCCTATCAACCCCTGGCCCAGTGGAACAATCTGTCTGCCTACAACAAAATGCTTTTTCCTAAAATCAATACAGCAGAAGTGTTTCAGCCTATTCGACATTGCCAAAGCAAGAAAAACAAGTTAAAAGGACTAATTTATGTCCAAGAACACAGTAAGCCAAGTGCCATTTTAAGCACAATCTCAGTGTTTTTTTTCCTACAATGCAACATTTGTTGCACAGAATTTCCACAGAATTTGTTCACAGAATTCCAGCATTATTGTGGGCACAAAGAGGCATTGAATCTGTTGCAGCTGTGCTGCAAACTGCGCCTGATTTACCAAAATAAAAATGAAGTGTGTGTGCACCTCATAATAATTTGGGTGTAGTTGCGGTGAATAGTTGCACATGTGTTCGGGAGGGAAAGTGATGAATACATATTCTTTTGGTGTAACTACACTGCGGCAAGCTCCCCCTGGTCAGAAGGTGGTTAGGGTTAGCATCAATAGGCGTAGCAGCACTGATTTGGAAGGAAATTGGTAGGACTGAGCAGCACTGAGCACAACTATACAGAAGTGCAAGGTGCACATGTTTATGTAAATAATGAAAGTGTTTTTTAAAAAAGTGCAAGTTGCCCACTGTGGATATGAGGAGAACACAAACTCCTTGCAATTTCAAAGTTTGCACCCCGGTGCTGCTAAGCTTTGCAGCATTACAGTTACAGAGATCAACAGATCAGCTGGAGGCCCAAGGGCTGAATGTGGCCCTTCAAAGAATTTTTAAGGCCCCCCAGTCTGCTCAAGTGTTTAAGCCAACATCACTGCTGATGTTGCCCATAGCAATCGGAACTTTGCTTGTGTCTTCTAACTTGTAGGTCACCTTTAACATCGAATTACTTATTGGTTGCTATGGGCAACAACACTGTTGTACAGTCCACTTCTTTCTGCCTGCCTACAAATTGCAGGTGGAGAGAAGAGGACCATATGCCAGGACTCACACACCTCTAAAATACACATACTGCCTGATTTGTAATTGCTTTATCTAAATGCAGATATAAAACGGAATGAATCGTGTAACTTGCATCTGATTATTCATCAACCACCTAGTATGAGTATTTTATAATAAAATAACCAGATGTCCTTCTTAGGGCCATATCACATGAGTGACTTGTAGCAGTTCTATTAGTCTAAAAATGATTCTTGATGCGTGAGTCTCTGTTGAAAATGTAGATCAAGCCAGCATACTGGTCAGCTCTTATTTACCTCATTCACCTTTTATTTCCCTACTTAACAGTATACTTTGTAAAAAGTTGCAGTTTTCCAGTTTTTATAAATTGCCACTCGTCTTGTGTGTCAAAGCCTATTGGCCAGCTCTTTCAATAGATGCAGTAAGAGATTAATGCTGTTTAATCCAACTTGTAGTCTAAAGGGGTCATCTACCATGACCCCAGACTTAAGTCTAGAGAGCTAACAGACTCAAAAGTACATGACATTGAGGTAACAAAAAGCACACGCATTAAGGGTCTGGCTCCGCTCTTTACCTACTGCTGGATTTCTGAATGATGTGCAAGCTTAGGGAGGGGGGACTTGGGGTGCTTGCGTGCCTCTGTTCACCCCTCATGAATACAGCATTGCTGAATGCTAGTAGTTCTGTGTTCATGGGTCACATTCAGGTCTTTGCACTCTACTTTGTAAGGTAGGATGCAAATGTGCAAAAACATGGCGGATTGCAGTTGTTTTTGCATTGTTTTTAGCACTTTGTACCCTGCCCTGAATTTTTTTAAAAACCGCTCACATCTCTAATGGATAAAACATTGACCCTTTGCATTACATTCTACAGATGTCACTTTTTTCAAATTCTGTATACGTTGGGTTACTCCCTAAATTAACAGCAGCCCACAAATGATTATGCCTCAACATGGATTTTCGGGGCTAAAAAGCTGTAGTGCTTTTGGGCTGGTACAATAAGATGAAAACACATTGAATAGCATTTGTGGGGCAATGTTATGAACTTCATTTTTCTTAAATGAGAATAATTGACTCATTGCTAACATAGCTGTATATTGCTCCTTTAAGGATATGACCATTATTAAGCAAAGAATTTCTGAGTGTCAGATGCCTAGATGCATGGGCTGACAGTGTGTGTAGTTCTGATACATATGTTTATGCAGTTATGTGTATTAGGTGACACTAGTGTTGTGTTCTTATGATGTGTGTGGCATTTTTATGATCCTCTAGGGATAAATTCATTATTCTATGAGTATGATTATCCTAGGGCATAACATTCTTTCCCTAAGTAGCAAATCACTTTTTTATCTGAACTGTGTAAGCCATGGTTATCAAGGTTTGGCCCCATTTAATTCCTCTTGGGCCACATCTGAACCATCCAGGTCCACTCGGCACATTAGGGTGGAGACACACAGAGCTACTAGTAGCAGCTACTTGTCACAGCTACTAAAATAGACAATTGTGATCATTTACTGATAATTGTCTCTATATGTGTTTTAGCAGAGGCAATTCTCAGTATTCTTTTGTTTGCAGGGTATTTTCTGTTGTTTAGTAGCCATGACAAGTAGCTGCTACTAAGTAGCTCTAAGGGGGGGAATTCACATAAGTAAAGGTAGTAAAAAGTGGAGTAAAAGTGGTGGAAAAACTGGTGGAAAACACTTTCTCCAGATTCACAAACAGAAATCCGCCTAAATTCCGACGCAACCACCACTTTTCCGTTTTTGGTGAAAGAAAGACAGTTTACAGACACTTTTGTGAACTTGTCGTTTAAACGACATTTATACCACATTTTAACGACATTTTTCCCGACATTTTCAAAATGGAGTAAAGCTCAGTGTAACTCTGTCAGACCAATTCTAAGCTCTTCACACTTAAGGTAGGGGCCCCATTGGGGGATCATTAACATATTAATGGGGATTAGCAGCCTATTGTTATGGGACAAGTTTCTGTCTAACCCTAGAACAATAGGTGCAAAAAGCCTCATTAACATTTTATAAACAAGTAAAACACTGATTAAAAAAAGTTTAATTTATATCTTATGTATAAAAAGTTTTTACCTCACATACAGTATGCATGATTATGCTAGTTTTAGCTTAATCAGTGAGGCAATAATAACATTTTGTTTGAATATATTGTAAACATTTTTATTAAAAGAAAAAGTAAAGCCTCCCAGGCAAATTTTTAGTTTTAGCAGTGCCCCCTCTTTCATCACTTCACTGACATTTGCCCCAACTTATCTGTGCCCCCATAGCATGTCCAGAAATACAGAGCTGCCTGACAGCATTGGCCCCCACCTGTTCCCAGCAGCCATCTTGGTGATTAGCAAGCAGCACATGCACACTGGCACCCACACTGGGATACTGGGGTACAAGGTTGGACCGGCCCCAACAGGGCACTGGATAAAAACCCAGTGGGCCCTAGTCCTGTTGGACCTCTATTCACCAGGCATGTTGGTGTGTGGGCCGGATTGCTGCTGCCCAGTAATGAGTAGGGGCTAGAGAAGACTGTATTTAGACCCTTAAATCTTGTTACAGAAGTGGAATTACACAGAAATAGAAAACATTAGAAAGCCCAGCTTGTCCTGAAAAAAATGATGTATAGTTTCTCTGGGCAAACTAAAATGACCCCTCAGGAAAAGGCCCCCAAAATGAAATGACAAATGGCAAATTAAATGCAAAATCCTGCTGGAAAAATCCTTATCCCAAGGTTCCTGTAGCTGTGGGACTGGGTTTGATGGCACCAACAGATTTACTAAGAGCTAAATTCAAATTCATAAAAAAAATGTTTGGAAAATGACAAAATCTGAAAACCGTCTGTTTAAAAGACAAATTCACAAAAGTGGAGATAGAGGTTTGTGAATTTCCTCCCCATGTGTCTTCACCCTAAGGGCAGTGGCACACGGGGAGATTAGTCACGCCGTGACCAATCTCCATTGTTGCGGGTGACTAATCTCCCCGCAATGCCATCTGACAGGCTAGAATGTAAGTCGCCGGTGAGATGGCATAAGTGTCAGAGAAAACTTCAGGCGACTGCAGGACATCGCCATTTACATTCTAGCCAGTGGGTTGGCATTGCGGGGAGATTAGTCGCCCGAGACAACGTTGATTTGTTGCGGCGCGACTAATCCCCCCGTGTGTCACGGCCCTAAAAAAGAGAGTAATGTCTGACCCAAAGATGTAAGCTAGTGTTAAACATTAGAACTCATTTACCAACATTGGGCAAACTTGCTTGTGTGAATCAGTAATTGGTTGCCATGGATTACTGCCCACAGGCAAGTTTGCCCAGTGTTGATAAATGAGCTCCAGTTTATCTCTATATATCTATTTTCAAGGCATTTCATTTTCTAAACTCTATCCCTCTACTGTATTTATTATACTGGTGAATGTGTTGTGAAAATACATTCCTTGGGGATAACCAAACCAGTGCATAGAAAATAGAGATAAATTATTACCCTGCACATACACAGGTGACCATTGGCACTAAAGTGAATTCATTGAGCTTCATTCTTTGTCCCTGTGTCCACACAGTGACGCTAATGGGACAAAAAAATCCATCAACTGTACTGTAAAGAAATATTTTCTTAATATCCCTTATTTTTCTGCAATTTTTTTTCTGAGCTTTTCACCACAAAACAAACCCGATAACAAAAGGTCAATTTTTTGATAGCTTAATCAGTGTGACCTCTCAGCTTATTGTTCTGTCAGCAGTTGGCAAATAGTTTGTGAGAGAAAAACCTCACGCAGAGATTTACTGTAGTTGCCAATTACCAAGACTCATCAGAAATGAGAAAAACAAATGTGGGTCTTTATAAAGACAATAAACAATAATTTATATTAAAAGTCATAGGGTTAATCAGGAGTAATTTTTTAATGATATTTCCTTTACAGTTACTGCTGCATTAATTAGCTTGAATTGTTTAAAATAAATAAAGCCCGAAACAAATTAAAAAAACAAAGAAAATTGTAAACTTTGGTAATGATAAATATAACCATTGTGGTTGGTGTGAATGGAACATTGCCAACTATTGCCGAAGTGGTTGGTAACCAAATATAATTTGTTTTTAGCTGTCATTTTCTGTTCATACTTTGGAAAACATGAAAGAATGGCAGATACTATTGTGGAAAAACTATCCAATAACTTGGGATCAAGCAGATATGTTAGAACTATGGTGCACAAGGTTTTAATGGCAATGGGAAGCAGTGGAAGTAACATGGCATTAGTTGTCTATGAATGTTTTTATTCATCCAGGTCACGATCAGGGCCATTTTAATAAATGGGCAAAAAAAGGCATTTGTCCAGGGCCCACCAGGAGAAGGGGGCCCTCCAACAGACCTTTCATCTGCTATGACATTTGATTGAAGCATCTCCCCTCATTTTAATCAACTGGAAGAGCTCAACACAACCATATCTAATTATTATTTACTTTAATTTTCTATTAGAACTTTCTAAGAGATATTTAAAGAAAGCTGGTATTTGGCAATATGGTTTATCTGCTCCCATCAGTAATGGTCCAATGCAGTGTGCCTGGACTTCATGTGTGCTTTAGTAATGACAGGCTATTTCTTTATTTCCCTTATTATAATCAAATTCTCCTGCTTGAGGGTAGTCCTATTACAAACATCTTGGGACACCTGAGGGGCCCACTGGAACCTTAGAGGGGCCCTGGTCATGATATGCAGTCTCTAGTAGAGAAAAGTCTAAAGCAACTTCACTTTCTGAGCATTCTATAAAACCTTTCACAACCCACCTTAGCAGCTTCTTCTGTGCACGATTTCTGGCTGTCCTCTTATATTTCTGTACAAGTTTCAGGGTATTCTTCCCAAAATGAGTAGCTTTATCTCAAAGGCTTTCATCGAGGTCATGATATACAGTATCTAGTAAAAGTAAATCTAAAGCATTTGGACTTTCAGAGCATTCTTGAAAATGTTTTATCTCACTCAAGCAGCTTCTTCAGTGCAAGCTTTCTGGCTGTCCTCTCATATTCCTGTACCAGTTTCAGGGTATTCTTCCAAAGTAGAATACCCTGAAACATAGTAGCAATATGTCTATGAAGGCTTTCATTCATGCATGTCATGATATACAGTATCTAGAAGAGATAAGCAGTTGGCCAAGTGGGGATGGTTTTGGAAGAGGTACATGCATAGCACCTCTCCACCATTGCACCCTAGACATGTGCCTCTTCTACTTTTCCTAGTTCCGGCCCTGGAAGTTTCACTTATATAGTTATCATGGTATATACTGTAGTTATAGTATATAGTTACTTTGTACAAGCAGTACCTACAGTGTAGCTGCCTTAACTTTAATATGAGCTGTAAATGTATTTGGCTGAAGCAGTAAATATTTAGGTTGTTCAGGTGTTGCATGGGTAGGAAGAATGGAATGGTAGTTCACATTAAGAACAGAGCAGACTGGAAATGTGGATAAAATGCAAAATGGTGACATACAGTATCTCCCAGTTTCAAGTTGCACAGATAGATAAATACCTTTGAGGGAAAGGAGAAAAAGTACTTTTCCTATAAAAAGTGCTTTGTGGAAGCGCCTTCATTAAATCCCTAAGTACCGAGTGACTGATTCCTTGACCTAAGTGTGAACCTATTCATTTTCTGATGTGAATAAATGAGGTGTCCTCATTACAACATTTGTCCAAGGTCATACTACATCAGTGAGGGCTTTGAATTTCACTGCCTATAAATAAATGTTGATTGTATTCAGCTCATGACAGCCGCCTAATCAGGAGTGATTAAGCTTGGAGACAAGGGCAGAGTATTATCTGGAAACTAGTTTTATGACACTGTGTAGAAAAGAAAAGAAAAAACATGTAAGTTAAAAGCTCATTTTCTACTTGTATTTATGTAATTAAATAAATCCATCAGAATATGGAAGGGAATATGACATAATTGAAATATACAGTACTGGGCACCTATCTATTATAAAGTATTTTTTTTCATAGCAACCATTCCTGTATGTTATTACAACAAAACTTTAAAAGCAACAATAGAGGGCAGAAAGAAATTCTCTGATCTTCAAATACAAAGATCAAAAAACAAGTAATTACAACTCCAAATTATGAGGAAACATACTGTAAACCCTTAGGTCACAAGCATCCTGGATAACAGGTCCCATACCTGTACTGTGAAACATGTTTTATATCTTGTTACTTCTTTGGCACAGTAGATCAGACACCAAGCACAAGGCTACACATTGTGCATATTAAGGATTCTACGCAAGAGATAACTGTGAATAGACAAAAACAGCAAAACATTATTTTAGTTTAAATATCAAAATATTACAAGGAGGCAGCGAGCAAGAGGCAGAGAGAGCAACAAGAGCAATTGACAATTGGCCTTAGTAAACAGCTCTAGAAGAGGAGCGGAGTGAAGTGGAGAGGGAAGCAACCTGAGCAGACTCGTGCCGTGCCCTAAAGGATTATTCTAAGAGCAGGGAGTCTTTCATAAAGGACTCGATGCAGTGAGTGTTTATGACTTTATTTACATAGACTTTTCTGATAAAGCTTACTTAGTTTTTCCCTTTCCTTCTCCTTTAATAACCGGCAATAGGTGCATTTGCCCAGTGCCCACTGAGGAAGGAGGCCCCCCATATGATATTTCCAGTGCCAGATAATGGGGGATTTAATGTGTCCCTTAACACAGAACTTACCTGTCATAAGTGAGTGTCTCCAACAGGGAGAGCGAGTGGAGCAAAGGACAGGTAGATGCATGCTGGGCCCCTCTGAAGTTTTTTTTGGAGGGGGGATCAGCCTGACTCTGCTTGAGGGTGGTGGGGGCCCATCATTGAGATCTTTGCAATGAGCCCACTCGTAAATTGATAAATTAGTCCTTATGATTGTAAGCGCTACGGGGCAGGGACCTCCATCCTCTTATCTCTTTGACTTTATTGTTATACTTTGTATTTATCTATTATTAATAACCCCTGTTTGTATTAATCTATTCTACTGTACAGCGCTGCGTACATAAGTATCGCTTTATAAATAAAGATATACATACATACATGCATACATGAAATGCTGATGGTCATGCAAATGGCTCTAATAATAATATATATTCAGAATCTCTACTACTGTTTGTCCAAAATAGACAGAATACATTTAATTTATTGTAATAAGCTGTGTGTTTCACAGTGTGTGTGTGTGAGTAAGTGAACTATAAAGGGACTTCAATATTCAGTCAGACCATATTTTACAGTTCCTTACTAAGCCCCTCATATGCTTACTTGAAAGCTATGAAGCAAGAAAGCTAGTAAGCGCAACAGTGTAGTGACAGAATCTCCATCAGTGTTCTGCTTCATAAAAATAGCATTTCAGCTTCAGTACATTTCACTGCAGCATCATTAGCTAAATGAACGGAACAATTCTATTTCACTGTCATTAATTCTTGCCTGGATAAAAATATGCTAAATTACTTTCTGGTGGTACTAATTTAATTAAGACATTTTATTATTAGCCTTCATAATGAGTCATTTTCTAGTAACAATTGAAGTAAAAAAGAAGTTAGAAGGCACGCTTCTTCAGCTAATTACCTAAAATTATGACAGTTTTGGCAGAATTTATCATTTTTTTTGTAGCATTAGTTAGCATATAAACTAACTCTGTTTACAGTGCGCTCTCTCTGCTTAAAGTTCCGTGTAGATGAAAATGATTTTCCATAAGACTACTATGGAAAACAGCTGCAGGATCACAGTGAGCAGACTACAGAGGGATCAACATTAGCTCCTCCCTTGTGATCCTTTAGCCTCCCAACAGTTTTCTTGGCCATCCCAACTGGTCTTCTACAAAGGACCATGCAACTGTGCAGGGATAGAACAGGGATAGGATAGAGACATTCTATTTAACCTGCTGATAGGGGCAGGCTGCTCGCTAAAGTATTTATTTAGCTATAATGTTTTTCTCTAGGATAGAGGACTGGACTGACAAATGTTAAAAAAAAGAAGATGGCAAAAGGAGTTTCAAAACATAGAATGAATAAGGAGAAGACATACTGAAGATAAAAGCCAAATGAAGAAAAGAACACAGGCAAAACAGAAGAAAAATCTGATACCCTATGTTTAGTTGTTGCCAAATCTAGTTCTCCCTAAAACCTTGTATTAACTGAATGCTAACTATATTGCTGAGCCACAGACTTTTTGCCCTCAGCCAAGTTAGATTAGTTTTCAGATTGCCAAGATCTGCCTGCCACAGGTTTCCCCATGTTACCATGAATATGGGCTTGAGTCTGCCATATTATCCTGACACTGCATCATTTTAAAGTGCTATGTTACTGGTGTGTAACTGAAACATACATTTAATAAGCACAAACAATTGCCCCTTAATTTAAAGTGCTGTGTAAAAAAGGAAGGACTAATATAAGCAGGGTAAAGTGCCCCCCATGAACCCCACACCCAACAGCTGCATGCTGCCATTTTGGAGGGACAAAGTTTATATTAAAAACATCATAACTGTTGCACATTACATGCATTTTATACATTTCCCATGGATATCACAGTTAAGATGTCCTTTATTATATTGTTGCAATAAATCAGTGCACAATATGAACAGAGTTGTTAAAAGTATGTTTGGTCTCTTCCATCTTACAAAATCTCTTTGGATAGCATGATTGAGAAGTTGCTTGCCTGTGCCCATTGCTTCTCATTGAGGAAGAATAATATTGGGAGGGCACTCAAATATGAAAAGCACGATTCATACTACAGTATTAGCTGTGATAAAAAAATGCAGATAAGCCTTTTATATGCACACCAATAACAACACTACAAGTGGTATGTTTCAAAGGATCCATATAAGTCATGTTAGCTCCATAGGGAATGAATAATGCAAAATCTCGGGAGAATACATTTTGGTCAGTATTGAGGACCTGAAGTCATTATGATTTTGAAATGTAGGGTATTCTCATACACACCAAAGTGTCTGCTTTGTACCTGCGTTTGCATTGATATATATTGGTGTAAATCTTTTTTGATTCATTATGATGCTATTATACACATTCCCTATGGAGCTCATGTGACCTTTACAAATCCTTTGAAACATACCTTGTTGTGTTATTAGTGTGCATATTTTTTAACTTCTATACTCATTTCTTCTCACCATCATCTTGACATAGATGTAAGCAATGTTAATAAAAAGCACAGGCCCTGCTGGATTTATAAATCACTGCTATGAAAGGGCAGCATGTTCCATCTCTGCCTGTATTAATCACTTTAATTAACTTCCCTAATTAGACTCAGTGCCTGATGATTATTAAGAAGCCATAATGACTATGAGAATTGTGGCACCATGTTTTGATGCCCAGAAATGTACAACATCATCTCACCTGACCCCCGGATCATTGAACAGACTGTGCGTCATTTCTAGCTCCAGAGACCTGAAGGTGTTTAAATAGAAGATGGGATAAATTAAATGTGTGTACTGGAGAATCCTCTCCGTTAGGCTATTATCTGCCTCAAATCAAAACTAAAGTGTGGGGTTGTTTGGGGGCCTTTCCTACTGAGATATGCATTTAACATGGGAACAAGAAACTGGAGGTGACTGAGGGCATTTATGTGTTAGGGAAACATGTAGGGGAGTACCAAAAACAAAATATTATGCCAGATGCTAGGGCCTTTCTGATCATATTTTTTTTTTTTGTAACTTGCTGTGATAACCAGGTACACGGGTGTAGCAGAACTAGAAACCCACACGGAGATCTTAGATAGCAGGGTATAACTCAGCTTTATTCATGGCTGCTCTCTCTCTACACAGTGTGTCCCTTCACTTCCACTTCCTGTGTCACAACCTTTCTCATTACTCCACCCAGTGCTAAGCTGCTAATGCATATTAAAATGAAGAGTTAACATTCATGCAGGGATGGATGGAACAACATTACACTTACAGGTTTTTTACAGTCTCTTCTTTTCATTCAGCTTTAGCTCAACCATCAGCATCTTTCCATTTTTACTTACTATCTACCAGCAAGCTCAGCCATCATGCTAATGCACTTCCACCAGCATCATCTTCTTCTCAAGGCAACACCACCAGTTTTGCTTTCTTTTAATTGCCACAGCTGCAATTGTGATTCCTCCTTTTGCAAATATTTACTCAGCTTCCAATTCTAACTTCTCCATCAGAAGTTATTACCATCACATTCCCTTCTGGTTTTTGAACTGCTACTGCAAACACCTTCTTCTTGAATATAATTCCTCATCTTCAATGTCCTTGCTTCCTTGGTGCAGGCTTTCCTTTAAATTACCATTGCGTCTTATTCCACCTTGTCTTCTTGCCTGCAAACATCTACTTGTCCTGCAGCTGGGATCTCTTCAATATGTCTCTAATAAATAACTCTACACAAATATATAATATCTATCCTCAGAGCGTCACTGCGTAGCTTTATGGCCATACTGTCTTCTGCACTGTTTTTTTAGTCGTCCGTGGCTTTCATCAGCTTCTGGAAATATTCATATTAACAGTACTTCATCCTTTACTATCTTGGAATTATTAATGAGGGAATTTTTTTGTTAGGCATGGATTTGCAGCAAATTTCTGCATTTTGCCATTGGCGAATTGTTTTGCGAAACTTCCACAAAAATTTGGCACAAAAAATTAGTTGCGTGTAAAAAAAAAATCGCAGTCGCGTCAAAATGAGCAAGCATGTCAAAAACGGTTGTACGACACCAGTCTTTCGCAAATTCTTCTGATTCGCTCATCACTACTTGGAATTTAAAAAAATAATGAATGTAACTTGCAAAAGTGCGTCGAAGAGCACTCTCATTAATTTTGCATCAACTTATTATAATCCTTTCACTGCCAGCCATTTTGGTCAAAGCGGAACTTCTATTGCCAGGCAGTTTTTGAACATTTTGCACTGTTTCACTTTAGGGGCCTTTCCTCGGGGGGACTTTTAGTTTACCCAGGAAAACAATATATTGTTTTTTTCAGGACAACCTAAGCTTTCAGAATATGGTAGAATTTTGTTGTAATTCCTATTCTGTAACAAGATATAGGCTTCTAAATGTCTAAAAAATTAAAAAAAAAATCACATACCAACACACATACCAGAAACAAAAAATATTTCATGCACAAAAATACAAATGATTTGGAAGGTACCATGTCTCCTGAATGTGCCAATATGAAATATATATAGTTTTATGAAGATTTCTCACTTGTATAGGTCAAAAACTCCCAGCAGTACATTACCAAATTCCCAAAGCACTGCTCCAGAAAGCTGCATACTTTAGATTTCAAGGCCAAAAATTCCACTAACAGAAGGTTTATCCCAGAAAATTACACATTTCTGGTAAGAACAGATTCTGGGAAATCCAAAACTATCAAGCCGCAATGCTTTCCTAAAGTTATTGGTTTTTATCAAAATTTGTGAAATGTTTAAAAAAATCACTTCAAAGCTTCCAGTCTATATTATCTTATCTCCTATAGGTCATAAAGTACCCAAATAAAACACCCTAAATATGAACTCCAGGGGTCCACTGAACAGTTTGATGCCCAATATGTATAGGTTTACCTAAGTTTGTGGCATGTAGGGGCCCCAATGTGATCATACCTCCCCTATGATCTGTCATTTCAGCTTCTGCAAAATCAACACATTTACATCATTATATGTGGCATAAAGCTGGTAAAAAGTACACTCACCCCATAAATCCATATATTTTTGGAATGTACACATTCTCCCGAATCTAAAATGGGTACCCATGTCTTTCTACTCCAAAGTACCAAGCCGCAAAGCTTTTCTAAATGTAGCAATTTTGATGACATTTCCAAAAATCCCCTCAAAGCTTCCACTTTGCAGCATCTTATCTCCCACATAGCATTAGGTACCAAGATAAAACACCCTAAATTTGAACACCAGGGGTCCCCTGAACATTTCAGCTCCTGCAAAATCAACACATTTACATCCTTTATGTGGGATAATACAAAAAAAGTACACTCACCTCAGAAAGCCATATATTTTTGGAAAGTACACATTCCCCTGAATCTATAATGGGTACACATTTCTTTTTACTCCAAAGTACCAAGCCGTAATGCTTTCCTGTTTGCCGATTTTTACGACATTTCAGAAAATCGCCTAAAAATGTTGCAATTTGCCGCATTTATCTCACACAATTTCTTGCATACAGAGGCAAATCACCCCAAATAGAAACACCTAAGGTCTACTGAACAGTTTGATGCCCAATATGCATAGATATACCAAAGTCTGTGGTATGTACTGACCCCAAAATGAAAATAGCGCATAAGGATTTCTTGCCAGCCAACTCAGCTTTTGCATACAGAGCCCCCTGACAGTGTATTATGTGCCATAACACCCCCTAAATATACAGAAAAACCCAGAAAACCATATAGTTTTGGAAAATACACTTTCTGACAAATCCAACATCGTTAAAGAATCCTTTCTACACCAAAGTACCAATCTGCAAAGCTTTCCTAAAGTTATTGGTTTTTATGACATTTCAGAAAATCGCCTAAAAATTTTGCAATTTGCTGCATTTATCTCACACAATATCTTGCGTACAAAGGCAAGTCACCCCAAATAGGAACACCTAAGGTCTACTGAACAGTTTGCCCAATATGCATAGATATACCAAAGTCTGTGGTGTGTACTGACCCCAAAATGTAAATAGCACATATGGATTTCTCGCCAACTCAGCTTTTGCACACAGAGCCCCCTGACAGCGTATTATGTGCCGTAACACCCCGTAACTATACAGAGACCCCCAGAAAACCATATATTTTCACACATTTACACATTCTGATGAATTCAAAATAGGTAAAGTTATTTTTCTACACCACAGTTACACCTGGCAAAGCTATGCTAAAAACAGATCAGGAATACTAATAAAGGGAAAAATGCAATAAATCCACAATTATGCAAATTAGTGAAACAACAAAATAAGTCACACCACAGTGTAATTAGTGGTCAGAATATCTGATCCAATAGTCACGATGTCAAAATATACAGTTTTTAGGGAAAAGAAACTAAAAACAAAGTGGTAAATAAATAAATAAATAAAAAATTTGTGTATACATGTGTGTACATGTGTAAAAGTTGTGTGACAGTGTGTAAGTGTGTATATTAGGGTATATAAGTGTGCAAAATGAAAAAAAAACATAAAACAAAAAATAAAAAAATCTGCTAAATTGTGTGCTGTAAGTGTGTGTAAATGTATGTAAGTGTGTGTAAGTGAATGTGCGTGTAAAAAAACCCCACCGTACCTGTCCTGAAGCAGGGATCGCAGTCCTGGTCCTCCTGCTGCAGTCTTCATCCGTGGGCCAGCGCTTGGGGGGGGAAACAGGAAGTGAAGATTATGCAGCAGACGCGATGCAATTGCGTCTGCTGCTTGGGGGTCGGCCCTGCGACGATCGCATCGCAGGGCCGACATGACAGCCCCCTGGCTTGTTGCCCAGGGGGCTGTCATCGCACATGCCGCTTCTGCAGAGAGTACCTTTATCTGCCAAACAATGCACGGCGCACGTTGTTGGCATATAAAACCTTTTACTGATAAGTAAACCATACGTTGTTGGCGGTAAAAGGGTTAAAGGTTTACTTATCCTTTTAACATTATGTCAGAAGCTGGAAGGCTCAGCCTGCAGGCAAGTTAAGGGAAGGTTTGAAAAGAATGCCTCTCCAGTTAAAACTGTGCATCAGTATTCAGGATGGACTTCCCATGTCTCCTGAATGCACCAGTACCAAATATTTATAGTTTTATGGAGATTTCTCATTTGTATAGGCCAAAACTCCCAGCAGTACGCTGCCAAATTTCCAAAGCACTGCTTCAGAAATCTGCATTTTGATGCCCAATAAGCATAGATATAGGTACGTGGTGTGTACGGACCCCAATTGGAAAATATTGCATATGGATTTTCTCACCTGCCAACTCAGCTTCTACAAACACAGCCCCCTGACTACATATTATGTGCTGTAACACCCCCTAACTGTACAGAGACCCCCCCCTGAAAACCATATATTTCTGAAAAGTACACATCCTGATGAATTTAAAATAGGCAAAGACATCTACACCAACACCAAAGTACCAAACTACAAAGCTATGCTAAAAAAACAGATCAGGAACAATAATGCAGGGCTAAAAATGCAATTAAACCACAAAAAATACGCAAATCAATGAAATAAAATACGTCACATGACAGAGTAATTAGTGGTCAAAATACCTCATCCAATAGTCACACAGCAAGGAAGTGAGTGGGTGGTGCTTGGGAAGGAAGAAGCAGCATATGCAATGCGCAGGGCTGATATGACAACCCTCATGACTCGTTGCCCAGGGTCTTTAAGTAACAGGGGGCCCTTACCAGGCACTTGTCGATAGCCTCAAAAAAAGGAACACGCATTTGCAGATTGTTACTGCCGGAGAAACAAGGCAATTTTTTTGACCACGCCTACTTTGTGGCCACGCCCCAATTACCACAACCCATTTTTAAAATTCAATTTTAAAATAGTTAAAATATTGCCCCCGATGGCCCAATAGACAGCACCCCCATAGACAGTGCCCCCATACACAGTGCCCCATTTTCCCCCATAGACAGTACCCCCCATAGACAGTGCCCCCAATTGACCCCATAGACCATGCCCTCAATTGCCCCACAGACAGTAGCCCCCATACACAGTGCCCCCATAGAAAGTACCCTCCATACACAATGCCCCCATAGAAAGTTCCCCCATACACAGTACCCCCCATACACAGTGCCCCCATACACAGTGCCCCCATACACAGTACCCCCCATACACAGTGCCCTCATACACAGTGCCCCCAATACACAGTAGCCCTCCTTACACAGTGCCCCCCATACAGTGTCCTCCATACACAGTTCCCCCATACACAGTGCCCCCCATACACAGTAGCCCTCCTTACACAGTGCCCCCATACAGTACCCCCCATACACAGTGCCCCCATACAGAGTAGCCCCCCAATTGCCCCCATAGAGAGTACCTCCAATAGAAAATTCCCCCCATACATAGTGCCCCCCATAGACTTCTTGTGGCTCCTGCTCCTTATTCGGCTCCTCGTACGGCGGCGACAGGACCTTTTATAAGGTTGCGCCCCATGCGTATGTGTGACGTCACACGTACGCACGGGCGCAACCTTATAAAAGGACCTGTCGCCGCCGTACGAGGAGCCGAATAAGAAGCAGGAGCCGCAAGAAGAGACGGAGTCGGAGCTCTCGGCTGCAGCCAGCGCATCCCGCTGGCCTGGATAGTTTAATGAATGTTCTGCATTTCCATAATGCGGGACATTCATTGAACAATCCGGGACAGCGGGACGCGCTGTAAAAACCGGGACTGTCCCGCGAAAAGGGGGACAGTTGGGGGGCATGCTACCCCACAGCATAAAGCAATAGGATACATACCTTGTAATGGTTTATTAACCAGTTTGGCAGAGGGACTCTGTGAGACAGCAGTTTATTTATGATACAGTGATGATACAGTGATGATACAGTGATGATATAGTGTGTTCTTTGTTTCATTAAAGGAGAAGGAAAGGCTAAGTCACTTGGGGGTGCCAAAATGTTAGGCACCCCCAAGTGACTTAGAACGCCTACCTTGTACCCCGGGCTGGTGCCCCTGTACGGAGGGAACAGCACCAGCCCGGGGCACCTGTAGACACCGCTTCCTCCTTCCTTTGCGCGCTGCCGGCGAAATCCGCCGGCCGGCGCATGCGAGGAGGAAGGAGGAAGCGCCGGCAGCTACCCCGGGCTGGTGCTGTTCCCTCCGTACAGGGGCACCAGCCCGGGGTACAAGGTAAGCGTTCTAAGTCACTTGGGGGTGCCTAACATTTTGGCACCCCCAAGTGACTTAGCCTTTCCTTCTCCTTTAAGCACCAGGCTTCATCTGTAGCACTGACAGGAGATGGGACATGTGTTATCAGTATGTAACCTGTCTGCCCATGTTCTGTCTGTATGTAAGCAGCCTACACTACTCATATAGCCATGTAATGCACTCTCTTTTCATTCTGGGGACTCCAGGCCAACACTGAAGGGCTAAGTCTGTGTGACTGCTGCAATACGGCCTGGAGAAAGGGATCAACACCAGGCAGTGGCAGCTCTATTTCTCATAGGTCTATACCAATGAGCTATAAGATATTGCCTATAGATCCTTTCCTTACAAAGCAAGACATATTATATAAATGTAAATAAAGCACAAACTAGCTAGACACCATGTCTCTATTCCAATGGATGTTACATTGGGGAGAAAAGTCTTAGATATTACTACGTCTACCCAGCTCTACTGGAATGTTCACTCATTTCGGTTCATTGGGACTCACTGACATGACAAGTCCTTAAGCATGCTGCACAGAAGCTGACCAGCACTTAAAGCATTATTCTATAAAAAAGAAAATACCTAGACTCCTTTTTAGTATTAACAGTTGTCAGTTATTTGGCTGCCTCCCTGCCCTGCTGCTACCCGATGCAGCAGTGTGACAAGAGGACATATTTGTGTACAGAACAACAAATATATTTACCAACACAGATATACTGTATATACACACATAGGGTCGAACATCTGGTGGGCCCCACTGGCCCAGGTCCGCTCCCTGCCTTGAACTTGTGCTGAAATAAAAGTAAGTAGTGGCAATGCTTGCTCATACAGTGTGGGCCGGAGATGCTCCATGTACGTGCACACATGCATGGCAGGCTTGCTGGCTGCTAGTGTAAGAACACGTGTAAAGAACAGGGTGTGCAACTGAGGTCGGGGCCCTTAGGGTGGCAGCCCCGGTGGGCCCCAGACACCCCAGTCCAACCCTGAAGCCATTTCAGAGAAATGAACTAAGATGCCCCCTGAAGGATGTTAGGATGTGCATGGAGCTCCCTCTATTGATAGAAAGTCATTTGTACTATGTTTTTGGCATAGCTGTTGGTTCAATTTATTACATCATTATAATTATAATACAAGGTTATTCTCAAGATTAATCTACCATCTATCTGTCATATTTATATAATAATATTTCTTTAGTTCAACCATTTTTATTTAAACTATCATCTATTGTATCTACTGTCTGTCATCTATATTTCATATATATTTCTCTATTGTCTACCTTGATCATCTTTATTTTGTATGTTTTCATCTATCTATCTATCTATCTATCTATCTATCTATCTATCTATCATCATCTATCTATCATCTATCTATCTATCTATCTATCTATCTATCTATCATCTATCTATCTATAAATCTATCTATCTATCATCATCTATCTATTTATCTATCTATCTATCTATCATCTATCTATCTATCTATCATCTATCTATCTATCTATAACTATCTATATCATCATCTTTTAACTATTTTTCAAATATTTTTTATTTTATCTACCTATGTACCATCCATCTATCTTCCTGTTTGTTTCTCTATAATTTTTTTTTATCTATCTATCATCTGTCTTTGTCATCTTTATTCATATTTAATTTTTATTTTCCATTATCTATTACTATTATCCTATATTGGTTCAACTATTTCTTATTTCATCTACGGCCATCGTCTTCATTCATCTATTATCTATCTAATCATTATCAGCTTTATTAATCTATTACTTTTCTTTTTTTTTACATATCTATCTTTTATTATTATTATTAGCCTTTCATCTATTCATCTATAATATTATTTTTTTCATCTATCATCTCTTTCTCTCTTTGTCTATATCATCTAGCATTAGATTACTTTAGCCACATATTAGAAAAAGCTTGTGCTTAATGCAGCTATAAAACACAATACCAGGCTATTCTGGGTAGGCGAGTGCACTTCAGACGAGGAATGCCCTCTGTTGGACGCACTCTGAAGGAGGAACCAATCTCATCCCGGAACTTTTGTGCCAAGGCCATGATTTCCGCGACGGCGATTCCATAGGACAAGTGCTACTGCTCTGTGATTGGCCGGCAATTTTCCGGAAGTTTTGTACTTTGAGTGTACTATGTCACTCTTCCCCCAAGGTGATCTGGGAGCTTAGTAGGAAGGTGAGATGGCGAGCACTATATGGCGCAGCCTGATGAGAAATAAGACGTTCCGGTACGGGGCCCCCATGCTGGTAAGTGTCACGTAGGACATTTTGACTGCTGAGAGCTCTCAGCTCTGATGCACTGGTCAGAGAGACACCATTTACTTTTTCATTTCTGGCTGAAGATTGCAGGTACCTGGCTAGTGTAAGGTGTAGCTGTCAGCTATCCATTGGGACTGTCTGCCCCTGTGAAGTTTGTAATAAAATATATACACAGAGGAACTGTAACTTTGGAATGGACAGAAGGAATCCACTGCATCTGTTTTTCTTTAAAGGAGAAGGAAAGGGTTTTACTCATCTTTTAGTATGTAATAGAGGGCCCCTGCATGTACCTGAACACTGAAATAATTTCTTCTAAAAATGCTCCTTTGACCAGTACGGTCCTCCAGAAGTAAACGGTATTTCTCCTTGTCTGCGCCGCCATGTTTTAAACACTGATAAGATGGCGCTCCACTAGCCTCCCCGCTTGCCTCTCCCCCCCCCCCCCCAGCACCTGTCAGCCGTCACCGTTGCTCTCCCCTCCTCTCCCCTCCTCTCCCCTCCCTGCACCTGCGTCCTCTCGTCCCTGCTCCTCTCCTCGCTTGCCTGTCCGACCCAGCACCTGTCAGCCGACACCGTTCCTCACCGCTTTTCCTGTTTTGCTTCTGATCATTTGAACTGGAGATATATGGGGAGACTTAAGGGCACTATTGAGACAACTGAAGGTATGCCTGCATTTTGAGATTAACTCTTTATTAGCCTTTCCTTCTCCTAAAGGATAAATACTAACCTCAGACCGTGGGTACTAGCCTGTATTGTAGTGAGTGCTGCCCCAACATCTGCTGCCTTGTCCCAAGCCCTTACTTGTATAAAATATATAGTTAATATGTCTGTCATGTATATGAGGAGAGGTGCAGCATGGCCCCTTTTGGCCTTTAAAGATAATCTAGACCCCGAATCAATGTACACATATTCCGATTACTTTATTGGGAATGAAACTTTTTATTTATATTGACATTTTTTTTTTTAGAAGTTTCGGATATAAGCAGTTTTTTAGCTGCCAATACCAGGCTTAATGCTGTGCAATTCACTTACAGAGTGGCAGAGACCCTAGGGTTAACAAAGATAATAGCTGAAAAAATACACTGAAGCTAAACCAATATAAGGCAGTATATGTTTGTAAGTGCTTCTTTGAACTGTGGAAAAAAAATTGACTCTCATAATCACTTGTCTGCTCACTCCGACTCCTCCTGCCCTGCTGCTGCTCCTGCTCCTGACCAGTTGGTTCATTAGAAATGCTAATGAACCTTGCTTTGTGGCCTGGATTGCTTTGAGTACTTATGTGACTTAAACTGGAGGTATTAACCCTTTACGTGCCAAGCTTGTATTTTTTTTTCCATGTTGGCAGGAAAAGCTACTAACTGTCAAGAGTGTATAGTTAAGAGTTACTCTTTGCACTTGAATGTGAGTCAGGAGCGATGGCAGCCCCCTCATCAATGAGCCGTGGGGGCAGTAAGAGGAAGACACATTTATCCACGTTGGATTTATGAGAATGTGTTTCCTGTTTCCAGTTAGTGGAAATGTTTGCCTTGAAATCTAAATTATACAGATTTCTGGAGAGGTTCTTTGGAAATTGAATTGTGTTGGTTTTTGACCTATGCAAGTAGGAAATCTTCATAAAACCATACATATTTCATGTTAGTGTGTTCAGTAAATATGGGACTTTCTGACTTTCAGTTCTATTTTCATGCATACGATAAATATGATGTATTCTGATATTTGTGTCTGTATTTTAAAAAATAGGATAAATATGAAAAATATGAAACATTTTTAATTTTTAGACATTTAGAAGCCTATATTTTCTTACAGAAATGGAGTTACCCAAAAAATTCTGAATTCTATTTTGAAATAGTTTTCCTAGGTAAGCTTAAAGGAGTAAACCTCTTAAAGTGAGCTCTGGCAATACATGCAACTGAAGTGCAGAATTCTTCTAGCAGTGAAAGGCTTCAACATATGACTTTGTTTTATAAGTACATAAAACTTGTAATGTGACCTTACTATGATATAAGCCATGTGCCATGTTGGAAGATCAATGTGGCCATGTAAACATGCAGCATTTAGGCCAAAGGCCTGTTTGTACTTAAAGAAACATTTAATGCCAGTCTCATATTAACATAGCGGGGTGCTCTCTACAGGATAATTACTGGAGAATACCATATCCATCTGTAATAAAGTGGCCCAACTAGCAATGTTGATTAAATCAGGATACCTTGAAAGGATCATGTGCAGAATGCCTTTAGGACACAATTACAATTACATTTGTGGGATTTTTATTGCCCTTTTATATGTGTAGGGATCCCAAGATTTGGGCCCTTTAGGTTGGGTTCCCCTTTAGACAGGCACCAGAGGGTGACCTTTTGGGATATGGACACCTAAGGGTGGCCCTAGCTGTTTGTGTGTTTACCTGTAGTTTTAGCAGCAATGTCCTGTCATATAAAAAGGGATGACACACACCATGTGCAAGGTGTTTAGTCCTGGGACCCCCCTCTGTAAGAGGCTAGCTACAGGCTCCAGTTATAGATTTCAGAGAGATCTATTATAGTCAGTCTAGGAGTGAAAGGTAGCGGCTATGCAACAGGGGGCAATTGAAAAACGGCAAATATTGCTAAGGGGAAACAAGCAGCGCAATCACCAAGTCACCAGAGTTGGGGCGGCAGTTAGTGTTTCCCCATCAGCAGGGCATAAGACAACATGTCACCCAGCAAAAATAGTGTATGCATTCGGATGGTACACGTACGAGGCACTAACTAGGCAGTGTGAGGTGTCAAACTTTATCAGTCCAGATACCATTGCTCCACGGGGTCTGAACGAGATGTTCTCACTGCACTAGCACTTTTTCTTTTTTGAAATGGGATTAATCAGAACAATTCTTGAATATGTCTTTTTAGTTTCACTTCCCTGTGGGGATATATTTATTACAATTATAATATATACATGTGCTTAATGTTTTTAATGAAATTTATACTCTAGTTGTACACTAGAGAGTGTTAATATATATGTTCACTTGTTATAATAGTGACACATTATGGGGTTTCCTCTATAGGTATGTAATGGGTTAAAAGTTTAATTACATGGATACACTGATTGGACAATGTTTGTATTTAACCATGCACCTCACTTCCTGTTATTGTCCTGATGACGATCCTATATGGATCGAAACGCGTAGACATTTTTGTGTAAATAAAATTTTCTTTTTTTATTATATACCGTGAGTGCTTTCAGAGGGAGAATATATATATATATATATATATATATATATGTACCCCCCCCCCCATTTTTTTCGACATGAATTCACTGAATGCTTGCTTTAATTTAAAATTGTAAGATAAAAAAATATTGTAAGTCCTCCTTACCACAATAGTCAAAACAACCAGTGTACTTAGAAGGCTCAGTATAAACGACCCTTCCCTTCCCCCCAGCTGCTGCCTTAATTAAACATTGCAATAAGAAGCAGCTCTTATACAGAGGGCTAAGGGCTCTGGCACATGGGGAGATTAGTCGCCCCTGACAAATCTCCCTGTTCGCGGGCGACTAATCTCCCCAAAATGCCATCCCACTGGCGAAAATGTAAATCGTTGGTGGGATGGCATATGCGGCGCCGCGATTTCCCTGAAATTGCGGGTTTCCTCTCAAGGCAACTTCCGCGATTTCAGGGAAATCGTGCCACCGCATATGCCATCCCACCGGTGATTTACATTTTCGGCGGTGGGATGGCATTTCGGGGAGATTAGTTGCCCGCGAACAGGGAGATTTGTCACGGGTGACTAATCTCCCCGTGTACCAGAGCCCTAATTGGTTTTGACTGTGCGCATAAGAACAGGAAGTAGAATGTGAATTTGGTCCAAATCTTAAAGCAGTACTATTTAAAAAAAAAAAAAAAGTAAACCTTTTTTTTTTAATTCTCTAAAATTACTCTGTACAGCCCCCAGAATAACATACCTTTCTCCCTGCATCTCGATTTGTTTTAGTTTCTCTTTTACAGCCATTTAAACTATAGCTCTTTTTGTTACTTCCTTGTCTAGTGTGAAGCTCTGCCCCTTTTTTTTCTGAGAACTGATACTCAAAGAGGTATCCTTCTGAGCATGCCTGACTGATTTTAATTGGAGCAGAGGCAGCAAGCATGCTCAGTAGGCAAGTCTTTGAGGTCTTCATAGTCTCAGACAGAAGGAGGGCTCGGAAAGCAGAAGGGGGTGGGGCTTCACACTAGACAAGGACGTTAGTAAAAGAGCTGTAGTCCTGCTGATTGTAATAGAAAAACAAAATGAATCTGCATGCAGGAAAAAGATATGTTTTTCTGGGGGCTGTTTAGAGTTATTTTAGGGGATTTTAAAATAGAACGCTTACTCATCTTTTAAAAGCAACATTGATAGTCTCCTAAATGATTTGCAATTGCAAATACTATCAGTAGAGTTTAAAATGCTGCCTTACAATGTTGTTAAAACTGTGTCTTCCACCTTCCCTGTTTATTATTAACATGAGCTAATTTGGGGGTGCAGGGTTGAAACACTGAAATAGTTTGTGTCACTATTTTTAGTGTCACTTTTGTTATGTGTCACCATAGTTGTATAAAAAATGTCTGTTTTGTTATTTTCATGTGATTCTATTTCCCTTATGACAAACCAAAGCACTTCTGTCTTGCCCTACAGCATGGGTTCTTGGTTTATGCTCAGGTTCAGAGAAAGTGCCTCAGAAGGCATATAATCAATAGCTCTTTATCTGAAAAACTATATTTACTGCTCTACTGCCTGGGGTGGTCTGTGAATGATTAAAGGGGATGTTCAGCTTTTGCTGAGTCCTACCAAGCTCATGCTACATCCCATCCTGAGAAACATATTTTCTTTATAATGGTATATTTATCCATGTCTGGAAATATACACCATCATCCTGATGCTGGAAATGCACTGTACCCACGCAGAACTCATCATGTGATGAAATATAACGCTTAGTAATGAGGTACTGTGGCTGATACTTTTGGCACTGTTGTTACCCTAAAAGAAAGATTTAGCAAATGAGCATTGGATAACAGATGTTCTCCAAATGCTGAATAATTATTTGTGTCTACAGCAAATGTATAGCTGAGCCCTTCTATTTAGCTTCAGCAGAATGCCTACTTGTAAATGCTGATGGCTGAGTATAAGATGCAATGTAGTGTTAGTTATATATCTACGGTTTAATGTTGGATTCACAGTATTTTAGAAACGCATAAAGATAAATGCTTCCGTTTTTTTGAGTCATTTCATGACTTTTCAGTTTGTGTTCCTGCCAGATGCCTAATGAATGCATTTGCTCACTCTTCCATGTTTTTGCAGGGCACAGTTACATGATTAAACAGGAGGTGTGGGGAAATGAAGGACAGATGTAACAGCCCACACTACCCAGCGGGGTACAACCCACATTCTCCGCCAAAGAGATTTTAAATAAATGTAAGATTGTTAAGGGTGCTGTATCATGTATTTGGGAGCATATGCTTCAGTAACACTGGGTATTTTTTTTAACTTCCCTCTCTGTTTTGTCCTTATTGTTTCACATGTTTTCTTCAATAAAGATTGGAAGTAAAGGAGAGTAGGCTCTGGGACATGCAGGAATTCTGGGTCTCCAAGAAGAAAATATAATGTTAGTTAGGGGTATCAGAACTTGATACAAGTGGAAGGTTCCTCTGAATTACGACCATAAACTTATCTTGGCAAAACTCAGCTGATCTGAGAATGGAATGGAAGTGCTAAGTTTTTAGGTACTGTGCTCTTTTATCACAAGGATCACTTTTAATCTCTTGGTTCGGCTCCTTGAAGACTCCTGCCCTTGTGTTGCTTGTGATTATCAAAGTATGGATAGCAGGTTGTCTTGTGTATGACCCACTTTCAGCTGATGTATTTATGTATATATGTATGTATATATATATATTTATTTCTATTGAGCTACTTATTTACTCAGTGCTGTACAACAGTAAATTAAAGCAGAAGGAAAGTTACAATCACTGGGGCACTGCAATACAAGTGCCAGAATTGGGTTAGGTGCTGTGCGAGTGCCCCAAGAGGTAGTCTTTAAATTTAGTTCTAAAAGACTGAGGGAGGATTCTCTCCAGAGGGATTCAGGGAGGGCATTCCAAATATAAGAAGCAGTAAGGCAGAAAGATTTAGGGTGGGAGACAACAGTAGTAGTGGGGGGTGCAACCATGCGGTTGCTCTGCAAGGAGTGGAGGAGTCGCCCAGGTTGCTTTTTCTTTAATGGGAAGCCATGATAAGGACAGGGGAGGGCCTGACCTCTCTTGGATGAGAGGAGGAGAATTCTGGCAGATTTGGATCTCCATACCTTAAGTCTACAAAAAGCACTAAAACATTAAAGGACAAGAAAAATATTCCTTTTTATTATTCACTATTCAATTTATCACCCATTGCTCTCCCAGATCGCTAGGTTTAAAAAAAAAAAACCAAAAAAAACCAAAACACTTTTGCAGAGTATATTTTGCTTTCTTAAGTCTTTCGCCTCCGCTATTGTTAAAACTCCAACATCACTAAGAGTGACCTTGTAATGAAATTTTGCATGAGCGAAAATGTCACATTGGCTTCCTTGCACGTAAGAGTTTCAGCGCACGAGCAGCAGTGACCGAACTTCAGTGCAGCACAGACAAGGATCAGCACAGATCATAACAGAATTCTTGGCCAATGGGTGTGATATGGGAACGGGTATTGATAACAACCACTGTCACAATTACATCACTTCAGACGCACGTGACTTTAGGCATGGCTGTCTAGAAGGTCACTTGCTCAGTCTCACATACCTTGCACACAGACTAGCATCATATTTCCCAAAAGACCAACCAACACTCACAAACTCATACAAAACTTGCTGCCACCACTCTCATACTTCTTACACTGGCGATGAGAGATGCCAAGCACTCTAGTAGCAAAAGATTTAATGTAATGGAACTAACACACAAACTATTCCTACCAGCAGTCAAATGGTTAATCAGCATACAGCATGCAGAGCGCTAAGGCACACAGTTGCACACTGGGAGGTTAAGTATCAAAGACAAAACTCATTAAATTTTATATTTAATATTATAAAAGGTATAACAGTGCATATGTACAGTTTTTTAAAGAGGCAAGGGGACACCACCATCGAAATTGGCTCTCCAAAGTAAATCCACTTCTAGTCAGAAGAGCTGACAATTTATCTCAGTTTGCAGGGGCATCAGGTACCTGGAAACTCCCCCTCCCTCAGGAATGCAAGGGGTGTCATCATTAGCAGGACACAGTGTGAGTTTTATGACCTCCTGAGTGTATGAACTGGACAAATAATATAATTTTTGGATAAGGGCCTGTATCATGACAATCGCTATTAGCAGTTGCGAGGGCAGGCATAGTTCTGTAAATACTTTGGAGCTATCCTGGTCGCATAAAAGAATGCACGCTGACAAAAAATAGATTCTGTGCATGGGTTTAATCTGAATAGTATGTACTGTGCATGTCTGTCTTGGTTTTGAGCATAGCGCGGTGCATTGTTGATTCACTATTTCCAATACTGAATGGATTTGGGACAACTATGGCTTCGGATCTTACAACGACTTAGGACTGCTGCAAAATGATTGCACCATTACAATGTATTTGTATTCTACAATGTATTGAGGTACAACAAATTATTTTTTACAGACTTTCCATGTTCTTTAAATAAGCCCAATAGAATTGTTTTGTCTCCAATAAAGATTATATCTTTTTTGGGATCAAGTACAAGAGCTCTGAGACTGAGCTTTTTTATTATTACAGTGAAAAAGGAAATTGTTTTTAAAACTGAATTGATTAAATTGAGTCTATGGGAGATGGCCTTCATGTAATTAGGAGCTTTCTGGATAACAGGTTTTCTGATAATGGATCCCATACCTGTGTGTGTGTATATACATATATACAGGTATCGGACCCTTTATCCGGAAACCCGTTATCCAGAAAGCTCCGAATTACGGAATGCCCGTCTCCCATAGACTCCATTTTAATCAAATAATTCAGAATTTTAAAACTGATTTCCTTTTTCTATGTAGAAATAAAACAGTACCTTGTAATTGATTTCAACTAAGATATAATTAATCCTTATTGTATGCAAAACAATCCTATTGGGTTTAATTAATGTTTTATTGATTTTTTAGTAGACTTAAGGTATTGAGATCCAAATTACGGAAAGACCCCTTATCCGGAATACCCTTGGTCCCGAGCATTCTGGATAATGGGTCCTATACCTGTATATGTATTCATTTATTTATATAGGAATGTATATATAACTACATGCCTTTGTATGTGAAACTAGGAAACAATACATCTTTGCTGAAATTGACTCAGAAGTTGTGAGATTTGTTAAGTTACAGAGGCTTATTCTTATATATGTCTTTTTTTCTGTCTTGTAGCTCTTAATCATCGGTGGTTCATTCGGCCTGAAAGAATTCACCCAAATCCGCTATGATGCCCAAAATTTAAAACGAAAGGTAAACAAAATTGTCAGGAAAAATGTGTGATTGAACTTTTAGTTTGCCACTATGTATTTCTATTAGGAAAGCCTCCAGGCTGCATCAAAAGGACCAGGCCCTCAAAGCTGTACATTGCCTTTTTGCTATGCTTATTTATCTCATGGACTGATGTATAAGCTGTTATTCTGTAGGCTGATGAGTAAAGCAATATATCCAAAAATGTATGAGATCTGCATCTTAAAGAGAACCTGTCACCCACACAGAAAAGATGTATAATATTTCTTTGCAAATTAAACATGAAACCCAGTGTATTTGAAAATTTAAGCTGACAATTATATATTACCTGAAGCATAGCAGTAAAATATTTTCATTTTCCATTTGGCACTTCCTAGAGTCACTGTACTCATCACATTCTCCCTCCCTCCATGTGGCCTATAACTATGTAGAATGGGCATTAGGTCCCCCATTCTGGCACATACACAAAATTTTGGGGTGATACAAAACTTGTCTTAATAACAGTGTCCACAAAATTGCCTGCTTGCTGTGAATGTGAAGACTGATTCATACAAAATGTAAATAATTTATATAATGTGATGATAGAAAAGGATTTGTAATTATTTGTAGGTTGATTTCTTTATTTTTTGTTCATAGTAAGAATCACTTTCTGGGGTGGGAAATAGATTATATGGTACTTTTCAGTCAAGTTTGTGTCTGTAGGATTGCCTGCAAGCGTTTAAGGGTTTGTAAATATTAATCACAGAATTTTTTTGTTACTGCTTTAATCGCTATAGTGTCGGAATGTTTAAATGTATTCTGAGTTAGCAGCAACTAAAAAGGGGTATCTAATTGACACCCATGCTCTGTATCTTCTTGAACATCTCCTGCTATTGGCTCTGTAAGCTGCGGCAGAGACTGAACTCTGGGAAAGATGTTGGAGTGGAAAAATGTACAGAACCAAGGCTGTGTTAGGAATAAATGGAAAATGAACTGGGCTGTGATTAGAGTGTGGCATTGATATGTTATAATTAGTGGCATCCAATCTGTGGCGCTCTAGTTGTTACAGTACTAATACAACTACCATATGGACATCCCTGTGATAAAAAGACACCTGGGTATGCTGGTTTGTTTTTCAGCAGAAAACCTTCAAATTTCTCCATCTAAGAGCTGTGATTCACATCATTTTAGGAACTGCGGATGCTTTGTCATCATTAAGGTGAAGGCAAATAGATGAAGCATTTATTCAGCTTTGGAGCACAGCAGCAAATAACAAAGAGGCTATGCCGACAAACTCTGATCTCCGTTAGCTCTAACAGGCATTAAGCAAGCTGTAATGGTCACTTTATGACCCCCCAGTGCTGCAGTTTCAGAGCTAGAGGGTTGCAAAATAAAGACCTAATTACATCAACTAGCATTCCATTAAAAGGTAACAGCATCCATTTGATGGCACAGAGGACAGTTTTATTAGAAAGTGTATGATATATTCCATGTCATCATTTTGTATAATTAGAGTATATATGTTTATAGCAGAACACTTTCCTGTATATGACACAGAGTTTAAAAACAAGCGATCCGTGTAATAGCAATGAATGGCCACATGGTGTCATTGTTCTACCTCTTTGCTCTTTCAGAATAAAGCAGTGGAGGGCTGTCAGGAAATAAGAATTCAGCAAGTGTCAGTAAAGTCTCCGGCTCATTACTGTGGGCTGAACTTTATCAATATTTGTCTTTGCAATAATCCTGTTAGTGCTAACACTGCCACTGTTACGGAAACCAACATGAAATGTGGAAATTGCTGCAAATAAATCCCACATTCATTTTCCAGACATTGCTAAGATTTAAACACCACCCTAGAAGATCTGCAACCAACAAATGAATATAGCCCAACGTGGTGTCTAGTTTTATAAGTTCCAAAAGAATCTAAAATATACCACAAAAGTGTAGCTTTTATATTTGGGGGTGTGGGGGTTCTCACCATCATCAAGATACATGAAATCTGCAAATAAACCTATTCACAAGCATAGAAAGGACCATAGAGAATCCAAGGGATACGCTCCAAAGAGAGGATTGAAGAGCATAAGTCCAGGCTATTGTTATTATAACAATATAATAAAATGCTATTAGTTCATTTTTTTTTTTACCAGATTTGCCACATAAATACAGTATTAAAGGACAGTTTTTTCACATACTGAATTGGGGAATCGTGAAGGAATCCCAGCGGTTCTATATTTTCCCCATATATCAAAGCAGTGACAGGTACGTTTTTAACGAATCAACCCATTTATCAAAAAAAGATGCTTGAGTCAATTTGTCAGAATGTGTCAGCGCCAAAGGGTTTGATATCAGTAAAATGCTAAGGATAAATAGCCTAATTTTTTTCTAGATCTAATTTTTGGATAGCACCTGACCAATCCTGAATACTATGAGATGTTTGGCCATGTGTGTCAAGCCATATGGGCATATTATCCAATACAATACGCCTTAATCATTGCATTTATTAATAACATACTTCCTTTTAAATGACATGCAGTATTATGGCAGCAGTAACATCATGGAAATTATTGCTGTGTGTTTACCTGCATTGCAGCACTTTTCCCCAGAATTCTAGTGCAATTGTGGAAAGTTGTGCTGCCACAGTTATGTCTAGCGCTTTAAAACACACACAGGTAACCGTGAGTTTTTGTTTAGCAAATCGGGTGCAAAATTTTTAACCTGGGAATTGTGTTATTTCTGGTGTGCTTTGGTAAAATGCTGTTGCCGTCTGTTTCTTTAAGTATAGTTCTAGTCTGCTTATTGACACAGTCTGTTGTGAGAACCCTGGAAATACCAGTACATTCTGGGTCAATTGGGAACCGCAGGAGGCTTAACCCTAAGCTAGGCAAGACGGTAGGTACAGGGCTGAATTGCTCCTCCTGATGCTGCTCTCTGCACTGAGTACTGAATTCTAGATCTAGTGCTCAGGGCAACAGCAACCCCAGGCGTGCAAGTGCTCTGTAACTGAGCAGCAGAGGGCGTGCTCTTGCACTTGTGCCCCCAGTGTTCGTAACTGTCCCTATTGTTTTTCATACAACCTACCAGAGGAAATACTGCTCCTGCTTAATATAATTTTACTTTTGTGGAGCCCTTTAGTGACACCTGGTGGACAAATGCTATCTTAATACATTATTGGGGTAATGTAATAAATGGCAGTAAGTTTGCCCAGAAGCAATAATCCCTAGCAACTAATCAGCAGGTAGAATTTACTTGTCACCTGTTTAAAATTAAACATCTTATTGGTTGCTATGAGTTACTGCTCTTGGGCAAACTAAGTGCCTTTTATTAGATGTGGAGGTAACTTACAACTGTGTTGTAATGTAACAGCCCCAGCTTGCATAAATACATTTTGGTTGGTGACTTTGAGTTATATGCTTTTATTTTTTAAAATGCTGAAAGGAAATATAACATGGCATTAGTATAACTTAGACAAGGAAATGTAGCATTGTTTTTTTTTCCCAAGTTGTTTGTGAGAGTGAGAGATAAATCAAAACACAAAAATCCCATGTGCATGCAAAAGCATTTATATGGAAGAATCACTCACATTTAATCAAATTTGTTTGTCCCATACCATACAAGGGCACAATGCCTTACATGGTTTCTGATATTTGATTTGTTTTATTAATTAGTAGTAAGACTCTGTGTTTGAGTTCTGTTGTCTTTAGGCACACATATAGGCCACATGACATATTATGTACATGTAACATGGGGAAGTGTTATTTGTGTAATATTATAATAACACAGCTATAGGATTATTTTAAGCTTTAAGGAGAATGAAAGTAAAAATGACTGAAGGAGGGGAGGTAATTACAGTGTTTTCTTTACCAATGCTTATTTGGTGTTTTTACACCATACTGGAACTGTCAATAACTTGGTGTAGAAATTATATAAAATTATATAAGTATATGGTATATGGAAACCCGTTATCCAGAAAGTTCTGGATTACGTGAACTATAGAATTAATCCTTATTGAGAGCAAAACAATTCTGTTGGGTTTAATGATTTTTCAGTAGACTTAAGGTATGGAGATCCAAATTATGGAATCAACCCTTATCTGGAAAACCCCAGGATTCCGGATAACAGGTCCCATACCTGTATTATATTTTTCGTATTTTTGGGGGCATCCCCGTGCAATATATGTGATTTGGAACAATGGTAGTTGGGTTTTGATTAGGTTTAGCCATCTATCTATTGTAGGGGGGGGGGACTGGGCCATCCAATGCAGGAGTATACTTTCCTGATGTAGAACAGTAGGCTACGGTAGAGGGTTCTCATGTGGGCTGTCGGGGTAAGGTCATCAATTACTCCCAATAGGCAAACCTTGGGTGTTAACAGGTTGGGGAGGGAGGGAAGGACTGAATTGCCGGGCATTGCCAGATAAGGTGCATATAGTTTGCCTCTGGGGCGTTGCACTTGGGGCATTGGGATGAGTTGTGCCTGCTCATGCGGTATAGTCTCAATGGGGTTAGGTGGAGCCTATGAATGATCTTGAATTGTATCAGCCTGTCTCTAGTTGAGACAAGATAGTTGTAGGCTCTCTCTGTGGCTTCATCCCAATCATCATCATCATCTATATCTGGGAAATCTCTCTGCCACATTGTGTGGGCCCCCACACTTGTATTATATAGGGAATTATGCACCCCTTATTTTGGAACTCCTTGGTGACTTATAATACCCCCATCTGTCAAGGGGGTGAATTTTTTTTATTATACACAAGTTTCAGTGAGTCGTGACAGAAAGTACATCATATTATAAATGTATCATAAATAGAATAGTCATGGCTTGTATATTATAATAGAATTAATTCCTTGGCTACCAGGGATCTTTCTATGCTCTGTGTTGCCAGAAAACAACAAAGCTGCATACGTCAAAGAGTATCCCAGAAATTCTACTGCGTCGCTAGTCTGAGCCCTGTCAGCTGCAGCCAGTCAGAAGAGGTTCGACTTTTTCATGCACTTTGCATTCATGTATCAAAGAGGCTGATGGCATCTTAAGTATTGCAGTAATTACCTGTGATCATGCAATGACAGAAAGCTGCATTTAGGAAACAGAAGGAACCTTTATGTGTACAAAGATATTCTGTCATGATTTTTATGGTACACTTTTTATTTCTAAATTACATTGTTTATATAACAAATAATTCACTCCACCATTTAAAATGTTATTCTTGAACCAACAAATGTATTTTTTAGCTGTAATATTGGTGTGTAGGCAGCCATCTCAGTGCATTGTGCCTGAGTCTGAGCTTTCAGAAGGAGCCAGCGCTACACATTAGAACTGCTTTCAGGTAACCTATTGTTTCTCCTACTCCCATGTAACTGGAGGAGTCCCAAGCCGGACTCGGATTTCTTACTATTTAATGCTATTCTGATATCTACTGGGAGCTGCTATCTTGCTCCCTTCCCATTGTTCTGCTGATCGGCTGCTGGGGGGAAAGGGAGGAGGGTGATATCACTCCAACTTGCAGCTCAGCAGTAAAGTGTGACTGAAGTTTATCAGAGCACAGGTCACATGGCTGTGGCACCATGGGAAACAAAGAATATGGCTAGCCTCATGTGAAAGTAGATATAAATCTGTTTGCAAGATTGTACTGGACTGATACATTTTGAAAAAAAACATGTTTTTCCATGACAGTATTCCTTTAAGTGACGCCACTGCATGTAACAGCTGACTAGCATATTTCCTGCAGTGTTCTGTTTAATTGTTATGTTCAAACGGGGCTTTATTATCACATGTACCCTCCATCAGTACTTAACTGAACTAAGAAAATGCATGCATGATGAATTGAGGCAAATCAGGATGATTATAATGGAAATATGCAAATCTCTCTCAATTGTTTGTATTTTTTTTTAAATGTAGGAATAGTATTACATTCTACTCATTGGAAATGGCTTTGCGTTTCCCAGGATGGAAATTGTTTTCCAGTTAATATCACACAAGCTGGTTTTTGATTTGCTTTTTCTTGATCCAGGCTTTGCTGATGGATTGCAAAGCTTCAAGGCTGGGGTATTTGCTTGTATTTCAATTATCACACGCTCTGCAGGAAATTATTTTCTTTATTTAGTTCCGAGTGTTTGTTTTGGCATGATTAAATATTAAGTACATTGTTACAGGGCAACGCAAGATTGTCCTTTGCTTGTGCTGTCCTGCGTAATGGGGTATTAGATAGGGAATAATGTACCCGCCATTACAATTACAAGCTTATTAGAAACAGTAGTTCTATGGGCACATACTATTTTATATTGGATACAAGCTTGTGAAGTGGTAAATCTTACTGTTTCCAAAATGCACACAAAAGCCAGAGACTAAAGGTTTTGTTATATTTAGGCATGACTGCCATAACAAATCCATCACACCCTTACAAAAGTGGCATCCACCCTGTGACTTGCAGTTACTTTGGGTTGAAAAAAAGACCAGAGTCCATCACACACACACACACACACACACACACAAATATATATATATATATTATACATACACACACACACAAATATATATATATATATTATACATATATAAATGTAGATCTTAAGTTTCCAATAGCCTTGGATATTATGCTGCACTGCATACTCAAGGTGAGGCTTACCAGGGAGCTATAAAGCCCGTCCCAGTATGCTGATGATTAAAGGGACATGGCTATGCTAAAAAAGCACTGGGTTTAAGATACCAACTTCAGGTATGGGATCCATTATCTGGAAACCTGCTATCCAGAAATTTCTGAATAATGGGAAGGCCATCTCACATAGACTACATTTTTTTATTATATAATTCAGGTTTTTAAAAATGATTCCCTTTTCGCTGTAATAATATAACAGCACCTTATACTTGATCCCAGCTAGGATATAATGAATCCTTACTGAAGGCTAAACAATTCTATTGGGTTTGTTTAATTTTTAGACATTTTTTAGAAGACTTAAAGTATGGAGATTCAAATTACAGAAGGACCCCTTATCTGGAATGTCCCTGGTCATGAGCATTCTGGATAACGGGTCCCATACCTTTGCAATATTTTGCACAACAGGGGATTTACCCAGAAGCTGGCCCTGCATTTTATGGTTTAGTAAATGGAGAAATAAAGGGAGCAATGTCAGAGTGACAGAGTAGAATCTTTTAGTTGAAAGGTTATGGTTTTAGGCTCCCTAGAAGCAAATATAATGAGGGACATTTATCATTTTAATACTTAATTGGGTCGCTTTTCTAATTGAAACAGCTTTTACTATTTTATCATACTTATTAATTTTCTCATAATCCTTTCATAAAGATGCAAACTATGTTTCTTGGTTTCAGGAGCAAATTAAGAAACTGTGCAGTTGATTGCTATGTTATTATTATATGAGGCCCTAAATTGCCTAATTTTATTAAATAATTTAGTCATTGGAATAAGGGGTGTCTAAACTCCTGCTTCTGCTAAGATTCAAGTGTCTAACCCTTCTGACCTTGGGTAAGTCTATTAACGGGGATAGATACCTGAGTGAAGTATAAGCCCAACTTTAGGTCCTAGGTTTGACCAACACTATGGGACATTTCGAAATGTTCTATACATTAGAAAAAATACAAAATTATCTCAAATTTGTTTACTAAACGGGCCTCTATCTGTATGTAACTTACTTTTGCCCTGTAAAGCAGATTATACCATTAGGCTGCTATTTTATCATTAACTAAAATGGAAAAAATTAGTACAAGTTGCAGTGTTTTTATACCCACAATACAACACTTTCAGCATTCTTACTTTATTGCGGCTTCCCCAAAATTTGCATCCCTGATACTTATACCTTATACCGGAGGGCCAGGTAGCACTAGGGTTGTTGTAGACATTTGGGAGCAATTCAGCTGGCTCAGCTATGGGCACCTGTAAGCACAGCATGCCATGGGAGCCCTGTACTCACTGCCTGTTCAAGGTAGGCTTAGTGTGCAAGGATCTCTTCTGCCTTTTGAATTAAAGCAAGGGCAACTAGTATAGAGCATCACATATCCGCACAAGCATATTTTTTTTAAATAGGGTTTTATTGGTTATACTTCCGCAGGTTTATATTGGGTTCCTTATGCTTTGATGTTTATGTTGTTTTTTGTTTTGGAAGTAGTTGCTTGAGGTTTGTCACATCTTTAAGTATCATCTCTAAAGGGGTGGTTCACCCTTAAGTTAACTCATATTATAGAATGTTCTGTTGCTAACAACTTTGCAAGGGATCGTCATTAATTATTTAATATAACATTTTTTTAATTATTTGCTTTCCTTTCCTGTCCCTTTCAGATGGGGGTCACTGACCCTGGCACACTAAAGGCTACAATTGTATTGTTAATGTTACTTTTTATTACTTTTTTTTCTGTTCACTCCTACACCTTTTCATATTCCCATCTCTCATTTAAATCACTGCCTGGTTGGTAGGCCAAATAAGATCTTAGCAACCAGATAGCTGCTGAAATACCAAACTGTAAAACTACTGAATAAAAAACTGAAAAAACACAAAAAATAAAAAATGAAGACCAATTGCAAACTGTCTCAGAATATCACTGTCTGCATTATGCTAAGGGGCATATTTATTATAGTGTGTACACTGACATCACCGGTGATGTTACCCATAGCAACCAATCAGATCTTTGCCTTTGTTTTCTAACTTGTAAAAAAATGTAATTGCTTATTGGTTGCTATGGGCAACATTGCTGGTGATGCTGGCTTGCACACTACAATAAAAATGTCCCTAAAAGTTAGTTTGAAGGTGAACCTCCCCTTTAATATACACAGAATAAAGACTTTGACATGGCACATAACTAAGTTCCATGACTTTCAGACTTGCCTTTTACATTACTGTTTGGGTATTTCCTTATTGCACATTGAGTTTAAACTTTTTAAAATAGCCTGGGTCTGTAGCTGGTGCTGACTTTTATTCCATTACACTAAGATGCTTTTCTATATAATACCATAATATTCAACACTTTAGCCATACTCTCATTTTTCCAAACTCTTGTGCTTTATTAAATTCTCATCAGAAGAATTGCAAATAACATCTTCAAAAGCCCATTTAAAAAGTTATGGCTGCTAACTGTACCACTTGGCATTATTTATAGATGAGAATCTACCAGTAACATTAAGCATTGTGATATTTCTTTTTCCGAGGCAGATGACAAAGGTTTTGTTCATGTCTATTGGAAATTCCCCTGCCTCATTCCCATGTCTCCCAAGTATTCTTCTTTTTTAAGGTTCATTGAAGATTTTTCAAAAGAAAAAAAAAGATAAATCAATGTTTTAATTCTTTTTTTTTTTTTTTTGCTTTCTTTTTACAAGACTTATTTGGGAAATATAATTTTAAAGCAACAGAAATGTCAGAGCCATGCTTTATGTCTCATTTAGCATGTCAGCCTTCACAACTGCCCTTTGCCAGCTGACATGACACCTCTTCTGCTGTTTGTTCCTGGGAGAGGATCCCAGCATTGCCAATCACACGTTTTATTTTACAGCTGACTGTCGAGCTTTTTGCACTAAAGGCCCTAGAGTCAGTTTGGTCTGTTTTCCAGCAACAAAGAAATTAAAATATCTATTTAACGTGTTTGCTGATTTATACATTTACATTACTTACCCCCTGGCTAATTATTTTAAACTTTCATTAACACATGTATTAGATCTTCCGGTAAGTGTTAAATCTCCAGTGGAATGCACATCAGTGGATAAGCTGGTTCTTGCAGAAACGAACTTATTGAAAAATAATTATCCACAGATATGCACAGACGTTTGCTAAATTTGTTCCCTTTTTGTTTGTGTGTTCCTTGACCCTGGAGGTGTAATTCATAGCTCATACAATAAAACACTGAGTATCAGTAAAGGGATCTCTGAACTGTTGGAGAGGCACTTGAAACATAATGCAATTCATTTATTATGTTTAAAAACGTGCTGCTGTAAGTACACTTGCCTAAATATCTAATGCAGTATAACAGTTGTTCCTGTTCATATTCCATGTTAGTGTGGTATATTATTTATATCTAGATACAAATGAATACAGTTGTCACACTCCTGAACAGTAAGCCATAAACTACATAGGTCAAATGTAGGAACAAAAAATGAAAAAGGTAAATTCTGAAAAAAGATATGCAGGTATGGGATCTGTTATCTGTAAACCCATTATCCAAAAAGTTCGGAATTACGGGATAGGCCATCGCCCATAGGGTTTATTTTAAGCAAATAATTCTAATTTGTAAAAATGATCTTTCTTTTTGTAATAATAAAACAGTACCCTGTACTTGATGGTAACTAAGCTGCATGAATCCATATTGGGGCAAAATAATCCTGTTGGTTTTATTTCATGTTTAAATCATTTTTAGTTGACTTAAATTATTGAGATCCAAAATACAGAAAATCTCTTGTCAACTTGTGTGAGTTTTTCAAGTTATTGTAATGTCTTATTCCCCTTGCAGGTGCTGAGGAGCTTTTCATTCTGCTCTCAATGTTCTTTAATGGTATTTTTCACTCATGTTCCCTCACATCCACAGTTCTGCCTTCCACTTTGCTCCCCATTGTAGATCTCCTTTTCTTCTACTCGACTCCATTATCATTTATGTTGCGCATTCAGAATAACAGAACTAAAACATACTGACTGAGGTGATTCCACGATTTCAAGTAGTTATCTTCCATCATTATTGGAGGAACTTGCAATAAGGGAACAAAAAATAAAAAATTATAAAGGTAAATTCTGAAAGATTTGCAAGTATGGGATCTGTTACCCAGACAGCCAACCAACCAGGTTACTGCCTGTGCTAGTAATACCTATTACAACCAACTCCATCTGCCAGATCAGACAAATCTGTATGACACAGATCTGACAGGGAAGCAGGTGCATTTTTCCCTTATGAGAATTTGACAGAGCAGTTCCATGCTAGGGGATGCTGAGCCAGAAGAACTTAAGGTTCCTTGCTTTAGGGATTCTTCTTGCCACAGCTCCTCAGAGACAGTTGGGTATATTTATGAAACTGTGACACAACAAACACAAATTCTGAGAAATATTCCTACACCCAGTTACAGGCAGAGTATTTAAGCAGAGATTTGTAAAGAATTCCTATTTATCTGTTGATAAATAATGTTTAATAGAAGCTACAGTGACACAAATAGGTTCCATTTTGGTGAACACTTTGGTAATATTTTGTATACTTGCAATAATCAACAGGAATATATGATTTTTCACTTGACAACATACCAATGGAGATATAAAAGTATGAACTCCTTGTGGCAGCCAGAAATAATGCTTTACATTTTTCCCATGCTTTCCTGCTTTCAATTCTTTTTCAACTGATTCAGTTGGAGAAGTAGTGCAAAAAACAGTGGCGCTCAAACTAGTTTTTTAAAGAAAAAATAAATAAATAACAGCGCTAGGCTGAATTTAGATTTTGCCTAGATCGGTATGGCAAGTAGGACACTTGTCTACAGAAGCCACAGCACCAGAAACTGTGCCTTTTGCTTATAAGTGAATCCAACAGCTCTACAAGCAGTTTGTGAGAGGAGAGGGTTTTGGGGCAGGATGTAACCATTAATATATTTGAAAGCATTACCTGGTTCTTTGTGTGCAGTAAAGTCTAAGATAACACATATGAATGACATGCCCCCAAAGATATAAATACCTAATTCTAGAAACTATGTATAATTTCCTAAATGATCACCTTGGGAGGATGTTCGAGTTTGGGGAGTTTTTTAGTGTTACAAATCAATTATGGTTCAAAAACTTGAATGTGTAATGAGAGGTCATGTAGAAGTCAATGGGAGTTGTCCTAGGCAAAGTCAAGCCATATTTTCTATTTGGAATTTCGGAGTTTTTCAAGTTTGTAAACTTGCAAATTCAAAATATTGAAGTTTATTTATTTGAGTTTTCCTTATTAATAAATAAGCAAGCATTCAAAACACAAGTTTATTCGAAACAATCTTGACTTATGGCAAAAGCATTATATGATGTATTTGTGATGGCTTTTTCTTGTCTTAAGGGTTGTTGTTGTAGCGTTATCCATTACCATCCACCCCTTTTTATTACCATATGCCTAAATGGATTCCTATTTATACAGGTTAGTAGTTGACTTTCTAGGTTTTGCTAACTACTACCGACAGTTCATTTATTTATTTTTATTTCAAAAAGTTGTCATACAAATAAAGCTTGGATTTAAAACTTGCCATACATAGTCTGCAAGTTATTGTACATGTACCAATCAGATGTATATCTATCTGTTGGTTCTTGAGCTAGTGCTCAGATTGTTAAAAGAGCCTGTGCAGATCCGTCGTGAGAAGACCCCAAAAGGACCCGTGCAGTCCTTTCCCACTTGGTCTCCACAGGCTTGTATTATGACCAATTGTTAGCTCAGAAACCAAACAATTGGATCAGCCAGATTTGGTGAATGTTCAGATCTTGACAGTGTTTGATTCTGTGGACATATAAAGGTAATTCTATATGTTATTATTGTAAATTAAAATTCTGAGAATTCCACACAGCGTAGTTTTGATTACCCGGTAAATGGCATTATGTGTTCTTGACAGTGATTTAAGGCTCTAGAGATTTCACCACTTAAGGGTAAAATGGAAACTGCCAATGGTAAGTATGGATACTATAATGATGAGATTTTCCAAGGAAGATTATCCCCATTCTCCCTTAAGGATTGAAATTGGATAATAAATATCATCTCATTTTTATCACTGTCCATTATCATAGATTAACAATATTCAGAATCAGATGTCACACCAAATCTGGGGGTGCTTTTACACATAATGGACTGATCCATGTCAGTGTAGGAAGTGCTCAATAATAGGACATGCTATATCATGTTTTTCTGTAATATTTACAAGGCAGAATATAGTATTTTGTTTTTAGCATAAAATTAGTAAGGGACATTGTGGCTTATTATGTCATTCCCCTGGTATGCACTTCCATTATGGAAAAATGATTGCATAATATAATTTGAAAGCATAATTGGTTCCACACTGGGGCCTCTCAGTTTCCATAACCATGCCTACAGACTTGCGCTGCAAGTAGTAACTGAGTGACACAAAGCCTAATTTGTGTTTGTTTTACTATTCCACTTTCCATTTTAACCATTTTAAAAGATATGGTAAACATATTACTTAAAATTTTCATTTAGTTTATTATGGATACTTTCTGCCAATGTGTAACCAACTTTGATAGGGTTAGAATCAGCTTGTTAGAACCTTTACAGAGCTTGATCAACCCATAGACATTCATAATGTTTGGGACAAAGACACATTTTTCTTTGATTTACCTCCTCAGTTAAAATTTTGCTCCTCAGTTAAAAAACAAATCCTGCGTATGACTTTAATTTTAAGGTTTAGGTTAACTGTGAAAGTAAACAAAGGAACAGATAGCCATCAGTTAATATGTATGATTTAGCAGCCAACATAGTCAGAGACAGGAGGAATGCTTGGAAAGAACAAGGGACGGAGGTTCACGCAGGGTCGGACTGGGGGGTGCAGAGCCCACCGGGGCTTCTGCCTCAGGGGCCCCTGCACCACCAATGGCCCCCACCGCCTTCACCCCCCCCCCCCACAGAGGCCCCCAACACCCTCCGACCCTCTCCAATGAGCACTCCTAAAAGGAACTTCACCCCCCCCCCCCACAGAGGCCCCCAACACCCTCCGACCCTCTCCAATGAGCACTCCTAAAAGGAACTTACTTGCGGCACGTCGGGGGAGGGATACGGCGGATCACGGGATCACTACAAGGAAGTAAGAAAAAGAGCTCCAGTTGAATTGGCTGTAGTAGAGAAATGAAATAAATCTGAATGCAGGGAGAGGGGATGTGGGAATTTTCTTTCTATGTCTCTTGTTTTTGCACTGGTACTTATTATACTAATTGCATTGCTTTATGCCCTTCAGAGTTTGCTTGAAAACATTGGAAATGCACTGTGAATATATAAATATATATATAGCTATATAAATTTATTCGACATCTTGTGCATTATAAAGACCATCAAATATAGTGCAAATATATTGCTGTGAAAACACACAGAATTCACACATTGGAGGTATATTTAGAAAAGGGTGACAACAGAGCTTGTAGTTTGCTGGAGGAAAATTTCACTGCTCTATTTACTTGTGTAGAATAAGGAAAAAATTAGGAAAATGTGAACTCTCACTTGCACTCCTTGATAAATAGGCCACTAAATATCCTATACGTGTGACAACCTGTCCTTTCATCCTTTGAAAAATATACCGTATACACTCTTCCTCCTGACTATTGCCATTTTCTGTTAAAGGGGAACTCCACCCAAACACTTAGCAATTATATGCAGGCTTTTCATGATTTTTAATGTAACAATATGGAACTGTTACCTAAGCCTGGCCCGCTGTTCTCCTGCTGATCTGGCTGACTACAAATGTAACAGTAGCAGACTGTCCTCAGCCTGCATCCTCCGAATCCCACAACTCCCTGCATACATGATGTCAATAAGGAAGAGAACATCACAGTGCAATGTATTGTGGGTTATATAGTTGCATGCATGCATATAGTTGTCATCTCCCATAGACTCCATCATAAGAAAATCGTTAATTTTATAAAATGTTTCCTTTTTCTCTGTAATTATAAAACAGTACCTTGTACTTGATCATAACTAAGATATAGGTTTATTCAATATTTAAATGATTTTTAGCAGACTTACGTTATGGAGATCCAAATTAAGGAAATATCCCTTATCCGGAAAACCCCAGGTCCGGAGCATTCTGGATAGCAGGTCCTATACCTGTACCAAAAAAAATATATAGACATATATTCAGGTCTGGACTGGGATACAAATTAGGCCCAAACAGCCTCCCACCAGCCCAATAAATAGTGACTGTCTATAGTATCTTATAGCAACCCCCTTTGGCATTTGCCATAATCCACAGATCACCAGTCCAGACATACATATAATAACAGTGTATGTTACTTATTTGATGTACAGCAGTCTCTAGCTTTTCCTGACATCTGGAGGACTGCAGGACTGCATCCAAGATTTAAGGTCTTAATGCCAAGAGGCAAGACATAACTGATACTTCTCTACTGCAAAACGAAGCATTAACTTATCTGTAAAGCCACTATTACTAGTAAAGAAACATAAAGAGCGTGACAAATCTCGAAATAAAAGATTCCAGGGGGAAAAAAAAGGGATATGATTACCTCGGTTTTTACATCTTTTATGCTGATAATCTTGTCTCGGAGCAGAAGGTTCAAACTTTTTCGACATCAATGAGTACAGCTAATGAACTCGAAACAGAAACCATCTGGCAACAGAAATATGGTTAATACTGCTAATTGTGTAAATATTTATTTGAATGCTCTGCAGTGGTTACTGATTATGGATCTCACAATAAGTAGGATAGAGCTTGAATCTGTCCTTCACAAATGTCTATGTTTCAGGGAATAGGCAGTGCACTGTTGGGAATCTGACCTGTTTTAAGCTATTTGGTTCTGTATGCTATGAAACCAGGCCCCCAAAAAATGTACATTTGGATGTTAAAGATTAAACTAAAAGAGAAATGCAGAATGGTACATCAAGAAATGCTGCTTGGATCATTTGCTTTTTCCAAAATAGTCTTCAGAGAATTAAGGTTAAAGTCATTCTCCTGTTAAAAAAAAAGTATTGGGATGTTCACAAAAGCGTATATGAAGGTTTCCATTCCTTAACACAGGATATTATTTTAATGGTCTTTATTTATAACTGACTTTGAAAGTTATTTTTACCCAGCGGCTTATACCAGGCGGGGTTAGCTATATGGCAAAATTGCTCCACTTGTCAGTCTAAAATCTCTTTTCTGTGGAAATGTACTTATTTCTCAGTACATGGATTTTTATTGTTTATGGATGAGTCACTTAGGGATGTTATGGCGACTTTATGTAGCAGCGCTAGTGCGCCATTTATTCAGGCTAGGGGGCGATGGGATTGCATCTGTAGACCAGCCCACTTAGCTTTTGTTGTGGTGTTTCTTGAAGGCTTATTTCCATTGGTTTCTGTGATAATTATATAAATTCATTAATGGGATGGTTCACCATTAAGTTAACTTAGTATGTTATAGAATGGCAGCTTTTCAGTTGGTCTTCATTATTTATTTTTTCCATAGTTTTGAATGATTTGCCTTCTTCTGAGTCTTTCCAGCTTTCAAATGGGGCTCACTGACCCCAGCAGTCAAAAACCAATTTCTCTGTGAGGCTACAATTGTATTGTTATTTTGTATTATTATTTGTTTCTATTCAGGCCCTCTACTATTCTTATATCAGTCTCTTATTCAATCCACTCCCTGGTTGCAACCAGATAATTGCTGAAATTCCAAACTGGAGAGTTGCTGAACAAAAAGTTAAATATTTTACACAAATAATAACTGAAGACCAATTGCAGGTTGTTTTTAGAATAGCACTTTCTACATCATACTAAAAGTTGACTCAAAGGTGGACAAACCCTTTCATTTTGTATATATTTAGGTTGTTTGCCAAAAACATATAAGGCTACTCTGTAGCCATATCTGTTTTCCTTTGTTTAAAATGGATGTGCATGTTTTAACACAACCTGGAAATTTCCACTTTCTATGACACTGACCTGTATGTAACACCCATTGCCAGCCGTGACAATATGTTTCTGATAAAAAAAAAATAGTGTTTGTGTACTTTGTCTTATTTGGGGCTGTGTTCTATAGCAGTGTTACCCACGCATGGCACAGTTATTCTGTGCATACCTTATACAGGTATAGGATCCATTATCCGGAAACTCCTAATCCAAAAAGCTTTGAAATTACAGGAGGGCCATCTCCCATAAACAATACATATAATGAATCTTTATTGGAGAAAAAAAAACATGCCTGTTGGGTTTAATTAATGTTTAAAGAGAAGGAAAGTTAAAATCTCTGGGGGTGGATCGCTCTCCTGCATGTACCCCCCGGTCAGTGTGGTTTCTGGTATCAGGTAAGTAAATACAATTACTGGGGGTGCCTAACATTTTGGCATACTCCAGTGATTCAACCTTTCCTTCTCCTTTTAATTATTATTTAGAAAACTTAAGGTATGGTGATCCAAATTATGGAAAGATCCTTTATCCGGAAAACCCTAGGTCCAAAGCATTCTGGATAACAGGTCCCCTACCTGTATGACTCTTTCCTTTTTCTCACTCACAAAGCTGCAGTTCTTTTACTCTTTAGCGATGATAATCTGACTGAGCATTCAGCCTGCAGTGGTCCTATATGCTTGATATTATAATGGATTCTGCTTCCTGAATGGATTATGTATCAGAGTGATAGACATAAGAAAGAGCCAAAGCAGTTTTACATTTTGTCAGTGCTGTGCAGTGGCATTAGAAGATTCTGGGCTTCATAGCTACATCTTTGTAATGACCCTATACCTTAAAAACAAATAACACATCAGCAGAGCCCCATGTACTTCTGGGCCCCCTGCAATCACAAGGTCTACTCTACTTTTGTTACACCACATATTTTTTTTTTTAAAAAAAAAAGATGTTTAGTAACAGAGAATAGCCCAAAACTATATAGAAGTGCATAAAATGTTTTTAGAAAATATTTTGAAAAAGGGAAATTTGGGGCTGTTAATATTCCTTAAATCTTATAGGATAAAAATGGTTTAATTTCAGAAAAAAATCTGTATAATATAGTCAATAATGTACCCCCTATTGTAAACTATAAGGATATTATAAGTCATCTGGGAGTTCCATGAGATCCTCATATACTCATATTTTTTGAGTTAGGGGGTACTTTAATGTGTTTATATGTGGCTTGTGTGTATTATAATATAATATGTTAGTGTAGCAAAGCATCACCTTTTTCTCGGTCACAATAGGTTCAGTAAAGGTCAGTGGCCACGTTCTTGCTGAACTGCTTTTTTTGGACACAGTTGCGTCTGCCAAAGGTGTTTCTTTGTACCTGCATAAGCCAACAAAGCAGTGCATGGATATAACTCAGAACTCCCTGCTGAGGTTAATAGGCAGATAGTATGCTTTTGGTGTGTTCTGTTTTAGAATTAGCCCTGCGTTGCATTTCCCTGTCTCATAGAAGGGCATTATATATGTCAAACCCCAGGGACTTTAGCATGTTATAAATATGCGGGAAGAAAACATTTATTCTAGATCATTGCAAACCATTTTGTTTGCTTATTGCTTGCAGCACATCAAATGTACGTCTCCTGATTCTAGACAATTATAGATTTTGTGGCATAGTTAGTGATTCTCTCTCGGCTTATCTTATAAATATTGCTTTAATTTCCTTTCAAATGCAGATGGATCCAGCCCTGGAGGAATTAGTCAGCAAGAAAAGAGTTTCCCTGGAATCCGAGTTTGAGGTATGTGTTGTTTTTTTTTTTTTTTTTTTTTTTAACTTTTCTAACTTGTAGGAAAACAGGCGAGCATATATTCCCTGTCTGTTTTTATAGCTTGGGCACAGCTATCGGGCGTGTTCGTCTGTTGCTAAAATTAGGTAAAACCCACTGAGTTTGGTTTACCACCTGCTGGCTGTAGCTGTGTAGCTTCTTTCTTCTTACATGTGTCCGTAGCTTTATGGGAGTATGAGAACAGATTCCCCATATGTAGGCTGCCTTCAGGGGGTGGGAGAGGGGTTACTACTGTACCAGTGAAATCTTCTTTGGAATAGGGGCCCGGCCACGTTGCAAAAGTTACACAAATTGTGTAAGGTGCGAATAAGGTTATGGGAAAACATGCAATTTACATAACTTTCTCAAAAACTGCCTAGAAACTTATTAAATTTGCGTATCAATGAATTACAAAATCTTAAGGAAAACTCCACTGTCCCCAGTGAACTTATTAGCACATTAATTATTCATTTTAACTGTTTATATGAACTGCTTAATATAGAGTAACCCACAATTAAAATACTGATTTATTAGCACATTCATTATTTGTACTATTTTTACTACTAGTACTAGTTATTGGGCCCCACAACAAGATCATTGGGCCCCTAAACTTAGGAAGTTTAATAACTTATGCAAAAACGTACGTAACTTTCATATCAGGTAATGACAGCACAGGGAATGGGAAGGAAGGAGTGTAGGGTTTACACCATCAGGGTATTAATGAAACTCTTTATATTTTATAGGGTAACTTCAACTGTTTATATTGCACACAAACGGGGTGTGGGCAGAATTTTGGTACTGAAAGCTGGTGTTCATGGGTGCCACATATAAACTTGTACGGACCCCAAAGGTTCCGGATGGCAGCCTTGCCATATGTAGAGAGGGATATTGAATTCAAACTTCAGCGACTGCTTAGGTACACCAATTTTTATGTACTGGACATGTCTACCTCTGAATTACTGTTATACATTATTCACATCATTCCCTGCCCTAGGGGAGCTTACAATAATAAATTCCTATCACATTCACACTTAAGTCAATTTTTATCTGGAGCAAATGAACCCTTCTATAAGTTTCTAGAATGTGGGGGGAAACTGGAGTACTTGGAGAACGCCCACGCAAGCATGGGGAGAACATATGAAATCCTTGCTGGCCCTCGTTTAATGAATATATTCTTCCCAAGATGCATATTTTTTGTGGCCATCTATATCAATGTAATTCCCAGGAATGTGTATGCTGTGGCTGAATTAATGTTACCATTCAAACTGCAGAGAATGCTGGGAGTATTAGCTCTGCAAAGTCCTTCTGTTCCTAATAGAGGTTACAAATCTATGTTTTTTGTTATTACTATTGTGCTAAACATGAAAATTAAAGCTACTGCATGTTTGTTTCTTGTGAGGTTCAGTGCACAGATAATCCCCTTGCTTAAGAGATTCTTTATAACTAAACAGTCTCAACAAAGGATGAAGGGGATTTTATACTGGTAATCTAATGTTGTACTTTGCAAGAGCCAAACATGAAGTAACTTCAATTTCTCTGTTTGCCCTGTTTAGCTCAGGTAATAACAAAAACCATAGTTTTTTTTTTATTATTAAAACAATAGGGCAGCACAGTAGCTCAGTGGGTAGCACTTCTTACCTGTAGTGTCTTCTCTCTGACTATGAAGACCTCAAAGAGGTGCCCACTGGGCATGCTCGCTGCCTCTGCTCCAATCAAGCAAGCAGCAGGCACCTTTTTGAGGTCATCATAGTTGGAGAGAGAAGGAGTGCTCAGAAAGCAAAAGGGGCGGAGCTTCACACTATTTTAGGAAATTGTCAAATAAAAGACTTACTTATTCTTTAAGGGACCATTTAGATAAAATCTGCTTTACCTAAAATAAACCATGCCTTTTAATTTCAACTACCTTTAATTAAAGAACTAAGAGCATATGCCATTAAATTCAAGTAAAATATCAAATGAACATATCCGCAATAAATTGCTTTTAAAGTGTCACTTCTAATCTTCAAAGCCTCTTAAGTGACACCTATTCATATATGTGCTGATAGTCACTTCTGTTTTCCTGGAAGAAAGGAAGATGTCTGATTGAACAAGAATCTGCCAGAAATACAGTGCACAACCACACAAACCAAGGGGGATTAAAAAAAAAAAAAGTATAATGCCTTATAGCAAGGGAATGATTTATAACTTATGTCACCACTCACTTGATAGCCGCGTGAATTGCATTTGTTCATCGGAAGCGATACTTCTGTTCCTTTTCAGCTCTGTTTTTTTCAATAACCATTTCACACACATCTTCTCCAGCCCCCTGAAAGGACTGTCCCATGATGACTATCTGCCGGCATCACTCGCACTTGTTTGCTGCCTGGGTTGTTGACACAAGCTTATACTGGATTGTATTCTCCCACAGCAGTATCATCAAGGTTTTAACTGGATTACACCTCAACTGTTGCATTTAGGTGGATCATTTATTGACTGACTTGCCAATGTTCATTTAGACTAAACTGTCCAACAGTCTGAATGGACATTTGACTAATATTCTGAAGCTCGTTAACGCTTATCGCATAGTTTTTTGCGTTAAAAAGCGTGCAATAAATAAGTGCCGATTCACTAAAGGTCGTTAACGCTTATCGCATAGTTTCTTGCATTAAAAGAACATCGCCAAGAACATCGCTTCTTAATTCAGACAAGTGTCCTTTTAGTGAATCGATCGTTAACTTGCAAAAAATAAGAAGTGATAATATTTTTAACACATGCTATAAATAGCACTCGTTTTTTCGACCTTTAGTGAATCGTCCCCATAATCTTTATTTAAACTAACTGGTGAATCCACCACAGCTCCCTTTTCCTTAGCGCAAGTTCCCAGTCTTCCACAAGGGTAGACTATCACACACACCACAAATTTTGATAACCATGTAAAACATCTCTAAAGTTGGTAACTACATCAAGTTTGGGGATGTAAAAAGACTCCACCGTTATTAACACAACAACAAAATTTGCGTTTACATTCGAAAATCCCGAATTTTTCGAGTTGAAAGCATTTTTAAAACTCGAAAAACTTGAGTTTAAGTGGATGTTCGTTTCCATCAATCCTCTTTATTTTTCCCTAACAAGAATTGTTCCTGCAGCCATTTTAGGAGCATTCACACTCTTGGAAAACAATATTGTGTTTAAGTTTTACTTGAAACTGGGTGAAACTGAAAACAATGATGGGATTAATTTCCCCTTGAAAAATGTGAAATAGAAAGCAACAAGGGGATTAAATTCCCTTGAAGCTGGGTGAAACTGAAAACAATAAGGAGATTAATTTGTCTTTGAAAATGTGTCAAGGACAGGCTGTCACTGACTATTCTATTCCTCTACTATTCTAAGCCTCCATAGGACTCAATGGTAATCGACAGATCAAACCTGTCAAATTTTACAAAAGAAAAGTTAACTAAACACTATTAAATCACGAATTATGGGAGTTATTTTCTAAAAACTTTTTCGGGGAACAATAACGAAAAAATTGAGTTCTGGCGAAAACCCATTTATAAATCTCAAATTATCTAGAAGTAAGAAAAAATCAGACTTTATCTTAAAATTGCTTAGTAAATGTTCCCCTAAGTAGGAGGTTCCCAATCTGCCTTTACCTTTGTGCGGTTTCTACTTTTTTGTATTGAGTGATGTGCAAGTAGGGACACCTGTGGGCTGGCCCCATGATAGCACCTCATAATAGCAGGAGCAAGATTAGTCAGACAGCCCACCATTCGCTGTCAGGTACAACTCTTTTCCCTCCATTTGGGTGAAGCGTCTGGCTCTGCAAAAAAATGCCAATCTGTACCAGTGTTTTGCACTTTGCTCTCCCTAGTAAATTAGCTCTTTAGTGTTTTTTGTTTCTGCAGGCAGAGGCTCAGTCACAGTTCTTAAACTTCTGCTATTGCATCTTTGCAGATGGATCAAAATCTTGTAAAACAGGAAGAACTATACTCTGAAACAAATATAGACAATTCCACAGTCTAATTAAAATGTCTATAAATGAAGTGATGTGCGTGAGGTTTGTTTTTAAAAATTAACAGGTGCCAAAGATTTAATAAACTGAGGTATTTCCATAAGAAAAGCAAAGGGTTGCTCATCTAAGAAAGTTAATGTTCTTATATAAATCCAAGTCTTTTACCTAGCTGTCAGAAAGCAGTACAATAAAAATGCTAGCTCAGCACGCTGAAAAACCCCAAAGCTCTATTAATTTTTGGAAACTTTTATATGTCGTAAGCTCTTTTTTGAATCCTAAGCACTTGTACAGATGTGGATCACCACCCTTGTAATTTACTGCTCTTGCACATGTTGTTAGCTCTTCCTCTCTTGACTGTTATATATAGATGTGTGTGATGTATATGCATGTATATGTGCTTGGCAAAATGCCTTTTTATTCTTTATTACCATTATTATTTATTGATTTGAAAGGGGCAGTATCTTTGGGAATATATTTTGCACCTAGAAATGCTAAACAACTTAACAGACCATTTATTAGTAAGTTTCTTAAAGGACAAGGAACACTTACAATTTTCAGAACTGTACTTAGTGCACAGTTGAAACCATGCGGATTTATGGCCTTAGGCTGATATAATTTTAATAGGTGTTTATGTCCAAATATACAGAAGAGAAGGGATTCATCAATGCACATTCCCTGGTCCCCTGTTTAACTAGTTTAGTATCTATGCAAATGCATATACAGGTATCGGACCCCTTATCCAGAAAGATCCGACTTACAGAAAGACCATCTCCCATAGACTCCATTTTAATCAAATAATTCACATTTTTAAAATGATTTTCTTTCTCCCTGTAATAATAAAACAGTGCCTTGTACTTGATCCCAACTAAAATACAATAAATCCATATTGGAGCCAGAATAAGCCTATTGGGTTTAATGTTTAAATAATTTTATTATCAGACTTAAGGTAGGAGATATGAATTACGGAAAGACTGCTTATCCGGAAAACCTCAAGTCCCAAGCATTCTGGATAATGGGTCCCGTCCTGTACTTTAAAAAACAGGGTTACAAAGTTGTGATCATAAGACTAACAAGCTAAACCCCTTATGATGTTCCTAACTATTTGCCACCGATCATTTTTCATAATCATAAGCTGACATTTGCTAGCATTTTTGAGAGAAGTGTCTTCTGACCCAGGCGCTGGTTTCCGGGGCTTAATCCTTCTCACTATTAGCTTTTATTGGAAAGAAATTGCCAAAACACTGCTTTCACAGGCTTAATCCTCACCCACTTGGGGCTTTTAGAACAGACACATTTCCCAGATCAGCACCCATTTTTAAAGGCTTAAGACCAGGTGTTTATATCCAAAAGGCTAAGAGAAAATGCTGGCGTAGGCAGAGTTAAAAGTGCAAAATGGGTCTGCAACTTTGTCACCAAACATAACGATAAAGTGAAGAAAAGGAAAAGAATGTTACATTCAGTGTTGTTATTTAAAATGATCACCATACTCTTTTTGGTTGGTCACCATAATCCCTTTATACAGTGAAAGTTCCTCCTACAAGGTAAGGCCTCCTACCCACTGAAGAGTCAAATAGTTGGTCAAAACCCTGCCCGATTCAAGAATCACTATTCTGTAGATCAGAAATCCCCAACCTTTTATACCTGTGAATCATTCAAAAGGAAAAACAGTTGGAGAGCAACACAAGCATGAAAAAAGTTTCTGTGGTGCCAATAAAAGCTGTAATTGTCTATTTTGTAGCCCTTACATGAACTGGCAGCCTACAGAAGGCTTTGTTTGGCATTATACTTGGTTTTTATGTAATCAAAACTTGCCTCCAGGGGCGGGCCAAGTCGGCTGAGCGCCCTAGGCAACCCGGCTTGCCACCTTGCCCCCACCGCTCCCCGCAAGGCGCATGGCGCAGATGCAATGCAGAGGGAATAGCCGGGTAAGAGATCCTGGACTATGGGTTGGCAACAGAGGTACCTGCCTAGTGCCCCCTCACTGTTGCTTCTGGCTTCTCTAGTCAGGCCGGACTGGGATTCCCATAGGCCCACTGTTTATGTGACTGTCTATAGCATCTTCCAGCAGCCCCTCTGGCATTTGCCAGAATCCACAGATTGTCTGTAATTAAAGGGATGCTGCGATCAGAATACGTTAAGTCTTTATGGACACATTGGCAAAAGTGTAATATTATTTAAAGCAGTGTATTTTTAAGACTTAAGTCTTTTAAAAATTTAACTTTTGAGCTTGCATGGGATACACAAGTGACCAAGTATATGCCCAAATTATTATTTATATACTCAGAAGCAGCAGCTATTTTGTATATGCCAGACTGCTTTCAGGAGATGTAGCCATGAGAATGGAGGAGATAAGAAAGTGTAGCTTAGGCAGAGCAAACCAAACTACTGAACCTAAAAAAAAAAAACCTCATATACATTACTTCAAATCTAAAAATTGAATCTGACAGAGCATAGCACAACCATGTTAAAGCTTGTTTATAAAATGAATTAGGATAATACAGAAAATGGGAAGAGTAATGTAGAGACCATATCCCTGTATAATCAGAATGATAACAGGAGTCACCATTGATTATTCTGTTCCGAACACCAGTCAAATGGAGAATAACTGCATATTTGATAAGCAGTGACAATCCTATTCCAAAGCATGGGAATAGACACGTGGGAATGCTGAGCACTACAATGATTTTTATTTTCCCATCTGCATTCTCCAAAGAGAAACTTTCATGTGGTTTCATCTCAACAGATAAAGTGACTGCATGTGAAATTGATTTCCATGACATATTAATAGTTCATCATCACAGCTGTTCTTCTTTAAATGATATTTGTTCATCTGATATGAATGGCTGCTTGGAATATACCCTGCTGCGGCAGAATTCATATCAGATGTATTAAATGATGTATTAGTATTGCCGTTATTCTAGTTTTATAACCATGAACTGAAGTCTATAGGCAGGGTATACATATGAAGCAGGCTTTAGTGATCCACATGTAATGGCCATGGAACACCTTTTGGAGTCTCAGGAGCCATGCCTATACCTAATAACATTTTGCTACCATATAACCCTTGACTTGAGATTAGACATTCAATAGTCTGCTCATTCATTTATATATCATTTCATATTATTTCTTAAATTTTATTATTTTGATTCATCCTCAGGGCTTTAGGTTGTTCACCACCATCTAAAGTCACTTGTATTTTGCAGACAATGAATTATATTGGTCATTAAAGTAAGAAAAACTACCCTTTTTATACAAAATTAAAAAAATGGAGCACACACTAATTGAAGGCACGTTTTAGTTGATAGAGTGGAAGATATTTTACAGGACAATATCATTCGGGCTACATACACGCTGCCTTTGAAATGCATGTTCTCGGTGCCCTGTGTTGGAGGACACGTTGGCAATTGTAATTTGATTTAATGTGTGCTGTGCTCCTAAATGTAAGAGGTAAATTATAAAGCTGAGTTTTTCATTTACACTTATTTGGCAGCACTGTGACCGCTGGAAAGCGATTATTTTTGCTTTGCCAGGTTTCAGGATGCCCTTGTGCTTTTCTAATTAAACCAGTGGGGTACCTAGTGCAGTGATATTACCTTGCGTTGCTTGCCCAGAAGCAGGTGGTCCCTAAGGTATTGTGTACAGATGCTGTTCATTCCCATTTGGGGTATTTAAAGGGACCCTATCATAACAAAAATGCTCTATTAGCCTGCACCACCTCTGGTGAGGGAAACAATACTATTTTAGGCAGTAAATGCTTCTATGTCGCTATGCCATCCAGTGCAGGAAGCCATGTTTTGTCACATACTGTCACATAATGAGCAGATCTGCTGGTTCACTCATTATGCATATGTGTGTGTGTCTTGTAAGTTCGGAAAGGATTTTCCCCTGATCCTTTTCACGTGCATGCACATAATGAGTTCGGGCATACCTTGTTAGTCCCTTCCTTCTCGGTGTGGGAAACATAGGGCTCGCCGGGAGCATTAGCTGTCTAGAATTGTATTGTTTTCCCCAACCAGAGTGCAGGCCCACACCTCTGGTGGGGGAAGCACTTTTACTGTGATAGTTGCCCTTTGAACAAGTAAAATACAGACAATTCAATGTATCTCTGCAGACTTTTCCATGTACATGTGCTCCTTTCCTTTCCCCTAACACTATACGGTTTGTGTAGCTAATACCCTCAATTTGGATCCCTATAATACTCTGACCTATAATTTTTTTTACATCCTGTTATTATCTAAGCTTCTTTGACACTTACTTCTCGTCTCATTCACATCTGCTCTCAGTTTGCATTCTTGAAACCATGTAATCTTGTATGTTAATATTAGCAGCGAGCGTCTCACTATGTACTTACATAACAGAAAATATTTTAAAATAACCTTGAACCTGCATATTATTTGCAGCAAGGCTGTTATACTGAGTTGGTTTTATAAGGTCAACATTTTTACAAGTTAGATAAATGCAGCTCCTATTTTTATAGGTGCCTTCTGGTTTTATTTTAATGTATCTCAATGTCATTTTTATATAGTCATGAAGAGGAAGCCTACATAGTTCTACAGGTTTATTATTTGCCCGCTGGTGCTTGGAATGGTGTTGTATGGTATTATTGATACGCCAAATCCATTGACCTTTCTCAAAAGACTTGATTTAAAAAAAAATAAATAAATAAATTAAATGAACCTAAATTCTAATGTTCATATTAAAATGCACGCGTAATGCATGTAATGAACCAGTCAGGAGATCCCAATGGTGGCCAATAAAAGGGCAACCATTTGGTAGTTGAAATCGTGAAAGCAAGCTAGCTGCAGGTGAGAAATTAGATGAAAATAAATACTGGACGGGCCAGACCAGGGGTGAATTTGGCCATCTGGAATATATTGTAAAATACACAAAATGTCTAATATATATATTATATATATATATATATATATATAGACAGATAGATAGATAGATAGATATGTATATATCTATATATTGATAATGGGAGAGTGCAAGTAAGTGTTAAGTAATAGCTGTCACCTTTGCTCAAGCTTAACAAATAAAAAGTGACTGTGGGCTAACGAGGACTTTCAATTTATTGCCATAGTAAAGGGTGTAAAAAAAAATAAACTGCCCACTGTCTGACAAAGGCACGCTCTAACTGAAACATACAGTGGAATCCCCAGTCTGCTTTGCTAAATGTGGGCCAGCGGTGGACACATGAGCAAGAATGCCTTGAACTTTCAGGAGCTTTAAACATTATAGATGGTTAATATGCCAACCCTACTACCTACCTATCTACATGCTTTATTGTCTATAGGGCTTGTTCCCAAGAGCCAGCTACCTGAGATGTGCTTACATTGGGGCAACATATGCTTAATATGTGACCCTAGCTGTCACGAAGGTTTCCTTCTCTTTCTGCCTGCTAATATTAAGAAAAAAACTGTTTGCTACATGTTTTACAATGTTTGATGCAAGAAAGAGCATTTTAAAGATTATTCCTTCTAATATAAACTGGAGTGTATTAATGGTTATCATAAAACACTGAGTTGATTCTTGTGGCATGGGGATAAATAAAGCCATAAAATTGTCATTGCCTTTAGAATCTAAATGTGTCAGTATGTGATTGAAACCCCCTTATTTTATGGCAAACATTAATAAAAGTTGAGTTTTATACGCTTTTACCAATACCCTTTCCTTCCAGTTTACTTTGTCTGAGGGTGAGCACTGCTGGAGGGTATCTTTTGTGTCTGAGCTACCATTTTTATTCTTCCCCGGTGCACTATTTCTTAAAGTTTTCTCATGAGACTCATAAAACCTGGGAGGCAGATTTGTGACCCAAGAATCAGCTGCAAATTACTTGTTATCTAAAGTTAATTGCTGTAGTTGGAAATTTCACATTACTAAATCATGGTGACCAACCCTGAATTGGATGGGTGCTCATTTATTTGGTCTTGACCCACATCTTAAAGTGATACTGACACTAAAATAAATACTGATACTCGAAAACTGATTAAGGTATAGAGATACAAATTATGGAAAGATTCCTTATCTGGAAAACCCCAGGTCCCATAGGTCTTATACCTGTAATATGTATTTAGAAAGCACCAACATATACCACAGCACTGTAGAATAGAAAAGCATATATACATCAAACATACAGTGCATTTTACATACAAATAAAGAATGATACCATAGGTAAAGAGGGTCCTATTCATTAGGTCCTAGAAAGTGTTCAGGGTTTCTTATTGATCTAGCAAAGAGAAACCATAATCATAGACTCTTCCGCATTGACTTTATGATATTTCTAAAAGACCCCCCACAGTGATGATGCTTTTGCTTCTACGGTGGGTGGAACTAATAGAGTAAATGGAGTTTTTCAACTTATTGATTGTCCTGAGCAACATTGATTTATATGTGCATATAGTAAAGTGTGCTTGTGAGGCCTATCAGCTGCCAAGTAAACAACTGCAAGCCTTTTCTTCCAAGTGCAAGTTATACATCAAACAGGTGAAGGATACTTGTATAGATTCAGAATCCCTGGGACTAAATGGATATCCTTAAAAACGCCCCTGAGACATTACTTGCAATATGTTCCAATGGTAAAGAAGAAACGCGGAAAAAGGAATCGCTCGCTACAGGTACAGTTTTCTCCTAACAGGGGCGCCAGCCCGGGGTACAAGGTAAGCGATTAAAGTCACTTGGGGGTGCCTAACATTTTGGCACCCCCAAGTGACATAGCCTTTCCTTCTCCTTTAAATAACTGGCGACAACCCAGATGTTTCTAAACTACAACTCTCTGCAATTCCAGCAGCCTTAACCATGAAAGGGTTCCTGTGAGCTACAGCTTTTGATAGACAGTGTAAGTTCCAGGGTCTGTGCCTCTTCTGCCAGAGCATGCTTGTTTGTTATAGTAATTGAGCAATAAGGTGCTGACACCAGGCGCATATGGGAGATCTGCACTTAACTAGAGGAAGAGATAATTGATAGGCTACCTTATCTGCCTTTCTCTTGCTTCTATTACTGGGGAAAGCAGTCTTCTTATTGCCACTGAATAATAACCATGTGTAATACAGTCCTTCCTCAAAAAAAAGAAGCTGTTAAATTGCACTGAAAGACAGAGTCTGCCTTCTCTTTGTACATGAAATGGCATTTATTTCTGGAAAATGGATCACAACTTAACATTAAACAGGAGCAGGAAGAAATGTGAAATCTGGGAATTAATTTGTAACGTTGTCAGGATTCAGGGAGCAAGCTGCAATTCCATTGGTTATCAAAAAGAAGGGCACTTCTTAAAGCAATAATTATAATATCAAGACACAAAGGTCTATTGCATAAGTAGGCACTTCTAGAATAACGAAAGGGGAAAACAGTTTCCCACAATACACAAACAACTGGCTTTAAGATGTTTGTGTTGGTGGTGTTATACTAGAGTTTCTCCAATAACTGCACACCCCCATACACACAAACACTTTTCCACAGGGGGTATTGATTTTTTTGTTTTACTGACCTAGCCATGCACATAAACCTTAACTGGGGAAAGAACAGTGTGTGCTGTCAGGTATGAAGTGAAAGGGCAGCATATATTGTTCAGAGAGTGAATTCCCCAAATGGCCAACGACCTAAGCATTTTCCCTTCTAAATTCCATAACTCAAAAGCTAGAGGCTAACAAACCCCTGCCCGATACACTTTAGCCTCCCCTGTTCCTTACTTGCTGCATTCTGTAATGCAAGACTCAAGCTTTTCATGCATGCAGATGTATTACCATTATTATGGAATGTAACCAAGAACTTAATTTACTTAAGGAAAAAAAATCAAAATAGAACTGTGCTGGCTTATTACATAGTTCCCATCATGCAACATCTAAGCTAGCAATTCACTGAAAATTAAATCAGCTTTATTCCCAAGAAGATATTTTTAGGAGTAAGGAACTTTCCATGCTACATGAAGAATAGCAGCTGCTCTGAATGTATACCTCTAGGTAAAACAGCTTGCTTGTGATGTACATTATTTAGTATATATTTCCAGGAAAATTTATACATCCGTAAAACAGGGGAAGCATAGAGTAACGGTGGTGTAACTGTGCATATTTAATGGGTAACAGGAGGTGCCATCATTTAAAGTGTGGAAAATGGGAGGTGAAAAAAGTACAGCAAAACAGAGCTATCCGTTTCCCAACGGTGAAGATTTAATGTGTATTCCTCTATTGTAAAACCAGTTTAACAGATGTTATCCACCTGCTGCCCTGATAGTCAGTTTGTCTGTCATTCCTGCATTTCTAACATACAGACCTGCTCATCTGTGAGAGCATCTCAGCCATCTTTAAGCTATTAGCTGCAATACAATTAATAGAGGTGATCTGTTCTTGGGCCAAGGACATGGAGAACAGAATGTACGGTCAGTAACATAAAACAAACTAGGGCTTTTTGTACATAATTATAAAGGTGGTGTCTGTGTGTTCTAAGAAAAGTGTACTTCTCTCCGTCTGCGAAAATCCGCTCCATGTGGCATCAGCCTAATGGACTTTGTTTATCTAGATAACATTAAATACCTACACTGAAGTGTGGTAGCATCATCAGCAAATACTGGGTATCTTGTTAAAGAAGAATAGAATAGTGCAAAATGTAGGTAAATATAGGCAGCACAATGGCTGGCTGGTTATCATTGCTGTGTAGCATTGCTGAGATCCTAGGTTCGATTAGGACCAAGGAACTATTTCTTTCCTGTCTGTGTGGGGTTCTTCCTCCTACACCCAAACCATAGAGTGTAACTGACCCTAATGTGCAAGGGTATAGTAGAGTTACATGGAATGCTGACAGGAATCCTTATGCTAATGCAGCAAATATAGGGCCAGGTTCAATTCAGTGAGAAAAAGGTTTATCATCTGAAGACTCCTGGACTAGATTCAAGTACAGATGCAATTCAGTTTAGAAAAACCTGTCTATTTTTATCATGTGAAAACTCTATTAAAGTCTACGGGAGAAAAACCTGGAACTGAATTAGGAGAGGAAGATTTTTTCTTCTCCAATTAAATCTCTGAATCACTGAATTAAATCTGACCAATAGTTGCCTGGGACAACTTGCATTGATTTCTATAGAAACTGGCAAGCATTTACATGACAAATTTTTACATTGGAGTTTTTGTTTTTTTGCACTTAGTAAATACCAGACATTGGAATTTTCGAACTATTACTCGAATTCGTGTTAAAGCGCCAAAAAATCAAATTCAACAGTTGATTAACCCCCAGCCTTAGTTCTCATTGGCTGAACCCCTGTACAAGCACTTCTATGGGTTGTATTTTTTTTAATTCCAACCAGCAAGATTATCTCTTATACAGTGCAGGTATGGTATCTGGAAAACCTGTTATCCAGAAGGCTCCAAATTATGGGAAGGGCATCTTCCATAGATTTCATTTTAATCAAATAATTCAACATTTTAAAAAGTATTTCCCTTATTTCTGTAAGAATAAAACAGTACCTTCTACTTGTCCCTAGTGAAGATATAATTAATCCTTATTGGAGGCCAAATAATCCTGCTGGGTACAGAGATATTTTAGTAGCCGTAAGGTACAGAGATCTAAATTACTAAAACACCCCCTTATCCAGAAAACTCCATGTTCCAAGCATTCAGGATAACATGTCCCATACATGTATCTTTTGTTTTTCTTTGCCTTTTTAATTTCTCGTTTGGCTTTACATTTGTTAATGTAAAGCATGTTCAGCTATGCAGGGAAGAGCTCCGTAATACTGAAGTTGTATATTATAGAGTCTTGGCAGCTAGTTGGCTGTATTTCTAATTTACTCCTTTCATTAACTACAATTTGTTCAAGTGCTTTTAGCATTGCTTGCAAAGCAGCATGAAAAGGTGGGATAAAAGGGCTTCGCTGCACAGCCATTTCCTAGCCAGTGTTCCCTCGCTGTCACTAGATAAGAGGAGTCGGGTCCATTTAGAAGCATTTTAAATAAAATCCCAGAGATATATTAAAAATGGTTCTTTATAATATGTATTGAAACAGAATAATCAATGTAGCAGTTTTGGTAGACAGAACCTGGAGCCTCTTTGCTTAATATTGAAAGCCTAGATAAAAGTAGCTGGTAGGTTATTAAAATTAGTGATTTTTCCCACTCGGTTGAAAATCAGTACATTTAGGATTATAATATATTTATTGCCAAGGTTTTTCTTCATTTCTTTGTTCATGGGAGAGGAAGAATATGAAGTTGTTATTGTATATTCACTACTTAGCCCTTTTTGTAACTTTTGTGTCTTCTACTGAGCTCATCAAAACAAATGATGATGGAGATTTCTAAAGCTGGCCATCCACACGCTGATATTAGGTACGTGTATGGCGGATCGACGAGGTGGGCGATATCGCAAAGGCTGCGGGATATCGGTTGTCTCGCCGACCGGGTGGGTTAAAAGATTTTGATCGGGCGCTATTAAAGGAGCCCAAGCTAAATCTACTTTTAGGGCTGATACGGCAGGTGGAGGTAGAATTCCTATTGTTTCTACCTCTGTATCTAACAATTCAGCCCTGAACGTCAATGGGGGAAACAAACTATTCACAATGGTCGCAGGAAAGATTGTTATTGCAAAGTGTGTGGCCACCTTAAGAATAAATAGGGCATATAGAGGCTAAATAAAGGGCATTATTTATTCTGTTCTTAATAGAAAGTAAATGATGTTGGATATCCTGCCAATTGCACTGCATCATATGCAACTATTTTATTCTATCTTAAACTGTCGGCCTTCCAAACAAAACATTCTGCTGTCAAATATCTTGGTTGTGCTCTGCAAACATATCTGAGAAATGGATCCACATCAAAATAAATATGGAAGGCTCCGATGATAAATGAAAAGGCAAACAATATTCATTTAGGAAAGCAGTGATTTACATAATGGAGTCTACCCTGTAAGTTATTATGCATGTGTATGTCTATACAAATACAATTTGCTGATACACAGAGTAAACAAGCAGGGGTATATCCTTGCAAGTCATTTAATAGCATGGGATACACTTGTATAAAGCACAGCCCTATGAAATGAATAGGAGTTTCAGTAGAGATGAAATTACATTATATATAGAGCAAACTATGTAAATGTTTTTTCAGACTACTGGGTTATCTAGTGCTACATGCAGTATTGGGCTAATGGTGCACAGTCTGTTCTAACTGCTGTCTGATTTCTTACTCATAGGCAGCAAAGTACTGGAAAACACCCTTTTATAGACAATAATGCTAATGTCACTATCTAATCATGAGTCAGTTGAAAAATGCCATAGTGAACATTTTACAGCAATAATCATCTGATAACCTAGGGTATTTCTCTGTACAGCCTATGCGAAACTGGGAGGGTTGTTCCTGCTTATGCTATGCCTGGAGTATTTCATGACAGGCCATTATTACTTAAACCCCCTATGGCTCCAGTCTATTTCGCCTGCAGGCTTCAGGTCGGGCTATGGATGGTCATGACTTCTAATTCAGTAACACCTGCATAGCAGCTAGGGTAGATTAATATTTTCATTATACAAAAAAAGAAAAGAAAATGAAGAATTAATAGTCTTAATGAATAACTCAAAGGAGGATTAGCAATACAAATAACAAGTAAACAGCTTTGGCTGGAGGTAAGTGATTACACGTGCCTGGCCTTTATTAATTATAATTAATCTCCATGAATGCCTACATTTCCTAGAAAATATTACAAACAGTAAAGTGTAAGAAATAAGCAATAGCAATGCAGTTACATTTCGAATCTAAGGAGGTAAACTTTGTATATGAATTAATTACTAATCACAGGCTTTGTGCTTCAACCCATGGAACACTATAATATGCAAAATGTATTTTACAATAATTCATTCTATTTCATATTGAAATAAAACAGTACGGATATAAGATCCCTTATCCAGAAACCCATTATCCAGAAATTATGGGAAGGCCATCTCCCATTTTAAACAAATAATTCACACTTTTAAGAATGATTTCCTTTTTCTCTGTAATGATAAAAAAGTACTTTGTACTTGATCCCAACTAAGGTATAATGAATCCTGAACAATAAATTGCTCCAATTTACAGAATTAGAGCACAGTGTGATCCCAAAAAATTAATATATCATCTCTCCATATTTCTATGAGGCACATACAAAGGTCCACATCATTGTATTTGCCTCATAAAAATATGGACTTTTAACTACTGCCAAGGAAGGACCTTTTCCTAATGTATTTCTGAGACTAGAATCTTTGACCATTGATCTTTGTAGACCTCTGAATCCTGGGGACTCTCCTGCACCCTCATGGAGCTGTACAGAACTATTAAACAGATTATTTATAATCTCAACCTAGAATTATTTCCCAATAAATAAAGTCTTGAGGAACTGTGTATTTCTAAATGCCTAACCACTCGAAGTGCCCGCTTTAGGTCAATAAAGTCACTTCTTCACTTAAAACTAGAATTTCTTCAGCTCAAGAATACGTTTCACCACTGATACAAGTGACTTCTTTTGTTCAGCTCGGATTTTTTTCAGTTCAGCTTGAATACTTTTCACCACTTGTGACTTCTTTAGTTCAACTTGCAACTATATGTTTTACCATACGAATGACTTCTTCAGTTCAGCTTGAATAGTTTTCACCATTAGTCCTAGTTCAACTTAAATACGTTTCTCCATTCTGGTGAGAGGTGAAACAACAAGAAGTCCAGTTGTTTAAGGGTGAATACATCAGGAGCTTCTAGTAGCAGCTACTTGTAGTGGCTACTAAAATAGACAATGCTGATCATTTACTGATAACTGTCTCAACATGTGTTTTAGCAGAGGCAATTCTCAGTATTGTCTATGGCAGGGTAGCTTTTCTCAGTATTGTCTATGGCAGTATTGTCTTGGCATTTTGTAGTTTTGTAGTTTGCTAGTAGTAGCTCCGTGTGTCCTCACCCTAAGGGCAGTGGCAGACGGGGAGATTATTCACCCCACGACAAATCTAAGTTGCCCTTGAGAGGAAACTTCGGCGACTTGGGAAATCTTAGCTATGTGTATGTCATCCCACCGGCGATTTACATTCTAGCCAGTGGGATGGCATTGTGGGGAGATTAGTTGCCCGCATCAACGAAGATTTGTCGCGGGGCGACTAATCTCCCCGTCTGCCACTGCTCTAAGGGTGAAGACAGACGGAGATACTTGTAGCAGCTACTTGTCGTGGCTACTAAAATAGACAGTGCTGATTATTTACTGATAACTGGCTCTGTGTGTGTTTTAGCAGAGGCAATTCTCAGTATTGTCTATGGCAGGGTATTTCTTGGCATTTAGTAGCCGTAAAAAAGTAGCTGCTACTAGTAGCTCCGTGTGTCCTCACCCTAAGGGCAGTGGCAGACGGGGAGATTATTCACCCCACGACAAATCTAAGTTGCCCTTGAGAGGAAACTTCGGCGACTTGGGAAATCTTAGCGATGTGTATGTCATCCCACCGGCGATTTACATTCTAGCCAGTGGGATGGCATTGTGGGGAGATTAGTCGCCCGCGTCAACGAAGATTTGTCGCAGGGCGACTAATCTCTCCATCTGCCACTGCTCTAAGGGTGAAGACAGATGAAGATACTAGTAGCAGCTACTTGTCGTGGCTACTAAAATAGACAGTGCTGATTATTTACTGATAACTGGCTCTGTGTGTGTTTTAGCAGAGGCAATTATCAGTATTGTCTATGGCAATGTATTTTCTGGCATTTAGTAGCAGTGACAAGTAGCTGCTACTAAGTAGCTCCATGTGTCTTCACCCAAAAGACTTATCACTAGTAGATACTGTACATTGGGGTCTGGATGAATAAAAACTCTTCATAGACATATTCTTTTAATGTCATCCTAATGCCTGTGAATACATGTTGACTACTGCCAGAAAAATAAGGGCAGTTAGCCTTATTTATTTCTTGGTATTTATATTGTCAAGGAAAAACTGTTGGATAGGCCAGTTTGATTGTAGCTACATTTTATTTGTACGTACGAAGGCAGTATCCAGACATTCTTAAATGAGAATTGTCTCTGAGCTGATACTACATTTAATGTCACAAAGCATGTTTGTCTTATAGTCCTGAAACACTCTTATCAGTAGTAAGCTTTGTTATCTCTAAGAACAGAACAGGCAAAGAGGCCCAGTTGGCCATTACACCCAACACACCCAAAATGCCTCTTTTCACAAGTTTGCGGACTCATCAAAATGTTTTTACAACAGCAAAAAGAAACATTCTTATACAATGTATTTCACAACCCTTCTAATATTAAATGATATGAACAAGATGGAGTAAAGAAACAAGATGGTTTCTTTTTTTCTCTAACATTATAGTGCTCAAACATTTTCACAACCTTTTACAGAGATTATACATTATTCAGTCCCTCCTCCTTCAAGCTGTCCCTTAGCTGGGGATAGGGCTGCAAGAGCAATAACAGGAATAATAGATCTGCTTTCCTGCTGACAATTTTTCAGGTCAATATGAATTTCTTTTTAGAGCTATTATCTGTATCTGAACCACTCCAACCTGTGGCCCAGTCCAAATGAATTCTTTAAGAAAATATCCTGTTTGTATCAGTGAACTTATGAAAACATGGTATGTGCCTAATGTTGGCTGCATTTATTTAAAAAAATATACAGATAGCACAATATTATTTATCTAAAGAGACATTTTACCAATTTGTGCAGCCTTTCAGTGTTTCAAATTTCATTTTGTCTTTTAACCTCTGATAAGCATGTGTGACAGGCTGGAGTGAAGTTATGAATTGTTTATCTGCAGTCTCCAGGTATTTGGGCAAAAGAATAGTTCATCCTTTATGCATTCATTTCACATCATTGGCTCTCAGCCGTCTGTTCAAGGACTATCAACCACACCATTTCCAGAAGAGAATATAATGAGTACACAGGGAAAATATATTTGTTTGATGCTCCTACGCCTGTCAAAGTGTGGTCATGTGGAGAGGTTTGTTGGAGAGGTTACTTTAAATTACATATAGCATTTGTATAGAGATAAAACACTGGTGCTTTGGTCTCTTACGTACATTATCCTTAATAAAGAATGTAAAAACAAGGGTTCTTAAGCTTAGGGGGCTGAGGTTTGAGCAGATTGAGTAACTACAGTGTTGCATTTGCACAGGCTTTGTGCTCAGAATCCATGTGTTTTGGGACAGTTCTCATCTAAAGTTACATCTTGGCCAAACTACCCCATTTGGTAAGGGGCCATATATGCAGGAAATACCAAGCAAGTCAGGTTGTACCCATATGGACATCGGAAATGACACCAGTCTCTTGCAATTGTATTTAGTGTATATTTTACCTGTAAGCGCTGACAAAACTGGACATAAGCGGAGTGCAGAACTGGATGTCTGCCAATTAGCTCAGCATTCCTGCCCCAAAAAGCAGCTCTTTAGTAGGAAAAGAATCCCCTAAGAAGGGCCTAATACAATAAGCAATCAGTGCTGTATGGACATAAATATACTGCTTTTATAGTTTGTGCTGCAATCCAACAGAACATACCCTTTACTAGTAATGAATTGAAATACCAATTACAGTAATCCTACTGAATAACACCAAGTTTGTGTTAAAAGTTCCAATTAGGAGGAAATTTAAAATCCAAGTACTCAATAAAATCAATACCCTGATGATTGTCTGACATACATAAGCATCCTCCCTCCTGTTAAATCCCACAAGGAAGGTGCACTTAGTCTTTTCTTGGTACAGTTTCTAGCTGTTCTTACACTGAAATGCACTTCCCTTATGCTCTACTTGAAAATTGCTCACCATTAAACTAAATGGATTCTTTCGATTACAGCGATAATTTGTATTCCGACGTCTGCCAAGGAGATACATTTTATTTCTTAATAAATAATATTTGTTGCTTCCAAATAAAGGTTTATAAGAAAAGAGGCATTTTGTATTTACCCACCCACATCTATAATTGTTTAGAGAAAAATAGCATTCATTCCAAAGCGCTGGCACAATAAGATTCCTCTAGTCTGATGGAGCAATAATTGTTAGCGATAATTGAGGTTTCTGAAACTTTTAATATATATATTATGTTGTATTGATATGTCCTGATAGTGGAGATGGTATTTCTGGAGTTAGATATTACTGTTTACATGTGTTTTATTTTGTGTTAGTTTGTTTTGCTGTGCTTGTTTGGGAGCGTTTGAATTTAATCAAGAAAAACAGTCCTTAAAGGGGAACTCCACCCAAACACAACTTAAAGGAAAACTATACCCCCAGAATAAAAACTTAACCAACAGTTTATAGTATGTTAAGTGACCTATTAAAGAATCTTGCCAAACTGGAATATATATATATATATATATATATCAGTAAATATTGCCTTTTACATCCTTTCCCTTTAGCCACCATTTAGTGATGGGCTGTGTGCTCCCTCAGAGATCGCCAGACAGGAAGTGATGCAGCTGTATCTGTAACAGGAAGAAGTCTGTCCATTAATTGGCTGTTTGGGGGCCGAGCATGTATGTGTGCCTTGGCTTTATGTGCACCATGAACTGTATGATCCCAGGAGGCGGCCCATAATTCTTAAAATGACAGTTTTCTATTTAGGATTAACCAATAGCACATACTACTAAAAAAAAATTATGAATAACAAAGTAAACATAATTTCAAGGAACTTTGCAATACGCATTAATTAAAAATATGCAGCCTTTTCATGATTTTTAATGTAATAATATGGTTTGGAACAGTTCCCTAAGCCTGGCCCCCAGTTCTCCTGCTGATCTGGCTGACTACTTTGAGACTCAAATAAAATGTAACGGTAGTCGGCTGTCCTCAGCCTGCCTTCAGCCTGCGTCCTTCCAATCCCACAATTCCCTGCACTTGTGATGTCAATAAGGAAATAAACCCATGTAAATGGGATTTTTCTAAGAGCCTTAAGGAATTTGTTCCCAGAATCCCTTTTGACTTATTGTCAATAAGGAAAGAAACATCACAGTGCAATGCATTATGGGTTATGTAGTCCCTGCATGCTGTGTATGGTGTAAGCCGAGATTTCAAATGATGCGGAAAGAGAAGACCTGTTTTGCAGCTGCATTTCAGCATATAATGGTAATAACTGCTATAATAATACATGGTATTTATTCATACTTTTTGAAGGAACAGTGATAGGTATGTTAGGGGTTTCTGTGTTGTGTGGGGCTTTTTAACAATTTTGGTTCACCTTAAAAATAATCAGCTGTGAACTTTCTTTCTATTACAGAAAATTAAAGATTCTAATTATGAAGACTGGAAAAACGTCAGAGGACCTCGTCCATGGGAAGACTCAAAATCATTACAGCTTGAGCAGACAAATTCTGCCATTCCCAAACAGGCATAGATATATCTATTATAAAAGACTAAGGAATATGTGGCCAAACGTAGCTCAACTATTTGATCTGAGACTTTCTATTTATATGTGATGTCATAACAGTGTAACTGGACACAACTTGTCCCATCGGTACGGCTCTGAATAATGGACATGCAAAAATATTTCATTATGTGTCATCTGGAGGATCTTGCAAAGTAATGTGAGCCGGTGTTTTTATTAAATACTCAATATACATTCGTTCAGTGCAAATATTTATTTGGTCTGCTCAAAGTACATGCACGCGCTGACAATGAGAAGCTCGGTATTTGGTATCTAGACCTTCATAATTGCCCTGGCGTTCCAACTGTGGGGCAGCCCTCCTAGGGGAACCCAGATTGAAATTTGAGGAGAATGCCTTTTGACCTTTATATCCTTTATATATTTCAGGGGCCCTGAAAAAACCTTATGCTTCAAAGTGGAGGAGGGGGGTGGGGGGCTAAAACTTAAATAGTCAGAAAACCACTGCAGTTTTTCACCCAGGTGTGTTTCACTCTCGTATGCACAGAAGCACCTGACAAGGTTTGAATAATTTGACCCTATATTGGCAAAGCAAATTATATCAGTAACATTATAAAGCTGTTGAAAACAGTATTTTCTGTTGCAGTTTAATACAAAAGGAGGAGCTGTTTGTAGCTGGCAACGCTGGGAACGCACCATGTATATACCCGTGTAACATAGCTGCAGACATGTTTTTATAAGCTACTCTGTGCCCTTCAGTAGCCAATGTCATATGCATCAACTTTTAAAGTTGTACTAACCAGTTCCTTGTACACTGGGGTGGATTAGAATTGTTTATTTGATTCACATCCATCAGGTGCCACTACATCATTCAATTCTGTGTTTTCTTATTTGTGTAGTTTGGGGAGGGCTCTTTACTGTTTTACAAGGATAATGCCCCAGTTCACAAAGGAAGGTCCCTACAGAATTGCTTTGCGGTGATGGAAGTGGAAGAATTTACTGATTTGCACTGACCATAACCCAACTAAACACATGGGAATGAATTGGAACAACATCATTGTCCTCTCTTACCTGTGGCTGAATGGAAGCAAATCCCACCCAAAATGTTCCCACATGTAGCGGAAACTCCTCCCAGAAGAGCAGAGGCTGCTAATATCCATGCAGGTCAGGCAGATGTCCCACTGTCACATGGTCTCCATGCATCACCCTCCTTACGCATTGTCCCATTGGGAGAAACTGTCGCGTTCAGGAGGCATTTCCCTTATATACTCTCCAAGTAGATTCTATGCATAGTGCAGGGCCACATAGCATCACCCTGCATCAAGCATATAAAAACGATTATATTGAAAAAGAAAAGGAAGACCGAAATGTTGGAATAACAAATAAACTTTATTTCTATATATATATATATATGAGCTTTTTTATGTGCTAAATCACACCCAATGGCTCGAATAGTGTAAGGAAGGCAGAGCCAATAAATGTTTTTGTATGTGGCACCTCCAACTTGCTTGTTCAAATGTATGGATCGGGTAAGTAGAAGCACGGCTTTGAGTAGTGATTATATTATTGGGTGAGAGCTGTTTACATGTGTATTTCCTAGGCCTGTTTACATGTAACTCTCTCTGTCTGCAATACGATATATTTAGGTGTCGCAAGCCTCGAAATTAGCAACACTTAGCCGTATGCTCCTATTACACTTATGCAAGCAATAACAGGTTAACGAATGCAGTTTAACGGCTTGAGCTTGTACCAATTACTGCACTGATATAGAAACAATCGCATTTCATAGAAATAACGTTCTGCAAGAGCATCCCTCTGTGAAAATGTAGTTATTATTGAAGTGGCCCTTATGTTGCAAACTATTTTATGAAAGGATTGCAGATGGAACAATTTGCACTTCTGCTTTGTACGCTCGTAAATATTCTGGGGTTTTTTTTTTTTAGGTTTTTGATGATAGATGAAAAGATGGAGTTCCACTGGGGCTTACACAGGAGTTTATTTCTCTAGTAAATAGATTATACAATGCACATATCTATCTAAATATCTCTTACTTTGTGTGTGTGTGTGTGTGTATCTTCATATTCACAGTAGTTTGGAAGGCTTTTTTTATTTTTGCTCATTCTTCAAACTGCTCTTCTCTTTTAATAGTCATTACAGGAGGCTGAATCAATTAAACAGAGACCATAAAGAATTGCCCAAAATGAGGAAACACAAGGGAAAGAGAACCCTGTGAGTACAAAGATATTATCTAGACTGCAGTAAGGAGAAAGTGTACTCCTGGGGACACACCACATTCCAATAAGATTCAGTCAGTAAACAAGCCTTGTAAAGCACATGGAGACAGCCTTGAGTGTCAAGGGTAATTCAGCAGGGCCATTCATTCATAGATGTTGGCTGCTGGGGAGAAGGGAAAGGCATGTTACAGTGGCTGGTTATACATTTAAAAAAAAAATATAGTTATGTTTTTACTTGTTGCACAAAACCATTTTACCATTGCCATGTGCCAGTTTAGGGCGCCACCCTTTGGGCCCATGCAGGGAACTCTTGCACCCATGGCAATGTTCCATTTAGCTCAAGCTTTTAACTGTAATCCAGTACATGGTACAACTGGGAGACCAACATGTCATCTACCTACTGCTCCCTCTGTATGCAATGTCACTGAACGCAGGCAGCACTGCATACAGCAAGGTTCAGTTCCTGAGTCAAGTTCCCAAAACAACATTGTAACATTATTCATGATAATTTAGGAACTGTGAACATTTATGGCAAAATGTAATAAAAAGTGCAAAGTTTTCTACTGTTTTACCCACCTATAGAAACCCATCAGCGGGTAGCATTTACAGGTAACCTGTTTGAAAGCAAACAGCTTATTGGATGCAAACTTAGTGCCTTCTTAAAGCTGTCCCTTATATCATAATGAAGCTCCCTGGTAACTGTAGCTTTTGCTCACTTGAAGATATTGAATGCCATATAGTGAAGCTTATTCCAATAGTGTAATGAAATCACTTTGCAATATGACTGCCAGATTGCACACATGTGCCGTATGTTAAAAGAAGAAATATACAGTGGGATTCTATTTAGATGGATGCCATAGTGCTGTACCCTTTGCCAGATACTTGTAGGAGAGGCTAATGGGATCACATAGAAAATGCACTATTTTCACTTACATTAGTTACTTTTATATGCCTCTGCACTTTTTTTCCCAATTTACTCTTCAGTATGTATTTCATATATTTTTATAGTGCTACTTATGTACACTGTATAGCAGAACAGTATAGTAATAGGACAAACCGGGGTCAATACAGTTATAATTAGAAATAAATACAAAGTACAGTTACATTAAATATTAAATGCTAACTGTTAAAGTGACAAGAGGAAGGAGTTCCCTGCCCTGCAGAGCTTACAGTCTAAATGGGAAGGTAACTTACAGACACAAAATAGGAGGATATAAAGTGCTGCAGGTTACAGTAGTTGTCACTGCAATATAAGTGCCAGAACTGGGTCATATATCATGGATGGGCTCCAAAAGTAGTCATTTGGGGGAAAGTAATAAAAGGAAAACAAATTTGCATTTTGCAATGTAATACTCTTCATTAGAGCAAACTATAAAATTCACAAACTTTCTTTCATTGTCGGAAGTTGATGATAAACGGTTTTTGTGTTCACAAAAGCTACATTAAATTCGCAAAAAGGCAAATTTGTTCACACAGAGGCGTACATTTTTGCATTGTGAATATTTTTCTGTTACAGACTTTTATTGCATTCGCCCCATTGAGTTTATTTCCCAAGAGACTGAGGGAGGATTCTCTCCGGAGGAATTCAGGGAAGGCATTCCAAATATAGGGCAGAAAGGTTTAGGGTGGGGTGAGGCAGTATTAGTGGGGGGTACAACCAAGCAAGTTGCCCTGCAAGGAGCTGAGGAGTTGACCAGGAACATATGGAGACACAAAAGCAGAGATGTAGTGAGGAGAACTCTGGCAGCAGTATTTAAGACCGTAGAGGGGAGAGATGGGAGTTATGGAGGCCAGTTAATAGCAGGTTACAGTAGTCTAGTTGGTATATGATGAGAGCATGCATGAGCATCTTAGCCATTGTGGATTGTAGTAATTTTGCTTAAAGCAGAACTAACACCACCACTCCCTACCCACAGCATATGTTCTCTTTAAAAATTCCCCTGTGTGCCAACCTGCCGTACATCTGAAGCTCAGCATAGAGGAGTTCAAAGGCACCATCTCCCATGAGTTAATGATAGTAAAGGGGGGAGAGTAGGACCAGGTTTAGGTGGAGAGATGATTAGATCAGTTTTTGTTAGGATGCATTTAAAGTGGCGTTGATTCATCCAGGCAGAGATTGCTAAAAGGCTGTTAGAGATTTGAGTGTCAGTTTCAGCTGTTAATAAAAGGTGTTGATAACTATATTTGCATATCGTCATCATACAAATGGTATTTGAAGCCAAATGAATGTAAGGGACCTCACAAAGATAAAGTGTACAGGGAGAGTAACAATAGATTAAGTACAGATCCTTGGAACTGGTGATGAGGTTTGTAGCATAGGAGACAGTGAAGGCTTCATTAGGTATAATATGGGAGGGGTCATGGATTGTGGATGGACTCTTGTTTATCAGGTTGAGCAGGTAGAAGAGTAAAAGGAGATGATCCTTTGGTGCACAGTAATGGGAATGGTGCTGGAGAAAGGAATGATGTAGCCATACTCTTTAATATTCACATCTAAACTGCCACACATAAACATTTGCAGACATTTCTTAAATAACCTCATTATTTCATTAGCTGAGCCTCTTCTAACATTCCCATTTACAGGGATAGACTTCTCAAGGTGGCACTAACGTTATAATGCACACACATTCACCTACTGCAAAAATATATACACTTTCTCTAGACTCACTACATATGGGGTGGCATGGTGCCACTATATAGTTATATACAACTTTGTGAACATTTTATGCAGGTCCGGTATTTTATATCTATATATCTATATCTATTTTATCTCTATATATCTATATCTATTTTATATCTATATCTATTTTATATCTATATATCTATTTTATATCTATATATTTTCTATCTAAGCACCCATGGGCCTGTGGGGCACCAGCTATAGGTGGAAGGCCCTTGGAAGCGTATTTATAGTCCTATTCAGTAGTAAAAGAGTAACATGTACTTCACTAACCAAGCAAGCATAACCCCATGTTGATATTTAATTCCTTTGTTTAAGTGTTTACTAGCTGTATGGTGCTTCATATTACAGAAAATACCCTTTTCTGGAAAGTATATATCTGTACCAGAATTTTCTGAATTTCTCAACTTCCCTTCTGGTCCTAGTTCCTTTAAATACCTTGCATCATGCATATGAAATTGCAAAATACATTTTTCAGCCTGTCGATTCCTATACATTTGCGATTAAGCGAAATTCCTTTGGCACTTCTGCCTCTTTTGAAAGTTCCCTCATTATATGTTTGAATGCGGCTGAATTTTATTGTGTCACTAAATGTCCGTCATAATTAAAGCTTGCACCTGAGGATAAATTATTCATGCCCATCTCAGTATGTAATAAATTAGAACTGGGGGTGACCTTGGGGCATCACAGTTGTAGCTTTGTCCTTTTGCTTTCTTCTTCTGTGCCGTCAAAAAGAATGGCTTTAAGATCAGATATGGCAGATGCTTTCAAGCATAATAAGGGTAGCCTTATCTAGGGGGGGAAATGTACTGGAGTCAGATGCCTTTCTCAGAGGATAAAGACTGATTCCAAAGGGAAGATAGTCACATGTGATCCTGCCGTAAGTAAACATACAGGCTATGGATGGAGCAGAGCTATAGGCAAGATAATATCACACTCATGCATCCTTTCCATATAGTAGAACTGCACTTCATACAGAACCCTGTTACCCTGTAAACTTGAGGGGGCGTATACTAAAGGACATGTAAACCCCCACAAATAAATGTAATCAGTAGTGCTGGGCCAGGAGAAATGCGCGCCCGAGGCAAACTTCCGATCTGACAATCCCACTTACCCCCCAACATGCATAAGACCACACGTGTGTGCACACTCTTGCAGAGGGGGTAGGGGGAGACATGCAGTTGCCAGAGTTACTACAGAAACTGAGGAGTGAGCAGGGGAGTGACTAAAAATCCCAGACCCCCTGCTCTCCACTGCAAAGATTGCATCCTGCAGGACCCTGAAGTAGGGGTAGCAGACAGAAGATGTAGGTACCTAGTACCCCCACCCCCCCACTGTTGCACCCTAAACATCTGCTTCTTCTGCCTACCCCTTGTTCTGACCCTGTTTATCAGTATACAGCTCCCTTTGTTAAAAGGTTCATAGTAAGGCTACAGCATCCACATAATCCCTTAAGATTCCATCTCCTCCTCACACAGCCCCTCCCTTTGGAATTTGCTTTGGCTGTTGGTTACTGAGGATGCTCAACTCAGGTTACCTAAGACACCCTCCAGTCTTGCAGCCAATGAAGACATGGCACTTGTGTTTCCATAGAAACTCTGCTCTAGCTGTGCATTCTGCTGGAGAAGCTTGTTTTCTCCTAACCTCCTCTCCTGTGCTCAGTTTAACCACTACAGTGCTTAGTCCAAGCACACACGTGCTGTTTGCAGATGTAAATGTCACTGAACATGTGTGAAAGGGAAAATGGCTGCTGGGTGAAAGCTGCTATTTGTTTCACTTAAATGTGATGGTGCTGACTAACTTAGGGGATATATGCAATACAAATGGTGTGGTTTGGTGGGGAGATGTGCCCAACTTATATACATGGTAGGAAAATGTAGGGTTTACATGTCCTTTATCCAACAATTTCCCTGCTCGATTCCATGTGACTGATTAATACTACAATTGCTGCTCTACCAGCCCTACAGAAATTCTAAGATACTGAGATGTACAGCCATCATTGTCCTATTCATCCTGTTACATTCTTCATTCCGTTTGAGATCAAGATCAGTTTATCTGAATTTTCCTGCTTTTTTTGTTCCAGGACTTGCTGACACAAAATATATTTTACTCACCAGAGTTCTGAACAGACTGTTTTTTGGCGTCACAATATAAATTGCTGCGCATATTTCCCATCTGACCTATTAAATCACTCTTGCATTGCAATGTTCCTAAAAAATGCTGTGCAAATTTGTTTTTTCCATGTTTGTACTCACAGTATGGGTACAATTTTTAATGTGTTTGCAGTCTTACGGCTAAGATTAATCTTCAAATATCTTCATAAATTCTGCCCATCTTTTTTGTCGTTTTACAGATATATGTAACCTCCTAATTTTGTGCTTAGCTAGTTCTGTTTTGGGGATTATCCTTCAATTTATTTAATGCATAAACATCTGTGCAGATCAAGGGAAGATTGCCATCTGCTTCTGACTGTCACCAAAAAGTGGTTGCAAAATGCAAAGTCAACGAGTATCCCTGCAAAGGACTTCTGTTTGTGTCTCTGGTCTAACAAACATTTGTGATGTGCAAATAATCACATTTTTAAAAAGGGTTTAAGCAAAAAGGAAGACACAAATATTGTAAAATACACTTTTTGAACAAAGCCAACTTATCACAATCTAAGTTTCTTTGACACTGCTAAGCAAATACACCTCTCTGCCTAAAGGTGGCCATACATGGTAAGATCCGCTCGCTTGGCAAAGTCACCAAGTGAGCTGATCTTCTCCCAATATCTCCACCTACAGGTGGGCAATATCAGCTAATCTAAACGAATTAGAACGGCAGGTATAGGCGCCATTAGTTCGGGGACTGCATCAACAAGTCAATGCGGTCCTAGATCCGACGGATAAATTTAACTTGCCCAATCAAGATCTGGCCGATTTTGGTCTAAGGGACTGATATGGGAAGCTAGAATTGGCCTCTGTATGGCCACCTTTAGGGTGAAGACACACAGAGCTACTAGTAGCAGCTACTTGTCACAGCTACTAAAATAGACAGTGCTGATCATTTACTGATAATTGTCTCTACGTGTGTTTTAGCAGAGGCAATTCTCAGTATTGTCTATGGTAGGGGATTTTCTAGTGTTTAGTAGCTGTCACAAGTAGCTGCTATTATGTAGCTTTGTTTGTCTTCACCCTTAGTGCAAAGACACACGGGGTGCTTAGTCGCCGCAACTTTTCAAAAAGTTGCGGCACCTAATCTGGGAAGCAAAAATGTGCAAGCAACGAGTCACAACAACATCCATTATACTCTATGGGAGAAAAATTGCTGCAATTAGTTGCAGCGACTGACTTATTTAAAAGTTGCACGACTAATCGCCCCATGTATCTTCACCCTTACACACAAGACTGTTTGCCAGGATTGCTATCAGGGTTAATCACAGCTGTAGTACTGGCTGTGAGGAGCCTATGTGCTTGGTAACTAGATGAAAGCATGTTTAGCGCTTTACTCAAAAACAAGAATGAACTCACAAAGGAGCCAAAAATGCAAGCTGAACACAAGTTCAAACACAAGCCTGAAATTAGGGAATTGCAAAACAACAATGTCCATATCAGGCCAATGGTCATACCAGAACATTAGCAGAGGTCTGGGATACACTCACAGGAGCAGGACAGGATACTTGGAAATTCACAGCATTTCCAGGATAATGTTGACTTAAAAATGCAGGTGCTGCTTATTATTGGTATTCCTTCTCCATTAGCAACTTATCGACTTTCCTTGTCCTTTGAATAACAAAGTTCTGTTATCTTGGGGGAACCTGGTTTTGTCAACTTCATACTTATTATGCAGTACTGGAGATCAGAGGAGTCATTGGTGAGCTATTTGCAAAGATGTCAATGTTATTGGTCACTATTGATAAATCACCAGTGCTGAGCAGTTTGGGAGCACAGCCATGGAACTTCCAGAGAGGCACGCTCATATGGTGTCACTTGATTGGCTGTTCAGTCTCTTATATTGTCACACAGAGGTAATGACACATACAGGACAAAAAAACTAAATATGTGCACAACCAACCTGCAAAAATTAGAGAAAAAGTTGGACCAGAATGTGTCCTCATTGACTCCACTGGCGTCATATTCCTTTACTTAATAGTTTTACTCGAGAACGTAGAGAATGGGGTGCCTGAAATGGCAATAAAAACACTGCTTACTCTAAATATTCTTCTGAGTGAACACAATAATTTTGTTGCCATGATAAGATCTCTTGTGAGGGTGGGGCAGGATAATGTTCCGTTTAATTATCCAGGATGATTGCATTACAGATTACATTTATAAGGAAAACTATACCCCCAAACAACGTAGGTCTCTATAAATATATACTGTATAAACATCTCACATGTAAAACCCTGCTTCATCTAAATAAACCATTTTCATAAAATATACGTTTTTAGTAGTATGTGCTACTGGGTAATCCTAAATAGAATATTCATTCTGGGGGTATAGTTTTCCATTAATGGCATTCTGTTCAAAACTAAAGCTTTGTTTTTTAATCTAATAAGATGCAGAGGATGTTTCTTATCTACATATTTGCAATTCTATGTGAGAGGGATCTGCCATACTGTAAAGCCCAGCTGATGTGTTCTTCATCGCATGGCTCGAGTATTGATTGGAATGCAGTCTGGGGAGAAGGCCTCAACCATGGAGTTGCCAAGTCCTAGTCATTGTATAAGTCTTGGGAAAGAATGTTCTATACACAATGATTGATGTACTCGCACTTTTCTGAGATATATAAAATGAAAGGAAGTTATATGCAGCTTAAGTTAACATTTAATTGTCATATCAGTTTGTAGCTTTATACTTTTTAAACAACTGCTGCATTTCCACCAGATCCATTAATCACAATTCAAATATCTTTTCCAATAGATAACTGTTTGTCAGTGAAATATAATTAGCCACCACTGGCCCAAAGAAGATTTACAATTGCAGTTTTAAATTGCGTGGTCATTTATAGCAAAGGTATTTAGGTAATAAGCAGTTAATTCCAACTCAAGATCCCTGATCTGCCTCTAGCTACCAATAGGCCCGTTTACATAATGAAAATACAGTGAGGAACATAAGTATTTGAACACCCTGCGATTTTGCAAGTTCTCCCACTTAGAAATCATGGAGGGGTCTGAAATTCACATTTTAGGTGCATTCCCACTGTGAGAGACAGCATTTAAACAAAAAATTCAGGAAATCAGGAAATGGGACTTTCTCCCATGCCTCCTCTGGATCATCCAGATGGTCCCAGCTCTCTTTGTGTCATTGACCAGCTCCTCCCTTGTAGTTCTGGGCTGATTCCTCACCTTTCTTATTATCAGTGATACCCCACGAGGTGAGATCTTGCATGGAGCCCCAGTCCTAGGGAGACTGACAGTCATCTTTAGCCTCTTCCATTTTCTAACAATTGCTCCAACAGTTGATCAATTTTCACCAAGCTGCTTGGCAATTGCCCCATAGCCCTTTCCAGCCTTGTGGAGGTCCACAATTTTGTCTCTGGTGTCTTTTGACAGCTCTTTGGTCTTGCCCCTTGGTAGTAGTTGGAGTCTGACTGACTCCAACTTAATGAGTGGAGTAGAGGTGGACTATTTAAAGGCAGAGTAAAGGGTCTTTGAGAGACAGAGTTCTTGCTGAATTTCTCAGGTGTTCAAATACTTATGTGCAGCAGTGCAATACAAATACATTCTTTAAAAATCATACAATGTGATTTCCTGAATATTTTCTGCTGTCTCTTACAGTGGGAATGCACCTACAATGTGAATTTCAGACCCCTCCATGATTTCTAAGTGGAAGAACTTGCAAAATCGCAGGGTGTTCAAATACTTCTGTTCCTCACTGTATCAAGAATTGCAGAAAGAATGGAGATTACAGAGACAATACCATTGCAAGTTTTGGGGGCATGTATGATTTCATCACAGGAAAGGAAAAAGGTCCAAGCTGACCCTTTGCATGTTTCTGATTGGTTGGTATTAGTTACTACATGTGGCACATTTGTGACATGTTGGTTAAAGCCCTTCACTCCAGCTGGAAGATTGAGCTCACGTTGCAGTGGGAGTGGCCCAAGCTAACCATCAGGGGCACTGCTTCCATAAGGCAAGTTGAGAATCATGCATCAGCACCCTGCAGGTTACCAGGGGCAGCATTGGGAAGGCCAACGCAGGGTGGCATAGGGGCCAGAATCACCCCTGCTAACCATACCGTCACTTGTTTGGTGAGAGTTGAGACCAGTTGAGTGGATTTGTCCCAGATTTTTCCACCTACATTCTAGGCCAAATTGAGAGATCTGATTTTTTAGCACTGGGCCAGCTATCTCTCCTGGCTTACGCAGACGGCCCTTGGGAAGAGTGCAACATGCTGTCCTTGCCTGATGAGATTTTCTAACCTACCCAATAGATATCTGGCTGATTTGTAGCAGCATATGTCAATATTCTAGATAAATTATCTGTAGGAAAGCTCATTCCTATGGTGGCATCATGCCCGCACACACATTCTGCCTTTCCACCCAAGCGTGAGGGGGGGAGCATCTATGGGGATCAAGTCTGGCCTAGCAGGTATTTTTCCCTGGTGTCACTCCATCCCAGTCCGACCCTGGCCCTGCATGGACGTCAGCACTGGTTGAAACTATCAGCACAGAGAGAATTATAAGACACTACTTGACAGATTTATGATTAAATTGATATATATATGATATTTCTCACCTTAATAAAACTATAAATAGATCTCATGAAAAAAGAAAAACTGAAGGCCAAGTGAACAGAGGAAAATGAATGTAAGAAGGATCATTATTAAAAAAAATAAAAAATAAAAAAAATAGCGAGACAACAATGCCTAAAGCAAAGGATATGGCAAATAATTTGAGAGCCAAGTAGCCATTAAGCACTGTCTTAGGCAAAAGCCAGAGGGATGCAGGACTGAGAATAAATGTAGGAACGCATGTAGGAAAGATAAAGCTGCCGGCCGAGGAGATTCTCCCAACAGTGATATTTGTGATGAAAAATAAATGATAATGAAAGTAGGAAGCGGCTGCATAGATGAGAAACAACACAGAGAGGGCGTAATGAGAACAAATGAACATATATTTATTCTAAACCACTTGACTGTAGCAAAGGATTACATTTTTTCAAAATGCCAACTTTAAAACTATTCAACATTTTTATTTAGTAAAGATATTGGAAAGTTGCTTAGAATTATATTTTCTTTCATTATGCAAAAATAATATTTGTGGGTGAAATTCCTCCTGAATGTCAAATAAATCTCCATGGATGCTAAAATACAGTAATATGAGAGATGTAACGTAAATGGATACAGTAGGCACACAGAGCCATATGTGCCCCAAACGCAGCAATAAAGTCCATTCATGCTACGTAGGGGTTCCAGTGCTCCCGGAGCCTTGCTCCTGGTCTTACCCCAAGGATTACTCAGATTTAAAGCAATATAAATCCAATCCAATGATAGCAGGTACTACTTTTCAACTGCAACTTATAGCGCACAAATGACCTGCAGTTCTTTCAGCTCTTACAGTTTGACAGATGAGACCTAGATCCTGACAGTGCTGATTTATATATTTAGCACTTCAAAACAAGCAGCCTTACCATTAATACAACACAGTGCTACAGATAACCTTCAGGTGAGGTTGACTGCTGAAAGTTTATAGCAACAAAGGCAGCTTCTTGGTCATGCACCCCCTATGGGTCACACAATGGAGCTCATCAAGATGTTCATCTCCTTGATAGTCTCACCCAGCAGTTCTTATGGGAGAAGGGGACTTTCTCTCAAAAGGCTCAGCAGGTTGTGGGGCACACAATGTTTGCAGCAATACTTCTATTCAAATTGCATGGCCTAAGGTTTGTAGGCACCTGATTGTCCAACATCTTCCAAAACTACAATTATTAATATGAAGTTAGTTAGTTTAGTTAGTTAGTAAGATGTCTTTTTAGTGCAATGGGAAGGCTTTCCAGTAAATGTTGCAACATTATATGTGGGATTTGCATCCATTCAGCCAGGGTAGGCACTAATATTGTGGACACGGCCTGTCTTGCATTAGTGTTCTATTTAATGTCACAGGTGTTCAGTTTGGTTGAGGTCATGGCTCTGTGCAGGCCAATCAGATTCTTTCACTCCCATCTCTGTATGGAATTTGTGTCAGTTTAAAGATTGGAGTAGTCGTATGTTCACCAAAGAAACTGTGAGTCAAACTGAATCATCTCAAGAATGGAGTGTTGATCCTTTCATGAATATATCTACTGTATATATATCTAGATAGATAAATAGATATTGGCATTTTATAAAAAGGTATTAGTGAGTCCTACTGGAGACATGTATGCTCTTTCTGAGAAACTTGGTGAGTACCAACAGAGCGTGTTATTCAGTACAACCTGCAGGAGACATTCCAACTGCAGACAAACATGAGTGCTTTCTTACAATATCTGGTTCTGCGGCAGTGCTATGTGTGTAGCATGAGGGAGTGTAAACAGATTGAAATAGGTTGTCCTCAAGTCTGTACAGACAAAAACAAGAGGTCCTCTGCACTCACCCATTATCAAAATATATATATATATATAGTACATTAAGACATTCTGGGCCCGATTCACTAAAGTCCGAAATAAGGAGTGCTATTTATAGCATGCGTTAAAAATCTTATCACTTCTTATTTTTCGCTCGATTCACTAAAAGGACACTTGTCATAATTAAGAAGCGATGTTCTTGGCGTTATTTATCTTGCGACGACATATTTTCAAGCAATATATTACGCAGCACACAACATATTACGCAGCGTGCAATATTTTACGCAGAGCGCAATATATTACCCACGTAATCATTACTTTCTGAAGACTACCGTTCTGAAAATTTTGCGCTGTGCGTAAAATATCGCGTGCTGCGTAATATGTTGTGTGCTGCGTAATATATTGCTTGAAAATATGTCGTCGCAAGATAAATAACGCCAAGAACATCGCTTCTTAATTATGACAAGTGTCCTTTTAGTGAATCGAGCGAAAAATAAGAAGTGATAAGATTTTTAACGCATGCTATAAATAGCACTCCTTATTCCGGACTTTAGTGAATCGGGCCCTCTGTGCGGTAAGCCAAGCAATGCCCTCCTCTTTAAGCAAAACAGAGATTTGTCCATATATTGCAATATATTTCAGGCTGGCCAACTACGTCAAAGTCATCCCCAGTCTGGCCAGTCCTACACTGACTTTTAACTGATTCATTAAGAATTCTGTTTCTTCGATATACATTTAACAAAGGAACTGAGTTTTACCTGCAACTTACTTGCTTTCAAGGTTAGAGCTCCTAAATGGTTGCCCTTTTATTGGCTCCACTGGTATCACCTGACTGTAGCTGGAAAGGCAGGTGCTACAACTGCTACACCATGGAGCTGTATAAACTAAAGCAAACAAGGGACAGTTGTGCTCACCACTACATTTTATACCATTAGGTGGGGGTGCAATGAGGCTGTAACCACAAAATTCATAAAGACAGAGACAAGAGGTCCTCTGCACTCACCCATTATCAATATATATAGGACATTAAGGCACCCTGTGCTTAAAACTACTAATAATGCCCTTTACAAGTTTGGCTCTGAACTGTTGGGTTGTAACTATGCTATTAACCCAGCGGTGGGGACATTAAGGATCACTTCTTATGGTGAGGGTTAAGGGCTCATATCAGTGTTTGTAAGGCAGTACTATGTATGGGGCATGAGGCATGTGAATACCTACTGTTCTAAGAAGCCCGTATCTTGTATCTTTCAGTGTCATCGTTTTTAACTATTTTGTAAGTATTATTTTCCCTTAACTATAATAAACACCATATGGAAAATCCTTAGAAATCCTGCAAATGTTTCCTTGGAATGTGAGGCAGCTTCATTCTAGGTGCCCTGTTGGAACGTGGCAATGCTTATTCTGTAACTCCCTCCCAGGCTCCAAACTGAGAACAAAGCAACAATGATTCAGTAATGTCTGACTCAGATAGCTCCAGTTAAATTCACACATACAAAAAAACACCCATCAGGGGAAGAAGTTCTTTGTTTTGAAGCAATATGTATACACATTGTACTTTTCATGCTTTTTATTTTTTTTTCATGTTCTGTTCTCCAGTGGTTCTCCTCTTATAGAAATGCCTTTGTAGAACATGCATATTGGTAAGATAATACATTTTTCTGAATCCCTTTTCTGTTTTTTTGAAATGTCTGTGAATCATCACCTCAAAGGAGATTGCTCGGTGTGAGCAGCTGAATAGGTCTGAGCCTGTGGCACTGAAACAATTTAGAAAAAAAAGCTAAAAAATTGCTCAAAGCGATGCATTTAACAGAAAAGGCATATATAATATATTTTAGGGCATGATTACTGAAGAAAGGACCTTGGTTTACATGAAAGCTTGCTAGATTTTGTGACAGTGTGTTTTAAAAACACAGCTACAGTATTTGGCCTAAAAATGTACTGGAAAGTGTGTGTTTGAGGTATAAGATATGGACTGCAGGGGGATTCCTAGTGCAGATAGGGTTAATAATCCCTCTCAGTCGGTATTTAAGTGGCAGATGAGAGAGAAGCTGCCTGTAGAGGTAAAAGGGGTGTGCTCCCACGCCTGGGGCTCCTTCCTTGGATGTCTGGAGGAGATGGGCCTGTCCTGGGTGTCTGAAGGAGAGACATGGTCCTGGTTGTTCCAAGTGTGTGAGAGGAAACCAGAGAGAGGACCAAGAAGCATGTGGAGCCTGAGCCTGAGACACAGAGAGTGTCTGCCAATGAGAGGCCTCAGCTTGAGAGAGATAGTGAGTGCCAAGGGGCAGCTAATATTTGCCAGTTTCACAAAAAAATCTGCAGATGGAGAAATGCAGAATTTCACCACAGATCAATGCTTGCCTACAGAAATTGGCTCATTACTACTAGTGAATGAAATCATGCTGCACAGTATAACAAAATTGGCAGAAAAACGTGTCAATTCAGCCATTTTAAGATTAAAAAAAGTGTTAGACATTGTCCCTGAAACAGCATACATAAACATTTATTTATACCCCTTAGTGTTTAGTCACAAAAACGTATCTTATCTTGCCCTTTTTAATGACTTCCAAACTAAGCAACAACCAAGGAAACTCATGAATACAGCATTGTCAAACACAAGCAGCACTGCATTCATGAGAAATAAGCTGGTCTTTGCCCTCTATATTGAAGTGCAAAGAGCTGAGCTTGTAGGTGCTAAGTGTGGAAAAGGGCACCCATTTTACTAAACCTTCTACCCTGCCAATTGCAACTGAGGCCGGGTGCTTTGCTTTGGTTAAGCTCTCGCTCATCTAACCAGCTCTCCTCCTTGTTTCACTGCGAATAGAGCTAATCAAAAAGTACTTGGTTTCTGTAGCAACTCAGCTTTGCAATTGGCCCATTAGCCTCATTTTCCCAGGACCAATATGATTTTTTTGGAGGCTCAGTATGTGCTCAGCCATGCTAGCAATAAGTAATTTTCACCTGCTTATTTGGAATAAATTATCTATTGTGTTTCACAGTGTAGCAGGAACAGACCTTATTTCTATATTATCCAAAATAAATTGCATGAACTAGAAAGGAAATCACCACTGAATATAGCATAATTGCTGTCTGTTCTTGCAATGAGGACATAATGTCTCCCATCCAAGATAGACCCAATAAAGTTAAATTAAAATTAAAGTCTGATGGAACGTAGAGCAGGGCAGGGGAAACCCTGGGGTCAGGGGAATTGCATCACCATGATATTGTAGGGGGAAAGCTTTCCGTTATTAACCCAATAACTGCAGAATATATGTCTCTGTCACTACATTATACTCCCCCACTGTGCAGAATAATCTCTCCTATTTCAGAAGTAGAGGACATTTTCTGTGCAGTTTAGAGCAGAAAGGAATGATCATGACTTCCAGTGCACAGTCACCTCTCAGTGCTCCAAAAACGCAGTAGAATAGGATGGGGACGGCTTTCACTATACTGTAAAAATGGCACAGAAGTGCTGGAAGAGTCAGTGATGGCTGACGTTTCAATGAACATTCTACTTTAGTTTGCAGCCTTCAGTATACAATGTCCCAGGGACCTAAAATAATGTTGCAGCTATCAAAAGCTAGTCTCTTAGTTATAGAGGCATAAGTATAGGAGGTGCAAAGGCTTCACATTGGGGCCTCATTTTCCTGAAGTTTTAGAAAATTGGAGTATAAAGTGATCAGTGTGCTGGGGTTGAAAGGTGCGGGTGTATAGAGGGACTGCAATCGGATGGCGATTGGGCTACTATTACCATGTCTGAAATGATATGGGCCCTGTTTCAGGAACTATTCACTATTCAAACTATGCCTGCCCAATGTGCAGATTCAGTATATGAGCAGCAAACCCCTTGGTTGTTGGAGGGTCCAAGAGTGTAGAGGACCATGTGGGAGTCCAATAATCTCCCCCGCCAAATGTTTGGGGAATCAAGGATGGGGCAAGAAATATTTTGCTGGAGGGGGTGCAACAATTTTTAGTTAAACCACTGAATATATTATCAGGCTCTACAATCATTCCTAATGTAAAAGATTTATTGAGATGGCCATAATCTATTTTGTCTTCAGACCCGAGGAACAGATAACATACAGAGCCAGCCAAGCTCTCCTGTAAGCCTGCAAATGGAATGCTGCCAGAGAAGACTGATAGTGCTACAAAATTAATGGCATGAAAATGTGCTAAAATGCAGTTCTGGATCATCTGTAAAAAATCATTCACCTTTCTGTAGGAATAAGCGAGTTCACTGATCTCTCACTGTTTTATTATAACCTGTTATTTTCGTGGTACAGTCATTCTTCACAGCTCCAAATCCAATTTCTCTGTGTTCACTTGGTAGCCCATATCTTATTTTAGCATATTGTATTGTATTCTTTTGTTTTTCATACAAAGCTTATAGAATATTCTAAATGGGAAACACTTTTATGTACCTGTATAAGTAGGTTTTATTTTCCATTTGCTTTGCTCTAAGGAGAATAATGATTTTCCCCTCAAAGCTGTCTTTCACAAATTCTGGCTTTTTGTATTGTTATATGTGTTTTTACATGTCAAAATGTGATGTTCTCTTGGTGAAGCCAAACACATTTAGTACCCAGTTGTACAAAGCAATTACCTTACAGCAGCTTTAGGAGTATGGGTAGCAGAGAGGAGGAGAGGGGGACATAGTCATCCAAATAACAAATCTGCCTGGAAGAATGAAATGAATAGTGTGCCAAGCTGGCATACACTTCTCCCAAAAGACTTAAAGCTCATGTTGCTGGAAAACTTGTCTCTTCATTATATTAAATTGTTATGATAACAGCAGGTTTCAATTTTTATTTAACTTTCTTAAAGAACAAGGAGAGGCAATATTGGTTGGTCACTTTGTAAGTCTCCCCTGTTGACCTCAGTCACTTGTGCCTTCCCATAGACTCATCTCTCTGCTCGGAGTAGCCTTCTATTACCTTGTGGCATCACATAGTCCAAGGCAGTAGCCAAAAGGGTCTAATAACTGTTGTCTGCCTTTTGGGCTCTATAATGTGAATGAAAGGTGCAGAGGGAAGCCATTTGGGATAGGGATGCACCTAATCCACTATTTTATATATATTCAACTTCCATGCTTATGTGACAAAAAGTTGTGTGATTTTCTGATTCGGTCGGCCAGAAGCATGGATGCGGCAAATCCTGCTAAAAAAGGTTAAATCTTGGCCAAATCCCAAACTGAATCCTGGATTTGATGCATACCATGTCTGCCAATATGTCACCTTAGCCAGGGTAAGAGAAGACTACTCAGCCTGGTAGAATTTTACAGAAGAGGGGTGAAATCAGGTGGTGGAGGTTGGACGCCGGGGGTAAGCCCCAATGCATAACTTCTTTGTCCTTTAAGATGTTCTTCCTAATATAGGACACTGGCACACTGAAAATCTTAAGTCTTGGTTTGTTATACAGTACTGTATATCCCCTTGAAGCATAACCGCAAGCTCCAAGTATTCCTTCAACAGATATTAAATGGGACTTCACAATTTTGCACAATCTGGAGTGCTGACAGTTACCAACCACTGCCCTTGTGGAACACCATAGCCACCAATCAGCAATTAGCTTTTACCTGTATAGTGCCATTAATATAAAGGCTTACATATAAGAGCTTATGTAGTTACTAGAGCACTGCTAGGATACCTATAGAGCACTTCAGTTTGCTCCCCTGGAAAGAGCAATATTATTATTATAACAAAATAAACTTTCACTATAGGTGTTATTTACAATAATGCTGGTCAATTTATTTTACACCTTGCAATCTGCCTTCCTGCAGGTCCATGTGGTCCTATCTTCAGCAGAGAGACCTGCCGTTGCTCTGGTGAATACAGTCTTGCCTCTGTTCAGCAGTGCTGTATTCATGAGGGGCTGGAGGGGGAAAGCATGTAGGCAGGTGGTAAGGGCAGAGCTAGTCTGTACCCCCTGGTGCTGCCGTCTAGTGCAAGGTGCAAAACATAGCCAGAATGTGGGAAATACTGCCCTTAGTGCTTTCCTTGGTCATTGCAAATAACCCCCCTACCCCCTGGTTATGTCTTCATAGCTTACATAGCACCCCTAGGTGAAATAATTAAACTTGCCTGTAACATTCCATATTCCAGTGTTTCTTCCAGTGTTTTTAAATACATGTTGTGGCGCTACTGGGAAGAGTATAGAAAAGCAGGATAACGACAGAAGTAGCCAATTATATGTGACACTGAAGTACAACTCCCAGGTCCACAGCACTCCTTAGTACTATGTTCATACTGGGTGGTCTTCCAAGTATCCCTAAACCTAAGACGTACTGGATCTTTGCATACTGCACCCCCTTACTAATGAGCCCCCTGATTTTTGAGCCATATGTGCATAGGTATTTTCGGATTGGGGCAGATACATCCATCCTCATAAATCTGAGACCATGGAGCACAGCATCACTGGTTGTGAAGCCACAGAGACATCTCTTGGATTCAGTGACATGACAGCAGCCACAAGGGTTTTGGCTCTTAGGAGACTCCCAAAGGTTTGACAGTGCGCCATATGGGAAATGGCTAGATCTGCAGGAGTTTAAATAAAGTCTTTCTAACACAAAAACCCCAGCCCTTTCATTTCTCTGTATCTGTCATGTGGGTCTACAAAACGCAAAAAAAAAAAGCATCTGTCAAGTAAATAATTGCACGTTGCTGGTCTATGGCATGTCCTCAGGGGGTCCTTTGCCTTTCATTTGCCTTTCAAATAAGATTTCTGTCTCATGAAGTTTTATGCCGATTTTTTATTTCCATTCTAAGTGAGGTTAAAACGTGGGTAATTTAGAGCTTTCTATAAAAATACCCAAAGTAAAAACAGTGGTTTTGACAGAGTGAGATGGAAATTAATAATGTCTTACCGCAATGAGGTGCTGCCAAGTTTCAAATGGCACGTTCTTACCCAGACAAGCATGTCGTTATTTTGGGATCATTCATGCACATTGGGAAGAACAATTTTCTTATTATACAGCGCACGCAGCACAATCATTAGTTAGCAAAACACCCATAATGTTATTAGCCATCAGCCACTAAATTGGCCGAATAAAAATAGTTACAAATCACAGCCTACTGACCTACTTAGGGTTCCGTATCATTTCAGCCACTGCTTCTCTGTTTCTTTGAAATATTCATAAATGTAATAATCTATGGTGGCTGACTGCAACTGGTAGCGGTAATTTGGAGCGGCAGCAGTTCTGGTAAACACTGAATCTGCATTATATTTATATGAATAAAAATATGTTGGTCTCTTCCTAGAAATGAACTTGATTCACTGATGTTTAGGAAACTCTTTATGTCAGTTTATGTCTTCATGGCAATTTTTTTCCATTTGAAAATCAATCTTCATTGAAATTGTGATACGCAGCCATAATCCTAAATATACACATTTCACTGCTGTGTATGGAAGCAGCAAGGGAAGGATGGGCTGATTGTAACAAGAGAGGAAGGCTTCTCTTACCGGGTAGGAGAAATCTGTACAAATATCATTCTGATCCTGTCCCTGGAGCCAGGAAGAAATACAGAATTTCTTCTGAAATTTAATATGAAATACTTTTGTTCTCATCTGATTGAATCTGCTCTCTAGTCCTGTATTGATTTGGCTACAGACTAATGCAATGAAAGTACAATTCTGCTATTTTATAAAGCCGTAATAAGGCCTCAGCTTGGGCTCCAGTTCATGAGGATAGTAGGACCCTTGCTAGAGGGATGACATTACTAAGGGGATAATTCATCAGCAATGGGAGGTGCACAGTGCAAAAAATGGGCATAAATCTCCATGTTTGTTGCACTTTGCACACAACTGAAACACCGCCCCACCTGCCTGGGAATTGCAACCTTCAGCTATAGTTGCAGGTCTTTGCACTTGTTTCTGCATGCAGCACTGCCAGGTGCGTTGAAATGGATTTTTCAAAAGATCAAACACATTTTTTTATATTTAATTTTGAACTTTAACATGGGGATTGATATGTTTTTAGTTTCCCAGGTGCCCATAGCAATGTGACTTATGTTCTGATAAACTTCAGTCACTCTTTACTGCTGAGCTGCAAGTTTGAGTGATGTCACCCCCCCAGCAGCCAATCAGCAGAACAATGAAAAGGTAACAAGATAACAGCATTCTGACACCTGTATTGCTAAAAATGCTCCCATGTTCCACATAGTGGTAGATATGAGAAAAGCACTCAAAAGTAAATCACTCAAGTCTGGCCATGACTCCTCCAGTTACACTGGGTAGGAGAAACAATAGGTTATCTGAAAACAGTTACATTGAGAAGTGCTGGTACTTTCCGAAAGTTCAAAGACACACCAATATTACACCTAAGATAAAATACATTTATTGGTTAAAGAATACAATTTTAAATGGTAGAATGAATAAATGAATGAAGTTTATTATTACAAAGTATTTTTAATATTAACATGTATTTATAAGGCTATGTGCAGCAGAAGGGTGTATACACTGAACAGAAGACACCGTTTCTTTGGTACATTAGAGGAAGCAGCCATTCGACTTGCCTTGGCTGAGGAATGCTATAGGTACCTCATATATATGCTCACTAGTAATGCTGCTCAGTGATTGTCAGTAGAGAATGCCTCAGGAAAGATAAGAAATACAGACACTCCATTGGCATCTGAATATCAGTACGCAGCGAAGGAATGTTCCATGCCCTTAGTACTTTCTCTCCTGTCTCTTTAATAAAAACTAAAATCTGTAAATATAACTTCCTTGATGATACTGTATGTAAACAAAAATGTTCTTTCTACATCAAATACCAGGATCTCAAGAATAAGCCAAGTCTCTCAGGTCTAGTTATGATGCGAGAAAAAAAAATCGCATTTTCACTGATGTTTGAAAAAGGACTTCACAGAGAGCAGTCTGAATATTTTAACACCTTTTTTCCCTTCCCTTTCTCTCCATGTTATTGAGAGTCATTGTGCATGATAGAATTCATTTCAAATTGATTCTAAAAGCTTACGAATAGTAATTGAAGTGTATTGAACCGATATAGTAAATACAGTGCAGCAAAGTCACAGAATGTATATTTCTGTATTAAAAAAAGTAAAACCCATTCTACTATATACTGTATATTTGGGGGGATGTTGCACAGGTTACCAACAATAATATAGTGGTTCCATATATACTATATGTGCAAACGTATGTGGACAACTCATCTAATTATTGTAATTGGCTATTTAAGTGACACCCAGGTATCCCTGCGTCATACAATGACATGATAGACAATTCTGTGTTTCATACTTTGCAGGCTCTTTCCTGATTGAGCAGGCTAATAACCCCATGCTCTAAGTGAGTACCATATAGAACTGGTTTGCAGAGGTGAGAGTGGAGGAACTTAAATGGCCTGCTGAAAGCTCTGACCTCAACCAGACACTTGATCTCTTGTGGAACTGATGATAGGAGCCTTCCTCTATGCTGTGCCTGGATATGAAGACTGAGTAAGCTCAAGTAAGGAGTAGCAGAGCTGCTAGCAGTTGAGCACTAATTCTGCAGGATCAGTTAGCAGGCAAACAATGGTAAAGACAATAATCAAATCTGTAAACAGGCCAAGGTCTGGACAGGCAGCAATCAGAAGAAATCAGGAACAAAGTCAAAGTCAAACCAGAAGATTAATCAAAGGGTCAAAACAAAGCCAAAGTCAGGAATGAAGTATCAGGTCACAATCCGGAATCACAAGACAGGAAGCGCTTAGTGTCACTCAGGAAAGAATCACCTCACACTGGACTGAAGGCCATGGCATGGCAATGCTTCAAAGCGCACACACTGGAATGTGACCGCATCAAATTATGAAAGCAAATACGCAATGGAGAGCACAAATAGACACACATGCACAGAGCGAGTGGTTTAATGTGACTAGTGTGAAGTGTCACATCAAGTGACATCAACTGAACACCCATGGGATTAACTGGAATAATAACTGAGCCAGGTCTGATCCCCAACATCAGTGACATCAGTGATCCCCAACATCAGTGATCCCCAACAAGCCTTCCCAGAAGATCAGAGGGTGTTAAAGCAGCAAAGGGAGGACCAACTTCATATTAATAACCTTGGTTTTGGAATGTCTTTACTGTGACCTATAGGGAAGATCTTGCCATTGCAACATAGGATATGAAGACTCATTCTGCACAACTATTGATTATCTACAGCAGGGCTGTCCAACTGGAGTCCCGCAGGCTGGATGTGGCCCTCTGAACCATTTATATGGTCCCCACACTGCTCAGAGGCTCCATAGACTTCACTATATGACATCTTCATTTTTATTCAGTTGGGACCTCCAACATGCTGAATGACATATAATTGGCCTACTATACGTATACTATGGGGCACATTTACTAACCCACGAACGGGCCGAATGCGTCCGATTGCGTTTTTTTCATAATGATCGGTATTTTGCGATTTTTTTGGAAATTATCGCGACTTTTTCGTTACCAATACGATTTTTGCGAAAAAACGCGAGTTTTTCGTAGCCATTCCGAAAATTGCGCAAAGTCGCAATTTTTTCGTAGCGTTAAAACTTGCGCGAAACGTCGCGCCTTTTAAGTTTTAACGCTACGAAAAAGGCACGACTTTTGCGTAACTTTTGTAATGGCTACGATAAACTCGCGTTTTTTCGCGCAAATCGTAAAGACGCCGAAAAAATCGCAAAACATACGAAAAAGTCGCAAAATGTTTGTTTTCCAATCGGAATTTTTCCAATTCGGATTCGAATTCGTGTCTTAGTAAATCAACCCCTATAAGTTGGACAGCATTGCTCTATTGTAAGATGTAGTCAACTTTCCTGTTCTCATTATTATTCTTTCCTTTTATTAACACTGACATCAACTATCATTTTTACCAGCTGGGTGGCAACCCTACTGGTCCATCATATTTCATTCCCTTAGATTTTCAACAGGAAGAGAAAATTAAGAATTTACTCTTTAAATATATAGACTTTTCCCAGAGTTCATTTATAATACTCAATAAAATCAATTTCATGGAACAAGAATACTGTTGAATGAGTCCAATGTGAGAGGGATCCACTGAACCATAATTACTTGCTCCAGTGAATCACAGTTCATTACAATAACTCACCCCCTTGTGCTCAACCATCAAATATCATACTTGATTAATCTTCCTGATTTACTGATTGTGAGACATTTCTGTGCTTCGTGTTATGTTTAAAACATGAATAAATACACATTCAGCACTTATATAAGTAAATAAGCCCTGCTTCTTGCTTGCTTTGGAGAGGTGGAAAGTTCTAGATTAGCACTTCCCAAATTGTTGGTTGGACTTGGAGCAATGGCGGGGAGGGGTGTGAGAACTGGAAAGAATGAACCTTTGCTCTCCTAGAAACACCTGGATGGCAAGGTCAATTAGGTTCATATTTAGAGTGAATATGTATTTGCTATTAGGCTGATGCCACACGGGCGTATTCTCGGCAAGCTGAAAAACGCTACCTTGTGCCTGCACCCAAATGAATGAAATACGCTCGGGTGCAGGCACATGTAGACGATATCCGCCAAAAATGTGAGACTTCGTATCTTCAACGGATATCGGCTACATATGCCTGCACCCAAGCGTATTTTATTCATTCGCGTGCAGGCACAGGTGATATTTTCGGCAAAGGATTTTTGGCTTGCCGAAAATATAAGCCATACGCTTAGGGGCACATTCATGAAAACGCGAGTTCGAATACCGAATGGGATAAATTCGGATTGGATACGATAATTTCTTAAGATCGCAAATATCACGAATATGCTTACAAAAAAATCGTATTAGTCACGATAATATTGTATTGGCGATCCGAAAGTCACGTAATTTTCGTATCCGAACGATCGTAAAATGCAGGAAAACCTTTCTGACTTTGATCCTTCTGTGCATGTTTTTGGAAGCCTCCCATAGGACTCAATGGCACTCTGCAGCTCCAACCTGGCCCAAGGAAAGTCTCCCATAGGGCTCAATGGCACTCTGCAGCTCCAACCTGGCCCAAGGAAAGTCTCCCATAGGGCTCAATGGCACTCTGCAGCTCCAACCTGGCCCAAGGAAAGTCTCCCATAGGGCTCAATGGCACTCTGCAGCTCCAACCTGGCCCAAGGAATGTCTCCCATAGGGCTCAATGGCACTCTGCAGCTCCAACCTGGCCCAAGGAAAGTCTCCCATAGGGCTCAATGGCACTCTGCAGCTCCAACCTGGCCCAAGGAAAGTCTCCCATAGGGCTCAATGGCACTCTGCAGCTCCAACCTGGCCCAAGGAAAGTCTCCCATAGGGCTCAATGGCACTCTGCAACTCCAACCTGGCCCAAGGAAAGTCTCCCATAGGGCTCAATGGCACTCTGCAACTCCAACCCGGCCCAAGGAAAGTCTCCCATAGGACTCAATGGCACTCTGCAGCTCCAACCTGGCCCAAGGAATGTCTCCCATAGGGCTCAATGGCACTCTGCAGCTCCAACCTGGCCCAAGGAATGTCTCCCATAGGGCTCAATGGCACTCTGCAGCTCCAACCCGGCCCAAGGAAAGTCTCCCATAGGGCTCAATGGCACTCTGCAGCTCCAACCCGGCCCAAGGAAAGTCTCCCATAGGACTCAATGGCACTCTGCAGCTCCAACCTGGACAAGGAAAGCCTCCCATAGGGCTCAATGGCACTCTGCAGCTCCAACCTGGCCCAAGGAAAGTCTCCCATAGGACTCAATGGCACTCTGCAGCTCCAACCTGGCCCAAGGAAAGTCTCCCATAGGGCTCAATGGCACTCTGCAGCTGCAACCTGGCCCAAGGAAAGTCTCCCATAGGGCTCAATGGCACTCTGCAGCTCCAACCCGGCCCAAGGAAAGTCTCCCATAGGGCTCAATGGCACTCTGCAGCTCCAACCCGGCCCAAGGAAAGTCTCCCATAGGGCTCAATGGCACTCTGCAGCTGCAACCTGGCCCAAGGAAAGTCTCCCATAGGGCTCAATGGCACTCTGCAGCTCCAACCCGGCCCAAGGAAAGTCTCCCATAGGGCTCAATGGCACTCTGCAGCTCCAACCCGGCCCAAGGAAAGTCTCCCATAGGGCTCAATGGCACTCTGCAGCTCCAACCTGGCCCAAGGAAAGTCTCCCATAGGGCTCAATGGCACTCTGCAGCTCCAACTTGGCCCAAGGAAAGTAACCATACGGAAGCTTGAATGAATCTAAAACTTTCGTACTCGGCGCGACAATACAAAGTACGAAAAGTCGCAAAAAATACGAAAAAGTCACAAAAATTACGAAAAAGTCGCGCAGGTACGAAAAAGTCGCAGAAAATACGCCGATTGAATGCTCGAAGCGTTCGTGGATTAGTAAATGTGCCCCCTTGTGTGGCATCAGCCTTATAGATTTGCATAGAACTATGGCTGAATGACTGATACAGCAAGCAAAACATATAGGAACATGGGGCAACACAGATAAATTAGGTGCAAGGCTTGTAGCCACCGTTATTTCAGAAAAAGGAAAGTGCACAGTGTTTCCAGCTGCAAAAATGTTGATACAGCCATATTTTCCAGTATTTGTACTCGTTTCATGAGATAAGTGGAGCTTTGACCAAAGGTTGAACCTAATGGGTGGTTGAACTAAACTCTCTAACATCCTCTACTCTAGACATAGTGCTTATAGCTAATGTTATCCAGCTCTCTGGGCTCTCTGAACTTTATGGTCGTGGGGAGATTTGATGAGACAAATAAAAGCTTTCTACTTTTGGATACAATGGCCTGTTATATTATGAAAGTCATGATTGTACTGAAGATTCAATGGGGGTTATGCAGTAAAAGGCAATAGGGCTGATTCACTAAAGCGTGTTAAAACGTGCGCTATTTATAGCGTGCAATAAAATTTTTATCGCGTCTAAATTTTCGCCACTTAATGCAAGATTCACTATAAGCATAATTGCGCTAATTTACGCGCGATATTGCATGCGGCATTTACCGCATGCGTGCTAATTAATGCCTATTATTATGTGCGCTAATAGTTGCCGCGTATAAATAGTAGCCACATATAAATAGTGCATATAAATAGTAGCATATAAATAGTAGCCACATATAAATATTTATATGCTACTATTTATATGCGGCTACTATTTATATGCTACTATTTATATGCGGCTATTATTTATATGCGGCTACTATTTATATGCGGCTACTATTTATATGCCACTATTTATATGCGGCTACTATTTATATGCGGCTACTATTTATATGTGGCTACTATTTATATGCTACTATTTATATGCACTATTTATATGTGGCTACTATTTATATGCGGCAAACTGGAGGCTGCATCACTCTAGGGCCAACACAGACTTGAATAAATAACACTGCAAAGTCCATATTTTATTGCCAAAAGCTCATTAACTGTACTTTTCTATAGTTACCGCCTGCCTCAAGTAGGTGTTAATTTTCGCATAGTCTAATGCGATATTTAGCGCGCCTAAGTGTTTGTGAATCATGCGTTAGTATTCTTTTCTGCTCGCTAATTAACGCATGCGTTAACATTACCGCATGTGGTTGCGCGCAAATTAACACATGCGATAATACTGTAGTGAATCGCGCACTAATTGTCGCATCTTTTTTAACACAAAAAAGTGTGCGATAAAAATTAACGCACTTTAGTGAATCAACCCTATTATGTTTTACCAGGAGCAGTAACCCATAGCAACCAGTCAGCAGTTAGCCTTAATGTGGAAATTTATATTAATAATGTGTGGTCACTGGTCAAAATAAAAGTGGGCAGGGCTTAGCCAAATCAGGATGTATTGCTGGATGCAAATAGTACACAGAAGCAGGTTAATATAGACAATATTTCACCCTGATTGGTCAGCTAATTTAAACAGTATCAGAAGATAAGGGAGAAGTCCGCTTAGTAGAATTTAAAGGGATAATTGACCTTAGCATTAACTTTTAGTATGAAGAGTGATATTAATTTGATATTGTCTGGTTGTTTTTTTAATTATTTAACAGTTCGTTCAAAATCTTTCCAGTCTGGAATTTCAGCAACTCTCTGGTCGTTAATATCCTATTTATCATAGCAACCAATCAGCGGTTTGAATGAGAAACTGGGAAATTAACTTTATTTTAAGTAATAAAAAGTGATACCAACAAAGAAACTGTAGCCTCACAAAGCAATTGATTTTGGTTGCTGGGGTCAATCGTCCTGACATCCAGTTAACGCTGTACATTTCAAGCTGTGAGAGGCAGTGCAAGAAAAAAAAGTGAAGTGAAAAGTTGTTAAAAATGGGCCATAAATATATTAGAATATGGTCTAACCCAAGTCCCAAGCATTCTGGATAATAGGTTCCAAGCCTAAATCCTTTCCCCTTGTATTTTACCCAATGTATCACTTTGTTTTCAGGTATAATTAAAAAAATCTAAGGTTTATGAGAATTTTCAAAGCGAGTTTCCAGAGTTGCCAGACGTAGACTTTGCTGTCTGTCCTGCTCTTCTCCTTTGCATGGATCACTGACAAGATAAAACAGTTTCCAGAGCCAAACATTCTCCCCATGTCAACATGTGCCTCTGTCTCGTAGTTCCGTCTCTAAGTGACCCTGCAGCACTGTCACATTTCAGTGGACAATTTACTGATGTTGCCAAGGCAACCTATAACTGCTCAAATATTGCACAGTCACCCAAGCACATGGAAACGTTTCCTTGGTACCCCATACGTTGGGATGCTGCAGTATGTCTGCGATGATGCCCCGGAGCCAGTAGCCACGGCTCATAAACTCGCACATATCTCTGATGGTATAGCCATACAACAAACATGAGCTTGTAGAACAGATTTGCAATTTATGTACATGTGCCTTGTCATTTGTAAAGTCTTGAATCCTACTGGCAAAAAAAAATCAGTTTTTAATTCAGCATCTACCCAGTTTCAGTTAAATTCACATTATTATTGCTAACAGATGGCAGTTAGCCTTTGAGCAAATTACAAAGCCCCCCCGATGAGAGGTTAAAAAGATTAGGCTATGCATACAGAAACTAATAGGGATATTTCAGCTGGCAATGAATGCATACCCAGCCCTCCACCTTGAGAATTTTCCCTCTGCCCAAGGGGAGTTTCTGACCTATTTGTAACAATCTTTTATCCAGTAGCATTTTGCAATCTGTAATCAAGGGGGCTGCTGTGTTCCGTTCCACACCGGTGAGTGAGAATTGCTTGTCTATTTTTTTCTCTGCTGCCCTGGCGCCCTCCCTATAATATTGAACGGGTGTCTCTGACAGATGTTTTCTTCTACTTGCTTCCTTTTTAATTTCATGTTGATTTTTTCCCCCCTAGGATAACACATTTCTACTAGTTACATAATAAACAGCTGCGTTCATTTTTTTTTTGTGAGTGAGAAATCAGGAAATTAAAAATGAATAGGAAGCCCATGGATTACATATAATGTCCCTGATAATTCTAACCAGATCATTATTGATCAGTGTTAATTTCACTGCACGAGGGTTAGGGAGAATGAGTGACTTGTTCAGGGTGAGACTTAAGTGAAAGTGGAATAGGACCAAGGCCAAAGACTTTACCACTAAGGCTTTGCTTCTGTAAGACTGTTACTTAAGTGCAGCACTTTTTTCAATTACTGGTAGATTCCATGTTGTCTAAGTAAAAACTTTCTATCGTTAAAGGCGTGGTTTACCTTCAAGTACATTATAGAATGGCCAATTCTTACCAACTTTTCAATTTGACTTTTCATTTTTTTTTATAGCTTTCTATTCAGGCCCTCTTCTATTTATATTCTAGTCTCTTACTCCCACTGTTTGGTTGCTAGAGTAATTTGGACCCTAGCAACCAGATATTTACTAAAATTCCAAATTGGAGGGTTGCCAAATAAAAAACCAAATAATGAAAAAAAAAAAAATTTAAGAAACAAAGACCAATCTCAGATTATCTCAGAATATTACTCTCTACGTCATGCTAAAATATATCTCAAAGGTGAACAAGCCCTTTAATATAAACAAATCTGTGTTAGTGTTTCTCTCTGCTTCCTGTCAAATGTAATTATGTCCCCAAAATATCTTAGTTGAGAGCCACAGTGAAATGTAGCAAGACTCTTGTTTTTAAAGTCAGGAATTCAAAAATAACTACCTGGTTTGGGGGCACCGAGAGCAACATCCAAGGGGTTGGTGAGCAACATGTTGCCCCTGAGCAACTGGTTGGGGATCACTGATCCAGGCCTTCAAAGTTGTTACGGGGGGGGGGTCACTATACTGGAATTTGTTAGAAGTGCCTGGGACACTAAAATGCTCAGCGGGATCTGGGCAGCTGCTGAGAAGCTAAGCTTAGGGGTCATGGCAAATTATGAAGCAGAAAATGAGGTTTGTCTGTCATATAAGCTAATGCTACAGGGCTGAATATTATTTCTGATGCTAATTGCATTGGTTTCAGAGCTGCCAAGCACTAATGATCTGTATTATTTACTAACCAGCCTATATATGCTATCTATACAGTATATAGCGAATATATACTGATACATATATAGGTCTGAAACAGAAGCCCAAAACTTAATGTACAGCCTACTGCTTTAGTTAAGCTCTAGTTCTCCTTTAGATAAAAAACCAAAATGAGCCACAGGATACTGAATAAGTGCTTGAAAACTTGGAACCAAGTTTCAGAGACAGGATGCAAAAGTAGATTTTCTAGTCGACAATCATATAATCATACAAACTAGGGCCAGAGTCCTAAATAACAAAAACAAACAATACAAAGAAGATAATCACAATTTGTCACTAACAGAATACATTTCATCTCTTGTCAGCAAAAGTCATTAGAGAAAGAAAAGACTTTCATGGATTATGCTGGGCAGTGCACCATATAGCCGGCATGTGAATAAGACTCATTTTCACCAGGGGCATCAGTTTGGAGATTTTCCATATTCATCTAGTTATAATGCATCATCAGAAATGTTTTATCACAATGCAACTTTATCTCTGACCATTGTTGTACCCAATGCTATTCATAAAAAACCTCAATGTCCTTTTTCACCCAAATATCAGTGAAATATGTTCCCCAGCTCAAACCATTGTTTTAGGTTGAAGGATGAATAACTTCTTTTGGTAAAATTGAGAGAATTATTAATCATTTTGTTGAATTTGTTCAAACTTGGGATTTCATCAATATTTTTAGTACTGCTACTTCCACAATGACTTTGACATGTCCTGACTTTAACGGAAGCTTTCTGAGGCCTTCTAAATGGGTAATTCTTATGTCTTTGGAATTTGGCAAAGTAAAAAATGTTACTTCCTTGAGGCTTATAAATAGGGCCCCATAGAACATTTCACACAAATGGGTGAAATAACAGGATTTCAGTGACATTTTAGTACTGCTACTTCCACAATGACTTTGACATGCCCTGACTTTAACAGAAGCTTTAAAGGCTTTATAAATAGGCAATTTTTATATTGATAGAACCTGACAAAGCAGAAAATGTTACTTCTTTTGACACTTATAGGGCTGCAAGTTCTTCTTCTTTGGAGTCCTAGAACATATTCACACAAATGTAGAAAATATTCAGTTGTTTTTAGCTTAGTTTTTATGATCGGGTAAAGGTAGAATAAATTTGCCACCTGGCCTGGATTCCATAACAGAACTGAAAAGCTGTAAATACAAATAATTAAAAAAAAAAGAAAAATCACACTTGGGAAGTCTTGGCTATGGTCCTTGAGGGAAACATCAGAAAGGTTAATATCTTCTGAAGTAAAAATGTAGGAAAATGGGGAACAAATGAATATTGTAGTCTCAGTAATTCTACATTGCATAGATCTGTTGCCCCTTTGGATTAAAGTATATTAGCTAATTACATTTATAGGTCTGACTAACTATGATATAATTACTTTGCACAGAAATAATGAAATGTTCAGAATTTCCCTAAATCATTTACTAAAGGGCAGCCAACACAAGGATCTAAGAATACTAAAGTTGGAACAGTGAGTTACCATTGTGTATCCCTAAATCTTCTCTGAAGGTCAGAAATCTACACTCGTAGGCTGCTTCTCCTGTTATAGTCAAAAGAACCAAATTGGAAAAGTAACAGGAGGCACGCAGGGGTGTGAACTATTGCTGTAATACTGGAGATCTTGCAAAACGAATACATACAATGTATTGTAAATGTTTCATAAATAAATATTCATTTATATAAGTGGCTTAGAATTACAGGATGCAAAACAATAAAAAACATTTGTTAAATGCTTTTGCAAGATTCCAAGTATTAGGAAAGTAACCTATATCACTGTGTTCTTCCCCTTAACTTGCCCATACTGGGTAGGTGCACAGGCCATCCCAATAGGCTTGCGCCTTGATGTGTGATATCGCCATTTCTCAGCTGCAGGCCAGAAGAGGACATGCCATTTGTGCCCTGTGGGCTGGTGGACCTTGAGGATGCCACCTGTTGAGCTTTTAGTAAAGGGGAAGAAGAACTTAGGGTGAAGACACACAGAGCTACTAGTAGCAGCTTTTTGTCATGGCTGCTAAATGCCAGAAAATACCCTGCCATAGACAATACTGAGAATTGCCTCTGCTAAACACACATAGTTATCAGTAAATGATCAGCATTGTCTATTTTTGGAGCCATGACAAGTTGCTGTTACTAGTAGCTCCGTGTGTCTTCACTCTTATAGCATTGTTTGGATCTGTCTGAAACTGTATACTGCTTCCAAAAGTGACCCACTTTCTCTTAATATCGCAATAAGTCAATATAGTGGAAAAATGGATGCACAGGGTCAACTACACTGCAGTGCATGGAGAATTGGTCTCTTGCAGCCATATCCCTCTGTACCCCACGTGTAGGGCAAATGCGACTTTGCCTGGGGCTCGTCAGTAGTGATAAATGAATTTTTTCACCAGGCATGGATTCGCAGCTAATTTCCGCATTTGTTTCGCGGAACTTCAGTGAAAATCTGGTGCTAAAAAATTAGAAACGCATCAAAATAGTAGTGGTCGCGTCAAAATGGACGCAACAAACACACTTCGCATAGAGGGGCCCAACATCAACCTTTTCATGTGTAATCATTTGGCTGTTCCATGTAGCCAGGTTATGGATACTTAAGCAAATATCACTAATACACATTTAAATATATGCAGTGTGTGTTGAGTAGCATTGGATTGGTTATCTTTTTCAACTTGTTTCTGATTCTTCTGAATACAGTTTCCTCTGTTGAAAGTACTTGCAATTGTCCAGTTAAATAAACATTCTGTAGATTTTCTACATCAACTTTACCAAGGTCTGGCGTGTATAGTATTTCCAAAAGTGCTGCAAAAGCACTAAAGTTACTCGCTGAGACTCTAAAAAGGAAATAAACGTGTATATTTAGTCAAGTGGTACAGTTGTGCATGCAAGTCCTCTCATTGCCACGCTCACAGTCTAAATGAATCAGCTGCATTTGTTAGAGACAGCACTGTTTATGAAGAAGTAGAATGGTAGAAACCAGGACAAAAACTTTACAGTGCATACATTAGCATATATTAGCAACCTTCCTTTTTCTATCGTGCTTTACCTTGAAGCCCATAGAATCCATAGCAACCCAAAAATGAGCTCTGAACAGTTAAACACTTAACAATTAATCAGCCATTAGCTCTGAAATGTCTTCTGAATTAAGACATTGCAATGTAACTATTAGCACCTGGGGCTGGGTGCAGAGCGAGCAGCCGGGGACCCACCTCCCTGGTGTGAGTGTCCCTGAGGCAGTGTGGCACCTCCTATGCTACATTGTCGTATACTACTCTCTCTATACTACATTGTCATAAAATGTATGGATTGAGCCCACCAATATCTGAAAGGCCAAATGGTCAGATATTAACATCTGCAAGTGACACGAGCAAAGTACAATTTCAAGCAGAATTGCCATATTTTTTCCCACAATGCAGTGATTTATCCCAAAAAATTCAAGTGTCATTGTGGTCGTAAGGGGGTGATGTGCCAGGCAAAATTGCACTGTGGATACAAGTACCTTTACCTGTCGGGAAATTGCAGGGACCGCAACTTTAGTTGCAGACTGACGTAAGCCCTTGTGATGAAACTAGTGGGCAGATTGTAAGCTCTTTTGGGCAGGGCTCTCTTTACCTCTTGTGTCGGTTATTGGTTGCTTTATATGTTACTCTGTATGTCCAATGTATGAAACCCACTTATTGTACAGCACTGCGGAATATGTTGGCGCTTTATAAATAAATGTTAATAATAATAATAATAGTTAAGTTCACCAGGGGTATTAATGTAACCCCATAAAGAATAAAACTGCAGGTACTTATCATCAGCCAAACCAGTAGAGTTATTAATTGCACTTTAATAGAAGGAGTTCACACAATATTTACAAATAGAAATATATACATATACAGTGCAGTAAATAGAAGGTGAGGTTTATTAGGAAAACTACCACTTACGTCAGTATTGTAAGAAACGGCAAATGGCCTCAGTAGAGGTAGAGTAGAGGTTCAGTAGAATCCTGGTTTTGGAAATCCAGTTCCAGGTTGGAAGTGTGGATGGGACAGGGAAAGTCTGTTTGCAGCAAAGAGCCATAAAACGGCAGGGTAGTACAGAGCCTGCAATGCCTACCCCCCTTCAGAACACACACAAAAGAAAGACAAATTGTTTAGTTTGTCACAGCTCTGTTATGTGATTTGGCTAACCCTGACTTTGATCCCATGGTGCTGTTATTTTCTGCATACCGGTAGTTTAATTACGCTGAGGAATATTGATGCATTGTGGTAGAAGGTAATCAATTTGCTTGTGGCTACTACTTGTGACCCTGGAAAAGTCATATGATGTCATGGTGTTCCGGCATATCTAATGCACCTATTTCTGGGAGTTAAATTACATTGGTTGTTATAACATTAGGGATGTTGGTATTCCCCTTGCTAATCATAGAGGTGGAAGTTGTGCCTCAATGATAATTATTTCCTGGACCATTCTTACAGTTCTCAAAGCAACTCATTAGTGGACTGGCAGAAACTACAACCTTACAGAAAACTTTTTTTAACCCCTGGTTTCCCTGAACCATAATCTTTATTGAGTCTTTTAACATCTGTGAAATTTGGTTTTATTATGTTTCATGTGATGTCTTCTGTAGGCAAGTAAAGCAATTCCCACTCATATACTATATGGCCAATGTGTATGTATGTACGTACGTACGTACGTATAACTTTATTTATAAAGCGCCACAAGGGTACGCAGCGCTGTACAGTCTTACAGAATACAAAATTACACACAGGGAGGACAAGTGATATAATAAATAAATACAATAAATATATATATGTATATATATATATATATATATATATATATATATAAGTGCCATGTGGTATGAGACACAGTAGGAAGGAGGTCCCTGCCCCTTAGAGCTTACAATCTAAGTGGTTTGGTAACATACAGGCACAAACTGGAAGGTAAGAGTGCACCAGGGTATGGGCATTTGCCCTTAAGTGCAGGACTGTGGACTATGTGGGCACCCACCTGGGCCCAATGCAAAGACATCCCTACCAGGGCCCCTGACCGCTCACTTCCCGCCCCCTGCCGGCATCTTCAGTCCGCCTGTTTCCTCGCTCGAAATTAGGATTGCTATTGTTTAGGAGTGCTACTGGGGAGGTGGGAGTTCTTTACCGCTATAGAGGCCTTTCACTAGATTTTGGAACACTGTATGGCAGAATTTGCATTAGAAGTTGGGCGCTGCTGTTGAAGATTAGGCCTGGCTCACACTTCCATCTCTCCAGAGCAATTCTGGGTGGACCTTATATTGTGCACAATGTTATCTTTCCACTGAAACAATAAAAGAGCCTTCCACGAACAGCTGCTTGCTGTAGGCAGGAAGAAGAGAATTGTCAAGACTGTCATTGTATGATCAAGTGTCTGCAATAACTGTTGTGGCTAAAATAGCTAATTCCAATATTTAAAAGGAAGGGGTCCACAAGTTGGGACCATATAGGATATGTCTAGCAATAGAAAGCTCTTTTGGGCAAATTTCCTATTACCAGTAAGGATGTTTCAGTTTAAGCCTTTGCTTATTATTCCAGTTTCAAAAATGTTTGGGTTACATTCAGAATACAAGTTCCACGTCCCACTTTTGCAGTTGATTAGAAACTCTGCAGGTCAGTTGGAATGCAAGTTTGATACCTCCAGTGTCCCTGTTGTTTACAACTCTTTAGTTCAATTTCCCCGTTGATTACAAACTGTGTGAGTCAATTTGCCTGTTTGTAAATTGTGTCCCAAAGGATGAAAAATTCTGTGTATTGTATTTCCTGCTGTTTGCAGACTCCACAGGTCAGACTTCTATCGATTGCAAATTTTCTGGTTACTTTCTGTGATTTTAATTTGCTTGGCATTTCTCTTCCACTCTAACTGCAAAGCTCTGTAAGGTAGGTTTTCTATAGTTTCAACACAGGTAACAGGTGGAAATAAAAATAAAAATAAAGTGACCACTAAAGGCTACTATTTTATATAAGGGAAATGCAACCAGGGCTGCTTTAAGGCCCTCAGGCACATGAAGTTCAATATAGTAAGGCAGGCAGTGAAGAAATAGTCTGTGCTTACTGAAGTAGACATGATCCCCAGGTGTGTCACCCTGGACAAACAGACCTGGAAGCAGAAAATTTCAAAACGGTGATGCTGAAATCCTGGTATGGGTTTTATACAAGTGTACTTGGTGTTAAGTATTAGTATTCATTTCAATCATTTGCATTTTTCTTTCCATTATCCAGCAGTTTCATATATTGCTATTTCCCCCCCAGATGCTACAGCTCAGATGTATTAGCTCTCACTATGTCTTCTCTATTATGCAGTCGCTTCATCACGATAGGGAAACCATTGAAGTAACACTTTACTCCCACAAAGAACTACTAGCGTTAAATAACAGTCCAGACTTTATGGCCATGTGTTTTACATAAATACTACCATGTATCTGAGTTACAATTCTAGCAAATGCATTTCAATGTTTCTGTGCTAGAAGGTTGTTGCAAGCTGTGCTTAAACAATAGCTTAGTTTTTACCTGACCACATCAGTTTGTGATTCCGCAAACACCACTGAAAGTAGGATTTTGTTTTACTGTTTCGTGCCTCTACTTAAGGGAAACTGCACAACAGTAAAGGGCATATTTATAGGAGATGGCAAGACAATGCTCCAAAAATATACTAAACAATATATAATAATGTGCCATCATCCTTAGGACAACATGCTTCTAAAAAAAAGCACAATTCAGTAGAAGGGCTGAGTTTGGGGCATTGGAATGCATGAAATGGAATAGGAAGCCCTTTACTTTCTCCTCTATCTTTTAGACAAACCAGGCACCATTTATAAAATCAGTCCTGGAGAGCTCTCTTGGTCCAGCAGCTCAGCGGGTTTGAAAGTTTGCCTTATTAGAAACATATTACATCTACCATCTATCATGTTTACCTAAAGTAACTCAATCATTTTCCATGGCTAGGAACTATATTTCTGCTAACTGTATTTCTTTCCAGTCCTGATCTGCCTTTCTCATCCCTCTTTGTAGGTCTCCACTCATAAATAATGGGCTTATTTAGCAGTTTTTGACTTTGTGAATTTTAGAGTGTTTTCTACTTTAAATAAACTCCCCTTTTTAAACACATTAAATGTTTGCTATGAAAAACCTGAGCGAATAAAAAAAAAACCTCAAATAGAAAAATTGCCTTTTTTTGCCATTGACTTCTATTGACTTCCATAGATGGCAGAGTTTTACATTACATTTTTTGCACTTACAGTAATGAATATTGAACATTCAAATTGTTTTAGTGCAAAAAATTAAAGAAAATTAAAATGTATCTTTCTCTCTTTCTTTATCATCCTGACTTTTCACCCTTTGTGGTTCTCTGTCTTTACTTTTACCTTTTTGTCTCTCATTCCTTTTATTATGTCAAGCTTATCCTCCTTATGTTTTTCTGACACCCTTATAACTGCCCTTCCCACAGTTTTATCATCCTTCCTATCCCTTTCCTTTGTTGTCTTCTACCTTTTGGTATCATAGTGTTCTGCTGTGTTTCACACAGAGAATGATACAAAACAAAATTCCATTTCATGATAAATAAAAAAAAAAGCATATTATATAGTCACCATAACTGAACCATTGGCTCTTACATACACACGGTCCTCAGATCACTGAAGAGCGACTACAAAAGGCATTGACACTCTGAATAAAATGCAATATAAAATTGTTTTACTGAGAACCTTTCTTTATTCCTTAAAACTGAGAATATGACCTCAAATATAAAGGCTATTGCATTGGTGAAATTTCCTTCTCAAGGTTTCATACATCTTTGGAAAATCACTAATCTAATCAAGAGAAACAGAGGGTTAAATGATAGGTGCCATGTTCTTATACTATAGAATGCAGACCCATAGAAGTACATAAGCATAAAGGCTTTCCCTTTCTTGTCAAACACAGAACCTAATTTACTGCAGTCTAAGCGTTGTTCACAGGCATAGTAGTGCCCTAGTTAGTCAGTCTAGATACGTTTGTTCAGAAGCCAGGTCTAGTTCCTTCCTCCCTCTAATAAGAATCTACTGTTTGGCTCTACTTGAAAGCTCAGTTAACTCTGCAATCACAAAGCCACAATCCAGAGAGCTATAGTCTTAATTTAAACAGGGAATACAGCCAGATTCCTGCCCTTATAACTTACTCAACAGTTGTTATAGGGTTTAATTATGCTGTATATACTTTAAATCTATCATTAGAATTGTTTGATCTCCCACAAAGATTGCCATGTCAGTGATCATGAAGTCAGTGTTAAATCCCAAACTACACATTTAATAGTAAGACAGTGATCTGAATTGCAGATTCTATTTTAAAGGAAGAGAAATTACAGCTGTTCAGTTTGCGTTGGGGTGACCTGCTTCCCTCTAGCAACACCCATTTACTAGATGGCTCCTTGGCTGGGAAATTCAAGAAAACACCCATAAAATGTAAAAGAGTATACCTGTTATTTGGCATCATGTGCTGTATTGATACTTAGAGGCCCATTTATCAACAATCTGATTTTTATAGTTTTAGTGGTTTTTAAAACCACAATTAAACTCACTTTCTCAAAAACTATGAATGGCAAGCAAAATGCAAAAAAATGAAGGAATAAAACTGGAAAACCACACATTTTAAGTGTTTTTCAACATATGGTTCAAAGTGTTTGAAAAATCAGAAAACCTCTAATATAATGAAGCAAATGAAGATTTTCCAGTTGTTCATTGACTGCTACATGACCTTGACAGCTTTTAGATAGCGAAGGTTTGTATACGTGGTTTTCGTGGTTTTGACACTTCAAGGGAAACTCCAGCTTCAGGACCAAAATTTGTTAAAGAGCCCCACACAACACAGAAACCCCTAATATACCTATCACTGTAATCTGTTCCTTCAAAAAGTATAAATAAATACCATTTTTATATGCTGAAATTCAGCTGCAAAACAGTTCTTCTCTTTCTGCATAATTTACAAATCCTGGCAGGGGAGGAGGGACTAAAACATTGATGTTACAAATTGTAACAACTTCTCCACAGCTTACAGACAGCATGCAGGAACTATATAACCCACAATGCATTGCACTGTGATGCTCCTTTCCTTATTGATATTACATGTGCAGGGAATTGTGGGATTTGGAGGATGCAGGCTGAAGGCAGGCTGAGGACAGTCGACTACTGTTACATATTTTTGAGTCTTAAAGTAGTCAGCCAGATCAGCAGAACTTGGGGCCAGGCTTAGAGAACTGTTCCAAATCAGTTAATAAATGCCCCCTTAGACATTTAGAAATGAACATAAAATTATTCAGATATGTAAGTATTACAGGCTTATATTCCCTGCTATCCCAGAGAGGCTAGTGAGGGCCAAAGGGGTGACAGAGTTAGGCAGGATTGTTGAGCAACAGATCCATTATCAAATTTCAAAATGTGAGGCTAAACCAGAATCAGGTCACAGGTTATGGTCAGCTGGAAGAGGACTAGGACTTACTGTACATCCAAATGTTCTATAGGGAGATAGCAATAACAAGCACTGGATCACTGCCCTAATGGGGTGTCTAAAGGCTCCTGAATACATAAATAAGTGGCAGCTAAGAAGAATAATAACTTATTTTCATTTTGTTCACAATTTGTATTGTTTTGCACAAAAATACGATTTTTCGAAAAAACACGATTTGGTCACCATTTATTATGTGACAAAACTGCAACAAAAGCTGTCAAGGCCATGTAGAAGTCAATGGGAGCTGTCCAAGGCAAATTGTAACAATCTTTATTTAATTTATGGTTTAAGGGATTTCTTGGGGTCTTTTGATTTGTAGGGAAAAGTAAAAACCAGAAAAAAAACTTTTTTCTGTTTTCATTCAGCATTTTAATTAGTTCATGCTTTTTTAATTTAGATCTTTTAATAAATAACAAGTCATTCATGATTTTAGTGGAAATTCGTTTATTTGTGGTTTCAAAAACCTCTTAAACCACAAAAATCGGAATGTTAATAAATGTGCCACCGCATATGTTCATTTCAGCCCCTGTATATTTAAATACATGGCGCTTAGGGGTTGTTTTATTTTATGCAGATTGCTGAATAATGTAATATGCTAAATAACTGGTATTTAAATCATAGTCCAAATGTTATTTTTAAAAAGTATTTTTTCTTTATCTCTTGTCATCTAACATACCAGATACATTTGTCTGCCCATATTCCGCACACATTTATTAATGGAACACAAAGAATTTGTCACCGCAATATGACCTATTTTCTCTGAGCTGTGTTCATGTTGTTTCATGTATTGAAGGGGAAATCCTCTTAGGTGAACTGTCATTTTTAATTGGTTAAAGGGGATGCATCATGAAAGAAAGCTGACTTGAAAACACACTATCATGAGAAGTTGGGCCTCATTGACTACTGAGGCCACAACAGTATACACACAAAAGTATACATGAATGGCAGTCATTTATCAAAAGATCCAAATTTTAAATGCATGAACAATCAAAATGGTGCTGAAACAGACAGCAAATTTTTCAATTTTTAACATGAAAACTGCAACTTTTTCAGACAGGGCAGTCAGTGAATAGGCATAATACAAGAACAGACTTTGTCAAAATACCAGAATAAGTCAATGGAAAGCTTAAATAAAACCACTTGAGCAATGATGTTCTGGGCTGCAGCTATTTAAAGGTATTTTGTGGCAACATAAACGTGCGCTGTGTGATTTTTTTTGCACATAACACTTTGCCCCAGTGAGTATAGAACAGGGACAAAAATCCAAGAAACTGTTTGTTTTTTTTTTCCTTGGTTGATCTCAAAGTTAGAAATGTGCGAGTGGTTTCTCTTGCAGTTTTTTGCTCATGACTATTTATTATTTCTCATGTTTTCTTTATGTGAAGGCATCTGGTGATTTACTAACACAGTTCAGGTAAGTAAACTGCTAGAATTCATCCTTAACTGAAATGGTGGCATGCCGCATTGGATTGAATGGTTCTCATCACCTGAGCTGAGATGTTTAGGCAACAAAAAGCCAGAAGAAAAATTCAAGAATATTGATAAATCACAGAAAAATCTTGATATTTGTGATAAATCTAGCCTACTAGAGTTGTAACAATAAACTCTAACACAAAGAAGGCTGAGGCAGCTGCTAACCCCAGATAAGGCACCTTGTTCTACAGGCACCAAAAGTCAATTTTTAGCTTTCGTGGCAGAATCCTATAATACCTGGAAAAGTCGCTGCTACGTATAATTAATAGTGCTCATTAAAAATAAAAATGACAGGAGTGCCAGAGACTGCATTATTATTTTAATACTCCCTTTAAGGCAGTCAGAAGGCTTTTGTTTATATCTTTTCAACTGTAAAACATACGCAATGGAAAAAACATTAGAGAAAAAATACAGACTACTAACAGAATATTGAATGCAACTAGCTGAGTTAAATAATTATAGGCAAGCTAATCCCATGTTATCACCAGATTGTGATGCATTATTGTTACTGAACACTGATCCTTCTTCGTTTTGACTCTCAATAGATTGTACTTCCTGGGGGAAATTAAGAAGTGCTGAAAAAAGTAGTGGATAAATGACTCCCTTGTGGCGTCATTTATCTACGTCTCCACTAAAAGCAGAGCAAATGAATATCTGGGTTTTTTTGGGTAATCTGAAGACAAATTTATGGGCACTTAGGCATTATTTTGCAGAAAAAACTAATTTGTGTTTCTATATTGTTTTTAAAAAATGTTGAGGCCAAAGTAAAATACTTTTATTTATAAATATAAATCTCACCTTGTCGTAGAGCAACTGTCTAAAATTATATATAATAGCAGTCTCTTTATAGGAGGCATATAATACAGTATGTGTTTTTAATCTTTACATTGGAACGAAGCTGAAATTCTATGAATTGTGTATAAAAATAATGAGTATGGAGGTTGGAAAATGAACTAGAATAAAGATGCATTTTGGTATGTGTATTTTACACTACAGTCATAGGGGTATATATATAGAGAGAATCCGCCACTCTGTAGTCACTTGTAAATGCAAAGCTGTGAAACTTCCCTCTAGAAAATTGTGGTCAGATATATATCATTGTATAATAGACATGCCCCTATGTGAATTTAGCACCTTTTAATAAATATGCTGCCAAGTTTCCTAGTATTATATTTGTCAAATTGCCCTGAAGATAATTATAAGTAAAGCTAAAAGCAACTTACAAAAAAAATTCCACCCATGTTATACTTTTTAAGTGACCACAGAGACTCTATCCGCACACCCTAGCACTCCAAAATTATATGCCCGGTGCACACTGCTGGAGGGATCGGCACCCTCCAAAATCTGTACAACCACAAAAAAAGGAAATGGCACTCAGGGCTACAAACAAGGGAAAACCCTTTTAAAAGTTTATTGCGGAGGTGCAACGTTTAGGGGCAACATGACCCCTTTATCAAGGATGCTTGATAAAGGGGTCATGTTGCCCCGAAACGTTGCACCTCCGCAATAAACTTTTAAAAGGGTTTTCCCTTGTTTGTAGCCCTGAGTGCCATTTGCTTTTTTGTGCTTTTTTTTGTGGTTATACTTTTTAAGTGAGCCCTACCATTTGCTGGCATGGAGTACACAGAGCAAATAGAAACTTGAGTTTTCTAATCTGAGGTAAAGTGAAATATGCAGCCATGGTGTAATTGTAACATTTGATACCCCAAATACTGCTTGTGTGTACTAAAAGACAAGTAAATGGCAAATAGCCACAGTGACAGAATAGTTAATTTTTAATAACAAGACTGTATATCCTGTAACATATAATGCGGATGCCAGTCTGGGACAGGTAGCACCAAAAGAGGCATCGGGTAAGTGCAGGCAACATATTTTCTGGGTACTATGCTTATATGGACGGCACAATAAACAGAAACCACATTGCTTATACTGGGAATAACTGCCTATGATGTAAGTTTTCACAATGCCTTCTGCACCGACTGAATTAGAAAATGTTGTATATCAGCCCAATCCCTTCTGACTCCCAGCTGTAAAGCCTCACCAGATGGCCAGTGTTGAATGGACTGTATTCCATAGAATCTAATGTAAATCTCACCACCTTTCACCATACAATCTGCATGTCAAATTAGGCTGCATTCACATTAAGCATTCTGTCACTGTGACTATTTGTCATTTACTTGTCTTTTAGTACACACAGGCTTTTTTTTACTACACACTACCCTTTGCTTCTTCACTTAAAGGTGGCCATACACGAGGCGATTTCGCTCGTTGTGCGATGAACGATTATATCGACAAACGATCGTATGGCGATCGAGTTCCCATACGATATGCCATCCACGGGCAACGATAATTTGGGAAAGATTTCGTTGCATCATTATCGTAAAATACGTACGATCGTACATCTACGTACGATCGAATGTCGTTGACTTCCGCTGCTGGCAATCGTGACATGCGCAGAGAACAATCGTTGAAACACAAATGTCTGACACTCACACCAACTGGCAGATTTTATCGTTAAACGACCAAAATTTTTAAACCTGGCCGATCGATTTTGGGGACGATAATGTCGGCTCGTTTAGTGGGCCGACGATCGTTCGTACACCACCAACTATATGATAACTTAACGATAGCATCGGATCGTTCGGGAATCGGTCGTTTGTAAGTAAAAAATCGGTCCGTGTATGGCCACCTTTAGGCTGTACCTCAGTACAGGTGAATCTGATTTTTTTTATAGTCTGCAGTTAAACAATGTGCGGATAAAAAAAGACAGTCTTTGGATTTATCACTACATATTACTGTATATTGTGAGTTGGATGAATGATGAACAAAAACATTCACATATATATGGAATTTAGTGAAAATCACATACAGTGTCCTCCATAATGTTTGGAACAAAGACACATTTTCTTTGGTTTACCCCTCTGCTTCTCAGTGTAAAATTTTAAATCAAACAATCAAAATCACAGATATGATAAAAGTGCACATACCAGACTTTAATTTAAAAGTTATCTGCATACATTTCAGTTTCAACACTTTTTATACATGGTCTTCCTCATCCCCCCCCCCTCCCATAGGCCTCATTTCAGGACACCATAATGTTTGGGACAAAGTAATGGTAAGTATAATAAAGCAGTCATGTTTAGTACTTTATTGCATATCCCTTGCATTCAATGACTGCTTGAAGTCTGTGATTCATAGACATCACTAGCTGCTGAGTATCTTCTCTGGTGATGCTCTGCCAAACCTCTACTGCAGCCACTTTCAACTCCTGCTTGTTCTGGGGGCTTGTCCCTTTAAGTTTCCTCTTCAGCATATGGAAGGCATGCTCAATTGGATTTAATTCAGATAATTGGCTTGGCCATTCAAGAATTTTCCATTTCTTTAGCTTTGTGAAACTTACCAGTATGTTTGGGATTATTATCTTGTTTCAGAATTAAGCGCCATCCAATAATTTTGGATGTATTTACTGGAACTTGAGCAGATGTTTCTATACACCTCAGAATTCATTGTGCAACTGCCATTGGCAGTTATATCATCAGTGAAGCTAAGGGATATATTTATTATGGTGTGTAAAAAATGTCGAGAAAATTTGCCACACATCGCCAGGCTTTGCCGTGTAAAAACAGTGTAAAATTGGCGTAATACGCATTTTTTCTTCCACCGGAACTTATGGAAAATAACGGCGTAATATCCGGCGTTCAGACGGCGATCTTTTCCATTTATTTTACACAGCTTTTTACTCCGTTTTTTCGGCGAATTAGTTTTACACAGCATAATAAATACGCCCCTAAGTGTGCCAGTACCTGTGGCAGCCATACATGCCATAACACCCTCACCACCACGTTTAACAGATGAGCTGATATGCTTTGGATTGCAGGCAGTTCCTTTTTGCCTCCATGTATAAAAAGTGTTGTCATTTCTACTTGGTGAAACTGCAAAAGTATGCAAATAACTTTAACCCTTTTACTGCCAGCTGATTTGGCACATGTGGTACTTTTATTGCAAAATATTTTTTGAACATTTTGTGCTCTTTCACTTTTAGGGGGGACTTTTAGTTCACATCGTAACTGTGGGGGTTGGGGTCACATCTGACCCCAGGCAAAAGCCTTTTCTGTGGAGAACGTAGGCACTATATTCTTGGTAGGAAAAACCTTTCCTGCAAGAATGTAGTACCTAAGTTTTTGGCAGGTAAAGGGTTAAATCAAACTCTGGAATCGTCACCTTAATCATGTCTGAATTGTTTGTTTTAACATTTTACACTGAGGAGCAGATGGGTAAATCAATGAAAATGTGTCTTTTATGAAGGACACTGTATATATATCAGTGTAGTAAAAATTCTCCAGGGCTTATATGTGTTAAATTCAAAGTCTGTGTATAGTACCTATTCTTATCCAAACTCTAAATTTTAAATGTCAGTATACCTTGTAGTCAGGTACAAGGTGTATCAGACCAAATGAATGAAAAATGCCCATCAAATTTGACCATCAATGTTTGTTTGTTTCGACTGTAGATCAATTGGTCTACTAACAGAAAAATTGGATGTTGCTGACCCTTATGGAATAGCTAACATCCTTAGCCCCTACTTATTTCCTAGTATCAGGAACAAGGGGCTCCTGGTACCAGGAATGGGATTTGATCTCAGTTCTCAGTTATGAGCACGTCAGTTCATTTATTCCACACCAAATCATCCATTAAAGAACAGGCTCATAGCATGATATAGTTGGTGATTTTCTGAAGCAATTTACAAGTTGCTTTACTACTTTTATGCAGTGACATAATTACATTGGGTCCCAAAGAAAATGTAATTTGGGACCCCAAAACATTAGTAAGTTATTCTGTCTATTCTGCCAGGATATAATAAAATTTCTCGTTTTCATTAATTAGGGCCTTATTGGGTCCTGCCCCTTGCAACTTCAGGGTCTGCATCCTCTGTAGTTATGCCCCTGCTTTTATGATTGTTAGTCAAGTGTATTTTTGTTCTCCTTCTCCCTATCCTGACATTTTAAATGCTCATAGTCATCTTGTGCTCCCTTTAACTCTATTCTGTCATACAAAACACTACATGGTTGCTAGGGTAAAACCTGATGCAAACTTTGTACTTTTGCTGCATTATCCCCAATATGTACAAATAATAAGCACTGGCATTTTTACAATGTCACTGTGCATTCATGTTAAAAAATGTCTATCGTAGATAATATGGCCAAAATAGTATTTATTTATTGTATTTTTCATATATTCAGGTTAAAAAATAACCCACTGATAAATTGCACCCAATTCCATTGCTATTCTTAACAAGTGCTTAGCTCTTAATATAAACTAGAGCCACATGCATGTTGATCTAGCTCATATTCAGTTGACTAAATAAAAATCCAGATTAGAAAACAGTAGAAATTTGGAAAGCTTACTATAGGCCAGGGGCGCAAAGGGCAGTCCTGCAGCATCCAAGTGGCTCTTCACAGTACAAAAGTCTCGGAATAACGCAATAGTTGACAGATCCATCTCTAAAACATCGACTGTTGGGGTTTGGAATGTTAAAAACATTTGTTCCATAGTGCTATTCCAAGAACTTTTGCAATGTACTTTCATTTTCCCCACAGAATGCTGAAGCATACATTGGAAAGATTGATTTAACAAGGCTCTAATAGGAACATGACATGGTTGCTTGACTGGCAAGCATAAGAAGCGAGGTGTTTAACTCCTTCACTGTTTAGCAAACACAGAACAACAACTCTGCCAGGCACACATTTATGGCGAGAATAACACTGCCATCACAGACACAAAAAGGGTCAAACCTGACCCTGACAAAAAGGTTACAGAGGGGCCCAGTTTATGTATCTGTGCCAACACATGTATATTGTTTACTAAGAAGGGAAAAATAATACCGTCTCCTGAACAAGCTCTTTTGTTGGATATGGTGGACCTCTTTATGGTAACCTGATTAGGAGCTAGCCATTTATTGGGATGCTATTGCCTCTATATCCTTATTGATAAATGTATGCCTTATATAGGCAACATGTAGATGCTAAATAACCACAGCTTTTTTTGTTCAAAACCATTTACATTAACACCTTTTTGTGATAATGGCCTTTTTTACATCCCCTTGTTAGTAGTGTGGCTGAGTGACATGTTGTGATAGGCGTCTAACCACAAAGCCTGCCACTGCTGGGGGCCCAATAGGACCCCTATTTATAAACATGCATTTTCACTAAATGCTTGTAAAAAATGTCTTTTTATTTTGCTGTGGGCCCAGTTACTTCTAGTAATGGCATGGCGCTGCGGGGTCAGGGCACTGGCATTGCCAGGGAGTGTGTGGGGGCACATTCTTCCAGATGTGAGCCCCAGCAGGCTTCCTCCATGGCCATGGGCAGTCAGACCCTGGGGTACAGGAGTAACAAAGCTGAATGTGAGGGGGGGAGTATTCATGCTGTTTTGCAGTGCTTTCTGTAATAACTGCAGTGACAATTAGAAATAAAATATTAATACCACACAGTCCCTGCTCCTGTGAGTATTCTTCCCACCCAAACCCCACATGCCTCACAAATACTGGTGATACGGTTTAATGGTGGGGAGCAGCCACTAATAATTGGAAATGTAAAAGTTCCAGTGGTACTTTCCTCACACTCCCTCCCCACATAATATGGAACGTTGCTCGATGCTCCCCCAGTGGAAGCTGCAGAACATGGCTGCTCTGTGCTCCCCACACTCACACACACACACACACACACACATAGATCAGTGCAACGCTACAGACTTGGCCCATGATGTGCACAGACTTAGCTGCCAGCACAGAATGAGAGGCTGAGGCGGCCGCCTGCATGCGATGTGCAATGAGCAGCTCGGTGCCTGCACTTCCCCGCTTCCCTGACAGCTGCAAGGGAGAGAAGGAGAATTTTTAGCAAGTAAGGCAATTTGGAGTGACATGCACAGGATCCCTCCCCCTACACAGCCACTGATTAACCAGGACATGCAATGGGCTCAGCGCAACAATCCTGACGATCTGGATTGGGGAACAGCACCGAATAGAGGATCTGCCAACACAGGGAATTGCCCGAGGGGTAAGTGGATCCCTGTTGCCGAGCTGCTGCAGGCAGTGGGGCTGCCCTGTCTCTCCGGGCTGTGTGACTGCTGCAGCCCTGCTGCCCGCTACATCCTCCCGGCACTCGCTCTCATGGCTCTTGCCCTGCGCTATAACGGGGCCCCTGGCACACCGGGGCGAACGGGGGGCTTATAGTAATCGGTTAAACCTATTCCCTGCGGGAAGAACACGTTTTGCTGTGTATTAGGAGAACCTTTCCTGTACACCGAGGGTTAATGTGGGCTTCCCCCTATCATTAGTAGGGTTTCTGATTTCATAAGCGTCACCCTTGGTGGGTACAGGTGGGCTGCAGTACCTCATTGGGTGGTTTAAATGTGGGTGCTAAATAGAGGGGTAGGCAGGCACCCTGTAAGTACTGGGTCTTCTATTCTGCAACATCAGTTACGCATTAACTTTGTCATCATGAGCAAAGTATAAGCCTAAAGCCATTGGCAGCTGTTGGAGAGGAACTGGTTTCTCTCCTCACTGATAACACTATTAACTGTTAGTGGGATGCCATACTATGACATATGCCCCAAAGGCCAGGGTTATGGGGTAAAAGGGACCCAGACAATGCAGGAAGGCGCCCCCCCATTTGGGTTACATACATCAGGGATATCCAACCTGCAGCACTTTCAGCTGTACTACAACACCCATAACCCCCATGTTTGTCAATTCTTGAGGAGTTACAGTTCAACAACTGGAGGCTGCAGTAGTTACACAGTATTAAATGTCAGTTATAGTTGTATCTATGTTTTTCTCCCATGGGAACCCTGTGATTCTAAGGGTCTCTCTGGCAAATATCTCTACTCTATCCTAAATCTGGCTCCTGGTTACTTTGAGCTGCTGGGGTCATTTCCATTGCACAGTGTATGGAGTGAAAGAGCAGTAAGCTTTGCAGCATAGAGGTGGTGTTATGCCTGATGTTGTTGTTAGGGGACCTATATGCACATGTAAAGTGATGGACTCAGGGGTATAGAAGGGCTTTTTTTGTAGCTTGTTAAACGGAATCAAGAACCGATTGATTGTTGTTTGGTATTTCTAAAGTTAAATACTTATTCCAGTTTTTGCTGGAGTGCTGGAAAGTGTTAACCCAAACACATCTGCAGTAAGTGTGTTACTCAGAACTCATATGATACATATGAATATGAATGAATTTATCATGTTGTCAGTGTTGTGCCTAGGTCTGCAAATAGTATACCTGTATATAACTGCGTATATATATATATTTTTTCATTTACCTTCAGTGTGAGAATGGCTGCAAATGGCAAAGCCGTGGGAATGCACAAGATGCAGGCAGCCGAGCGCATGTCTCACATATACACAGCTGAAAGAAGTGTACAGAAATATATCATGGATAATGTGGGAACCTGATGAAGAATAGGGTTTATTTTCTCTTAATTTTGGAGGGAATTGATCAGTGGCCAGAGGTTTAGAATGGAAACCCTTTCAAAACCATTTCAAAAATAGTACTTCCCAGTCATTGGCAGAATGAGTTATGTATTTAGGCCCAAGAAATCAGAGCAATGGACGCTTTCCTAAACTAGCTTCTTTGGGCCTTATATTGCACCAAGTAAATATTTTCTGAAACTAGTATGATGAAATCCAGAACATAACAGAAAAGCAGCAGGGCTGATTTCTATCATAGGTACTATAATGCACCATTGCAGTTACTAGTGGCAACCAAATCAGCAATTGGCTTTGATGAGACTAATACAAGTTAGAAAATGAAAGCAAAATTGATTGGTTGCTATGGGCAACTGCACTTATGTTAGTAAATTAGCTCAGAAGAAGAACTAATACTGAGCATATACTTCACCTATTTACTACTGGATTCCATATACATTGTATTATAGGGGACAATCTTAACATAAAATCTGTCTTGAAATGTTTACATAGTAGTTAGGTGGTTTTATTTATAGGGTTGCCTCTTTTTTGGGGATAATCTTACCGGTGTGCAATGGTGAAGGTTTGGGAGGTAACGTTTTTGGGGTTGCGCAGTGATCCATGGTGCAGGGAATGGGTGGAGTGAGAGCTATATGTGGTGGAAGACAGTCTTAAGTACTTAAAGGAATGGGTCTGTTTTCGATAACAGAAAGGTTCATAGGAATGGAAGGTGAATTACAAATTTAGCAGCAATTACAGGTAATTTTGTAATACTGACCTGCCCGTAACTGTGACACTGATTGGGGGGCAAACCCTATTCATTTACTAACACTGGGCACATTTCGCAACCTGTAATTAGCTTCAGTCAGCTGCAGGTAGAACAATGAAAGTAAAAATTTCAATGGTTGCCACTGTCAACTGCCCAAGCACACATTTGCCTTGTGTTGGTTAAAGAGCCTTGTCACATCTCAGGTGGCGCATAAAATAAAGTAATGCAGCATGGGATCCAGCTGGCAGCCACTGGGATGTCTCTTGACCCACATTGCCCTCATGGACAATTTAGCCCCTTAGCATTTGCACAGTCTGGCTAACATGCGGGTTGGTCTGTAAGGTTATTACAATATTAAGGTTTCATAGGCTATATTCCTTCTACATGCAAGCACTTTGTAACATGACTAGGAGCCCTAGGCAATGCAAGAAGGCTGGGTCCTCCAGCTTAAAGGGAAACATACCTCCCAAGATATTGTGGAACGTGCATGAAAGAATTCTGGGAGTGATAATTCAGCAACTTTTGGAAGCTTGAAGCCTGAACAGTTTCTAGAGTTAATGTAAATGATATGTAATTACCATTTAAATTAGTTTTTTCTGGATTAGGGGCCCCTTGTGAGTTGAACAGCCTCAGGAAATGTCCCTTTCTGCCCTGCTCTATATCCAGCCCTATGAGTGCCTTGAAGAGCTGGCAGGAATTAAGGGGATTTGACAGAGGGAATCCTAGGTGTCTCAATCAATGCATGATTCATGTCAGACAGCTGCCATATCCCATCTTCTTGTTTACATAGGCTTTCAAATATAGCCTCTGTGCCATGCTCTTCCCTAAATAAGGCAACTGAAGGGGCTGCTTGGAAGTGTGAGGTTACCTCACTGGGGATGGGAGGGGGCTGGGGCTGCTCTGAGGTGTGTCCCACAGTGTCCAGGCCTGTCGTCTTGTGGCAAATGTGTTTAATGGCTTATTTTTCTGTCAGCACTTTGAGAGCAGACCGGAGCTGAAGTGCACAGTCATTATTTCAGCACTTTGTAATTAACCAGTTTGCTGCTGCAGCGCACTGCAAATCTGTCTGGTTCCCAGTGTGATACCTGAGTCTACAGTGTATATATTACACTAAACAGATGTTCCAATAACTATACTTGTTGAGGATGGGTTTACAAGTGTTCCATTTGTAGCACATATTTTATCCACCCTATTCCATGTTTCCCTGGGGGGGGGGGCACAGTTTGAAAAGGCAAGGATTGCAATAGAGTCAGTAAATGTTTGGTACCATCAGCTAAATAAGCCTAGTTTACTGTTTTCTTTGCTTGCCTCATTACTACTGTGACTTGAAAGTGAGCTCATGGAAATACTGTTTTACTGGACTGAGCCTAGGAGTCTAGACTAGGGGAAATTTACAAAACTGCAGTGCTGAACTATATAGAAGTAATCCATAGGAGGCAGTCTGCATTTAGCTCTGACTGGTCAACTGCTGTATGGCTACTGACCTCTCCAAATGATTGGAACTTTGCTTGATTTAACCACCCATGTGCAGAGTACTTATGGGCCCAGTAGGGGCCTATGTATACCCAACATAAGAGGACTGCCCCATCTAGGAAGTGGTGAGGCATCTGTACATAATCCATTAAGATGCTGATTCTTTCTGAAGACAACAAATCATCAGCCAATGTCAGTCCCTATATGACTAGCTTTTTCAACATTAGTTCAGTACATAGAGCCTGCTCTGAACATTATGTCTGTTGTTTTAATTAGAAAATATCTATGGTCATTTGTCATTTCTTGCACAAAACTGGGCAAAATCAGAGATTACCCAATACATTTCTAAGCAGCCTCTGTGGAATATTAGCAACTACTGTATCAACTATAACAGTTGCCTAATGAAACTCATGTTTTATGCTCAGCAGGGCCAAACAGAAGAAATGTATCAGTTATGTAGCAAATTAGAACAGTTACAGAGTCTGTGACCTCCAGAGGGACATGAGGTGAAAAAAATGAAACTTTAAAGTCCAATACTTGAAAAATGATCAAAAATAAGAAATTAAAAGCAATTGAATACCTTCTTTATTTCTGTGTTCTGTCTGATACTAACTGAACTGAAAAAAAGGTGTTTGGAAGGTGAACAATCCCCTTGAAAATTGCTCAGAAGTAAAACAGTATAGCATAGAGATGTTGTCCTATGGATATATGAACTACAACTCCCAGTGCCTCCAGCCGCTGAAGGATAGCAGGGTTTGCTGGGAGTTATGGTATGGGAATAAAACAAGTAATTCAGAATGTTCAGTGGTCAAAGGGCCAGTAACATTTTAAATTGATTCTAAATCCATATAATTAATTCATGTAAACTTGTGATCATTTACGATTCATGTGATCCCCTGAGCACATTTGCAATTTACATTTGTTTTTCTGTTTTTAGTGGTTATTAGCAGTTTTAGTCAGTTTTTAGATAGCTGTTACCAGGCTTTCCTCTCAAGAGCTGTCTCTGTCTTACCGTATATCCTGTTAACCCTAGACCTAACTTTTAAATTAAACCATTGATTTTTGAGTAGCTTGTCTGTTATCTGCTATGGAAACATGGGTTCTACAGTCCTATTAAAGAGTGAATGGCAGCCCTTATTTATAAAAAATCTAGTAGAACTTCTGAAGTTCTTATCATTTTTACCATCACAGGGTAAAAAAAATATATATATACTATATATATACATTGTACATTATACATTGTATTATGTTTACAAAATCCTTTCATATTTTGGTTGTTACTGGTGCTTTAAATTTAAATTTGGCAGTAACATTGGCCATGGTACTATTATTCCACCCCCTTCTTTTATTTCTGTAGCTTTTTCTTTGACACTGTATCAATATGATCTATACAACTGGCTACGTCTTTACTATACTTTCCAAGTTCCAACCCTAGAATGTGTACTTTTTGCCAATGTATTTGCTGTGCCACAGATTGTAGGTATGTAAACCAACCAATTACATGGTATTTATCATGGGATTAAAGGACGGTACAAAATGCAGCTGCTGGGTCTGCTGGTGTCTGTGTAATGCCACTGATCCTACCTTCATCCTCAGTAGTGAATTTCGATCACTAAGGCAAATCAAGGGAGGCTATTGGCCTCCAAGGGGCTGTCAGGTTCAGAATTTTTGTCTGTCTGTTCTCTAGGCCCAGTGTTGTGGCAACTGTTCTTGGGGTACAAGTCATAGATTTAAAGTCATAGATTTTTTTAGTTTTTTATGCTGCCAGGTTGCATGCTATTCACATGGATAGCATTGGATTGGATTCTGGTGCAGTTTTCAGACTGACAAATTATGAGTTAATGGAGCGCTAATTGGCATTTTTTCAGTGATCTTACTGGCAATTCTGGGGTTAATGGAGTGCTCATGGGACATTTCTGAAATGATCTTAAGGGCAACTCTGGGATAATGGATTGCTCATTGGCCATTTCTGCAGTAATCATACTGGCAGGAAATGCAGTTGCCACAGTGTGTGCTTAGGGCCGCGATATGTCATCAGATTGTTAGGGGCACCGTGTTTGTCTTCTGGTGCACTTTGTGCTTCTGTTGCTGCCATTCCAAACATAGAACAGAGTGTAATTTTGTAAAATGGCATGGTATTTGGGGGCATGTTTGTCTGCAGGGGGGCCTTCCAAATTCTAGCTACGGCAGTGCGCCAAATGTGTCCTTTAGTTCAGAACAGTGTCATATAGACATAACAATATGTGCCTAAACATGTGCCGCAATTCTCAATGCATTAGCATGCAACTTGTAACTAGTACAAATGTTAGTTAAAAGTAAGAGTGTGTTTCAAGTTAAATGAGCTGTGGGTTGTCTATAAAAGAAATCAACACAGATACATTATTTGGAACATAAAGTGACCTTTCTAGCATTCTCCATAAACACTTACCTTGGTGGAACAAGTAGAGAAAGATTTAAATGTACAGGCTATTATTTTTCTGCAAAGTTCTGGCCACTTGCACAAATAACTGTCTGGCCTTGTTTATATGAGCATTTTTATTGGCCCTGTTTCACTGTTCACCATAATAAAAAATCCTGTTCTGTTTATATAGACAGTAGCAAATGAAACAGTGTGACAGTGTGGTTCAAGAAGTGAGTCTTAAAATTATGGCTGTAAAACTTGTGGTTCTCCAGTTATGGTTCATCTACAATTTCCAACATCCCCTGCTGACTGACCGGTAACTAGATGCCTAGTTTGCAGTCCTAATATTTCTCACTAATGAAGTGATCAGAAATGACCATCGAGCAGCAGGAAACTTTCTCTTTAAATGGTAGAAGAAAACAGATATCCTGTTTATGGATATCTATTGGCTTCCATCAGTCAGGATTCTAGTGCTGGCACGTAAGACATGCCAACCACATGCCAGTTTAAGTAATTGCTTGAGCTATTGTGTTTCTACCTTTGCAAACAGTAGCCTAGTTCCTGTGATATGATCCAAATTGCAGAGTAAGTTCTGTTCAGGGGCAGAATACACTGTGTCACCAGAAAATGTTGAATATGGTTGAAATTCAGGTTACATCATAGCATTAGTTGAAATGGCTGTTTAAATTAAACCAATAGTGACCCTATAGTTATTAGATCATACAAAAATCAGAACATTTAGCAGGACTGCACTTATTGCACTCAAATAAAAAGCAGTTGGAAAAAAGGGGCTTCAGTCATGGGTATATTGATGACTTTTTCAGTAAAAAGTTCAGTGATTGTAGTTACAGTCACGGCTTAAGCTGGCCATACATGCACCGATAATATTGTACGAAACCTCGTTTCGTACGATATTCGGTGCGTGTATGGCATGTCGGCGAGTCGACTGATATCGCAGGAAGCTGATCGCCGATCGGCCAGGTTAGAAAATTTTGATCGGGTGCCATAGAAGGCTCCTGACCAAAATCTGCCGTCAGGGCTGAATCGGCAGAAGGAGGTAGAAATCCTATTGTTTCTACCTCCTTATCTGCTGTTTCAGCTCTGAACGGTGTGTGGCGGATCTGATGATGTTTCGTGCGACTGACAGTTCCAAAATGTTCTCATTCCCTATGTTCAGTGTAAATACAGTCAGTTTACTAAGGACCAATGGGTGGAGTGGTCAGCCACAGTTCTAGAGGATCTTCTAGTGAGCCCTAGCAATAGTCTACATCTATCTGCATCTAATTATTGTTGAAGTGGTTGCCCAAGTTGAAGTTCCCTGATGAGCCCTAGGAGATCCATAACCAACAGTGCTAAGCCCCAGTATAGCAGAGCAACATGGCAACAGCTACTCTTTATAGCAGTTCTGCCTAACTATGGCCTTTCAGGTGTGATGGCTGGTTTTCATCCACCAAAAGAGCCATGCACAGTAGTGTCAGCTACTTTCTTGTGGCATTTAAACTTAATGAGAAAGTAATTTCCCCCAATCAAACCAATCCATAGCAAAAAAAGACACATATCTACTGTAACTGCAGATTTATGCACTAGCTCATTATTTTTGCTTCAGCAAAATGAGTTAATTTAAAAAGAACATCACTGTCATGGTCACACAACACTTTTGTTTTGACTGATGACAAAACAACCAATTACTTGTTTAAGACTTGTATCAGGGTGTCGTTCTCCCAAGGACAGTTTCAGCCAGTTTTGGAGAGTGATTGGCAGAATATTATTTTGCCAGGCTAAATAATGAATTGGAAACCTTGAGCTTAAACTTATTTTGTGTGCTTTTATGAGCTTTGTTTTTCTTTTTTTCCCTATTTAACTGCACTTCTTTGTTTCAATGTGGCAATGCTTGTGTCAGTTCCATAAATGAAATGACCAACTGAAAATCATACAACACCCACACAAACTTACTCTGCCCTTGTCATCGTCTTCTATGTCATTGGCCTCACCCCATAAGGGTGATGTTAAAATCCATATGGAAGATTTTTCCTAAAGTTCAAATTGCAAAGATGTTAAAGCATTACTAGAAGCAGATCCCTCTATGGAATGAGAGACTTCCTTAGAGGACCTCCATAGAGATTCCTTTAATGACAGGATCATTTAGCCCACCATATGTTAAATATAACAGAACTATCTGAAACCTGAACCTTTATAGTCCTGTAAGCCCTTCAGACCCTCAGAGAAAACGTAAAACCTCCGTTAAGTACACTGAGGATTCTTCCAATTGTTGATGAAATTGCCAAACTTAAAAGACTCTGTAATATATTTTTGATATAGATGCCTTTCTGGTGTTCAAAAGTTCAAAACCTAAAATTATTTTTTTGAGATTAATAGTAAAAATGTAGGGACCCATATGGTTAATATGCCCCTATGGCTTTAAACCCTACACCTTCCTTAGTTTATGCTGTTACTGGGCAAAGACCCATGTATCAGTTTAGAGTTATGCACTTATGCCTTATTGGTTATTTGGGTTGACCACACCTCTTGCACTCTCATATAGTGTTTAGCAGGAGGGTGTGTCTTCCTCTTTGGCTGCCTCTGTGTCTCAAGTGAAGGTCCACTGAGCCTGGGATCAACAGGGCCCCAGTAAAGCCATACTTTACCTAGAGTTATCACCTACTCTAGTGAAGTCGAAGACAGGGACCCCGTGAACGAGGACCAGTTAGATAGTTACTCTTGTGGAGCACTTTTTAGGAAAGTGAGATAGAAAGGGAAGGAAGCAAGAGCAGTTTTGGCCCCACCAAGGAAAGTAGCTGGAAGTACCCTTCCATACAGGCACTGTTGCCTTAGCATAGGGCCACGGTTAAGACATAGGAGACAGGCAGTACCTAAACCCTGATCCACAGTCGGCTGAAGGACTCTTAAAGCTAAAGGTATTCAACCTGAGGACTGAGGTATTTATCCAGATTGCTTCTGTAGGGGTGCCAAGCTGACCAGGTGCATTTACCCTGCCCAGTCTCCCAAAAGAGGTGGAATAAACCGGTGAGCATCCTCTCTTGTTGTCCTCAGGGAGTACTATCATATAACATCTGTATGTGAGTATATTGCAATTACCCTGCACATTGATTGTCTTTCACAATAAACCAGTTCTATTGTTCAACTGCAAGAACCTTCTGGCGCCCATTATTTGCTATATTGCACTGCACACAGCTACAGTGAGTTGTAGTAGCACTACACCCCAGGCTATTTCCATATAGCGAAGGCCCATCCTGAAGGATTGAGTCGCATGTACCCCATCCTCTAAGCCTATACTAGCCGTGCTTTGACTGTTTTACAGCCAAATAGGGGTTATACAAACATGAAAACACCAAATTGCACAGATGCTTCTGTGTAAGATCTGTATAAAATCTGGGGTTTTAATTTTTTTTTCATGGTGTCTCTATGAGTTTTTGCAGGGCTTGCATGCTTGTTCTATACATACTGGTACCACATCTGCCTAGAGGTTCATTTGTATGGTCACTGTGCACAGGACATAGATCTGCCATATTCTGTTTCTTGAGATCTGCATGATTCTGTAATTGCCTTATTCTGCTGCATTTGACATTCTGTCCAATATGTTTTTGTTTAGTGATAAATGCCATGCATAATTTTCTTGTTCCCAAACTTCACAGCATTCTGCCTCTAAAAACCTATCCCCCCTACGGTATAAATTGGCTCGTTACGGCTATTTATACTGTACTTTCTGTACTTTATTGTCAATGCTATTTTCTTTAGACACAGTGTGGCATTATCCTACCTAAGATGGCTAGTAATGCCATTTTGTAAGCAACTGGTAAGTGGTCACTTAAATACTATATTCAGTTGTGGAGACCATATCTTAAATTATAGGCTGTACAAATAGCATCCACAAAAATAGCACTTTCCACATCATTATTGTCCAAGAGAATGGGAGACCATTTTAAAGAGGAGGAGGGGAGTTTTTTTAAATCACTTGGATCCAAAAATGCCAGAATGTTCTGAACATGAGAAGCAAGCCAAGCAAGGATCTCAAACCACCTAACTGTTACTCTGTTTACAAGGCAGTTTCGACCCTTTTACTGTCTGGAATGTTGGTAACACAATTTGCATTTGGAGATGGCTGACAGCAATGAAGTAGTGGGCTATGTTTTTCCTGTAGATTCCCATCCAAAATGTATGTGTCCTTTCTTTCCCAGGTGTATGTATTTTTATTTTCAAAACTGTGCATCATATCAGGCAGACTGTTAACAATAATCTTACAATGAACAATTTAGGCATTATGTATTTATAGAGACCTACATTGTTTGGGGGTATAGTTTTTCTTTAAGGTATGAAGATCCAAATTATGGAAAGATCACTTATTCAGCAAACCAGCTCAGATCCCGAGCATTCCTTTATAATAGGTGCCATACCTGTATTGCAAGGGGCACCTTTTATAAAGAGTAAATCCCACTGTTTTAATAATTTGAAAATGTGGGTAAAATTTAGACTGAAACAATAGGAGGTAAAGATGTAGCAGGTATTAATAAAGAGGCCAACTTGCTAAAGGCATATTGTTTTGGGCCCAGGAGCCTCTACGTCCAACACTGGAAAAATGTTTACCTCTTGATATAACCCATTAAAAAGATGCATTTTTCAAAAGACAGGAAACTCCAAAATCTTTAAAAATATACTTTATTTAGAGGTACTGCTAATTTTCCATATATATTTTCTTAGACATTAAAAAGGAGCAGCATGTTGTTATGTGGTATTTAACATGCAGATGAACAGTCTTTAATGATGCGTTTGTGGCTCAGCATGGTGCAACATGTTACACATTCTCGGCAATGGATGTGTCGCACGCCAAGTGCATAATTAAATCCACTTCGTCTTTATAAGTAGGAATTTCATATTATTATCTGTTTTGGTAAGCATGATCATTTCTTAGTAGGCAGAAATACTGACAACCCCAGACGTCTTAATCAGATGGTATTGTTGCTATTGTAATATTCTGTTAAAAATACTGCCTATCATTATGGCAGTTGTCACTCATGCATATATATATATATATATATCATTTATTTATATAATATAAAAATGCAAGATAAGCAGCACCTTACATTATTTTATAAGAAACGGCAGTCTTAGAAAAAAACAAGCTTACAGCTTACATAGACTCTAAAGAGTAGGCGAACAGTTAAAACATAACAGTATTGAAAACAATTGGCAATGGTAAGTTAGGCTGATGCCGCACCAGGCGTATGGCGAATATTTTCGGCAAGCTGAAAAACGCTTGCTGAAAATATGCGCCATATGCCTGCAGCGGAATAAATGAGATACGCTTCAGTGCATATCCGCATAAAAACACAAGAGAATGCAAAGTCTCGCGTTTTTATGTGTATTTTGGCTACATGTACCTGCGCCCGAGCGTATCTCATTCATTCAGGTGCAGGCACAGGTAGGAGTGTATGTAGGAGCGTTTTTCCGCTACGCCATACGCTATGGGGCTGATTTACTAAGACACGATTTCGAATCCGAAATGGAAAAATTCCGATTGGAAACGAACATTTTGCGACTTTTTCGTATTTTTGCGATTTTTTTCGGCGTCTTTATGATTTTTGCGTAAAAACGCGAGTTTTTCGGCGTCTTTACGTTTTTTGCGTAAAAACGCGAGTTTTTTGTAGCCATTACGAAAGTTGCGCAAAGTCGCGATTTTTTCGTAGCGTTAACACTTGCGCGAAATGTCGCGCCTTTTAAGTTTTAACGCTACGAAAAAGGCGCGACTTTGCGCGCAAGTGTTAACGCTACGAAAAAATCGCGACTTTGCGCAACTTTCGTAATGGCTACGAAAAACTCGTGTTTTTACGCAAAAATGGTAAAGACGCCGAAAAACTCGCGTTTTTACGCAAAAATCGTAAAGACGCCGAAAAAATCGCAAAAAATACGAAAAGTCGTAAAGACGCCGAAAAAAACGCAAAATTACCGATCATTACGAAAAAAACGCAATCGGACACATTCGGCCCGTTCGTGGGTTAGTAAATGTGCCCCTATGTGTGGCATCAGCCTAAAGGATGATTGATTTTTTTTTGGCCTTGTACAGTTTTGCAGCAAAATTTGCCAGCTTCGCCAACTTTTAATTAATCCACCCTTGCCTTCCATATTTGCACTCAGGAGAGACTGCTGCATTCACTAATGATAAAAAGGGGCTTTGGTCAACCTTATTTGGAGAAGTTCTGGCCTGAGCAACTGAGAGAAAGGGTATTTAGCTGGTATGATTTTATTTCAATGAAGAACAGTTGTAGTATTGTAAAAATTAGCTTCTTTATCTATGTAGGCCAATGTATGCTGGTTCAAAGTTAGAAATGCCCTAATGGCAATGTAATTTTGCCTTTCCATTGACTCCAATCCATTTCAGCAAAATTTTGCAGTTTATTCAGTGTCACAAACTTTTTTGCGAAGAGAAAAACCCATGTTCATGGCTACGTCTGAACACTCAGGGTGCATTTAATAAGCTTTTCTAAACAGACGTGTCTTTAGGGAATGTTTGGAAGACAGGGGAGAGTCTGGTACCTCAAAGCAGAGAGTTCCAAATTTTTGAGTTCATGGTTGAGATAAAGGGATGGGCATCATTGCTTAGGGTCTTGTTTGTGAGTGTTAGTATTTTTGATCTGATTTGATAAGCCAGTGAAGGGATTTCATAGGAGAGCAGCTGGAATGGAAATGTGAGATAAGTGGATGAGTATAGCAGCTTTTACAATGTTAGAATATATGAAGTTATTATAAGTCACCTTGGAGTTCCATGACCTGTAAAAAAGCAATCGGCCTTTGGCCTCCTGCTTTTATTTGGTCATGGAACTCCTTGGTGACAGGAAGTATGCAGAGAAGTGAGGTCCAGTCACTTAACTTTGCTTCTTTAAAAGGGAAATACCTTACAAAATGTAATATGTAAAATAATATATTTTCTCTTTTAAAGCAACTTGCGGTGCCCAATAAATCATCAAATGTTAACTGTGTTGTGAGCTGTAAGTTGAATAGGTTACCACTGCTGACTTCTTTTCGTCTAATGTGGGACCACTAATGGAATACAGAGATGTATGATCTTCTTTTGTTTCCCTTATGAAAAATTATGAAATGTAGGCAATAGATCATGGTCTAGGGTAACATTCTCAAAAACAATTTGATTAAGGTGTGCTACACAATGGACAAACCGGCTAGTTGTAGCCCCAGGTGCAAGCTGAACCCTCAGCCAGGGTAAAACAATATCCAGGATAAAATGAAAAAACAGCAGCACTCCGGAAATGTTGTAGAAAAAAGTGACTTTACTCAAGTGCACACAGCTGTGTGCACTTGAGTAAAGTCACTTTTTTCTACAACATTTCCGGAGTGCTGCTGTTTTTTCATTTTATTCTCAAAAACAATGCAACTCATCTGATTTATTGTCTTTTTTTGAGATGTGGATGGCAACACCTGCTGATGTGATGTGTTGTAATGAGGCTGCCTCCTGTCTGAAAAATACTGTTTGCTATGTTACAGTAGCCCTTTCCATTCATCTTGTGATATTGCATGGTGGCTTCTCCACTAAGCTACTTTTGTATTTTTAAATGTATGTTTAAATGCTTTGAAGCAGAGCAAAAGTATTTTTAGGCCATCAAAGGGCCAATATACCTTCTAGGTTTACTGCAACAAAAATGTGCACGATAGCAGGGATGATGATATTCATTGTAAGTACCAACGATGAACACCTAGGATGTTGTTCCTGTTATTGAGATTCTCAACTGCTCCCTTTTGGCTTCTTGTTAATAACAGTAAATGTTTGGGATTAATGGATTTGGTCTGCAAGGACTGGAGAACCTGGGTGCTTGGTTGGTGAAATCTGTTCCAGAGGCAGACACTGAGAGGCATGTGCAAGAATCTACAATAAAAAGCTAAATATTCCTTTTTTGCTTTTAATACACCTTTGTGAAAATTCTACTTAGTGTCAATCACTAATTCTAATTAGTGTCAATTTTTGGATTCGCCTGAACACCAAGTCTTTTGGGAAAGATTAGACTCAATCTGAATCCTAATTTGCATATGTAAATTAGGAAAATGAAGGGCTAAAGAGAACCACGCCTGCAGTGCATGTGGAAAATTTTCAACTTCCATGTTTAGGTAACAATAAGTCACCAGATTTTAAGGATTCGGATTCCGTTTGGTCAGGAGCATGGATTTGATCCTGCTGAAAAAGGCCAAATCTTGGCCGAATCCCGAACCAAATCCTGGATTTGATGCATCCCTAGTTTATAGTCCAGCTCTCTGGGAGTCATGTTGATAGTGCAGCTCTCTGGCAGTTATGTAGATAGTGCAGCTCTCTGGCAGTCATGTTGATAGTGCAGCTCTCTGGCAGTTATGTAGATAGTGCAGCTCTCTGGCAGTCATGTTGATAGTGCAGCTCTCTGGGAGTCATGTTGATAGTGCAGCTCTCTGGCAGTCATGTTGATAGTGCAGCTCTCTGGCAGTCATGTTGATAGTGCAACTGTATGGCAGTGTGCAGCTCTCTGGCAGTCATGTTGATAGTGCAGCTGTCTGGCAGTGTGCAGCTCTCTGCAGGGTTTGGATATGGCCGAATCGAATCCTAATTAGCATATTTGGAAGGGTTAAATGTTGCCGTGTGTAAACGAAAGTGGAAAACTTTTCAATGTGCGCACAAACAAATATTTAACCCTTCCAAATCCTAATTAGTGTATGCCAATTAGGATTCGGTTCGATATTTGCTCTTATGGTGGATTTGGGGGTTTTGCCCAATCCAAAAAGCTGGGTTGATATTGCAACTTTCTTGCAGTAAGGTTGATTGTGAATCTGTAAAAGAAAGAGGATCATGTTTTAAAAGGCAGATTAAAAATTAGATTTAGATTGTATTATTAGTGAAGATAAGGTGAGATACATGCTCTCTAGAGTAAGGATCTCCAACCTTTTTTTAATTATGAGCCACGCGCAGATGTAAAAAGTTATTTGGGGATTCCAAAAAAGGACTGTGATTGGCTATTTGGTAGCCCCATGTGGACTGCTGGCCTGCAGGAGGCTCTGCTTGGAGTAAAACTGTGTCTCTGTGCTTCCCAAACTTTAAACTCCAAGCCAGAAATGTAAATATGGGCACCTACTTTGAGGCCACTGGGAGCATCATGTTGATCACGAGCCACTCGTTGGGAAATCACTGCTCTAGAGAGTTTTACCTGCTGGTATTAGTAGTAGGTTTTGTTGCTTTCTAATCTGACAAGTAGTCATCCACAAATGGCTCCTGTCAATTTAGGCTGCCTGAAGATGCTTCTCACGGTGTTCTGCTTGTTCTCAGACAGTCAAATCAATGTTTTAAGCAAGAGAAAGTTAAAGTATAAATAATTGCACAAAATTATTTTATTATTTATTCTTATTTTAGATGTTTTATTAAACCCATTTGTGGTGTTATAATTTCTTAAATTGGTTAGTAAGAGGAAAGAAAAATTCTGAGCAATAAACTTTCTGTAACCAAGGAAAAGGGACGCTAATTATCGAGGTATTGTTATATTTAGCCACTGTGTCTCTCTACCGAGAATAACCCGTATCCTGCTTCTTTATTCAATGCAGTATAATGGCAAATAGTACCCAATTATTTAGCTACATCCCCAAACTGCAAAGGTGGAATTTGGAATTAATAGGAATACATTGTGAATGAATGCAAAGGATCTGAAGGTGTAAGTTGTTATTTCTTTTCAACTGAGCGCCAGCAATAAAGCAAAGCAATTAAATAAACCAATGTAATGCTACGGTGAATTGAAGAAAGCAATGTGCTGAGATTGTAATGACAGAAAATCATTTGAAAGATTTCAAAATTCATTCACAGTTGCAGCAGCATTGTTACCTTATCTGACCACTAATATATTGGGCAGTAAAGGTGGCCATACACAAGGCGATTTCGCTCGTTGTGCGATGAACGATTATATCGACAAACGATCGTATGGCGATCGAGTTCCCATACGATATGCCATCCACGGGCAACGATAATTCGGGAAAGATTTCGTCGCATCATTATCGTAAAATACGTACGATCGTACATCTACGTACGATCGAATGTTGTTGACTTCCGCTGCTGGCAATCGTGACATGCGCAGAGAACAATCGTTGAAAGACAAATGTCTGACACTCACACCAACTGGCAGATTTTATCGTTAAACGTCCAAAATTTTTAAACCTGGCCGATCGATTTTGGGGACGATAATGTCGGCTCGTTTAGTGGGCCGACGATCGTTCGTACACCACCAACTATACGATAACTTAACGATAGCATCGGATCGTTCGGGAATCGGTCGTTTGTAAGTAAAAAATCGGTCCGTGTATGGCCACCTTTACAGGGATTTGTTGGGTGTTGTATCTGAAAAGTGTCTGCCATGAGGTGAGGCCACAAAGGCCCAGTCCTAGGGCGGTCCAAGCCACACTGATATTTTGCTCACATATAGAGCAATGGGGACTGGCCTTGGGGCACCCCAATAACAAATCTGGTGCTGTTTGTGTAGACAGGAATGGTGACTCTAATAACCAGACCCTTACTGGTCTTATTGGTGATTTTCAGAGGGCTGCCAGACACTTTTTGTATGAATTTACTTTAAAGGTTTGCAAACTGCGAGGTTGTCCCATGAAAGAGGACAGAACAGAGGGTGGGGGGCCAGACTGAGCACCAGTAAGGGGAAGATGTAGAGAAAGCCTATTTACCATTCTTAATATTCTTGACATTATTTACTCAAACAGGAGCATTTCCTATGTATGTAACCTTATATAAGATAAAGGGGCTACAAACCACATTTTGAGCCTCAAAAGAGGTCTTGAAATAAAAAAATATAAAAACTTTTGGTTTAGATAATTATAATCCAATGGGTATAGGGATAAAGAGGGAACCATTGATCACTTCATAGCATTAGTATTGATTAACATGGAAATATGAAATTTTGAAATATGATATTTTAGATTAGGACAAAAATGTTTGTGCTTGAAATAATTGTGTTATATTAAATAAATGAAAATTGCTCTGGAAAATATTTGATAAACGTTGATTTCAGATGCAACTAAAACCATTTACTTTGATCACAGATGTAATAAAAATTAAAAAGTTTGTGCCAGGTCTAGTAAAACTGGCCATACATGATGAGAATGTCAAAGCGCAGTCAGTAAGGGTTTGCAGTAAACTAGATAGGACAGTTTGTTGACCTTGTGTTGTAGTGTAGATTTTAAGCTCTTTTGGGCAGGGCCCTCTTCACCTCTTGTATCGGTTACTGATTGCTTTATATGTTACTCTGTATGTTCAATGTATGTAACCCACTTATTGTACAGCTCTGCGGAATATGTTGGCGCTTTATAAATAAATGTTAGTAATAATAATAGTGGTTCTTTAGTCAGATGATGGGCTCTGGAGGGAAAGAGGGGCATCCCTGAGTCCTCAGCAGTTTTGTCTGATGCAGAGTCCCACCGCCATCTCTACAGGCTATGAAAAAGCTACAGAGTTGTTCCTGCTAAGGAGAGTATTACTTATAGCTGTGTCTGGCTGGTCTTATCCCTAAATAAACATGTTATTAAGTAGTAATAAGCAAAACTGCAAAACGCAAAATGGCTAAATTTAAGAAAAATGTTGGCATGTTGCAAATTTTACGGCCAATAGGCATTTTTTTTCCACCACATTTTTTCTTGCACCAAATGCACTGTAGTTGATGGGCATTTCTTTTTTTTTGGGAGGGGGGGGGCAAATGCAATGGAGTCAATAGGCATTTTTTTCTTGTGCCAAAGGCAAAATAACTTTTGTGAAACAATGTTTCCTTTGTGCAAATTTAATATATCTATTGTGAACCTGGTATGTAGCGACCCTGTGTGCCATTGGAAGAAAAATTGTACATTTTAGAGTTTTCACCAGTGCCTAATGTATAAAATAAAACATCTTACTGAAAAAGTTATTTTTGCTTAAAAAAGGTCAACTTTAAGTAGGCCTTAAAAATGCAATAAGTGCAATTTAATTTCACAATGTAATTACGCATCGTACCTTGCGTAATGCAAATGTGTATTCTTATTTATGCACATTTTTTCTTCCGTTTGCAACTTTTATTACATATTCCCCTTAGAGTATTCTGTTTATTCTTTCAGCATTGTTGCCATAGTCTCACTGTGCTCAAACAAAGTCTTATTCATTGTCCCTTTGATATTCAGCCATATGGGTGGAAAGGTAGCTTTCTTAGTCCTGTGTCGCAGAATCTGAAGAGAACAGGCAAGCTACTCTAATAAAATGTACTGTGTTTGAGCTTTTAACAATAACAGTGAAAGTCTTTCTTGATAGTTATTGATATATTTTCCTGATACCTAGTCCTCCTTTTAGAAGGTCAAGTTTTATGTGTAAACCAGTCTGTAGTCCTTCAGTAAAGAATGCTTCCCTGTAAAAATAGAACAGGTGCAGAAATTCTATTGATGCCTTACTTCCAACCGTGTTTTCTTTTTGATAGGCTAATAATATGACCTTGGTGGTGAGAGGCAGCATGAAAAGAGAACATTTGTTAAGCGTGCAGATGTGTAAGTTGGAAGGTCAAACTCGAGAATATATAAAAGTGAGGATTTATAGAGAGTCATTAAATGTCATTATCCTGGGTGCTCTTAGATTTCTCAGAGGAAGCTATGTTTTTATTTTTGTCCCAAATGCAAACAAAATCTTTGAAATTCTGTAAAAGAATTTGAGAAACAGCTTGGATCAATAGCTTTCCCAGAGTCCATCTTCCTTTCTCAACTAGGGAAAGCTATTATTGTAATTGTGCATTAAATTCTATCCAGCTGGTCTCAAGAAGTTCATGCTCTCAGACCTCTGGAATGTTTTGCAATATTTGCTTCCTCTTACTGCTCTATAAATAATAGCATGTAATATTGTGTGTTGTGTTATCTTCTCCTAGACGTTCTGTCATAGATGTATAAGCCACAGTCAATTCCCTGCACAGGACAATGTTTTTCAGAATTCCCTGAGGCATGGATCTTTAAAAAAAAAAAAAAAAAAAAATTATTATTAAAAATTTAACAATTTGTTGAACTATGATACATGGATCTTTAATAATGTCATACTTTGTCTAATTCAATATTAGAAAGCCTTTGTACCTAAACAACAGACAAGGATCTGTCTTCTTCTGCGGAGGCCATTATACCTCCAAAAATACCCATCTTTATATATATACTGGCTTAGAAATGAAACAGACTATAGTATTAATAATTGCACATCTGTAGTAGAAAACTTTGATTTTCCAAAAACAAACGCATTCATATACAGTATAATATACTGATGATGGTATAATAAAAAAGTGACCAGCCGCAATCAGTTCTTGATGGCACAAAACTCAGATACATCTGTCTACCTACCCATAATGGGATTATGTTTTATTTTGTGGCACTCAAGGATTAAGGGTAAGGATTGTATTAACAACAGAAGTAAAGACAAGCTATTCTTTGCAGTCATAAAGCTCTCAAACTCTAGGGCTCTGCAAGCATCACAAATCTAATAATCCCAGCAAAAATCTATTGTACACATGCTCTAACGTGCCATTATTCACAGGGTTAGAGAACCCCGTCTCAGCTGTCCAGACACAAGGTCACATAAGTCTTTTTAAAATATATTTTACTACATGAAGGGCAGGGATAACAGATGATAGAAGTTGGCATGGTTTCTTCAGGTTATACACAGTTTGCCTGCATGTGTATTATCCTGATTGCAAACACACCGAAATTATATGTTCTATAGATAATGGAGTTTTCTCTAACTCCCTGTTAATCTTGGGTGCCCAGATGTTGCACTGTGGCTCTCAGAGTGCTTTACTATTTTAATTATTTGTTGGGACCAAATGTTAAGAAAAAGGACTTCAACTAAACAAATTTTATTGCAGTTGAATATGGAAGAAACTTTGCAGAACACTGCAGCTCCTACACAGGGAGGCAGATTTTTATATTTGAAAACTGCATTGTTCCATTAAGTTTTTACAAATCCCCCTCTATAAAACAACTTAGCTTTAAAGTTAAATATACATTTCTCAGTGACTTCTATAGACGCTCGCCTTGCTTTAGTTGCTGAATTATTCTCATTTAATTTTTTTTGCTATTTTTTTAATGCTAGCTCTTGAAAATTCGAGTTTAGACAACTTGACTGCAGAAAAATCCAAAACTAGGGTTGTTCAAAAAGCCAAACCCAACCCATACCTGCGTTTTTCCATCCTGTACGCTACTTCTGTGCGCAGCTTAGGTTCCAAGACAGGGAAACTTTGGGAGCAGAGGATGAGTGTACTCCAGTCTGACCTGCACCCAACCCAAAAATACAATGGTCAACCAAGTTTCAACCCTGACCCACCTGGCCTAAGGGTAAACCCCCAAGTCCCACGGGCTGCAGTCAACCTGCACATCACTATTGGATACATCTGTAAATGTAATCTCCAAACTTGAATGTTATTTACTATTTACATTTGTCTCTTTTTCCACTGTTGTATGATACCAATTGTTACTGTTGTTTCTAAGAGAAACTAACACAGTTGCCACAGTTAGCAGCCCTTGACAAATTGTTGTATGACTCTGGCTCCATCTGTATTCCACAAATGGACCATAAATAAGTAAGCAGCAGCCTACTGTGGTGACACAGACAAAGTAGAAGTCAAATTGGATGATTGTTTAAGTTTAAGACTCCTGAATCAATATTCATCTTCATTCATTTGTACTGGGTTTATTTGTCTATGTGTCACAAGCTCTCTGTTAAAAGAAGAAAAAATATATTTGATTCTGGCACTGTTGGTGAGCACTTTTCCTATGTGTTATTCATGATTGCCAATCATTTTGTTCCCTTTTCCCTTTATTTATATAGTGTATATTATGCATTAATTTATTTATTTATTATTTATATCAGTTACTGCACCAAAGCTATTGGTCCAGACTGATATTCAAAGTAGGTCCTGTCATTTTTAGTACACAGAGGGCCTAAAGTGGCCATACATCAGTTGCACCGCCACAATACTACGAGTGCATCTGAAATTCACTGCTGTCTCTTCAGGAGCCAATTCGGGTGAAATTTTGAAGGAATTCGGAGCATTCAGAGGAAACCCCCTCAAAGGAAACAATAATATGATAAAACCTTGGAAAATCATGTTTTGCTGAAACAAGGCCGCACCATGCATGTTTAACCAATTAGCATTCTATGTTATTATAGATCAGGAACAAAATATCTGTTGTATTTTTCAAGCTCTTTTCCACACTGGAACAATGTAAAAACAAAACAAGCATTTCTGAATCCATAATCCCCATTAACTTGCATTGCATTTATTTAAATTTTCAGGGATTATCAATTCATATGGTGGTAGAGCTTGGCACTGCTGAGCTCTAACACCCCAGAGTAGAGGATGGAGTTTGCTTATAGTAGTCAAGCCCATTCTAAAGAACTGACATTCATCTGCTTTGATAAATGAATCTGCTTGTTGAATACTGACAGGCATGAAAATAAATTTTACACCACTTTCCACCTCCCAAGGGACTTTAATTCTGTTTTTGAACATTAGGATGCCAATACCTATGTCCCTGTTCTATTATAAAATAATAGTCTCAGGGAAAACGCATGCACAGATTAATTTTCCCAAATGTTGCACATGCACATTACTGTCATAAGAATTCCTTGTTTAGAGATGATGCTCAGGTCACATGACGGAAACGGAAACATTGCATCTAACTTCCATAGTGACGTAATCTCTTGGAATGCTCCCTGCTTGCTTCAATACAGATTGGGTTTGTCTTGATGTTTGATTGAGTGCAGGACATTTTTATTGTGCAGCAGACGCATTTCATTCCAGTTGAAGGGGGAAGTGACATGCATGAAATGAAAATGGAGGCCCTAGCTTGAAGACAAATGAGGGCAGAAAAAGAGGTGAAAGAAGGAGAATTGAGAAATTCAGTATTGGCGTTACAGAAGGTTGTTGGTATAACAAAATGGCAAAGGATTGTATTTCTCTATTTTCTTCTAATTTAATAAATGCGGTAGCATTCAAATTTTTGGGAATCTTTCAGGATTTCCCCATTTGAATTTTCAGAAAGCAGTCCCTTTCTCAGACTTAATGTATAGATTTTAATTCATCTTAGAACCATCTCTTCACTTTTTTCCCTGTATTCCTTGCTACAAATTGTGCTGGCACTGCCTCAGCTTCTACAATCCCAGGTTCGTGTTTACACAGTGTAGAAACTGCTCACCCGAATAAGACAGAACAAATACACATCACGGATTAAAATGAGTTCTTAATCCCTCTCTACTTACTTTGGTTTCCTTAGTGCACTTATTCAGAGTAGCACACCCACATCGAGGTGCCTGTAATATGGCTTGAAGAATGGAATTACCGAACAAGGAATTGAGTTGTTTCATGGTGATTGCAGACCCACAACTTACATCTTCCTTTGCTACCGTTTTCGTGGAGATTTTAAGATGAGGTGCATGATTTTTAAAGGTCAAGTCCAATAAAAGATCACTTGTGCTGAAGTATGTCAAGACAGATAAGGTCACACTTTCCTCTCCAGTTTCACTTTAAGGAGTCCTTACAGTACATCGATGTTCTTGTCAGTCTCACTAAAATAAGCAGATGAAATGGATATCGTCTTTTGTACAAGAAGGCCATAAATCTTGCAGCGCATTTCCATACAGTTAAACAAACCAGTAGCATCCGTGTTCCCATCTTTTTAATCTCCTCATCTGTCGTGCTGTATTTTTCCTTTTTTCAAATTAAGCAAGAATAACATTGGCTAGTTATCTGTAAAGCCAAATAGATCAGTCCTGAGTGAATACATTTTCATTAGCAACACATTTATCAACATGCTTTCTGCTTTAAAAATACCACACATCAAAGCTGCAAAGAAATATAAAGCCATTATATATTATATGGTATGCAAAAATGGAAATGGGGTTATGCGCCATTTTTTTATTAGACTAATGAGTTTTGGTCATATCCTATATTTGTATATGTTTGCTGTAGAAATCAGTTAATACATCTCACCTTTAACTGGTAATTAACTGGCAAGATGGGAAAAACCCACTGCTTGATTCATTTAGCTAGGTTATTCTGTTAGATCTATCTTTTTGAATGAAACATAGGGAGAAGCCAACTAGTATCTCTAACGGATGGTGAAACTAATGAAATAAAATACTGAGAACAGATCCTTTAATCCAGGTCTTGGCTACAGCAAAGGTTCATCAGGCCTAGACTAAAGATGGCCGGAGAGCAACAAGGTTGAAAAACATTATGTAATAAATTGCTAGTGATAGCATGCTCAAGCACAAAGTTGGGTGCACACACATTCTGACATGCTGTTGTGAACCAATGGCCAAAAAGTGTGAACCTCTCCTCACACTTTCTGTATATTGGACACCTAGATGGAAGTGCACACTAGCACTAGTCAAGCTTCTCTGACTAATTTGCACAAGTGCACAGGTCTTCCAGGCCCCCTACCCAGCTGAAAAAATATTGAACTAAGTAGCAGTCATTGAAGAAGCCTGTGTACTTGTACAAAACTACACATTTATGGGGGGGGGGCTTCTTTGCTCCCCTTTTACTGTTGGGGAAGATGATGTTGCAGCTTGAGGACCTTTTGCAAAAATGGACCCAAGAGTTTGTTTTACGTGCTGGCTGTTCCAGCCTGGGATTATAGCATGTGAAGAGCATGGGAAGAACTGTATCTCTCATTTGGCAGTATTTTTTTTACTCTCCCATATTTGAATAAGCCAGGAGGTCTTAGCCCCATACATACCCTAAATCACCCTGCTAACCCATATAGCCACCAACTAAACTCTTTGTTTTCTTAGTGTAAACACAGTTATTTTGGTTACCATCATCCTGTTTCTCAGATAAATGGTTTTTACCCACAACTTAGAGCTAGATGAATTTTAAGTGCACATTCTGAAATTTTCCAAATGTTTAAGACTATTGCTGTTTTGTAGTTGTAATGCAATCTCATATATCCATTTGTGAGCTATTGTATCTTAATATGTATTTTTCTAGAACAAATAAGCTAAGAATCCATTCACTCTACATCTTGACATCAGTTTATTTTCTTTCATGAGTATCAAAGGGAATGTGACATTGGCACTGCCATCTTCCTGTGCATGCTAATGAATAAATAACACAGAATAGTGTAACTAATGTGTTATTTTAAGTGCTTACAATCCTTGTTGCATCTGTGATTAGCACTGAAGCCAATCAGGTGCTATAGGAAGGGATCATTCAGAAAAATTATAATTCTATTTATGTCCGTAGGTCTGAATAGATAATATAAAATCAGATGCTGCTGTCTAGATCATTCTCTGCTGCATGTTTAGCACTTAAACACTGGGAAAGTATAGCTGACATCTTGCACCACTGACTTGAAAAACTGTTGGATGTCAGCAAGAAATGGTATTTAACAGCACAGGGCTTTATAACTCGATGCCTGGATCAGTCCTGAGAAAGGGTTTAATTGACCCTGAAATGCTGATTTATTGAAGAGATTGGAGTGGTGGTTTTGTTCTATTTGAGGATCATAACTAAGACTTCTATAATCCTGTCAGTAAATAAAAGGCTGTATCAACAAACACTGCAACTTAGTGACTGCTCCTAATAATGAACACAGGTGAAACCCATCTTTTACAGGTTGCGTGTAGGACTTGCAGATGCAGATATGGGTGCAGGTTTCAAAAACAGTAGATTTTACACCTTTATTCTTTCAGTTTTTTTTTTTTTTTGCTACCCCCACCACTTGATGATGTCAATGGTTTGTGACAATGGCACTTCCGGCAGTTGAGCATTTGTTTGTCAGAGCAGGTCCAAGTGTGTGAAAATGTGTTGGGGTGGGGCAATGATGATGAGGATTGACCAGGATTGGACAGATGAGGAATGACAGAAGCTGAATTTTGTTTAGGTTGCAGAACTTGGATTGTAATTTGCTAAGATGAAGAGCACAGCAAGACTGCAGTAGTTTTTCTGTTTTTCTTTGTGTGTGTATATATATATATATATATATATTTAAGATTTATATATACATATATATATATATTTTATTTTTTTTTTCCTTATATGAGATAAAAAAAAATATTTTAAAAGGCCAGATTTATTAGTCCCAAGGAAGGTTTAAGGAAGATATAGGGTTTAAGGAGGTTGCATGCAGTAAGTAACCAGTTGAAACCTGTATGGAATGACTTTTGCAGTGCAAACTGCCTGTAAGATGGCTGGCAGTAACAAGCACTTCATGATTTGGTTCTCCTCACACAAATGACCTTGTGAAAGCCCAGTGCTTTTTAGACTTTGAAAAATGAGCTCTATAAAGTTGAACTGACAGGTACGTACACCGAAAAGAGATCCGGTTGGTGTTTTAAATAGTTTCGGAGTCCGTGCTAGAAATGCATGGTTTTTTAGTTTGGCCTTATAAATTACATTTTCAGTTGACTATTTCAGCATCTCTCTCTGCTGAGTTACAGCAGCTTCTTTCTCTAAACCATTTTCCACTGACCTCATTTAAAGGGGAAAATATAGCTGTCATTCCTTTCCTTAATTTTTCTTTACCTTTAATAGATTGTAAAGCATGCTTTGGGAGATATTTCTCATGGTGTGAAAATACAGTTCACTACCATTCACCTGAAGGGAACTGTTTTTAGGGACACATTCATCATAGAATGTACTCCGTTTTCAACCTTTGATAAATATATTGTTAAAATCCAACAACAATGAAGAGAGAGCTGTGAAAATTCCCTCTGGAGAACCGTGGCAGGCTCCTTATTTACATTTGATAAATATGCCCCATGAGTTGGAGCTTCTATATTGTTTGCATCAGTTGAGGCATTTACTAACGAACTGGAAGAGTAGTAGCTCCAAATTATTTATGGCCTTCGATGTCTGTGGAGGATAGCAGAATGGCACACATATGCCTAAATGAAGATAATGAAAGATGGAGCATTTTAACCTACTCATTCTTGCCCCAGAATTCCCCTTCACCTTTTGCACCTGTTTTCACTGGATTCTTCTGACTTGGCTCACTCTGTAGCTATAGTGGGGCAGTACACACTGGATTACAGCTGTGCATGTGCTGACCAGAGCATCCTAGAAATGTACATACAGTAATACAGTGTTATTTCCAGAAGTCCAACATTGTGCGTAACACCAAATATGGATACAAATTAGTGTGTGCTTTGGAAGGAATGCATATTGGTAGAAGTCAAACTGCCCTCAAGTTTGTGTCCAGTTTGCAGTTTCATTTGTAAATAAGCTCTATGAAGTGTAAAAGGTGCCTTTTTTGAAAAACACGCTGCAACCAATTAGATATTTTTTTTTAGCAGCCAGCATGTGACTCTTCTCAGATGGAGTGTTTTTTTTTTTAAAACTGATATCATTTCAGCCTGAAATATCAATATTGCCATTTGCATAGCCTTTCTACCAAACCAACTTCATGGGCTTTAGCTTTATTAGTTGTTGGACAAAGAGTCTTTGGCATAGACTTCAGAGGCATAGTGCCCTGTTATTCCTCTGAAAAAGCCAATAAGGTAAAACGCCTTGACTGAGGACAAGTTGGGGAATAGGAACACTGGCATATATCCTTTCCGCAAAAAGTTCCAGGACTCATGGTGCTTTTTTGGTATTATTAACCCTTTTAAGCTGATTTTGGCTGCCAACTTGGTCACTATTGAGCAAGGCCCCTATGTGATCCAGTTATTGAATTAGGACGCAAACATATGAATTAGGCCAATTTGGTTCACCAAATGGGTGGCAGCTTGGGAAATGCTCCACTTATTTTGCATCTTCCTATTAAGCTGGCATCCGTGTAGCTTTCACCCCTAACCGACTATATAGTATAAATGGGAAAAAAATGAAATAATTTACTTTTACCATTTAAAGCCATAGCCAGAACTTTTATTATCAGAGTGATAGCAATGACCGCCAGCACATAGTTGTTTCATTAACATCACATCATGGCTGGCAGAGAGAGCTGAAATTTGTATTGGCAGCAGCATTGCATTAGCTGTTATATGTCATTGCCAAGGCAATGCAGATGCCAATACACATTTTTCATCTCTCTGCCTCTCTGCTATAAAATAATTTTAAATGAATCCGCATCCAGTAATTTAATCATTGGAGCCATTGCCAGTGCATGAAACTGAGAGGTATCTCATAGGTGCTATAAGGGGTATGGATAAAGCTGAGCCTGCACCTACATGATTTGACATCTTAAAGGACAAGGAAAGGCTAATTCATGGGTGGATTAGTGCCTACAAATAAAGATATACTTTCTGGAGCACAGGAAACTGGGTTTTTACAGTGCTGTGTTCATGAGGGGCAGGAGGTACATAGGCTTCCTGAATAAGGACTAAGGAGTGCAATTTGTGCCCCTTAGTGTTCTAGTACTCCAGGTCCCCTGGTCGATGCAGTGTTGCTGGAATTATGGGGGAAAACACTGCATTATGAGTAAAAAAGCAAGACAACTTGCAGCTGAAATTGCAATTCTGCTCTCTGCACTTGAGTGGTAATATGAGGAGCAAGGGCTGTGCTAGAGGTAGGCAGAAGAGGCACGTGCATAGGGCACAACAGTAGGAGGGCCCTAGGCATGTATCTCTTCTGTTGCCTACCCATAGTCGAGGTGCCTGTCCCGCAACGGCCTACGTCCCCATGCTCCTCATCAATGCATGTGCATGTGGATGCTTATGAGCTTACATTGTGGGGGGAGCCAGCCAGGCACCCTAGGCTGGCCCAGCACTGTAAGGGGCAGTACCACCTGAGGCACTTACCTTGCCTCATGATAATGGCAATATATTTTAGTGTAAGTCATTGTGCATAGTTAATATCTAAAAGTATTAAAATTAATTTTTATTCCTACTATTGAGGCCTAATTAGGAGCCTGCCCTTGGTCATTCTTCCTTGGTTGGGATAATAGATACTGCTCTGTTAAGCTTATTCATATCCAGATTATTGCCAGTGAGCATAGATTCCCAGATCGGACCCTCTGATCTGAGCCCCAGATCTAAGGTATACATATTTAATATTTCTTTCCTGAATAGTCCTTTAATAACTGCAGTGCGTCGGCTACAAGTTTGCTCAGGTCTAGTGACCAGTAACAAACCATTTGCTTTCTAATAGCTGACCAGCAAATTCTACCTGCAGATTGGTTGCTCTGGGGTAAAAGAGACATTTTACTATTTTAGTTTGATTCCTCTTTTGTGTCTTATTAAGCATTCAAAAAAGAGAGAAAATAGATCTTTGGTCATTGCTTACGTAACCCTCTTCCTACCATCATAAATGCCCCTTTAGGTGTTCTCACATAGAACACAATATAGCAATTCATCTCTTCTTTATGACTTGAAATAGTTTTTATTACCTTGAGCTGATATTTATGGTTATAAGTGGTTTACATAAGCATTTCTTTGGAACAGATAGACAATGTAATTCGGCACACTGCTGGTGTGTTATGAGTAGAAAATTTTATTTTTACTTCTAAATGGATGAAAATGAGTAGTGTGCAGCTTGCCACTCTTCAGCTTATTTTAAATTATTGCTCCTGTTGGGAGAAGCATCTCTATACTAGCTACCCTCGGTGTTAGTGGGGACATGATTTGGGAAACCTTAGATGATATCAAAAAGAAAAAGATTTATGATGAGAACAAACCTTTTGTTCTTACCTTTCTGATTTTTCTACAGCTAGCGATATATATGAAGCAATCGGCAACACCTCAGCTATGAATTGGCTAGCCCCCCTTTTTCCTTTATATACAATGTCTTTTTTTATTAATCCTTACTTTTTCTGATTAGATATAGAACTATGTATTCAAATGTGTATTCTTCTAACATCTCATAAACTATAAAAGGCTAATGTTGTTGATAAACAGGGGAATATTCCCTCTTGTAATAGAGGGAACAGTTAAATTGTTTAAGAATTCAGGGCTGTCACTGGCCAGTAAGAACATCTGTACTTGTGTCAGTATGTGTTTGCTGGGAGTGTTACTTATAGGGACCTCTATTTTTGGATTTAAAAAATAAACATGCTTTTGCATATTGTTTTAATTAAAACATATCTGTGGTTTTTGTTATTTCTTGCTTTAAACCGGGCAAAATAAGCAGGGCAAAATTTGAAAATGTAACCAGTCACATTTTACTTCCTGGCTCCAAATAGCAAAGTCAAGGAAGGGATTGTTTATACAGATGGTTCTCATTGGATTGCTGATTGTGTTTAAAAAAAACCCACAAACATTTCTCGACATGGTGCAGTCATGTGTTCCACAGAGGATGCTTAGGTGGAAACCAGCAAACTGAAAAAACAAAAAAGTACTTATAAGTGGGAATTCCAATTCCACTGGAGTGCTTGACACAATGGTAAGACCTAATTACTAAAAGGGAAACTGCCAAATATTGATCTCTGAAGAGGGCAAGTATCTCTATGGTAATGACTTGTCACTTCTTGCAAGCATCCCCAGTTTTGTACATAGCTTACACAGCCCCTTCAAACTCCTGATAGAGTACTTAGCAATGACTGGGCTAACAACTTCTTCTCTTCCAGACTTTAATTGTTTTGCATTTACTGAGCAATGAGAAGCAGAAATACTGTACTTTTTCAGCTGCCACTTATCACAAGCCTTAGAATTAGTTGAACTACAGTTCCCTTTATATATATCTTGGCCTTCTATCAAACCAGGAACACTTTTTAGGTATGCCAAAAGATAACAGGGTCTTGCATTTCACTCAGTTCCTTGGCCATTCAGCACATGTTAAAGACTCATTTGGGGCATGAGTGCCTAACCTTTCATACAGAATCAGGTTTTTTTTCTATGGCATTGGAGGCCCATGTCTAAATTGTTGCCTCCTTAAACCACTTGCTAACAGTTAGAGATGTTTCACAATATTTCTTCAAGCTGTAAATGATTTATTACTACATTTGCTTGAATATGTTGGTACGGTCTCAATGCATATTTTATTATGTGTAAAGGAATACCGTCATGGGAAAAAAATGTTTGTTTTTTTTTCAAAATGCATAAGTTAATAGAGCTTCTCCATCAGAATCCCACATTGAAATCTGTTTTTCAAAAGTGCAAACAGATTTTTTTTATAGCAACTTCCTGACACCTTGCTAAGGGCGAAGCATGGTACTACTTAGAAGTAGCTACTTGTCACAGCCAGAAAATAGCCTGCCATAGACAATACTGATAATTGCCTCTGCTAAAACACACGTAGAGACAGTTATCAGTCAACGATCAGCATTGTCTATTTTTATAGCTGTGACAAGTAGCTGCTACTAGTAGTTCTGTGTGTCTTCACCTTATAAATGGTAGATATCAGTATAGCACTCAATAGTAAGAAATCCAAGTCCAGCTTGGGACTCCTCCAGTTACATGGGAGTAGGAGAAACAATAGGTTACCTGAAAGCAGTTCTGATGTGTAGTGCTGGCTCCTTCTGAAAGCTCAGACTCAGGCACTGAGATGGCTGCCTACACACCAATATTACAACTAAAAAAAATGCATTTGTTGGTTTGAAAACAAAACAAAATTTTAAATGGTACAGTAAATAATTTGATATGTAAGTGTAATTTAAAAAATAAATAATGACAGAATCCCTTTAAAATAACATTATTGGCCCACAATGTAAGAGTTCCCTGAAGGGAGTGCAAATAGTTGTGCCCATCTACATATGCTTCACTGGCAGTTCCTGCAATCAGTATGTGTATTGATTGCTGATGGATGCAATTTTGCATCCATGAGTTGTCTAGCTCTTGCAACTGACAATAAGTAAACAAGGTCTACAGATCTCTTCTTCTCTTCCCTTTTATCCTTCCTTTTCCACAATTTTTTTCTCTTATGCTCATTTTTTCCTATATACTCTTTTGACATCCTCTAGTCACATGATTTGTAAAGCACTTTTATTGTTACCTGGTACCCATCATTTTTTAATATTTTTCTGGTTACTCATGGTCTGTTTAGACAGGTAAGGATTTAAAATATTAGTATAGATAATAATCACAAATAATTATTGCTCTTCCACATCATGCTCAAGGCCCATCTGCTGTTGTGAATTTCTGCTGGCTCAACGCATGGAAGCTTTTAATTCCATTCCATTGTAAGTCTAAAGATGCCCCTACCATGATGATAATGGATATTTTATAGGTTTAAGGAGTTCTCTGCTTAAACAGTCGAGCAGAGAACAAACTATGCTGTGGTTTGGTTGTCCTATACTGTATTATACAAATACAAACATTACATAGCATAAATGGTTTAACTTGGTATTACTTACTGAATACATACATATCTATTTCCTGTGGTTGCTCCTCCTATAAACATTAGATTGTATGTTTAATAAAGTATCCTGTAGTAAAATCAAATTTAAATGTTGGCCATGTGACAAAATAAGCACCTAGTCTCAAATAATGAAATAAATGCCTTTTGTAACCCATTTTACTATACACATTTGCTCATAGCCAGCTCCCCATATTTATGCATACTGCATTGATATTTGTGTTTGCAATATCTAGCAGAGATAAAAATTAAATGCTGAATAATGTGTTGCTCAAAAAATTATTTTAACAAAGCAACTGAAAAAATACAGCATTATTTGTCTTCCGAGAATTGTATGTTAATTAAACCAGAGATCATTGGTCTTCACACCACTACACGCTGTTCCTTATGGCTTGCTGTTGGGATTTAAACTCCTGAGGGAGTTCTGACCATTCATTCTCAGTGATTTTATCCAGTTCCATGAGATTTCTTGATTGAAATGGCCAGTTAAGAACATTGATTCTGCTCTCATTGTCTCTTTTGGTGCCTTAGAACCTCTGTTGTACTGGAAAGTCTGTTTTTGAACCCAGGTTAAGTGTTCCTTACCTGCTTGCAAGCGATCCTATTCCTTTTGGGAAGGAAGTACAGTGAACATTGAAAAAGCCAGCTTTTTGTTAAAACTTGGCTTTTCACTCTAGTACGCACACTAGACACAAAGGCAAATGACGCAAAAACAGAAGAAGGAAGAGGATACTCACTCACATGTACACCGGGCCAGTAGAGTTTTTTGCTAATGGGAGCACTGGCCCAGGTTAAAATTTAAGTGATTACAATCACTCAGGGTGCCTAACATTTTTAAATGGAGTATTTGCCAAGTGCAAGGGGCAAATGAAACAAACACAGAAATGAAAAGGACTTCTCGTTGGCCCAGTCAGAGCTGCCATAAAAATGCATGGCACAACTCTATTTTATAATGATTTCCATTTCTTACCTGCCATCCAGTTGAGTAACCATTTGTCCACAATCCTTTTGGCTATTATCCAGAATTTTTGGGTCCTGGGGTTTTCCAACTTCCAATAGGATTGTTTTACCTCCAAAAAGGATTATTTATATCTTGGTTAGGATCAAGTACAAACTACTGTTCTATTATTACAGAAAAAAAGGAAATATGTTTTTGAATGTTAAATTATTTTATTTAAGCGGAGTCTATGGGGGTGACCTTTCATTTTGTTTTAAGATTTCTGGATTACAGGTTTCCAGATAAATATAGATAAATGGAGGGCACTCACTTCACAGTCAAAGATACAATATAGGTGTTTGGTGCAAAAAAACCCAAACTTGTACCCCCATATAGGGTACCAAGGACATTAATTTTAAATACAATAAGGGTTTGCACACAAAAAACACAAGTGCAGTGTTTGTATTAAAAAAATAGTTACCCTTGATATAACATACAGAAAGTTTAACAACAATCAATTTTGATTATAAAATTACAGAAACTAACACATAGGGGCTGATTTACTTAGCCACGAATGGGTCGAATGGAGTCCGATTGCGTTTTTTTCGTAATGATAGGTATTTTGCGATTTTTTCGTATGTTTTGCGATTTTTTCGGATTCTTTACGAATTTTTCGTTACCAATACGATTTTTGCGTAAAAACGCGAGTTTTCCTATCCATTACGAAAGTTGCGCATTTTTCGTAGCGTTAAAACTTACGCGAAAAGTTGCGCATTTTTCGTAGCGTTAAGTTTTAACGCTACGAAAAATGCGCAACTTTTCGCGTAAGTTTTAACGCTACGAAAAATGCGCAACTTTTTACGCAACTTTCGTAATGGATACGAAAAACTCGTGTTTTTACGCAAAAATCGTATTGGTAACGAAAAATTCGTAAAGAATCCGAAAAAATCGCAAAACATACGAAAAAATCGCGAAATGTTCGTTTTCAAGTCGGAACTTTTCCAATTCGGGTCGGATTCGTGGGTTAGTAAATCAGCCCCATAAAGTTGTAGAGTAATACATACCACAAAAATGTGCACAGGCAAAAAGAGACACACAGGTAAGCGGATACACTTGCCAAAGATGAGAATTACCCCAACGTTTCGGCAGAAAGTCTTTCTCAAGGGGAATCCAGATAACGGATTCCATACCTTCACCTTTCATAAATATCTTCAGTAATCAGCTATATATAACTATACATGTGTAGTCCTATATAAAAAATATTTACAGAATGCATTTATTCAGAGAAATTGGACGTGCCATTATACAGTTCCTATATGAAAACCTCTTTTTGATTACATGGGTCAATATAAAACATATGAAATAATAAAGTTTACAGGAGATCATTAAAAAATATATTGTTTTATGTAGTGCCAGCATGGTGAGGGATATCATTTTTTTGAGATAACAGATCTGAAAAATATCAACTCCAAGGAATCTGGCGTTTAGATATCTTCTGCTGTTCTTGATCAAAATATTGTGGGAATGAAAATAATGTTGATTATTCAGCAGAAGTTAACTCCAAGCTAGTTTTCAGAGCTGGATGCAATGTTCACAATAGCCTATTGATTTTGGAATTGTGTGCACTGTCTTTCACAGCAAGGGATCGTTGTAAATGGCTAATCAATACTTCTTAATCTTTTTTCCTCTCAACTCCCTTTCACTGTCTTTACCCAGGTCTACAAACCCCTAGTCAATCTAATTGTAAACGTTATTGTCTCTACATCCAGGAAAGGTTCAACTCTGTACAGATAACAGGGCTTCGGCAGGTTTCATGGTTATCTTGGTATTTAGCCCTCACATTCTTATTTTATCTGTAGGATGTCAGTGAGGTGCTACCACCATTTCCTAACAAGCATACCAACTCAATAATTTTTTATATTTTGGTTTAAATTAGCATTACATGCATAGTATCATCAATAGGAATTGTAAGAATTAAAAACCAACAATGGGGTTTCTTGGCTGAATAAAGAAATTATGGTAGCAGGCCTAGTGCTGACAAAGTTTTTTTGCAGGATGTGATCACTTATTAGAAATGTATGGGTTTGTTTTCGATAGTGTTCACAATGCATTCAGGAGTATTCAGTCCAGATCTGGAGTTCTGGTTACTGTTTAGTCAGTACATCTTCATGCTAGCTAATGTTAATATAATGTTACATAATGTAAAAGTTCTCTTTAGCCATATATTCAGGCCAGACAATGAAGGGCTGCTTCTATCAATTTTTGATCAGTAAACAACAAGCAATAAGGACTTGGGCCCCCAAGAACAGACACAAATATCAGGCCAGTAAGCTCTTCTGCTGATAGCGCTTCACTTTTAAATTATTTTTAAAACATTCAGTATGGATCCATTGCCCCATTTTTGTTGTTTCTCTCCATATCTTGTGTTTTTTTTTGATAAATTTGGTGGATTGAGAGGAGAATAACTGTACTAGTTTAAACCACAGGTACATGTGTGAGGGCTATGTGTGAGTGGGAAAGTTGCTTAGCGCATTAAGAGCAGGGAAGCCTAGTTTGATTCATCTGTCAACTCCTTGGGGAGATGCCTGAAGATGCATTAAGCTGTGTGAACACTTTCCAGTGAGTAATCACACTCCCAATTCCTGTAACAGCCCCCAGAGTGCAAAAATATGTTTCCTCTTAAGGTATTACAGAGCATTTAACTTACTGGAGTGGGTTCTGCTCATAGTTTGTCTGTTCTTCATGACCTTGAATTTTTTAGGAGGAAACAGATTGCATGCTCTGTGCACCAGTTTCTAGTAGAGCATCATATGAATTTGTTGCAGCATTTGATTCAGATTAGTTGTAAAATGAGACTGAAATACTATCCACTCTGGTTTGATGAACATAGTGCTTTGCCAAACATTTAATGTTTAAATACAATACAATAATTGACATTTTAATTGATATACACAGCATGTATTGATATCCAGCCTGAAAGCATTATAAACAATAATCTACTCTAGCTAATTTATTTTCCCAACACGTGTCAAAAACTATTGCTTGGAAGTCATTCCATGTGCTTTCCATTTACAAACCGCCTTAACGTGCCACACCCACCACTTTGGCTCAACACTTTGGCTCAAGTGCAGCCCCAACGTCAATTTCTTGGCTTTGCTATAACCTTCTTATGGAATGTCAGGGGCAGATTAACTATTAGGCATACCTAGGCTATCGCCTGGGGACACATGTGACCAGGGGGGTCCATGTAGCGTTTTTAAATTATTATTTTTCAGCTCTACTTATTGTTTTATTTATTATTATTTGTGCTGATGTGTGTGTCTGTGCCCAAGTTTCAGCCAAGCTCTCAGCTCTCTATGCCGTGTTGTGTCGGGTTCAGCACATGCCAGTGACATCACCGGTATGAACCCAACACGGCATGGAGAGCTGAGAGCTTGCATAGTCGCACCACGACAGGAGGGTAATCCGTACATGATGGCAGCTGTCTGCTAGAGAAATAAAGCACTGTTCCAATGTAGCAATTAAGGCACCCCTCTATACACTGGCAGTCCTGTCATTCCCAGCCCACCCCTGTTCCATCAAAGTTAATAACAACAAGTGGGTGGGGGGGGAGAGAAAAGAGATACACATATTCCTGCAGTGGCATTGCGGTTTTCAAGGGGGGCCTGTACAATGTGTATCCTAGGGGCCCCACAAATCATGTGTGAAGATACACAGAGCTACTAGTAGCAGCTACTTTTTCACAGCTACTAAATTCCAGAAAATACCCTGCCATAGACAATACTGATAATTACCTCTGCTAAAAAACATATAGAGACAATTATCAGTAAATGATCAGCATTGTCTATTTTAGCAGTCACAACAAGTAGCTGCTACTAGTAGCTCCATGTGTCTTCATCCTTAAACTGCATTCAGCTGCCCTACAAGTTGTGATGGAGCTGTCTGGAAAGCTGCCCACCCTCTTTTTCCCACCCACTAAAAGACATTATCAGCTCTACTTAAGACTCCTAATCATCTTCATCAACTTCTTGTTAGTAACCTTCATGTGAGTATGGGGCAGTTTGCTATTCACTGGGCTACGTGTGTTTCTGTACCATTATACACATACATAGATAGGAAAATGAGGTATTAACCTGAATGTTTGGAACCTGGGTTTTCCAGAAAAGGGATCTTTCTGTAATTTGGATCACCATACCTTAAATCTGCTAAAAAAACGTTTTAAGATTAAATAAACCCAATAGGATTGTTTTGCCTCCGATAAGGATACATTATTAATTAATCAAGTACAAGGTACTGTTTTATTATTACAGAGAATAAAAAAAGCATTTTTAAAAATTAAAATTATTTACTTTAAATGGGCTTTATGGAGGGTGGTAATTCTGAGCTTTATGGCTAATGGGTTTCCGGATAAGAAATGCCATACCTGTATTTAACTCTGTAGGGATAAAATATATCTTGCAATCTATTGGCATTCCATTGGTGTCCTGTCTAGGGCTATACCAGGAAATGTTCCTGTGCTGCCCACCTCTTTCTCCTTCTGTATGCAGTACAGGTATGGCTCCTGTTATCCAGAATGCTCGGGGCCTGGGATTTTCCAGATAAGGGATCTTTCCGTAATTTGGATCTCCATAACTTAAGTCTGCTAAAAATCAATTAAATAATGAATAAAAGCAATAGGCTTGTTTTGCCTCCAATAAGGATTAATTATATCTTAGTTTGGATCAAGTACAGGTACTGTTTTATTATTACAGAGAAAAAGGAAATCATTTTATAAAATTAAAATTATTTGCTTGTAATGGAGTCTATGGGAGATGGCCTTTCTGTAATTCGGAACTTTCTGGATAATGGGTTTCCGGATAAGGGATTCCATACCTGTACAAAGTACTGCCAAATGCCACAGCTCTGCATACAGAGTCAGATGCAACACTTTTTACCCTTGCTCCATCTTTTACACTGAAAATTACAAATAAATGTTATCTTAGTGAAAACCTCAGAAACTCTGAATCCATAATCCACACCAACAAGCATACATATCTTAAGAACACAGTTTTTTTAACCATTGATCAATTAGCCTTATTAAATTTCATTGATTTTATTCCATTCTGCCTTCACCCTGACATATGTTACTCATAGTGAAAAAGGCACAAAAATAGCCTGAGCATGAACCCACCAACTAATGTAATGAAGAAGAGGCAAGAGGTACTCACATAGTAAAATTATGTAGAAATAAAGACTTCTTAGAAGAAGCCTTCTTTCCCAGTCACAAAAATGGGCCTTAGGGCATTATGGGTCAACAGTCAGAATATCTGCCCAGTCATGATAATAAATAGCTTTCCGTCTGCATTCAATCACAAGGAGCTCTAGGCTGCCTGGACATTTTTATTCATTCTCCTGTTCATCATAGCAGCTCATTTTTCAGTGCGAGGAGAACAAGAAATGCAATTTTCATTTACAGCATCATAAATATTTTCATTTGTCTATATATTTTCTCTCTCTCTTTCTCTGTCTTTTCAGTCTCTTCCTCTCTCTCTCTCTTTTTGTTTTTCTATTTAGATTTAGGCAAGCCTGGTCCAACCTCCCTGGCTGGCTAGATCACCTTATAAATTTCATCCTGTGATTTAGAAACATGGTAATCGATTTGTCTGTAACTAGTTCCATACCCATGACATTGAATCAGGAGCCACGTGCAGAAGAACAGCTCTGAATCGCAGCCAGTTCTTAGTTATTATGCAGAGCTAAATGAATTTTGCATTTCAAATGGATACAAATCAAACTGTGCTGGATTCATGCATCTTTGTCACTGCACCAAAAGGAACCTTGTTGCCCTAGGGACCAGCAGCCTTTGGTCTCACAGCTGTTGCAAAAGCTGAAAACCTCCATCAAGACTGGTTTTAAGGGCAAGGCAGCACATACATCCTCAAATGAGCCAAGGGAAAAAGGTTGAATTTCATGGACACATATTCAGCATCAACTATGTTATCCAGAAAGTTCCAAATTAAAAGAAGGCCATCTCCCATAGACTCTATTATAATCAAATTATTAAAAAGTAATAATAAAACAGTACCCTGTACTTGATGGTAATTAAGCAATAATTAACACTTATAGGAGGTGAAACAATCCCATCAGGTTTAAATAAATGTTTAAATTATTTTTTTGTAGACTTAAGGTATGGAGATCCAAATTACAAAAAGTTTTCTTATCCAGAAAAGTTATTGAACATTCTGGATAACATGTCCTATACCTGTACTATGTAACTACTGTAAGTATGTAGAAATACAAAAGACAAGTATTTTCATGCCGTAAAAGTCATTAGCGGAATGTCTAAAGTGCAGTTCACCTTACAAATTACATTTTTAAATGGTGCAAACTAGTAGTAGTAAGAGAATGCCTGTGGGTCCTACATGCAAATGGAGCCCTGTGCTAATGAACACTTGCTTCATCTGGAGCTTCTCTAGTTATAGACCCTCCAACTGCTCCATCCCCAATTTTCTCCAGAAAAGTCTTTGTGCATATGCCACCTCCCCCACTGGCTACATCGCCCCACCATGATTCTCTTTGACAGCAGGCAGGGTGATTTAAAAAAATCTTTCTTTTCAAAATATACATATTAATATATATATATACAGGAAAGTTTGGGATAGGGCCATCTCCGATAGACTCCATTATCCATTATAATGAAATTACTCAATTTTTCAAGGATAATACCCTTTTCTTTGTGATAATAAAACATAATTAATTAATTAATGCCAACTAAGTCATAATGTATCCTTGTCGGAGGAAGAACAATTGTATTTCATTTAATCAGTGTTTATGTGATTTTTTAGAAGGCTTTTGGTATTGAGATCCAAATTAAGACTTCAGGCCCTAAGCATTCTGGACAACAGGTCCCATACCTTAGGCATCCAAGGTCAACCCCCTAAATCTGCTGCCCTAGGCATCTGCTAAAAATATAGCCTTTGCACAAAGCTGACAATGCTAATAATATAAGTGAGTACAGAAAGCATCAAGCACATAAGGTATGCATTTTAATTCTTGTAATTTTGTGCCCAGTTCTACACCAATTGAAAATAAACATTTTCCTTTACATCATTTCCACTAGCCTACTCCTTTGCCCGGTGCTGTTTATTTCTAATCCTTGCCTTGGTTCCACCATTGGCCTGGCTAAGAATGTTACCTATGAATGGTTTAATACAAAGAGTTTTCTTTTCATTGATGCTCATCCAATTTCAGTTTTCTGCACAGAGTGGCCATGGAGCTGAAGGGCAGCCCTCAGTAGTGTTATACTTAGTAGGTATTGATTGTGTTGAAAAACAGAAACCCCAGTAGCATTCTGAGAAAATGGCAAATCTATATTTATTTGTTTTCAGATTGTTTTAGTGTAAGAAATATGATTAGTTTGCTGGTACATGCCGGGTAATAAGGAGAATGAGTGCTTCCAAACTGCATTTGTTAAAAACAGACTCTGGTTAAATAGTGGATAGCATACTCTTGTTAGTGGCTAACTATGCACCAACCTTACTCTTGTGTAGTGCCTTTTTATTGATCTATGGCAGGTTACAGCCCCATCTCTTTCTTCTGGGAACTGCAATTTTTTTTAGTGATTACTGATATTTTCCTAGGCTGAGTGGACATTCTGTAGTGGGCTTAACAGTTTATGTAACTGCTCTGCCATTTGCCATCCCTGAGGTCATCTGTGGGCTGACAATAGGCCAGGGCAAAATGTCCACTTGCTTTTAAAACTATTAACATCTATATGTTGTACCAACTGTCAACTTTGGTCACCATTGTTAACAGCTTAAGGCTGAGAATCAAACAACGTTAAAGCCAAGAAGTAGGGCCCTGCCCATAATAGTGAGAACTTTGAAATGTTCACACCATTATGGCCTATGCCATTTTTCCTGGGTTGAAGTTAAACTAGTATTCTCAGCATACTAGCATTTCCCCTTGTCAAGTCAGAATGAAGATCAGATGGCTCAAGTGTAGTGATCAAAGTGCAATTTCCAGTGCAACCAGCATGTTTTTTCCATAATGCACAATTCTTTTCCCTGAATTTCAGTGTTGTTGCAGTCAAAGGAGGACATTGCGTCAGACACAGTTGTGGCTGGTGCATCAATATTAACCCAAATGTACTTCCAGTTCGCTATATATCACGCAATTGTGCAACAAGTTTTCCAAGTTTGGTTGACGTAATTTCCGGTGTTCGACACAAAGGTGACATGTGCACCCAATTATTTAGTTGCAAGTGCGCTGTGCCTATTGACACACGGCGCTGGTAGAACCCTAAAGCTACTGCCTGGTCCAGAGGTGGTGCTGGCACCTTCAAGGTTCCTCTGCATCAATAGGTGCAACAGCTCTCTTTTTGGAGCTCGAGACAGGAAGGACCGAGCAGCACTGAGTGCAACTATACAGAAGTGCAGAGAATGACAATTACCTTTAATGAATGGGGTTTAACTTACAACTGAATGCAGGGAAATTTGGATGAACACAACTGCCATAGCGGACATAAATTACCCCTCAGTTTAAGATAGAAAGGGTATTTGCTCTTATGGAAAGGGTTTTAACTATAAAATGACCTTAGTAAAATACAATAATTTACATTTATGAGGTGTAACATAAATATATTTTAATCTAATCCTAGGTCACCTTGGCTGGTGGTACTTACACCTCTAACCAAGTTGCCAGAGCACAGAGAGACAGCTGTGCTGCTTATGAATATGCTGGTAGTAGAACTATCCTTCAGTAGACTGGAGTGCTAACATTTATAATTCAATCTGTGGAAGTATTGCATCAACCCCAGCCCAACATGACTATCTCTCTTTCCCCAATGGTGTTGGAGTGTCAGGAGTCATACTTATAGGTTGGGAGTGGCTAAGGAGTAGTTATTAAATTTGTGAGTGAATACAAATCCTTTCCATCTATGACCCCCCAATGGCAGATGTAATAAATAGCAATGGTTGCATGACCCTCATGCTGTCTGATCACATACTGTAAAGTGTGTAAATGTGTTGGCACTATATTAGAATTATAAATGAATATGTGGCATTGTAACGCCTACCTGGATTCTGCCTATGTACTATGATATTTGGAAGTGTCCTTTTAATGCAACCAGGTCTGGACTGGCAATCTGTCGATTGTCGCAAATGCCAGAGGCGCTGCTGTAAGATGTCATAGACAGGGACTATTTATTGGACCTGTGAGGGCTGTTTGGGCCTCTATATACTTAAAAATGCCAGGGATTATTTGAATCCTAGTCTGGTCCTGAGTGCAACCAACTGAATCTGAAGCTGGTTTGCTTAATGCTTGTTGTAGCTCTTAGATTCCTAAAATAACAGTTAAGATGTATGCTTATATAGTGCAGGGTTTAGAATGACATTGCTGCAAGTTTTATATTGTACCCTTTGCCTATTGATTCCATAGTAAATAGATAAGTGTTGTACAAAATTGCCTGCCTGTTTTGTGTTTTTGCTGATTTTACTGATGATGTAGTGTGTAATAATAGCCCTGGGCAGAATCAGAGATGCTGGAGAAACGACTGGCCTAGTGGACGGTTCCCTCCTGTAATCTCCCAGTATGGATGAATTAGCTGTCACTGTTAAGAGAAAGGCATGTGCTGATTGCATTCCCGCTTCCTGCAATTGCCTGATAATAATGGATAAGACATAGGCGTATCTCTAACAAATTAGAGGTATTTCTGTAATCACTATGTTTATGTGCACATCAGCACAATAGTCCCCTGACTGAGACCCAGGGAAATGGCCAATGAGGGAGGATTAGTACCCCTGATTAGCCAGTCCATCTGGCCAGTTGGTCGGTAGGGATAAATAAATCACAATCTAGCAGCCGCATTTTTATATGTTTTCCGTATTAGTGAGTTTGCCTAATTTAGATACTGTATGCCTGGGCAGCTACAAGCTTGATTACTCACAGCATTGCTGCCTGCTCGCCTGGATTTTAGGTCAGTGCTGTTATGCTGCTTCACCAGATCAGTATGTTATCGCATGTCACAATTATTGTATGCCCATTGTTGTTCCTTGCAGTGTCTAAGGTCTTTTCCATAGAATATAATATGTTGTGGTGTGTTTGTTTTACAATCTCTAAAAGTTTGTTCCACAATGATTATTATAAAAATGTAAATTTCATGTACTGATTTATCATTAACGACTAATTCTACTTTTTAAAATGTTTTATTTAAATCCTTTCTTTTTATGTTACCAAAGTAACAGAATGGAGCATTTCTGTGAGCAAGATGCCTGTTCATATGTGCCTATAAAACAGGCTCCGCAGAATAACATCTAATGTGCCCCATGATATGGCTGAATCAATAAAGCTAGAAAAGTCTAGACAGAAGGAAAGCCTTTTATCAAGTTCATCACATAATTATTATTCAAGCTTGGGACCAAGCCAACTGGGTGACACAAAAGAAAGATTAGGAAGTAATCAGAGCAGAAATACTGTTACCCTTGGCCTGTGCAGGATTAGGCATAGCATTAGTATAAAAGATATGTGTGTGTGTGTGTGTATATATATATATATATATATATATATATATATATATATATATATTTTTTTTTTTTTTTTTTTTTTTTTTAATTTATTTATTTTCTCCCAGACCAGCACACCCTTATATATGTAAAAGAACAGTTGGGAAGACAGCTTTCAATCTAATATTCCAAATAAATTTGTAGCATAGTATTTCCAGAGCCTTAGAAGTATCTGTAATATTTTTTAAAGGCAATTTGATCTGTGATGGAAAATAAAAATACTGTTGTGCTAAGGCTTTGATAGATGGGTGGCCATGTTAGTAGTGTTCAACCACCAGCGAAATGTTGTCTTGTCTATCTATAGTTGGAGTTTTATTTGGTCATGATCTATAGAAACGTTTCATTTGATGATATGCTTTGTGTATATTAACAATGTTAACATGTTTTTTTTTGTCCTGTCATGGCCTTTGTCTTGCTTATGCCTTTATCATCTAGACTATTTTTTAATATAACCATCTGTTTTTGTACCAGCATTTGTTTAAGGCCCCCTTGAATCATAACAAGGTTCCCAATATGTGACTAAATTGCTGTATCAGGAAGCTTTTTATTTTGGTCCAGGTCAGCCAGGCCACCAAACCTCAGCAGCGTATGTGCAGAGGGAACTGTTCTACTGTGCATCTGCTGACATGGACATTCAGGTACCCTCCTACCCTCCAGCTCTGCTGCTGGAATTAACTGGCAAGTAGCCGGCAGCAGCAGGGGAGTTTTCTTTTCTTGCAAATGTTACTTTATCATATAGGCACCTGAGAACCACCCCTCCAAATCTGCTGCCATATGCACAGGTTCTCAAGTGCCTATATGGTAAATGCAGCCCTGGATCGCTCATTCAGCTCTCATTCCAAGATGATCTCTAATGCAACAGTTAAGGCTTCAACCCAAACCTCACCCTAAGGCTAAGGGGCAGATTTATCAAGATGTGAGTTCAGAGCTTAATACATTAAAAACTCACCCACATTCATTCCTATGGGGTTTTTAAAAGCGTATTTATCAAAAACTTTCACCCACTGATAACTACACTTCTTAAAATCCCATAGGAATGAATGTATTAAGCTCTGAACTCACATCTTGATAAATCTGCCCCTAAGTGTCGACTAAGACCCATTCGTCTCAAATGTCACCCTAACTGGCCTTCAGTTTCAGCCTCCCCAGTCACTGCTCTTGGACCCCAAAGGGGGAACCACTGGTCAAGGTAATACTGGCTTCAAATGAGAGGCAAGTGTCCATATTACCAGGGATGAGGATAGGGGAGTATTCATTTTGTGCTAGTCTATTTTCTTCCCCCCCCCTCCTTGTTTGTTGAAACTATACTCCCAAGGCATGCAGTAGCTGTACAAATGTGACACATGCAGATTCTCATAAAATGCCTGTGTGAGATCCTGGCATGACGGAATATTGCCTTGTGTAATATAATAAGCCACAACAGACTCAGCAACTTTCTCTTACGACCAGTGTGAACTAGGGATGTAGGATTCACAGCTTTTCCAACTTCACAGCTCATATCTGAACCTATAATGGGTTATTACAAGTTGATTAACTCTGATGAGGCAAGGAGATAGATCATTAGTGTAGTATTTGACTTTGGATTGATACATTATAGTTTTTTTCCCCTACCATGAGAGGGTATTACTCTGTTGCTAACATTTTCCTTAGTAGTAGTTTTAGGCTTTGATTTTATAAACTGCTGTATGTTTTAGTACAAACAGGCAATGTGTATGGGACCCGCTATCCAGAATGCTTGCGACCTGGGGTTTTCTGGATTTATTATATCTTAGTTGGGATCAAGTACAAGGTACTGTTTTATTGTTACAGAAAAAAAGGAAAAATGTGAATTATTTGATTAAAGTGGAGTCTATGGGAGATGGCGTTTACGTAATTCGGAACTTTCTGGATAATGGGTTTCCGGATAAGGGGTCTGATACCTGTAGACAATTGTTGCAATCATTATACATTTTCTTAAGGAACAATGGTCCTGCCTTCCATGACTTGGTGAACATTCTTTAATCTATTTTATAAAGTACATTGTTGTGTTATGTCCTCTGGTTGTAAGATTAGTAATAACACAATGCCATAGAAACCAAATTGCTGGTCTGTTGGTGTTTGGTTGGGCCTATTAGGGCCTACCAGAGAACCTGACATCCAGGGCCCATTCTCACAAAAAATTATAAAAGAGCATGTTATAATAGTCAAAGGTTAGCTTGTTAAGTTCTTTATAGAACTTAAATATATGAAATGGCATGTACATGTTTGCATCAAGTGAATGTGTTGCAGCAAGTAAATGTGTTGGGTGAATGTGTTGGGTGAATGCATTTTCCCGACCTAGCTGGGAAGAAATGCATCTGGAAGATGGACAAGGGTTAAATTCCATATTTGCTGTCAACCAATTAAACATAATCCAACTGCATTATGAAATGACCCAGCTATGACTGGATTTCTTCCTCCTTTCTTTTATTATCATCATTCGTATATAATACTGATTAGATTCTGCACTGTACACAGGATAATTCTGGTCAGTGTATCATTGCTGGGAATATGGCGTTGTCAGAGTCAGATTAAGGGAAGCTGATATCAGAGTTGCCACCAGCAGTCAAGCTCTGGGGTCAGAGACCAAATATTCCTTCTCCTTGAGGCAGGGGCTAATACCCACCAAGACCTTTCTTGTAATGTAAAAACTGGATTGCCTGATCTTCAATGCTGAACTATCCAGAAGAATTGAGGCAGACACTGGGGCAATGGCTATTGGTAGTTGTGAATGTTATGAAAACTGCAGACTTATTAAAGAGTTTACGTTGCAGTTGGAGCTGTATAGTTGTCTGTTGTTGGAATAACTGACTGGTTAGGTTTTGGGAAACATAAAGAAATCACTAGTACAGTTGCCTGGTGGCATTAATTGTGTTCACATCTCTAGAGGGAAACGTCATCAGAAAATGGTCATAATGGTAATTTACTGATCCCTTAATATATTAAACCTGTGCTTCAATGAATGTCTCCTGGGAAATTGCTGCATATAAATATAATCTATACTAAGGTAGTCTAAAAAATATAAGGTTTAGTCAGAAAGAGGATCTGCTCTTGTATTAATTAGTACAAATCCAAAAAACTCCATTTGTTGCAGTTAATGAATTACTGGACACAGATGTTACCTCTGTTGTTACATTCTATGGGCTGTCGCATAGTGTGCAGATCTGCCGGCAATAAAAAAAACTTGCAGAGACTTTCAGTATTGCCCTGTCCATGTATTCAGTTGGGACTTATGTTTTTATTGGATTCTTATTGTACATGTAACAGAAGGTTACACATTCATTATGACTTATATAGCAAGTCCTGCAGGCTGTCTTTAATAACTATTGTCCTGAAATGTAAACCTGCGTTCTTTGTAAACTTTTCTAAATTTTTGTACATACCGCAATACCTATTTTCTTTGTTACTTTGTTTTAAAGTTTGTGAAATAAAATGTAAATGGACAGTAACAATATGTTTTTATTTTTATACACTGATTTGTGTAGTAGTTGTTTCCTATTTTCACTTACAAAAGTAACTAATTCATCATTTGGCTAGGGGTCACCAAACAATTGCATTCACCTGTACCAACCCATGTTTCCCACCTTTCACAATGTAATTTCATTAACTATCTTTTAATATTTCCAATGACTGGGTGAAAAAACCTGCACTCCAAAAATATCTTTTGCTGCCAGAAACTTCTTAGATGGAGATTTCAAAGCAAGTTCCTCCGCACAGATGCTGGTAAAAGTACACACAGTTTCACAGATATTTTCCATTTATCAATATAACAAATACTGTTACAGCGAGCCTTTAAGTTAAAGCTTAGTTTTGCTTTCCTTTAATGAAAAACTGATATATTATAATGCACAGTAGGATTTGTGAACTTTTCTTCTTTTGAAGTAAAAGAGAAGTGAGTTTCTCAAGGGGCAATGTAATACTAACGTTGGATAGAGAAAATCATACATTCCAAATCTGACCCGATTTTCTCTTTTTTTCTCTTTTAGGTGTCGGCTCCATCTGTCAGAAGTTTTACTCAGCTCTAGCAGTTCCCAGTTAAATTTATGTATGGCTCATCTAAAGTTGCAGCCTCTGGCATCCTCCTTTCTTCATTTTGGACTGGTTACCTTTGTCCTTTTCCTTCAGAGCTTGCATGTCGAAGCCAGTGCCAGCCCCAACCCCCCAAATACAGTACAGAACAACTCCTGTTCAGGATCATATGAGTGTAAGGAGGGTGTCATTTTGCCAATATGGTACCCCGAAAATCCATCTATGGGGGATAAAATTGCCAGAGTCATTGTGTACTTTGTGGCAATGATTTACATGTTTCTTGGCGTGTCCATCATTGCAGATCGCTTTATGGCATCCATTGAAGTTATAACATCACAGGAAAGAGAGATTGTCATAAAAAAGCCCAATGGAGAGACTTCTACCACTACTATTCGGATATGGAATGAGACCGTCTCTAACTTGACTCTCATGGCTCTAGGCTCATCTGCACCTGAAATCCTCTTGTCTCTGATTGAGGTATGTGGTCATGGATTTCTTGCAGGTGATCTTGGCCCATCTACTATAGTTGGGAGTGCAGCTTTTAACATGTTTATTATTATTGCACTCTGTGTCTATGTCATACCTGATGGAGAAGTTAGAAAAGTAAAGCACCTCAGAGTATTTTTTGTCACGGCGGCATGGAGCATTTTTGCATATATATGGTTATACATGATACTTGCTGTGTTCTCTCCAGGAGTAGTGCAAGTCTGGGAAGGTTTGCTCACTTTATTTTTTTTCCCTGTGTGCGTTGTTCTGGCATGGGTAGCTGACAAACGCCTTCTATTCTACAAATATATGCACAAAAAGTATCGTACTGATAAACACAGGGCAATCATGATTGAGACAGAAGCAGATCATCCGAAGGGGATTGAAATGGATGGCAAGGTGATGAATTCTCACTTTCTGGATGGGAATCTCTTAAACATGGATGGTAAAGAAGTGGATGAATCACGAAGAGATATGATAAGGATCCTAAAGGAGTTAAAACAAAAGCATCCTGAGAAAGACTTGGACCAGTTAGTAGAAATGGCAAACTATTATGCTTTGTCTCATCAGCAGAAAAGCAGAGCTTTTTATCGTATACAAGCCACTAGAATGATGACAGGAGCAGGTAATATTTTGAAAAAACATGCCGCTGAGCAATCAAAAAGAAGTTCCAGCTTGCAAGATATCTGCCTGGATGAGTCCGAGGAGTTTGTGTCAAAGATTTATTTTGATCCATGCTCCTATCAGTGTCTTGAGAATTGTGGTGCTGTTCTCTTAACAGTAGTGAGGAAGGGTGGTGATATCTCCAAAACAGTTTTTGTTGACTACAAGACAGAAGATGGCTCAGCCAATGCAGGTGCTGATTATGAGTTTACAGAGGGGACGTTGGTCTTTAAATCTGGGGAAACCCAAAAGGAGTTTTCAGTTGGGATTATTGATGATGACATATTTGAAGAAGATGAGCATTTCTTTGTAAGGCTTAGCAATATACGAATAACAGAGGCACCAGAGCCAGCAGAGCCTAATAGCTTTAGTTATCCAAAGGCTGTCCTTGTCTCACCCTATATTGCTTCAATTACTATCTTGGATGATGACCATGCTGGCATATTTACATTCGAATGTGACATAATACGCGTTAGTGAAAGCATTGGTGTGATGGAGGTCAAAGTTCTTAGGACATCAGGCGCTAGAGGAACAGTCATAGTGCCATTTAGGACAATTGAGGGGACAGCCAAAGGAGGCGGAGAAGATTATGAAGATTCTTATGGAGAACTGGAATTCAAGAATGATGAAACTGTGTAAGTGACTTACAATTTTTATATTCCGCTATATCGTATTATTATTACACCAAAATCAAAATGCAATTTATTAAGAAGTGTTTTTATAGTTCTTATTTCTACAAACATTTTGTTATGACAGTTGCAGTTTTTTAATTTTACTATTTCACAAATAAGGCCCTGATGTTGCAGCCATTTTATTTTTCCATAAATTACAGTCTGTGCCTTAATAGGTTAGACATTGAATTAGACTATTTCCTAATGCTTAATGTTTTTGTTGTATAAACATGAACAAAACTGACATCACTTTAATGTTGGTGTAAATAGTACCCATATCTATAATAGTAGGGCAAATTGTGGTCATTAAATAATCATGTATTTAATGATGCTAAAGCTTTCCTTTCCCAAAAGTTCCCCAGTTGCTGCAGTGGTAATCTATAGTAAGATGGTCATTATTCTAAATAGTGCTTATACAGCATGCATCTTCTAGTCAGTTTTATTTTTATTGTATATAATTGTTTTTGGATTTTCTAAAGGTCTTCAGGTCACAGATGTTTATGACTATAGTTATAATAAATGATCATAAGCCATAAAACAAAGAGGCCAGTATCCATCTAAGGATATCAGGATTTTAGTAGATAAGCTGTAAGTCATACCCCAGGTAGTAAAAGTTTAGTTTTACTTTGCGTTACGAGCTAATAATTTGTTATGAAGAATGTCAACTGCCTCACATGATCTTTTAAAAAATGTTTTCTATCCTGGACCGTAAGATGGTAAGAATCCTTCCACAGATGGCAAAGTAATAAGGTTGCTTTTTGTAGAACTGTTGTAACAGTTGTGCAAAGTTCTGTATGTTATCCAAACTAGGACTGGCTACAAGTAGTAATGTGTTGTATGTAGTATGTGTAAGTATTAATTGTGTCAGCTGACCTGATCTGTGTATCTGTGGCTTCCATTATTCCCCTCTTAGTTTTTCAGTTTAAGGTATCATTTTGCTGGGCTTTCTTTCTTGTTTTTTAACCCTGGTATTTGGCCATGGAGAGACTGATGCTTTTCCAGTCACCTATAATACTAGTAATATAGAATAATATAGAATACTCTGAGTCTCTTTGCTGGTTGCTTCTGATAATGAAAATTATTTACAATTGATGGTAGATTTGACTGATAAAGCAATATAAGTTTTAGTTCAGCAGCACTCATGATATTAAATTTGCCACTTTTAGAAGGAAACCACCAGTTTTTTTGAACAGTGGCACCAGAACCGGCTGTTGTATAAGAGTTATCCAGTGCTGACAATGGTTTATTGTTCCGAAACCTTGTTTGGCATAAGGGAATCATTTTTTGTTTTGATATTACTAAAAGGTAAATTAAATAATTGTTGTACATATGTTTTACTTGGAATTATTTCCCCTTAACCATATCTGTTATACTAATATGTTCCAGGTTTTGAAAAAAATATTTCGGTATAATTTTAAAACTCTTAATAGCACTCTTCCTGTTTTTAAAACTAAACCCTGAGCCCCCAAACCACCTTTACTTTTGCTGCAATCCTGATGATAGGCTTGGGGCAAGGACCCACTGGGCAGGAGACAAGGTTTCATTTGGTGCTACAGCCTATAAAATTTTTGCTCTGCCCCCAAGTCTGACATAGGAGTCTTGGGAAAAGAGACACTGCTAAGTAATAGCGTGGAGGGTAAATATTTTGTTTTAGAAATTAACAACAGGATTAGGAAGATTATATAAAGTAATAGTGCCCCTCTCTGTAAATGTAATGCCTCAGTAACATTGTACATTTATACAATAAAAATATTTTTCTTTGCTGTTGATGAGGGCACTCATTTTCTATTCCTGTGAGCACATCAGGTTTGTAGGTAAATTCACAACAATGAGCAGTATGATTAGAATCATCTTGCGTTATTAATGTATATGTTTGTAAGTGACTATAAATAGAAAAAAGTTTTGGATTCTCCTGTTTTCTTGAATAGTTCTTTTACTTTAAAAAGGCTATATACAGTATGCAGTATCTATATACCTATCATACACAAAAAGTATAATATTTATTTACGCTTTGCCTTTTTCATATTGATCTACAGATAAAGTAGGAAAGCCTGGTTTCGATTTCTTTGTTAGCTCCCTGTCTCCTTGGGCGAGTGACTTTGCCCGCTCCAGCGGCAGCAGAAATATCATCTGGACGGGAAAGGGACTCGCTGTGCTTGAATAATTCTGTGTACAGCCTTGCATAAGAGTAGCAGAAAACAGTGTTATACAGGAATAATGATACTGCTTTATTTTAATTAAGACAATATAAATAGCATTTGCTATCATCTTGGGTTGTTTGTTGGCTTTTGTTTTAATGAGGCAAGGCTTTGCAGGCATAATGAACGGCTACTGTGTAGCTGCCCCCATCAGTAGAGTTTAAATTAGCAGATAAAAACAGATGCTGCATCATTGATAAGGAGAATCCATGTGTCTGTGATAATTTTGTCGTTTGAAAATGTTGTTAATACAGAGTTGTTAGTACACTTATGGCATTCAGTCTTTTGATAACCAATAACATCTGACACCCACTGTTGGTAAATCATTAGCTTGCATTATGCTAAGGCTAAGGCAGTAATAAATGCAAAACCATAACATAAGGCCTTTTCATGAGAAAAAAATACTACATTTCAGTATAACTGATATACCTTCACACCGTATTGATGCTATAAACATCATATTGATATTGCGAAACATATATGCTGGTTAGAAACATCACATTAAAATGTATATCTCTCATGATAAAGACCTGTAGTGCCTTGATCTTTTTATGGTGGTGAGGGATTTGGGCTTAGCAGGTTAAGTGTGCTTAGGAATGGTTACTTCTCTGGAAATATAGGGTAATAAGTAGAGCAGCTCACACTACTGATGGCACTGCGACACAAGCAAGACAAGACTAAGTAACTCAAGAGTCTCATAAGGTTTTAGTGCTCCTAAAAGTAGGATTTGTTTTTTTCTTACCAAGGTATAATATAATGTAAAGTACACAATTTAGAGTAAATTTGGTCCCATTTTAGTGAAGGATGTCTATGGTGAAATCGGGATATGCCACATGTAATGTATCCAGCTATAATAAACATACAAAGAGAGCAAGGTTTCTGGGTATGTATTCTGGGACATGGCAGTTTTGAAAAAAACAAGTTGCTGTCCAATAATGTAAAGGGCAAGTGAAGGGCTGAAGATTGGTGTGGTGGTGAGCGTGGAGCTATGAACATTAAAAAGTGCTTTTCAAAGTTTGTCCTGCTTTAAGGAAGCCAAAAAAAGGAAATACTTTAAATAGTGTTTTGTTCATTTCTTTTTTAGGAGACAATGAAAATGTTTTCACTGCAGCAAAACCGAAGGCATACTAAATATGGTAATGTTAGGAAGCTGGAATGGTCATTGTAGTTTAGCCAGGGATTATTGAGTGTTTGGGTATTTGCTTGAGAGAGAAAGGGTGTTGGTATTATAAAGAGCAGAAAATGACTGTGGCAATAGTATTGGTGTAATTAGCAAAAAAGGGAGAAAATGTAATGTTGATATATTTTTACCTCAAAAGTATATGCAGTGTAGGATTGGCCCACCAGGATACCAGGGAAACTCCCAGTGGGCCCCTCTGCTCACCCAACCATTTGCCTTGTATGCCAACATCATGGCTATTACTCAATTCTATATGAGAAGAAACAGAAAAAATATAGGAAAGGATAGATAATATTATGTAAAAATAAGAAATGAAAGAAAATGAGTGAGTGAACAGGGAAGGAAAGGTGGTCTGGAGAGTGGGCCTAAGGCCTAGGGTTTTCTGGTGGGCCCCTGGCACCCCAGTCCAACACTCAGTATATGTGCTGGTTACCATTGTACCCTTTTTCACTAATTACACCAACACTATTGGCACAGTCATTTTCTGCTATTTATAATACCAACACCAATCTATCCCCTTCTCTCTCAAGCAAATACCAAAACACTCAATAATCCCTGGCTAAACTACAGTGACCATTCCAGCTTTCTAACATTATCATCTTTAGTATGCACTTCTGCTGCAATAAAAATGTTTTCATTGTCTCTTAAAAGAGAAATGGCCAAAACACTGCACTGCACTGGTCAACAGGAGGAACGAGTATTTCTCAGACGTGAGCCAGCACACAAAAGAACATAGAAATTATTATTAGAACTGTAATCAGAAAACCAAGAATTATGGTTTAGTATTAACTCTGCTTTTAGTGTTACTGTTTAACAAGGTTGAAAGTTATTTAAGACAGAAGTTACTGTCTACTGTGTTACTGTTACTGCATAATAACCAAAGCTCACCCTCAGAGGGAAAAAATGATTGCTGTGCCCTACAGTGAGAAGAATTAAATCAATTCGGACTCACAAATCAGATTATTTTGACTGTTGAAAATGAATTGCCAGGAACTGAAGCTTGAGTCTCCTGGAATTTAAAATAAGAAAGGTTTCAGAGTAAATGCAATATTCTATGGTTTAAATACATTTGACATGGCTTTGTAACATGCATACAAATTGCCTTAGATCTCAATGGAATGTTGATTTAGAATAGTGGTTCAAAGTGAATTTTCACTTAAGATCTCCAGTGCTTTTTTTTTTAAATAATGTCCAGCAAGGGAAAAAAAAACTCAAAAAGTACATGCATGTGAAAATGCATACTTATAGTGCATCCCATAATCCTTTTCACCCTGTTATTTGACTTATTATGTCACATAATTTATATGAAGCATTCTGGAGCTCAATTTGTTAAATGCATAGTGTGAGGGATTGAGGGTTGTAGTGTGCAAGCAGAGTAAATGGAGCAATGTAAGTGCAGAGTTCAGTATCACTGTTATGACATCAAGTATTATTTTAGTGATTTTTATAGGTGGCACATACATGTGAATATAACATTTTCCTTATAGTTTAGGCTCAGCAGTGCCTGCTTTTCCCTACAGTTTCAAGGCACGGTAGTGTTTTGAAAAAATACCAGTCAATGTTATGACTTCGCTGATGAGTCAACACAGAGATTGCATCTCCAAGCAACACCAGCCTGGCAGAAAAAATAGCTTATTCCATGGAAACAGCAGCTGCAACTGTAGGCCTTGAGCTCCAGAGAGGCCACAAGTGTAAGGGCTTCCTGATCTACGTATGCAGATTTATGTATACCAGTCCTACCACCCGGGATGGCTGTAGGATCTGTACAAGAGAGACATTGAAAAGGAAAATTCATATTTGAATTTTTCTGTATGCCAAGTATCAGTGGACAGTACTAAGAAGGGAATGTAAGTAGTGAACTCTAGACCATGATGACCAGAACTCATTTTCATAGTCTTTAAAGGTCTAGGCTTTAGGCCCCCCTTGCAGTCCAACTAGGGTTGCCTCCTGGAGGGTATTTTACCAGTCTAGCCGGTAAAAAACTACACTGGTTAATTTGTCATCCCTACTTATTTGGCCCCTGGCCACTTTCGAACTGCCCCAATCCCCTTGCATCCCTCCCCCTGTATGCCCCCAAACATGGCCTACTTGCGGAATCTGGACCGTCTCTGTCCATCCCTGCCCCTATCGTCACTACTCAGCCCCACTACACCTTAACTCTGCCTGTTTGTGAGCACATCACTACCCCTTTCGTCATTGACCAGTAAAAGGCCTGAAGAAAAGGTGGCACCCTTAAATCCAAAACATTGCACCCGATATCAAGATTACAGATACCATACATAAAATATTTTGTTTCTTATATGCTGTCAAGTTTTAACCTCTGCTTCAATGAGATTAGTGTAAGTGTTAATTTAGGAGGAAAAGACAAGCTTGGACCATAAACTGTTTAAAACCACAACAGGTGCCGCTTGCTGTTCAGCTGTTAGCTGCCCACCTGGCTAGATATACAGTAACATTAAATGATTTGGCAACGGCACAATGGCTACTGCTCCTTTTCATGAACCCAGATGAACATACTTGGCATGCTTTGAATATATAAGGATTATGGGTCACCCAGACTCTTTGCAAATTACTGTTTCAGTATTTTGTCCACTGACATTGCTGTAATAAACCACTCCCAGTTTTTTGTTCCACAAATACTGTACATAGCTTCCAACATTTGGAAAAAGCAAAGAGGGACAAAAAGAAATTTTTGACCACACCATTTTTGTGACCACACCACTTAATTACCACTCCCAATTTACAAAAATTTTGGACCACACCCATTTTTGTGACCATACTCCCTAAATACCACTCCCATTTTACAAAATTTGTCAGGTTATATAAAGTTTGAACACATTTCTGGGGTTTTTTGGCAGTGTTCCCTCTAATTCCTTTTTGCCTCTGTGTGTAAATAAATACTTTTGTGTGCATATTTTTAAAAGCTATGTACTCAGGTCAGAATAAATACAATATTTTGTGTTTTTGAACAAAATTCTATGTGCGCACCAAAAGTTAATGTGCGTACCTCAAATTGTGTGCATGTGCATGAGCTCACAGCTTAGAGGGGACATTTGGTTTTGGGGTCTTGTTTTATGTGTTATTACAGTTTTGTTAAAAAAGGTGAAATTGCCCTTTAAGCTGCAAGTCTCAGTTCCCCCAAGAGACCTGTTAGCTTATTTGTTACAATTTGTATCGAAGTGCAGGTGTTGACCGTTGAGTATTCTGGGCTCTCTGCCAAAAGCTACTTATCTAATTAAGTTTGAGAAACATTACATCTTTTTTGGCGTTCCCTGCAGGAGATCAAAATGAGGGACTTTTCAATAAGAATCTGGAACTGCAGGCTGAGCTATATAAATTGGGACCTAGAACGCTATATTTATTCCGCAGAATGCATTACCATACCTGAGTAAAGAGCCCTAGAAGGTTTCTCTGTTTGTTTAAGATTGCGGCCATTTTATGTAGTTTCCTGCTGCAGCTTTAGCCATTATATCTCAGATTACATATTCCTAAGGGAGTGAGTTTTATGAATTCTTATGGAAGGGGGGAGTAGGAGAGGGGAGAGAGGAGATAACCACACAGACTCTGAAGGATTTTTCTGAGACAGGAAGTCAGATACCCAAGAACATGTTTAAAAAAAAGGAAATCCTGTTTCTTTTGATAGAGGACTGTGAGTGCTTATGGCTGTATTTACATAGACCTTAATGATAAAGGTTACTTAGTTTTTACCTTCCCTTTTCCATTAATGTGTACACCCATTTATTGTACATCGCTGCAAAATATGTTGGTGCTTTATAAATACATAATGATAATAATAATAATTTGCATTTCATTGGAGTTCAAACACATAAAGATTATTAAACTATAGCTACTATCAGCAGTTATCTTTTGTCATTCTAGCATTATAAGAGTAATTAAAGCAGAAATCTCAGTGGTTGCACTGGGGCCAACTGTGCCTCTGTTACCATATAACCCTTAAAGTGTCAGAGGACTTGTTTCAAATATTTATATCCCCTGTCATGTTCACCCATAAGCCCAGTTTGCCCAGCACTACCCGCTGTTAGTTTATGTGTATGAAAAGTCTGCCCCCTTTTCTCTTAACCATTAAACCTTATAACGCCACTTGCTGAAACTGTTTCTATTGCACTTTGGTTTCCATGGTGATGTCTAGATCATTACTGTCCTGGCATTTTGTGATTTCCTTTGGCCAGCATTATTGCAGATTTTAACAAGGCAGCAGGCTGAAATGCATTGTCGGCACTTAGAATATATATATATATATATATACTGTATATATATATAATATATATATATATATATTTATTTATAAGGTGTGTGTATACTGCATATAGTGGAATTATTGTTTTCAAGATCTGCTTTTAGTACCTTGGTGAACTTGATGATGTGGAACATATTCCCAGTAAAGGTATATTTGCATGGGCATTCTTACTCCTCATGTACCCCTGGTATGTATCCTTGTCCATGTCCAGCTCACATTGAATGCAATCAGTGACTTCAGTAACAATGGTAACTAAGTAATACAGTGAGTGATAACTAGTCTAGTGGTTGCAGTTACAAACTCTGTTCCCTCTGAGGCTGTGAAATGGTTAATAAGTCACAACATGAGAAATACACACCACAGGGCATGTAATGTTCTCCAGCAGAATGGCTTTATCAACATGATGGCTTTGAATGCTGGTTTGCTCACCATAGAGAGCACATAACTTTGAGGACAGCTATGCTGAACAATCTTGATTGGATCCTAATACATAGATTATTTCTTAAGGGAATCCAGGGGACTATACCCTGGGGGTGATTAATGAAGTGAATGCAAAGAGTAATAATGTCAATGAGTGACAGGGTCAGTCTACCACTCTGTAGCTCCGGCCTGCCAGCAGAATGAACTGTGACTATTGCTCCAGGGTGTGGACTGACGCCACTCAACCTCTTGCTAGAGAGATGATAGGGCTCACAGTAAGGATTTCACAGTTAATCACCCACTGCATTCTCTGGAAACCAAAAAACAAGATTCTAAATGTGGATCTTTCGAAAGGCAAATTATCCCTCTCTGTGAGTCTTGGAGTCTCTGCTTATCAATGGAAAGCATTTTTATTATACTACCAAAAGACATTAAGATTGGCCATGTTGATTTCTATTGCAAGGTACCCAGTTATTTCGTTATCATGTGCCCCTGTCTGCATCGATGAAATAAAGAACCCAAGTTTCCAAAGCAATTTACAACCATCTCTATCAAACATACAGACAAAGAGAAGGATAATGTGCAGCCAAGTGAATCAGCACTAAATGCTGCTGTGTGTTTCACTTCTGCCTTCCCATGAATTAGATCTATAAATACCCCTAATTGCTACTTTGTAGATGGAAATTGCATCTTATTTTGTAGCTGGTTGTCTTTGTTGACACCTGAAGGAGGCAGTGAAGATTTGGCAACACACTGTGTAGGATTATGATTGCAAGAAAGATGCCAAAACCATACATGCTCTTTCCTTATTAGCATGACTGATGCAATTACTGCTGTTTTAATGCCACATTCTAGGGTTTATTGGGGTACATTCTACATTTAAGAAGGGTACAGTTATGACCATCTGACATATGGTTTCTGTACCAGCTGAAGAATTCAAACGTTTGGTCCGTATGCCAACAATTCAGTCAAAGATATTCACAGACAATACATTGATTTTGTTCCCATAAAAACTGCAATTGAGTAAAATTTCTGTTAGTAAAGGCTAAATCATGCAGCAATAGCTACAGGACTGCCTTGTTCCATTTAGATACAGATATAAAGTATCACTGTCAGACTGGGATGCCAGGGGCCCACCAAAAGACCTTAGATGATGGGCCCACTCTCTAAACTTTTTTTCATCCACTTCTTACTCAGTCTATATTTCCTAGTTTTTCAATCGTTACATACTATAATCTATTCTTCTAAATATTTACTTGCTTTGTTCCTATAAAAAAACAAGTAATGACCATGAATTATGGCTAGAAGTAGGAGGGCCCACTGACACCTGGGCCCACAGGGAATTTTCCTGCTATCCCTGTGGGCAAGTTCACTATAGTTTATATGAACAAGCTGTTGTTTAGCCATGGTGGTGGTTATTCTAAGCCAAAAAAGGAGAAAAGGCACAGGTGACACAGCAGATAACAGATAAACTCTGTAGAATACAAAGGGATTCTGCACAGTTTATCTGTAATCTGCTTTGTGTCCTGTGCTTGAATGACTGCCGTGGCTACTGAGCAGCTTGTTTATATAAACAATAGTAGTATTCTGAACAAAACACCAGTTTTACCACTGCAGGGCAACAGTACAGTATATTGTCATTCTTTTAAAACACATTCATTTTTAGATGATACTGTTCCTTTAAGCTCTTTAAGCTACTTCCTAGTCTAGTGTGACCCTCTGCCCCCTTTTTTTTGCTGGGCTCTCTTTCTCCCTTTGACTGTGCAGATGGTTAAATAGGTGCCTACTGTGCATGCTTGCTGCCTCTGCCCCAATGGAAATCAATCAGGCACACACGATAGGAACCTTTTTGACCATCTTCAAAGTGAAAAAGTGAAGGAGAGCTCAGTAAATTATAGACTAATTTCAGCTCTCTCAGCTACACTAGACTAAGAAGTAGCTGAGAGAGCTGAAGTTGAGCTGCTTGTAATGCAGAATCTGCATGAGTGCTGGGAGCTTTATATGAAAAAAGGCTTACTTATCCTTTAAGATGTCAATAACCTTGGATATCATACTCGATTAAAAAGTAATTCAGGGCAGTCTTAAAGAATCTGCCATCACAACCTCATTGCCCTCACCATAAAGAACCATTTTTGTTGCTTCAAATCAAAGTTCTGTTCCTCAAGTTTTAATGTGAAAAAGATCCCTCTGTTTATAATGTCTTCTAATGTACTTGTAAAGAGTAATCATGTTCCCCCCTGGGAAAACAATCCCAACTTTGACTCTCATAGTTTAAATCTTTCATCTCTTATTACCACTTTACTTGCAGTCTCTGCACTCTCTCCAGCTCATTACTATCCTTAAAGGAGAATGCAAGTCAAAATGTAAAAAGCATACTGCCCAATAGTCCCCCTATTGTTTAGTAAAAACGCCACACTTTTGGCTCACCTAATCAAATATTTACTCAGTCACACTTACTTCACATTTTCTAGAACAGGCAGCCATCTCTAAAAAGGTATTCTCCCTTCCTTTCCCTCCTTGCTTCATACTGCACATGTGTTTCATTCCCTTCCCCCCCCCCTCCCCTCTGCCAGATCCGCTTCTGATTGGCTGGTGGGCATGTGTGTAAAGCCAATCTGGTCCGATGAGCAATGTCACCCACAAGCACCTCACACTAGGCTGGAGGCTTAACCTGAAGATGAGACAGGAAGCGCAGCAGTGGAGAGAGGCTGGAAGGCCGAACAATGAAGTACCAAGGATTAGGCAGCAGAGTAGTCAAACGGATCCGGGTCAAGGGCAGGCAGCAGGGTTCACAGAAGAGATAACAGGCATAGGGTCAAATCACAGGAATACGCTAGGCACACTGAAAATGATAACCAAGCACTGATTGCTTGTTTCTAGGCCTATTTAAAGTGTCCCGCGAGATAGCGCGACGTCATGGCGTCATTACGCATGAGTAATGACGCCGGCGGCAAGTCGCACGCTCATTGCGTGCGTCAAAGCGCGCGCGTCGCGTACGTCGCCTACACAAATGCGTCAGACGCGGCGCCGTCGCGTGTTGTAACGCGCGATGGCGCGTGCGTTCCACGGATCCCCGCCGCGCCTCAGGTCCCGGGACTCGCTGCGGGTAGGTAGCCTTACACATGTGTAGCTCAGAACAGCAGACAGGATCAAGTTACACACATGCTGAGAGAATAGGAAGGCTGCCGCTGGCACCTACAGGAAGGTGAGTGATTTCAGTGATGTCACTGTAGTCTTCACACTGCTGTAGGCTGCCAGCACCATATCTCAGAGAAGCAAGCAGGGATCTCTGAATTTAGATATGCAGTAAGTACTTAAAAAGAATGCCTTTAGACTCACTTTTAATTTATATTAACCTTTCATTGTCCTTTAAGGACTGGAGCCCAAAACTGCACTGCATATACCTATACAGAGGCAAATTGTGTTTTCATCTCTTAAGTTAGTCTTTTGCCCCTTTTTTTTATACAAGACAGCACTTCATTTGCTTTAGTAGCCTCTGACACTACCTAGAATTATGCAGTTTGTTATCCACAAAAACCCCCAAATCCTTCTTCATTAAGGATTCCCCCAACACAATATCTTTTAGTATGTTATTTCTGCCAAAGTGCATAGCGTTACATGTATAAATACTAAACATTTAACTGTACTGCAGCAGTTATTGTATCTGTGGCCTTGCAAACAGTACTCTACTTGCAAATTTGCAAAAATTGACCAGTGCCAACCTCCCCATTGTGTTCTTCCAAAGACCCTTAGTATTACTTGATAGAAAAACAATTTCCCAATTTCCATTACTGAAAAATCCTAAGGCTACAGCGCCTATAGTTGTTGGAGGTCTTATTTAAGCATCCGAATCACACTTCTGATTAATAAACATGCAGAGGATATAGGATTCTATAAGGAGTCCCTTAGAACTTTTCCACAACTCCTACAGGTTTGATTCTGACTTTTATAGAGGCAATCTCTAACAGGGTATATTAGTTAATCTAGAGGGAAGAGAATGCTGAGAGGGCTGGTTTCATTGAGATATGCACATTTTGCGTTTATATAATAAGGATTTTTAAAGAATGTTTTCTCAGCTCTTAGTTTTCCCTCTGCAGTCTTGTGACATAACTTGGTACGTGTTCATAAATAATGATATTAAAAAGTTCTAAAATTTATATAAACACAAGTAAATTTAAATAGTATTGTGATAGTGCAGCTCTATAATATCTCAGCTATGGAAATTCTAACCACTATGATGTCTCCTATCAATCTGGCTGTCCTGCTAAACATAATCGCTGGATTAAAAACACACAATGATCATAATTTACATATGCCTGTTACAGCTCAGGAAAATATCATCCCATGTTTATGCAGAGTGCCTTCAGCACAGTGTGATGTGTTCCTGCGCCGAGTTATAATTCCCCGGAATCAGTCTGTATTCCACAATGCAAAACAAATCATAAACTTGTGGAACAGGTAGCTGATGAATATTCATATGCATGCCGCTGTCGATAGAATAGCTTTCTGTACATTTCAAGAAGTTACAAAAATAATACAATAAATACGATTTATTCTAGCCAAATTGTGGGAAACGAGGGAAACAAATCAAATCAAAACACAATAATGATGCTGCAAAGCCTTTGCTGTCATTTAGAAAATAAGGGATACAGTGCATTTCCTATTGTTAGCGGGCATGTAATCAGGGGGCTTTGGATGTGATTGCCATGACAGTAATTCGGTTTTGATGTTGTATTGCATTTCTTGGCAGCATCACTCCAGTAAGTGAGACATAAATAAAATAGCGAATTGGGCTGTGTGCATGTGGGTGGCTTAGAGATTGTTGGCAGGTATGTGACTGTCTCGGGTAAGTGCTGTTGTTTCTGTTCTCCAAAGCACATTCGTAATTGCCTCATTTCAAGACAAACTAAATATTGAACAGCATTGCCAAAAAAAAGTCGGCGGTGCCTGCCAGGGGAAGCTAAATGATGTCTAGTGTGGTGGATTTGATTATGATTCATCAGAGCGTGCAGTGTGTAATCTCTCCTTTTGGATCAGTAACAACTTTGGGAAAGAAAAGTTCAGACCTTAATGGAATGTGTCACCTCCATAACTATATTGTTACTCCATGTTTTGTGGGTGAACTGTGCTGAATAAAGGGCTATGTGAGGGCACTGTTGCTGGATGCTGAGTTTTGCAGTGGTAGTGGAGCTTGCCGTAATTCATTGTTATCAACCTGGCTGGCTGCTTAACACAAGTGATAACTCTATATATATGTGTGTGTCCCTTTGCTCTGTTTGCTCCAGTGCCTCTACAAGTGTGCCCCAGGGTGGCACTGAATTAATCATTTTAAACAACAGTTAATAGCAATGTTCATTCTATGTCTCCTTCAACCAATCAGATGGTCGTTTTCAAACAACAGACATATCGGTAGATTGCCAGCTCTTTGTGCAAGGTCTGTTTCCTTGCTGTTGTGCTACTTATATTTCCCATGTAGATGTCCCCTTATTATATACATATAAATGTTATGAAGGCAGTGTTGGACTGGCCCACCAGGATATCAGGAAAACACCCTGTGGGCCCAGGTGTATGTGGGCCCTCCTGCTCCTGACCATTTGGCCTGTTTCATGGTCAGTCACTATTTCTCAATGGGAAGAAAGAGGAGAAATAGATGGAAGCATATATGCTAGCATGTAAATAAAAGAGACTAGGATAATAAAGAGGTTGGATGAGGAAAGGAGGAAAAATAGTTTGGAAAGCGGGCCTAGGGTCTAAGGGTCTTAGGTTTTCTGGTGGGCCCCTGGGTTCTCAGTCCAACATTGCATGAAAGTCTGTCATGGTATTATATTTAATTATAAAGCACCAGCATATTACCCCTCACTATAAAAAGGAAATTGAATAGATAGATATCACAAGCCAAGACTTAGGGCACTGCTAATATTCCATCTAAAATTACAAGGGGATGCATGATTAGATATAAGATAACTGGGCAATATTACCAGCATAATCATGATACAGATGTGGGAATAATATATTCTTTGAATAATATTAAAAGAAACAGAACGTATGTATTTTGGAAGAGAACGAGCTGAGGTTATAGAAAATGTACATGTAGAACAGTTACGCATCTTACATGGACTGCTAAAGGTAGTTGCATGTACAGTGGAGGAAATAATTATTTGACCCCTCACTGATTTTGTAAGTTTGTCCAATGACAAAGAAATGAAAAGTCTCAGAACAGTATCATTTCAATGGTAGGTTTATTTTAACAGTGGCAGATAGCACATCAAAAGGAAAATCGAAAAAATAACTTTAAATAAAAGATAGCAACTGATTTGCATTTCATTGAGTGAAATAAGTTTTTGAACCATTAAGAGTTCTGGCTCCCACAGAGTGGTTAGACACTTCTACTCAATTAGTCAACCTCATTAAGGACACCTGTCTTAACTAGTCACCTGTATAAAAGACACCTGTCCACAGAATCAATCAATCAATCAAGCAGACTCCAAACTCTCCAACATGGGAAAGACCAAAGAGCTGTCCAAGGATGTCAGAGACAAAATTGTAGAACTGCACAAGGCTGGAATGGGCTACAAAACCATTAGCAAGAAGCTGGGAGAGAAGGTGACAACTGTTGGTGTGATTGTTCGAAAATGGAAGGAGCACAAAATGACCATCAATCGACCTCGCTCTGGGGCTCCACGCAAGATCTCACCTCGTGGGGTGTCAATGATTCTGAGAAAGGTGAAAAAACATCCTAGAACTACACGGGAGGAGTTAGTTAATGACCTCAAATTAGCAGGGACCACAGTCACCAAGAAAACCATTGGAAACACATTACACCGCAATGGATTAAAATCCTGCAGGGCTCGCAAGGTCCCCCTGCTCAAGAAGGCACATGTGCAGGCCCGTCTGAAGTTTGCCAATGAACACCTGAATGATTCTGTGAGTGACTGGGAGAAGGTGCTGTGGTCTGATGAGACCAAAATAGAGCTCTTTGGCATTAACTCAACTCGCTGTGTTTGGAGGAAGAAAAATGCTGCCTATGACCCCCAAAACACCGTCCCCACCATCAAGCATGGGGGTGGAAACATTTTGCTTTGGGGGTGTTTTTCTGCTAAGGGCACAGGACAACTTATTCGCATTAACGGGAAAATGGACGGAGCCATGTATCGTGAAATCCTGAACGACAACCTCCTTCCCTCTGCCAGGAAACTGAAAATGGGTCGTGGATGGGTGTTCCAGCACGACAATGACCCAAAACATACAGCAAAGGCAACAAAGGAGTGGCTCAAGAAGAAGCACATTAAGGTCATGGAGTGGCCTAGTCAGTCTCCGGACCTTAATCCAATAGAAAACCTATGGAGGGAGCTCAAGCTCAGAGTTGCACAGAGACAGCCTCGAAACCTTAGGGATTTAGAGATGATCTGCAAAGAGGAGTGGGACCAACATTCCTCCTAAAATGTGCGCAAACTTGGTCATCAATTACAAGAAACGTTTGACCTCTGTGCTTGCAAACAAGGGTTTTTCCACTAAGTATTAAGTCTTTTTTTGTTAGAGGGTTCAAAAACTTATTTCACTCAGTGAAATGCAAATCAGTTGCTATCTTTTATTTAAAGTTATTTTTTCGATTTTCCTTTTGATGTGCTATCTGCCACTGTTAAAATAAACCTACCATTGAAATGATACTGTTCTGAGACTTTTCATTTCTTTGTCATTGGACAAACTTACAAAATCAGTGAGGGGTCAAATAATTATTTCCTCCACTGTATACTGTATGGAAGAACATTCTTATCAATGTATTTTCTACATATGTTGTAGAGAGACTTGTAGTCAAGATAATGATATTAACTCTTGGCTATGGAAGGCAAAGAAAAATAAGTCAAACAGTTGACTGTTGGCAAGAGGTGGTGATGGGACAGGCACCAGCATTGGCAGTGTATGGTAGGGTTTTAGGAATAAAGGAAACAGCAGAATCCCATATGACTTTTCAGGGAACGTTCTAAATAATTGCACAGACACATGTCTCTGTTACAAGATTAGGTTTTGGTCTTTCCCAAGCTTCTCCTACCAAGAGGTCAAAATACACTGGGTTGGGCTTTCAACCTCATGCAATGTGATCTCCTGTTGTCAACTAGAGCTGTTAACCACTGGTAATCTTTAATCCACAGCCAACATTCCTGAGAAGATGAGCCCTAAATATCAGTCAGGAGACACACAAGAAGATACAGAGCAGAATAAAGCTTACAGTGCTGTAGACAGGGTACAATGGATGCATAATTGATGCAGAATAACATAAGAGAGTATAGTGTCTCTGCATTCAAAGATTTATACCAACTTAAATACGATGGTGTCTCCCACCACCATATAGAATTTATATAAACTGACACAACAGGACAATGTCTCTCTCCCATAGCAGTCAAATGCAAGCAGACTGACATAATAGGGTATTTTCATCCATCACAGACAAATCTATGCAGACTGACATAACAGGTTAGCTTTGTTCAGCACAATCAAATGGATGAAGACTGACTTAACAGGGTAGTGTCTCCCAAAGCAATAGATATATGCAGACTGACATAACAGGGTAGTTTCTTTTAGATGTATACAGACTGGCAACTGGGTTGTTTTCCCCAGTGCAGTCGCATCTATGCAGACTGACACAGAGACAGAGCCTTATTTCATTTTCAAATACATTGAGGTATATGATGACTGACATAATAGAGGATGAAGTCTCTAATTAGAAAGCGTGTCCCAACTGTGTTGGGAGACCTTATGTATTGTTACATCAAACTGTATTCTTTCAGTTGTTGCCCTATATATATATTATATAGAATACAGTTTGATGTAACAAACAGGGGCGATTCTGGGCATATCGCCGCCTGAGGTGACTCCTGGATGCCGCCCCCCCCCGCTCCCCAGCGCTTACCTGAGTGCAGGAGCGGGTCTGGGGGCGGTGAGATCGCTAGTGCAGAGAGTGCAATTGCGCTCTTTGCACTAGAAGAGCCGAATTTCCGGTTTAAAAAACGGAAATTCGGCTCTTAAAGTTACCAGGAGCGGCTTTTTGCTGCCCCTGGTAACTGGTGCGCTTCTGCCGCAGAAGCACCCCTGGTAACAAAACAAAATAAGGTCTCCCAACAAAGTTGAAAGCATACAAAAGAGAGAGGGGGATTGATCAATGCACATTCCCTGGTCCCCTGTTTCATAAGTAAATTAGTATTAGTAATTTAATTAGTTACAAAGTTATGATAATAAAATTGGTATGCCACCATACCTCGCCTAGTTAAACCCAATATGGTGGTCCTATCTATTTACCTCTGGTCATATTTTTCAAAGGCTGGCACTTCGCTGCATTTCTTGGGATAAGTGTCTCCTGACCTGGGCATTGGTTTCAGTCACAGGGCTTAGTCCTCCCCCATGCCTTTAGCTTTTATAGAGAGAGATTGCTAAGACCACAACATTGGTTCTACAGGCTTGAAGACTGCCCATTGACCAACACACATTTTTTAAAGGCATAAGACCACCATTAAAGGGACGGTTGGGGTGCTACAACCACATGGAAGTTTCCTCATTCTTCCTGTGGAGTACCTCTGTTAAGTAAAAAGCATATTGACATGTTTAAAAGGGATCTTTCCAGCATAAAAAAAGCATAAAGGCTCTTAAAGGGACGGTATACACACCTTTTCAACCTGAGCTCAATCAGTAGGACTTGTGCTGAACATACTTTTTGCCCATTATTTTAGTAAAGAAATATTGACAGTTTATGCTATTTCTGGCACTATACAAGAATATGAATCCAGTTTCACTTTAGTACTTCCTGTCACTTCCTGATCCCGCAAAACTTCTGAGGAGCTAAGGAAACTACTTACCAGTCTACTTAGAAGCCCCTAATAATGAGCTGCTCAGAGGAGCTGTCTAGAGAAGGGAGGGGTTTGTTCAGAGGCAGATAGGGAACAAATTATCCTGTTTATAAAGGAAGGTAAGGAAGTGCTTTATAGTGGCAAAAAAAAATATAGGAAAATATGGATTTTATTTGAAGAAATCAGTAGGCCGAATGTAATTTCAACACAAGTCCTATTTATTGTGCTAAAGTTTTAGCAAAGGATTAAGTTGTATACTGACCCTTTAAGAGAAAAATATTCTTTGCACCAAAAAGCATGCAGACTTATGAAATGACAACTATATGAAACCCATGGAAACCTATTGCAGGAAAGGTGTTCCCTCATCCAAAAGAGTTTTATTATAAGCAAATAGGGAGTCTATACTTATTCTCATCCCCTATTTCTGTATGGGAACAAACAGGCAAAAAAGATGTTGGGCAAGATTATAGTATGTAAAGAAAAGAAATTAGGTGAATAAAGAAGTTTAGCGGGGAGGGGAGGAAAATAGTTCACAGAGTTGGCCTAAGGTTTTTTGGTGGACCCCTGGCATCCTTGGTTCTCCTTGTCATTCACGTTCTCTTGGATCCCCTTCAAGGAGGTAGAAGGTATGAAAACAAATCTGGCTTGGGGGCAAAGTAAATAAGGCCTAGCCCATGATGTATTGGGAATTAATATATCATCTAACAAATGGGTTATAAAGCCTGAGCTTGCAATAGGAGTAGTATTGGCATCAGTATTGTCAGTACCCCATATGCATTGTATGTATGTATATCTTTATTTATAAAGCGCTACTTATGTGCGCAGCGCATTGTGCCCACTCTTAATTAATAATTTTTTACCCAAGCATTCACGGTCAGTTGAGTGGCATGGTATTATGCTTATATATCCAGGACCTGAATTGCCTCAGGTAAAATTATGCACCAGGTTTTAGTGCACACATTTGTGCTGCAGTTCTATACTGTGCTTATATTTTTACTTTGCCCACAATAGTAAATGTGGTACTGTGTCTTTTAGCACAATCTAAAGCTGAAACATTGATATATGAGAAGTGAATTTTTCCCAGCAGAGTAGAATGCATACAGCTTGATATAACTGAGAGTAGGACAAGATAATGTATACAGAGTGGTAAAACAGAGGCGATTTTCTCATAGTGCTATAGAAAGTATGCAGCTTGATATAACAGAAGGTGCAGCAGAATTTCTCAGTACATATTAATATAATGTATGTAGACTGATATAAAAACTCCCGCATGAATTACATAATTTTCCATCATTTTCTCATGCCATATCCCATGACATACGGCTTCTCTATAATGCAGATTGTGTATAATTGATTTAATGCCTCGGAAGAAGTTGCATTATGGAACAAAACGTGTTTGACTTTTTTTTCCAAACTTTCCTCCTCCTCCTCCTTCCTCCACTGGGACCAGTTACGTGCATAGCATGAATTAACCTCTGAAAAGATGGAGGAACATTTTTCATACTGTATATGATTCTACATTTGGCTTAGTATTGGACTGGCTCTCTGGGATACCAGGAAAACCCCTTGTGGGTCAGTGGTTTGGAGCAGGCCCTCATACTCCAAACCATTTGGCCTACCTCACTGTCATTCCTTATTTCTGTATGGGAACAAAGAGGCAAAATAGATGAATAGCTAGATTATAGTATGTAAAGAAAGAGGCTAGGAGAATATAGAGGTTGAGAGAGAGTGGGCGTATGGTCTAAAGTTTCTGGTGGGCATCATCTCACACCGCTCAGTCTTCTCTTGCAAGCAATAACCCATACCAAACATGTGCAATTGAAGCTCGGTCCATTGTGACTTCAGCTGCACATGATCAATATAGGACACTGATTCAAAGCAAAAATTCAGAGGCTCAAGATGGTGCCCATCAACCCCACTGTGGTACTATGCATTTTGGAAACAGGTAGGGCAAACAGGGTTGTATTAAGTGGGGTGTGGTTCAGGAGATGGGAGACCACTCCAGCGATGCCTTCCCACTGGCAGTAAAGTGAATCACTGGTGGGAAGGCATATGCGTCACTTTGTTTATTCAAAGGCACGCAAAGTTTCCTGCAGGAGAGGTGATTTACTTTATTGCCCTTGGGATTAGTCACCCATGGCAGCCAGGATTAACTGTGGATGACGAATCTCCCTGTGGTCCATGGGTCTTAATGGAGTTCTTCTTTTAGTGTGTCAAATTTAGATTTGACATATATGAAATGTAGATACAGTGTTATCACTTATAAACATTGACAAAAAAGAATGCCACCCTATTTTTCCTTCTTTTATGATACTTGAATAGATCTGTGTTTTCTTGTGGCAGTTGTTTAAATTGTATGACATCAATAAATGAATGAGGTTTATGTCCTCTTTTATTAATAAGGTTACAGTGTTTAAAACCACATCCTAAGCCTTGCATAAAAAATTCTTCATAGATGTTAAACATGAGCCTTTGAAGCCTCATGTGTCTTGTATCAATCATGACCGTCTTACAGTAGTTCAATAAGAAGGGTCATCCTTCAATACCTCCTTCATTTTTCATGCACCTGATGGATCTGGATGTCTGCTCTTCCCACACAAGTCAATAGCCCTTTCCTTACTTGTGGCCTTTGAATTATCACAGGCCCTCCTCACTTTTATCCTTTCGGCTGTAACATAATACACATTCAGGAACTGCATCGAGGCCAGAGAATTTTAATCCCATGCTTGCATTCCATGACTGTGGGACAGTCGACAGACATATACAGGACACTACTGGGCCTTGTGCAACCAGTGGAATCCAGGAATGTATATTTGCTTATTTACTTTTAATAGCTGCTCATTACATGCCAGATGCCAAAAAGCCTCTCACGGGAGCTTATTTCCTAAATGGATCATGACATTTGTATAAACAGATATTAAAACTCTACCCTCGGTTGACCATATTTTAAAAATAGATTGTGTGTTTTGGTGTAATGTATGTAAATTTCGGTAGGCAAGTAGTCTTTATAATCACAAATAGTAGGGAATTCTGGTCCTTCTTACATTTATATTATAATGTAGACAGCACACTGGAAACACATGGAGAAACACCAGATACCTTAGTGTGTTTGGCTTTGCAAAGGCAATGTTCGATGACTTGCCAGAGGCCCCCAAGAAATTCTCAGACCATAGTCCTACTCTCCATACTACTTGACTCAGCCTCTTTATTCTCCTAGTCTCTTTTCTTTACTGTAATCTATTCCATCTGTTTAGCCTGTTGATTCCCATATACCTGGGCCCACCAGGAGTTTCCCTGGTATCCCAATGGGCCAGTCCATCACTGTGCAAAGGTTCCTGGGAGCCAGCTACCACCCATGGTCAGGTGAAAATACATACAGAAAATGGAGCCTCAAAAATAAAGTTGCAGTGATAACGGAAATGTAATTATCGTGTGGGTTAAGCTGTCTTTTCCTACATACTCTCTGTAACTAGTGTATTTAAAGGGTGGAATAACTGTGAAAACATCCATATGCTTATGTAGGTGTATGTGTTATATGTGTGTCTATAAGCAGGTAAATATATTTATATTTGTGTATATGTGTTTGTGTGTACGCCCGCCACATTGGAAATTTTGTTCCTCAGAAGTTTCCCAGACAAAGGACAAAATAATCATTTATGGAATAGGTTGTCTCCTCTGTATGGAAGTAATACAGTTCTGCAACTATTTAAAGGCCAGAGTCAGAAAACAGGGAGACAGGGAAAGGAACTTATATACTTATATATATATATATACTTATATAACAATACACGGTTTTAATAGTCAAAAGCCTTATTAATTAAAAAAATTAATTAAAATGATACTGTTCCAGGGCTGTATCCAGTGTAGGGCACTGAACCTGAGAAGATTTTTCAGAGGCTGCAAAGCACCCTGGCTGTCTTTGCTCTATGGCATCACAGTTATGCCTTGCTTTTAAATATATTATAAGGGATTATCTGCAAGTTGGTACGACCCTGACATAGTTCCTATGTTGATTTGTCAAAAACCAACCGTAAAACTGGGTATTGGTGGGGTCCGGTTAGAAACTAAAGGTAGTCACTATATAAGTTTTCCAAAGGCTTAAAATGATTGGCTGATAGGCAAACGCACTATTAGCCAGTATTACTGCCTTCAGTACTTTAAAGTTTTAAATATGTTTTGAACTACCACTATCTTTGTGTATCTTAGCTACTTGATCTGGGAAATTGTTTGGAGCTAAATACAGAAAGTGTCTCAGCTGGAACCAGAATAACCAAAGCAACACAATAGTTGTGTGTGGCACTGACCTGTATCTGGCTCTCATTTTTTTTTTTAAAAATGTACCCACCTCAGCCCAAATCCCTTCACTCCTCATTTGGCCACTCCTGCTGGTGATGTCACCAAGGGGGAGGGGCCCACTGGTCATCATCACAAGCCACACTTTGTGAGCTAAACCCAGCAAACCCATGGGTCCCATAGGGCCATGCCAAGAAATGCTCTTATGCCACCCACCTGCTCCCCCTTCTGTAACACCTTGTGCTCCATTCTGGGAATGCAAAATGAACATCAAGACACAATGTGCAAAAGGCCTGGTGCTCTACACCCATTTTTTTGCTTTGATAATGGAGACTTTAAATGTTGGACTGTATGGTGTCTTTTACTTTCTAGAAAGAGTTCTCAGGCAGGGAATGCATCCAGAAAAATTCCAAAGTCAGAAATCTCATTGTTACATATGTAAGTTACATTGTAAACAGCAAAGTTGTGTATTATTACCACTGCACGGCAAACATTGTATTCTTATTCTTAGCCCTCAAAGGTAATGTTTCCTGTACAAAAGCTTTTAAAACAAAGCTGCCATCCCCTTTGGGCATTTCTAATGTTCTTGTCTAACAGCACATTGAAAAGCTCTTTCCCGTGCAACAACTGAGCTTTTACAAATATTCCCATTTCTGTGGAAAAAATGGTTTCAGTTGTACCGGTTGAACAAGTTTAGTATTTTTTGTTGTTGTTAAAAATGTCTTTTAGCGTTATTTTGACTATGGCTTAACTTGCCTCATCTAGGGCATTTGTAAGAGCAGCAGGGGCATATATGGAAGCACAATAAATGGTCTGTTAGTGCCAAATTTCTAATGATTGCAGTGTTCAATTTAATATGAAAAAAAGAAAATAAACTTGCTCACATAGCCCTATTGAGCATGTTTGTAGCTTACTTTAGTTTTCTGTAGTTTGAAGTTATTAGCAGTTTCCTCCATCTCAGCATCCTTTGCCAGTCCAAGAGTAGAATATGCAGGTGGCATCTCCAGTGAAACACTGCTCTGCACACAGCTCTCTTTCACATTTGTAGTTTACTTTAATTTTCTATAAATATAATTTTCTATCATTGCAGCTTTTAGCAGGTTTCTATTGCTAAACTGGGGCCTCCATTTAAGCATCCTTTGCCAGTCCAATATAAGAATATACTGGTGGCATCTCCAATGAAACACTGCTCTGCACACAGCTCTCTTTGTCCTCTTAGGATTTCAGCTGGTAGAAGAAAGGTATCTCATTGGACACGCCACCTACAAATGAAATTCACCCTTGGATTGCACACGTGGCAGCCCTGATAAAGAACTACTGAGATGAAGGTTCCAGTGTAGAGGTAGAGCTACACCTAATTTTAAACAACTCGGAATGGAAAATTAAAGTCATTTGAAAAAGGCATTTTCTAAGAATAACATCTAATTTTAGAAAAAATCCCTCTAGAATAGTTGCATTTATTGCATCTAATTCTTGTGCATTCAGTCTAACTTAACATAACTGTGCACATATACCCAATATTGGTTCTCTAGAATATAGGTGGCAATGCAATGCTTTTCTGAAAGCAAGAACATCTGATTTTATTCAGGCTGTAGGTAAAGATAGCACAGAGCTCAGTCATTTATTAAATAGCAGTTTAAAAAAAGAACAGTATTTAAGACTGCCTTTATTCTCCTAAGGGTTTCTCCTTTAAACATTCAGGAATGGATTCTATCCAGCCTGCAGCGTGTCAATGGATTTCTGCATTGCCTTGTATCATAACAGCATCTAGCATGTACACTCACCTCCTAACATGATATTCTGCTTTAATGTCTTGGTAGCTGAGCAGAATACAAATGAGTCCCTGAGGTTTGAAGCAGCTTGAAGGTGGTTTTATTTTTTAACCAGAATGCTCAAATCCCTTGGGTTTAGTTGCTCAACCATATCAGGCTTTTCTCTTTCAGCAGAATAGCAAATATGATGCAGAAAGTTCAAATCTGCAGGCTAAGGAAATACTCGAACCAAGTTGGCCTTCTTACATTTGCAGTCTACTTTTGACTTTTGAGGGCAGTGCATGCTTAAATGAAATATATAATTATACAACTATATATACATATATAAATGCATGTCAGTATATCTTAGTAAAATATATTATTATCTCCTTAGGCAATCGTCTGTTATTTATACTTGTTTAATTTTGCCATTAAATGTTTGTGAGATGTGTTATGTCTCTGTAAAGCTAAATTTCAAACTGTACCCTGAAACTACAGAACTGCATTGCTTTGCCTGAGTGACGTACTAAACTGTGGGGCAAAAGGGCCTGGAGCAGGAGCTTTGAATAGACAGTAGAAAGGATTATGTGCTACTTGTATGAAATGAATGAATATCAGTGCAAAGTATGACTTTTTCTTTTGAATTATATTATTATCTTCTAAGGTAATCGTCTGTTATTTATACTTGTTTAATTTTGCCATTAAATGTTTGTGAGATGCGTTATGCCTCTGTAAAGCTACATTACAAACTGTACCCTGAAACTACAGAACTGCATTGCTTTGCCTGAGTGACGTACTAAACTGTGGGGCAAAAGGGCCAGGAGCAGGAGCTTTGAATAGACAGTAGAAAGGATTATGTGCTACTTGTATGAAATGAATGAATGAATATCTGTGCAAAGTATGACTTTTTCTTTTGAATTTTTAATAGTGAAATAGAACAATAAAGAGAACAAATTATTTTTTTCCTCTTCTTTGTTTTCCCTACCTGATACAAAAGGGTTACTGACTAGTGTGTGGATTCAGCTTTCAATGAGGCTCCACATTTTCCTGTTTTTTGACAGCCACCTTACTTTATGTTTTCCTTAGTTCCCCTGCAGGTTAATACTCCCATTACAAAAAGCTTGCAGTGGGTATGGTCTGTAAGCCAAGATACTATTGAGTATCTAAACAAGTAACAATTATCAAGGCATAATATTAGAAGGAACTACCCTTTATGCATGCGCATAGTCCATACATAGGGAAATTACAATACTTTGTCAACATTTTCCTCACGCCTAAACCAAGCACAATACCACAGGAAAATCTTAGAGTAAAGTAGCCATTTCATTTGATAGTGAGTAGCATTGTGTACTAAGTTTACCAAGCATTGTGTTAACAAGTTTTAAAATTTTGTACATTTTTGGTAGGTGGTCAGCAGTAAAACAATAGTCACATTTGCAAGAAGATGATTTGTAAACTGCTTTAGTCTGCTGGGATTCATGATATGGTCTTTTTGGAAAAAAAGTAAGAAACAATAGATGAAGGGGACATCTGAATCAGAATGGTTTCTTGGGAAAAGGTGAAACAAAGGGATAAAGTGAGGATGGGTCTGACCTACAGAGTATAAAGGGTTACAGTCTCTATGACCTATTTTTATTTCACCTGCAGACATCAAAAGACACACAAATTGGTTAGTACTTGTCATTTTTTCCATTTCTTATCTTTAGAATGAATATTCACAATATTCACAAAAGAGAAAATGTAAGGCAATATTGGTTAGAATCTAATTGGTCATTTTGCTTTTATAAAACCTACTTGGCATAAATGTTTTGTAATTTTTTTAAGCAAAATTAAAAAAAAATGTTATTACATACACGGGCATAGGCACAAACTAATAATTCAGGTATATTTTCCCAAACTTGTATTACATAAGAACTAATATGTACAAAAAAATGTCAAATGAAAAATATTTGTTCTACAAACAAGATTATTATTATTTTTCCCCAGTGTACAGAGAGATAGGATTGCTCTAAGCCAGTACTGAATAATAATTATACTTAATCCGAAAACACATTGCATGGAGGTGTAACTGAAATTTGTATTTATTATGTACACTGCATTTTGTTGGGTGTGCCATGTCAAGGAAAATAGCTGGTAGTAGAAATACCATGAATAGGAGGTGAGAATGAACAGATACACTTTTTTGATTAATGTCTAGTGATCCCCGGGAGAGGTCTCCAGGGGATTGGCTAACCCAGTGCAAGCCCAAGGAGATCTCGCACAGCTGTATATATCAGTGAGTTTATATAGTTTTGTTTGCACAGTACACAAGCATTGAAAGCCAAATTCCAGCCCAGAGGCTAAGGTTGCCACCTGGCTAGCATTTTACAAGCCTGGCTGGTAAAAATTATGCTTGATGCCAATGGTTTTAATAGGTAAGATAGATAAAACTATATGAAGGCTGGTATATTCTCCAGAAAAGGTGGAAACCCCACCAGAGGCACACACATTAGAAATTCAACTCTGATAATCTGCCAAGATTTTCTATAAACACACCAAAGAGATATATCATGTTTGGATGGGGGAATAGTTGGATTATAGATTTCCTAGAAATCTCACTGAGGAGTTTGAAGCTTAGCTTACACCCTGATCCTCTTTACTGTGTAGTATCTCTTCAAAATCTATTTTTAATGTCATTATAAGTCCCAGTATAGGCATGGGTTTGAGGGTGCTACATCCAAGTTTGGCTAAACCCTAAAAATGAATATGGTTAAAAATGCCATATTTTATATACTATACTTACTGCACCAGACTAAAGTTTCAGCATCTCAATAGCAGCAATGATACAGGACTTCAATTTTGCCACAGGAGCTCTCCATCTTGGAAAGTGTCAATGACACTCACATGCTCAGTGTGCTCTAAACATCTGTTGAGAAGCTAAGCTTAGGGGTCGTTGCAAATTATAAATAATATAATAAGGTTTGTCTGTCACAGAAGGGGATGCTGATTATTAAATTCTGATGCTAGTTGCACTGGTTTCAGAGCTGTCATGTAGTAATTATCTATATTAATTACTAATCAGCCTTATATTGTGACATTTGTGATATATTACATATATACAGTATATTGTGAGTGGGTGCCTAAGCTCAGTAAGTGACAGCAGCACAGAGCATGTGCAGGGAATCAGCAGAAAAGAAGATGGGGAGCTACTGGGGCATCTTTGGAGGCACAGATCATCTCTGCTAAAGGGCTGTGGGTGCCTTGGGCTGGTACAGGAGCCCAAAACTTAATGTACAACATTTATGCCTTACAGCTTTAGTTTTCCTTTAAGTACAAACATGCTATGGAACTTGTGGGAACTTTCCAAGTCTAATTAATGTAGTGTAAAGTGTGTCAGAGGTGCATATGATCTGGGCAGCTACAAATACACACAGGGGTTTTTTTTGGCAGGCTTGATGATACTTTGTTTCCTCCACCAGCCATGTTGTTTTGCTGGCAGAGAAAAGGCCTGGGTCTGACAATATCCTTAAAGAGCAGAATTTATAATAAAAACAAGTTTTCAGTTCTGATCCTAGGTTAGAGGTGGATGTATTTAATGATTGTACTAGTAATTTCCCTACCCCCCTTTTCTATTCTGTTGACTTACCCCATCCTCCCCTTACAAAACATTAAATAAAGAATTAAGAAAAGAAAAGAAAAAAAAAAAGATCCTAGGTTAGGCATTACAAAAGTGACTTTTTGCACTCCTGCTAAGTGCCACCTACACAAAAAGGGATTATTAAGTGACAGTAACAGTAATGTATTCCTTTGTTGTGTGTTTGTAGTTATTTTGGCCATATCAATAGAGCAAAAAGTGGGATTAATGAAAGCACACTGATCAAGCGCTTTTTCTCCTGGCATTACAACTTGTAAATTTATATCGTCCCTGAGAAATACCGATACAACTTTGGAGGCCACGGACTTTTCGTTCTGTGTGCAGTATAAAAATAAAGGAGCTAGTGTTAGAGTTTCACTGGAAGCCCGGCAGTTCCTTTATTCCTTTAGCAGTCTCCTGTGAGATGAGATGACCAAGCACCTGGCCAGTCTGATCTCATTTCTGCTGAGGCTGGAGTATTCCCTGCACATCAGCAAGTCTCTTGGAATAGAGCAGTTGAGCTGATCCTTTATCCATATGGCAACACACGTGTGCAAACAAATTAAATTACACTGGCAGCTAATGGGTTAACAGCAAATGGGGGTATGAAACTCCTAGTAACTTCTCTATGTACCAACATTAACTAGAGTGCCAACAATGTTTGCAGCACTTTGTAAGTAGTAAGAGATATTAGGCTGAAACAGCTGCAAGAGGAAATCATAAAAGGTACTTGTAAACATTTACTATAGTTTAGAGCATTTTTTTTAAATTCTAACAATGGTTATATAATACCAACAGTGGCACTGGGCTTCTGGCAGCAGGGAAGGTGCACCGCCGCCCTGTGCTCTAATCAGGCCTGTCCAACTGGAGGCCTGTGGGCTGAATGTGACCCTCTAAAGCATTTTTATGGCCCCCAGTCTTCTCAATGGCTTCATAGACTTCACTATGTGACATCATCAATTTAATCTAATTCATCCCTCCAACATATTATCATACTTCCCAACTGTCCCGATTTTCGTGGGACAATTTTAACAGCTCAGCCCGCAGCAAGAATCTGAAAACTCCCTCATTTCCCTTTGATATCCTGCACTGAATGCTCATAAAGATACAATGTTTCTCAAACGTAATTAAATAAGTAGCTTTTGGCAGAGAGCCCCGAAAACTTAACAAGCTACAACTGTACTGAGATACAGTTGTAACTAATAAGATAAACAGGTCTCTTGGGAGAACAAGATTTGTATTTCACCTTCATTAGAATGAATGACCAAAACCCCCAGAAATGTGTTCAAACTTTAAATAACCTGCCATATTTTGTAAAATGGGAGTGGTATTTAGGGGGTGTGGTTACAAAAATGGGTGCAGTTAAAATAAAAATTGGCGTGCTACGTGCAGCATTTCTTTTTGGCCCTCTTTACATTTTTCAAATGTTGGGGGGTATGTATTATATAAGAAATAATTGCCCACTACATATAATAAGTTGACAGTGCAGCTCTAAATGATGCAATGTTTAATTGGGGTTTAAGCTATTATGTATAAAATCCAAACTGTAGTTGTTGTTAAAAGAATATATTTTCCATTTTACATATTACTTTGCTGTAGTTATTCAACCCAACATTTTTTTTCAGTTGCAAATAATATTCTGCTGTGAGTGGCTGATTGGCTGATTCCAGCCATACTACAGGTATGGGATCTATTATCCAGAAACCCATTATCCAGAAAGCTCCGAATTACAGAAAGCCTTTCTCCCATAGACTCCATTTTAATGAAATAATTCAGATTTTTAAAATTGATTTCCTTTTTCTTTGTAGTAATAAAACAGTACATTTTATTTTGTCCCAACTAAGATATAATTAATCCTTATTGGGCGCAAAACAAACCTATTGGGTTTCATTAACGTTTATTGATTTTGTAGTATCAATAAGGTATGGGGATCCAAATGGGTCCTATACCTGTACTGACACACAGCATGATGGGCTTATTTGCACCAAATCCATAATTTCTGAAGTTCTCCTTAAGTTTTAGCCGAATACTTTAAGGAATCGGAACCCTAATTTGCACATTCAAATTTGAGGAGATTTAAAAAAAAAAAAAATAAATCCATCAATAGCAATATAATAGGAGCCGGTGACAGAGTTTGCATACGCCTAAAATGGATATAGGAAAAATGTAAAATATGCTGAAAGAGATTGATGACAGCTGCTACAGTAGGGCTTGCAGAGGATTTCATTGCTGTTTCAGGAACACAGCAGTCTATAGTAGTGGTTGAGCCTGGGGCAGTGTCATGTAATGCGGGGACATTAAACGCTCCATATGATGTCACTTGCATATGTGTCCAAGGATAGGTACGTGGCCATAGTAACAGCAATACTTAAGATAGGTATTGCTATCACTATGACAACAATTGCTGACAGCCTGATTGTGCTGTAATGAAGGCCTGGTGCAGCATTCCCCAACTAACAACAGATCTGTATGGGATTTCTTACTTTTGAGGTTTTTTGTTTTTTGGCATTTTAATTAGTTTGCGCTTTTGATATTTCAATCTTTTAATAAATAGCTTTTTAGTTTTAGTGGAGATGAGGTCATTTGTGGTTTCAAAAAACTCTTAGGGACAGATTTATCAAATGTGAGATTATAGCTTGCTACAGAAAAATGTACCTACTTTCAATTCATTCCAATGGGATTTTTAGAACCTTATTTATCATTATAAAATTCTGTGGTGAGCTCTAATCTCACATTTTGATAAATCTACCCTTTAGTCTTGTCCTACTCAAGGCTACCTAATATCATTATAATTATGATAATTTGGGGCTTTTCGGCCCCTAGCATCACCTTGAGGTGGCCTAGGGAATGCCCCCCCTTGCTTAGGTTTTTTGTGTCAGAAAGGGCCAAGGGGGGTTGCATAGAATAGGAGAGAGCACAATAGCAAGAAGAGTCACAATTCTCACTTAAAAATCAGAATGCCTCCTCTTGAAGTAATACACTTGTCTTGTAGACCTGACTCCAGAACAGCAATCGCATCAGTCCGGTGTTAAGGCACCGCAAAGGCATCCAAACCTTTTGGAAACCATCTATTGTATCTGCCAGTGCAGCAACTTCATGGAAGGATTTCCACAACTCTGGCTGTGCGCATGAAAATCACATCTCTTAGTTCTATATGATTATTTTATAACATATATACTATTGCATTTGTGAAAGAATACCCAGTCTTGCCTTAACCAGGAAAGTCACCATCATTATTTAATTGCTTTCAAAAAGCTATCTAGATATTTGTTTAAAAAGGAATAAAATCTTCAAAGTGTCTGTTTTTTGGTCTCTTTTGTAGCTGCTCTTTGTACCTAGTCTTTGTAACTGTTTTATATGAAATTGTTATTGCAGTGTTTAACCTGCCTCCTCTACTATGGCCTTGTGAATGCAAGTATCACTATATAGATATACAGTACATACAGTACATAGAATGCATACACTATGGTAATCAAACCAATTCAGTTCTTCTATAGCTTAAAAAAGGTATATTTCTGCTACGCTGAGCTGCTTGGCAGCTCAGATCTTTCTCAGCAAGTAGTATAGACAACAGTATGGATCAATGATTATTTCCTATTAAAGCTGATTGACTGTTTACTGAGCATGTCATGTGTGTCTTCTGTGAGGGTCGTCATGTTAAAGGGTAATTGAATTTGCTGTGTTTAGAATGACAGTGTCCAATTTTGATGCAAATGCCTCATACGCAATTGGGATCAGCCACAATGACAGCGAAGGTATAAGAAGGTGTTTAATAGCGTTGGAAACCAGTGCTCCAAAGCATAAACGATGGTAATAAATACCAGGGTGTGATATATCTTTGTCAAGTGGCTTACAGCTATGTCAGGCAGGTTTACAATTTCACCACCCACCAGCCTTTTTGCTTCTCTGTAATTAATATGTTGAGCTTATTTACTTTCAAAGCCGTAGAGAGTAAATGGGAATACACTAAATTTGCTAGGGGTGCAAAGGGGACCACTGTTTCCAGGGTGTGTGAATATAGCCTAAAACTGCTGTTGTACGGTAGAGCATTTAAAGAAAAATGAACATTTTAATTTTGAATTACTTAGTAGAAATGTGGTTTCATGACCATAAATGGATGAGATGCCAGCCTTTTAAGCTGATACTTATTACATAGCCGCACAGAAATCAGGTTAAGCTTCTTGAGACCTTTAAGAGTGCATGCATGCTGTATAGTAGGGCTATTAAGGGAAGATTCCCAAACACTGAAAGAGTATATGTTGCATAGTTGGATGATTAAAGGGAAGAATGTAGAGAATTAAGAGTTTGCGCTGCATAGAGGGACAATTAAATGAAGAAGTAACTTAAATAATCACTGGTGTCATGTAACTTGCCAAGGCTTTAAAATTGTTGGGGCCCCCTCCACATCTTCTTACCCACAATCCATGTGTATTTTCAGGCCTGAGCAAGCAGGAGGCAAGGTGTGGAGGGAAGTTGGACACAGGTCCCTTCTCCCTGCCACACACACAGCCACTGGGCCTTAACAGAAAAATATGTGTTGCAGAGAATGCAGAAAATGTAATGAGTGCTTGTTGTATGGAGGGGCAATTAAAGAAGTTATTCACCTTTACATTAACTTTTAGTATGAAGTAGAGATTGCTACTATGAAACCATTTGCAATAGGGTTTTTGAATTATTTAGCCTTTTGTTCACCAGCTTTCCTGTTAAACTATCTGGTCGCTAGGGTCCAAATTACCTTAGAAACCAGGCATTGGATTGAATGAGAGACTAGAAAATGAATATAAGAGAGCCTGAACAGTAAGATAAGTAATAAAAAGTAACAATTGCAGGGTCAGTGACCCCCATTTGAAAGCTGGAAAGAGTCAGAAAAGAAAGCAGATAATTATAAAACTGTAGAAAATAAAAAATGTAGACCAAGTTGCTAAAACTGGCCATTCTAATCTAAACACATTAAAACTTAACTTAAAGGTCAAGAACTGGGAGAGCGATTGTAATATAATGTGATATGTAAGGAAAGAACTTGGAGAACTGAATAAGTTCATGTCGCACAGAGAGGCAATTAAGAAATAAATATGTAGAACTACATGGTTTATGATGCATAACAAAATTGCAAAACTAAATAAGAACTTAGAATCACATGTATCACAATACATTAATGAACTCTTTCAGGGGAGCTTATACCCAAATATTGTCATTAGGGCCACAACATACTCTGCATATATATATATATATATATATATATATATTGTAGATAATATTATTTGTAGCCTGTCATTATTCAGGACATCATGCATTGCTACATTGATTATATTATTTCACAGTGTTCCTTGTTTATTGTCAGCATGGTTACCCAGCAAGGTGTGTTCAATATTGTCGTGTAGATACTGTTCCTTATTATTATTATCCAGTGTCACATGTTTTATATCGGTGAATAAAAAATGTAAACTAATGTCCTTGAGTTTTCGCTAAGTGCTGCCTGTCAAGTGAGGCCACAGCGCTGCTTACAAGCCATTTGTTCTTCAGAGGTCATAGCCTTGTTCTATGGAGTCTTTCAAGTTCGTAGCTTCATCCCTTGTAATAATCCAAGTCGTAACCCAATTCATTAAGTCCCTGGATGTCACAGTTGCTGTAAACTGTAAGCATCCCTGTTTTACATTCTGGGCTACACTGTTTGTAGCTGCCAAGAATACATTTGTGTGTTATCTGTGGGTAATATTACATAGGCTTCAGACAGCAGTAGTATAGTATTTTCCTTCTGAACCAATGTGAGACCTACATCGCTGTTGCAGATAGCTGTTTCCAATTTTTTTTTTTAAGGTTACAATCTATTTTGGCAAGGTCATCTAATGCCATATGTAGCCTTTTCCCGTCTGTTTAATCATTCAGAGCCTGCCATTTGCCATTATAAGTTTATAAATTATTCAGGGTCATTTTCCTTTGTGACATTTCTACCAAATTAGGTCTTGCATGACACAGTTTGCTGTTTACCCTTTTCTAAATTTCTTTATGGTTAATCCAATTCATAAATAATGTACAGATGATTTTGGGATTTGTAGTAGGCAGGGGAAATTGACAAGACCACCCCTCCTATCATTCAGAGGTGGACAACAGCCTCGAAAAAGTAAACATCTATACATGCTGTGCTTATACTGGTATGGGATCTGTTATCTGGAAACCCCTGAGCCAGAAATTGACATTTTTTAAAGTGATTCCCCTTTTCCCTGCAGTAATAAAACAGCACCTTGTACTTGATACCAAATAAGACACAATTAATCCTTACTCAAGGCAAAAGATTTTTATTGGGTTTATTTCATGTTTAAATGTTTTTTTTTTTGTAGACTTAAGGTATGGAGATCCAAATGACAGAAAAATCCTTTATCTGGTCCATTATTCGGTCCCTTGCATTCTGGATATCAGGTCCCATGCCTGTATACTGAACTTACTGTACCAGCTTTGGCTTTCAGCAATCCTATAATAGTAATCATTCACACCTCCAGTGCTGTACACAGGAGCTGCCCATCTTCTTACCCTGTTATGCTATCTTTTGAGTGCCACTGACACCGCACATGCTCAGTGTGCTCTGGGTTTCGATTGATTTGTTGAATCAGCAGAATAGAAGATGGGGAGCTGCCGGCAGCATATTTGAAGTCACAGATCATTACTGCTAAAGCGTTGGGTTGGGCAGGAATTAAAACTCAAGACAAAGTTGAAGCATTTCGTGTCAATTTCTTTTCTTGAGCTTTAGTTATCCTTTAAGCATGTTATATCTGCTATTAACAATAGCAAACAAAGTATGTTTTAGAACCTCATAGCTCCTGTTTTGGTGGCAACAATGGTGCTTATTTAGTAACACAGGGTTTGCACCAGTGTAGTAACTCATGGCAAACAATCAAACATTTGCTTTCAGTCTCTAACTTGCAGTAGACAGTTTGTAAGGCCTATTTCACCAGGCACTCAGTTTTGGTTGCTGTTTGTCTTGCCAAGCTTTATCCCTTGGTGGAAAGTATTAGCACCCTAAATTATGAACATGGGTAACCCAAATGCCCTTGTGAAGTCTTACATATGGATGCAGTATTGCAACATGGAGTTCTCAATATATTAGGGTCAAAACTGCTGATATACCAGGTGATGGATAGGTTTACAAATAAAACAGAACACTGGAAGCTTAACTGTAGTTTACTAGGTTTCCACAAAACAAAATAAGTAACTCTTTACCTTTATAGCACATAGACAGGACCTTTACTGTTAACATTCACAGTACTCTCTGACCATTTTGCATAAATTATGTTTGATATTTAGACACTCTATACATCACACTTAGGGGCTGATTTACTAACCCACGAATCCGACCCGAATTGGAAAAGTTCCGACTTGAAAACGAACATTTTGCGACTTTTTCGTATGTTTTGCGATTTTTTCGGCGTCTTTACGAATTTTTTGTTACCAATACGATTTTTGCGTAAAAACGCGAGTTTTTCGTGGCCTTTACGAAAGTTGCGTAAAATCTTGCGATTTTTCCGTAGCGTTAAAACTTACGCGAAAAGTTGCGCCTTTTTCGTAGCGTTAAAACTTAAAAGGTGCGAAGTTTCGCGTAAGTTTTAACGCTACGAAAAAAGCGCAACTTTTTGCGCAAGTTTTAACGCTACAAAAATCGCACGATTTTACGCAACATTCGTAATGGCTACGAAAAACTCGCGTTTTTATGCAAAAATCGTATTGGTAACGAAAAATTCGTAAAGATGCCGAAAAAATCACAAAAAATACGAAAAAATCGCAAAATACCGATTTTTACGAAAAAAACGCAATCGGACTCATTTCGACCCGTTCGTGGGTTAGTAAATCAGCCCCTTAGTAGCCCAAAGCAATTAACTTCTCTTTGTCATTACACTTGGTTAAAGTGAGAATTTTGAGTAACCTTTTCTTTTGTTTAACAAATAGCAATGTATAACATCACAATAATACAGAGTAAACCTAATGTACCTTAACAGAAGTGTTACCTATAAATTTACCTTTACATAACACTACTCAGGAACCTGATGTACACCGTGTGTACTATAGGACCAAACTCACTGGATGTAGCAGGCTCCAGTTATGGGATCAGAACAGCAGAGGTTTATGTTTATGGAGCATTTGAAGAAGGCACTTATGAAGTCTGGAGTCCGCAAGGAATTCCTTAAATAGTGCCTAGGGAATTTGTATATTCAGGTAAGCTTCTTGAAAAACTTTTTGCCAACAAAAAAATGGTTTTATGGAATTGGCCCATAAATTGGTTCCCAGTACATGGATAAGTCAGGATGAAATTATTGAAGAACAGGAAGGAGGGATGATGCTGATGGGGCAGTTTAATGTTCTGGCCAGAACTGAAGTTAATGCCCTTAAACAAATGCAAATAAACTAGGCTTGAAGCCTTGGTGCAGCTTTGGGCAGCAAGGGTTAATGCAGTAAGCTATTGCAGTCTGTTGATACACTTTGGTTTAGTTGTTCACCTGCTAGCATGGCTCCTCAGGATCAACATTCCCCAGATAGACTGGAATAATTCTCTGTTCTCTACCTGCTCCTGGTGCTGGAGGGCCCTCTACTGGTTAGGCAGTGCAGTCCGTTCTCCTCTTTCTGCTGCTCAGCTGTTCCGGTTCTCCCCTGTCTCCTTCACAAGCAGCTGGTGGCCATGTCCCTGTTCTTAGCTGGTCCGTTCTGCTCTATTTCCTGCAAAGCAACTGGTGGGCGTGTCCTCCCTCTGCTGCTTCCTGTTTGCTGTTCCAGAGAGAGACCCTCTCCCCAGGTACATGTAACTCCCCTGATAGCCTCTCAGGTCTCCTGTCAGCACCCTGACACTTCCTGTGCACCTGCTGTTCCTGAGTCTGCCCATGTGCTCCTTCCATAGGCTGATCCCCTGCAGTGTCCACAGCACTAGTACTCAGATCAGCTGTATTAGTAGGATGGCATATTGTTCAGTACACCTCTGGGATCAAGGATCTTAAATATACCTTCCACTACCCCTCTGCTGTTCTTCACAATTAGGCACAGTAAAATGAATATTTACATTTACAGATAACTTAGAACCTCTCTTTAACTTTTCATGTTATTAACTTATTATTACTATGATTCCTTCAGTACTGCCCAAAGCTTCTACCAATTTCTAGTGACTTTATCAAGCAGATTATACATTTATAAAGTAAATACACATTAGTCACATACAGGTAAATAATGCTTTCTTGATGGTTGATACCAAGCCCCTACAAGTTTAGGGCTGTGGCACATGGGGAGGTTAGTCGCCCGCAACAAATCTCCCTTGTCGCGGGCGCCTAATCTCCCCGTCTGCCATAGCCCTTAAAGTTAATTGCAAATTGGATACGTGCATCCGTGCCAAATTGACCAGTGTTTATAAATAGGACCCTCTGGCCTTTACACTGGCCGTGCCATGGAAAACACATTTAAGAAACTGAGCAGTTTGTGTGGGTACTCACAAATGTACATAATTATGAATAGAACATCAAAGCAACATCTGAAAAATCTGCCCATAAAACTACACAGCAGATGAAAGCATAAAACAAATAAAAAATTAATAAATAGCCATGAAATTTCAAGGCAAGCAAAATAAGAGTGAGAATATTAAATGTTTGTATATCTGGGATGTTTTTTTCTGGTAAAGTGATAATAACATCTAAAGGGATGAGGGAATTTGTAGTACTTTAGAAAATCATCTATTCCCCCAGACTGCCTATGTCCAAGCGGTTGCTTTTCTGCTATCTATAGAGCCAGTGTTGGTAAGGGGCAGCATGTGTTTCCTTAGCATACACAGTTTCACCAGGTACCGTTTCTTGGTATCAATGCCGGGGATGTCCGGGGTTTTCCCACCCATCCCCACCAGTTGTGCATGCACCACGAGATGGAGTTTGTTGGCTGCTATATGAGTGCGTTTCTAGTATCAGCGCTCTGATATGATGAGATGCATTTGAGGTCTTGGTGGCTACTGATACACTAAAGGGGCAGGTAAAATCTAAATAAAACTGAGATATGGAAGTGCTTATAAAGTATAATGAATGCTTGCTTCAAGGAGCCATTTCATTTTCAAGAGCACTATGCTGCATAATGCTGGGTATACTTCTCGGTAATCCTTATTTATGTTTTGCAAGTGACTCCCCTTCTTTTTAGGTGAGCCACCACATAATTATATTGTATAGAAACTCTCTTTGCATCAAACCTTTATTTACCATTCCTCTTAGTTGGGCTGAAAGCTTAAACAGATTTTCTCTAACATTGGCTTTATAATGCGGCTAAACCCGGCTTTAAACAGTTTAGTAAGTTTTAATATTAGGGTTGCCACCAGAAACAGTCATAACTTTACATAGCGGTGGCAAATATTCTGGCAAGCACAACACTTTTTGACTGTGTTACCAGAAGGTAAGGATCCTCACTCTTCCCTGCTGCTGGACATTCTCTGCATTCAACTGCAGTTATATTTGATATATAGTGCCTGCAATAATACATCAAAACTGCTGTTCTAGAGGGCAATATAAAACAGGGTGCAGTTGCAGCCCTGGTTTCCACTCCTACTTTATTCAGTATTTGTAAAGACTTTTTTCAGAAGCAAAGCGGAAGTGGAAAAACTTCAAATTAATACACTTGATTTTGGAATGACAGGCAGGTGTCCGCATACTTTAGGCCATATAGTATAAATAAAACATAACAATAAATTAGCTAAATAGATATACCAAAACTAAGAAGGGTTAGATATTGGTATCGTTAGAACTTGGGTGCAGATGTTGGCCAGTCTTTCTTGTTTAAAGTTGACTTTTGGCTTTGTACCTCAGTTTAAAGCATTCCATCTCATTATCCATATTAAATGTCTTCTCTTTCTTGAAAGACTAGTTGTATAGGTAATTGAAGGCTGTCTCTCCTACCATTAATTTAGCAAGTGCTTGGAATCTTCTAACAGTTAGGATGATCAATCACATAGTAGTAATAGAGGGTCTCTAGATGGGCCTGTTAAGAGTATAATCCACTTTGCACCAATTCATGTGCTGTAACTAGCTCTTCCAGCAATATATATCTGTATGAGTAATGGGAACAGCAGCACAATATGTAGTATGTATAACAGTATGTATGCACAAGACCTAGATGACCAAAGGACTCTTTCTCCAATCAGACAAGATCACAATGTACAGAGGATCTAGTGCTGAGCTTAACTTATGGGCAGTTTCAATATTGTGTGCAGAACAACTGATCATTCTTTAGAATAAAAATAATTTCTATGTGGAGCCATGTAGTTTCTAGTAATGTCAAAGGCAAAACATGTTTTGAAACATGGTATAATAATTAAAAACAGCTCAATATTAAGTCCCAAACTAATATCACTATCAATATTACAGCATGTTAAGAACCTGTGGCCTAAAAGGCAGAGCCTCTTAAATGGTAAAGATCATTGCTGGTCCTGTTTAGGGAATAGGCTAAAGTCAAGTAGCTGCAGGTTGGTTCCTTTGATGCCATGTATATAAGTGGGAAAATTGATGAGCCAAATCAAATCCTGACCATTCAGATTTACAGGTTATGGAGAACCCAAGAAGTTTACCAGCAGATCAAGTTTGCTTAGTTGGTTTATTGCTTTCTTTTAGGGTTAAAGTTTAGCATGAAGCCACAAAACCCAGCCTGTAGCCTTGCATCTGTTACAAATACAACTCCCAGCAATTCTACGGCTGTTAGTGATACTGGCACTTGTAGTTCAGAAGTAGAAGGTCTGAAAGCAGAGGGCTGGGGGCTTTTATACATTTATTTAAAAAACATCATTTTAGGGAGTTAAACATTGATATCATTCTTTTTGCGTAATGTCTGCTAGTGAGCCCTAGGTGCTGTATTTGCTTTTTACATTCTTGCATCCCCCTGGGCTCCTTCTTCTTTAGCGAAGGCTCTGCCTTGAGATTGGAATGACTGCTGACGTTGCAAGTCATCCAGTATGCGAAGGTCAGTGTTCTAATACCCTCACTGCTGCTCATTAATGTGTGATACGTTGAGTTATTGTGTCACTGTCATACGGGCCAGATATTGAAAATACATCAGGGCATTCCTTTGTAGCAAGAGAACTGCCCTTCTCTGGCTGCTGTTAGCTGGAGGTGAATGTGCTAGGATGCCACGCATGAAAGAAGAACTGTCAGAAAGATTTTTGAGGACACTTTGTTATGCACTTTGCTTCTTTTAAAGTACAGAAAATGTTCACCTTCACGAGTTCCCCGTTCTTTTGGTGTGACGAGTAGCGAGGAGACCTCTATCCCTTTCTATATTTCACACAATAGCAAGGAGGACAACATCAAGGTGGTAATGAACAAGATGTCAAATTGTATTATAGTAGTAGACTGTGACATGTGCAAGGGAGCGCGTGGCAAGACTGCCAAAGTGATATGGATGGGGCCTTTCTATTTTTACCACCTGCAGACTGTGGCACATTGAGAGGTATTTTTATTTTAAGGATGAAAAGTTATGTTTTCCAATGCATAACATATTGTAAGGGAACAGCGGGTTATCTTTAGCTAAGGAGTGTGCAGAAACAAGAAGGAAGGGTCCTGTGATACTTCTAAGAAACCTGCAGTCGGTGTATGTGTGTATATGTGTGAGTGTGACTTTAATGAATGCCACAGCAAAATGACAACATGCGCCGCACCATATGGAATGAGTCATTGCAAAGGACTGCAAATAAAAAAAGCTTTATGCCGTCTGATGCACACACTGAGGGGAATTAGGAGCTGGTAATGAGCTGGAGTGGAAGAGCCAAGTTGAGAGCTTTTATTTCATTTATTTATTGCTAGCCATTAGGTGCTGCTAGAATCTGAAAGGGAGTGGATATTGGGAGACACAGATTTAGAAGAGCTAAAGGGGCAAATGATTGAAGAGGGTCTGCTTAGAATCCTAACATATGTAATTTCAATGTTTTCAATACGGATGTCATTGGGGTTAAGGGGACCTACAAGATTTTTGCTATGGGACCCAGGTACACAAGTGGTTGGATATATCTTTTAAAAAGTATAAACCTTTGGAAGTACTTATGCGTAGAGACGATGCTTAGTGTGGTCCTTCTAGCCAAGTAAGGCAGTAAGGTATGGTGGCATCTTTCTGTTTTCTGAAGGAATATTCAATACCCATGCCATGCTTGGAACATCACATACCATGTGTATAACTGGGTTTGCTGGTTTTATAAAAAAAAAACAGTTTCTCCTACATATCTCACGCACAAAGTGGACAGAAAAAAAGAAGTGCAAAGGTGAATTAAATAAATATTTATGCACAGCTTCATAAATATACCTGCAAGCAATTTAAGAATGCCGCAGATTTTCTTTTCTATGCGGGGTTAATATCTGTCTGTCTGAAGTGTTTTTGAATTCCCCTGGCACATTAGCTATTTATTGAGCACATTACCCTTCGGTGACATGGTATTTGGAAGCTTCTGTCAGATACTTATTACTCGTCTCTGTTACTGGTTGCACATATCAAGGTCTCTTTACTTGTTAAAAGCTCTCTAACATGAAGAATTGTGTATGCTTAATTGTGGCAAGAACAGCAGAATGCTTGCCCTAGCAACAGTCTACATGCCACCTTCTAATCTTGTTTCTGCCCACAACCCAAAGATTTCAGACCCTGCCTATTTGGCATTATCACCTATTTCTCTCTATTAAGATAAGATTATACTTTGGGCTTAGAATGACAGGATGGTTCTGTGATGATTTATAGGTGTTGACAGAGGAATAGAACAATGTCTTCATTTAGCAAAACAAGCTCCTTAAAAGCCTACAAACCAAGGAAAGCATACCCCAGCATAACAATCACATCCTGTTATACCCAGCTTTGCCTACAATATTATGTTAGGCCTGCAACATATAACACCCACCCTTTCCCATATGCAGGAATTGGGACAAAACAATCTTAGTTTGAACTCTACATGGTGCCTTGTGATACCTGTGAAATACACTCTATACCTGTACTAGAATACCTGTAGAGCAGCACATAATCCATATTGATGCTAGAGAGGGATTTACTAAAGGACTGTGGGAATGGAGGCAGAATCTATCCTGCTCCAACCGTGGACATGTTTTTTTCATCAGGAGCCCCTGCTACTGCCTGGATCACCTGGAGGGCCTGTGTTCGGGTACCCATCCTTTTTTGTGCATTTCATATGAACCGTGCTTGCTTTGACAAGGTTTTAAAATTTTTGAGAGGAACAATTCAGAATGGATTATTTCTATTTGCGCTTTTGGGGATAACGTTCTTTACAATAGACATCAGACATGTATTGGCCCCATTTGAACCCCTCTTGCTTTGCAATTGTAAATTGCTGGTATAATAAAAAGAATTTTCATGGTAGTCAGTCCTGTCCAGGTCTCTGTCTTTTCCTATTCCTGTGCAGGCATGTTGCATTGGCTTCTGGCTAGGGATCATAGAAACATTATTTCTAACTAGTGTAAGCTCTGTAGCAAAACTTCCTATTCTCCTTTTTTATCCCTTACCAAATTTTATCTTTTGGATTATAAAGCAGGCACATCTTAAATACTGTGCAAGCAATGTTCATTTCATCACGACTGTGTACGCAAAAAAATTATTATGTGTACACTTTAAAAACTGGTGTGCACAGTACAAAATTATTTGTGTGAACCACAATTTACAGCTGGCTTTATTCTTGCGCACTCTTGCAGGAGGCTCTGTGTTGGTAAGGTCTTTAGTCATCAGTCATTAATACTCCACTCCCCTTCTGTGTGTCTTCTTTCTTTATTCCCTTATACTCTGCATTTAAACAATCTTTCTGTCCCATTTGTTTCTCTCTTCCTTTCTAGGCTGCTGACCCATTTAGAATATGGGACTTAGCTTATAATATGTAGATTGTTATTTCCTAGTTGCATACATTTCCTTTATAATTATGCTTTTGAATATGGCCCCATGAAATGCATTCTTTACTTGCATGTTTGCCATTATGGGAATAAGGTCAATAAGAAATCCCCAAGGAGTTCATGCCTTTTTGTACCCCTTGTGCTTGTTGCGTGTGTATGTGTGCTGGGAAGCATGCATTTAATCCCTTATCTGTGATTACTAATTACTCATTTCTGCCTAAAGGACTTGGGAATACACTGCAGCTTCACTTGCTGTTCTTAAAGTGATTTTAGATGTGTAGTGTGCACTATACAGGTATGGGACCCTTTATCAGAATGCTTGAGACCTGAATTTTTCCATATAAGGAAAATTCTGTAATTTGGATCTTCATACCTTAAGTCTACTGAAAAATAATTTAAATACTAATTAAATCCAGTAGGATTGGTTTGTGTTATCTGGGATCAAGTACAAGGCACTGTGTTATTATTACAGAGAAAAAGGAAATCATTTTTTAAATTATTTGATTATAATGGACTCTATGGGAAATGTCCTTCCCATGATTTGGAGCTTTCTGGATAACAGGTTTTTGGATAATGAATCCTATATCTATATGAGGTTTTGGAGGGGTTTGGGTGATGAAAAACATATTTATATTATTATCACACTCTAGTAGTGATGTGCGGGCCGGCTCAATACCTGTGGGACTTGCAAATCCACTACCTAAGTTCCCCTATAGATTGGGAACCAATGGTATAAGATTGAACACAATTATTAATAGATTGTAAGCTCTTCTAATAAATGGTAAGGTATTCTTATCAATTGTAAGCTGTCCAGGACAGGGACAACATCCCAACTGTTTACTAAAACTCTTAGCAACCAAGTATTTATTCTCACTGTGGATAACTCCACTCCCCCTCACACCTTGTAAAGCACTACATACATTTGGGGTGATATATAACTAAATACAAATTATGTATAAAACAGAGTATTTATGAGTACTCTGATCAACCATTTCTAAAGAAAAAAATAGATTTTCTTTTTATCTGGATTAGGCACATTGTATCTATTTTAATAAAAGCAGCATGCATGTGCAGGCAGAAATGAATAGTCTTGTCTATTTAGCCACTGTACAGTGAAAACTGATGGTTACAATTATTGGTCAGATTTGAAATAACCAGTAATTATTTTATCAGCAGAATTACTTGTGCAAGGAAGAAAACACGGCACTGGGCACATGGACTCATGTTCATAAAGGCTGATTTGTGCTGCTCCTGCTGTGCATCAGTGTCTTCAGAAAGCACACACAAGACTATTCCCAACAGAAGGGTACAAGGGGCATGTTTACAAGATAAGGGGCAGTTTTCAGTACCTGGCATCTCTCCCTGCCCCCCCCAGACCTGACTGGCATTGATTCTATGCAAGCCATTAGTGGTCGTACCAAAGTCACTTGAACATGTTGTAAACCTTCTACAATTACTAACCTGAGAATTGTCATGTAATAGGTTAAAAGCAACAGTTTGTGTCAATCTTCTGCATAAAGCTGCTTAGTAAATAATCTGCCATAATAAATCAGGCCGTATCTGTTTTTTTTTTATATGTTGTTGAAATCTCTAGCTGTTCTTTGCATCACTACTTGTACAGAACAAATGTGCCTGCAGGGGTCGCCATTCTCAGCTGGCTTTCAGGGATCTGCCACCTTGTCAGACTACAAAGCCTTATTTATTATTATTATTTACATATCATTTATTAGAATGATGATGTTGATGGTACAGTGGGGAACATAATAGATGGAAATACAGTTTATAACTGGGGTTGGGGGGCGATGTGTAGTGGTTGTATTTTGTTTAAAGTTGAACTTCACCAAAACAGAGCCTAAGCTTTGCAGCCATGCAGAAAGAGAACGGTTTTTAGCTGGATTTCAGCATGTAAAAATGGTATTTATATACATTTTCCGAAGGAACAGATTATAGTGATAGGTATATTAGGGGTTTCTCTGTTGTGTGGGGCTCTTTAACAAATTTCAGTTCAGAAGCCAGAGTTCCCTTTTAACAACAAATATCTTCTCCATTATATTGCTTATTGCATAGTCCATATAATTAGTTCTTGAGTTTTAGTACAATTTAAATTATATAAATTATTTTGCACTATGAGCACTGTAGGTCTGCAGGATTTTACTTGTGTTTTCCTATTTAGTGCAGTAATGAAACAGCTCTGTAAAACACTTGAGTGTACTTCACCTTTAAATTAACAATTAAAGGGATAGTGACAGGTTCCAAGTTGTAACATGTCACTATTCCTCAAAAGCTCTTGTGGTTCAAGTGCCCCTCTGCCTACCCCCAGCCCACAACTTTCTGTGTCCATCTCTGTCATGGAACAGCTTAGACGTTGTTCTTGTCCGTGGGGGTGGTCAATGTTTTAATAGGCTGAAGGAAAATCAGAATGTAGCCCCGCCCCCAAGATTGTCAGTCACTAAGTTGGTCCTTGTAGGAGATTGAAACAGTTAGTAAGGAGGGGTGGGGGGGAGGAGGCAGGGCACTATTTAATATGACGTAGATGTGATATACTGGGACAATATGCAATTGGTTTTAATTTTAATTTCTTAAAAAATAATTTAGCTTTTTGTTCAGCATCTTTCCGGTTTAATGGTTTGAATGAGAATCTGGATGATGGATAGGAGAGGGCTTGAATAGAAAGATAAGCAATGAAAAGTAACAATAACAATACAATTATAGCCCCACAACACATGTAGACCTCCTAATGTTTTGCATTTAGGTGAGAGCTACAAATGAATAATAGATAACGATTTGTTGCACCCAAGAACAAATCAGTTGGAGCTGCGTTTTACAGCATTCCTACCCATGAGGATCAAAACTTAACCCTTGAAATGTCTTGAAGTAAAAGCTTCAAAATACATGGGCCAGAAATGACTTAATGCATAATAAAAGATAAATTACAAAATTACATTGTTCTTATATATTAACACAAGTTAAAAAGGAAGTCAGATACAGAAGCATTTGTTGGACCCCAAGGAAGGAAGAGCCACCTTTACCCTATACACTGTACATATACAGGAACTGTAGCCGGGGAATCCCTTTCTGGAGAACTGAATGGGTGGAGCAGCTCGGCACATTTGTCCAATCAAGTACCATGACACCTTGGGAGACAGAGGCAGTGGTGGTAATGTGATCCTGATAATTATTGGTAAAGGTGTGGGAAGAAAATAACACTTTTAAATTACATACAACATTAATATTCAGTGTAATAGAGCCTCTGTGAGGGAGAGTGGCGCTGGTACCTCACCCCTATCATACCTGTCACAATTCCAAATTACATTTATATAACTCATTAGTTGCTTTACTGGTTCTTTTGCACCTGTGAAATGTTTATCTAGGTTTATTGCTATTTAGTCAATTATCATGTAAATGGTATGAATCATTGTTAACATGTATTTCAATATGTTCTGTAGCAGCCTTTTAAGCCTTACAAGTCATCTGTTGAGTGCTACCATTTTTTTTTCTGTCGCTCTAATTAAAAGAAATGAACAGAATAACCCTTGCAATACGGCCCCCTTGTCTCGGTCCTTTGCTCTCACACTCTTATTGTATTATCTTTAGCTGATTCCTAGAAACTATGGTTGTCCATTGTCCATTTGCTTTTAATAAGGATTAATTATATCTTAGTTGGGATCAAGTACAGGGTACTGTTTTATTATTACAGAGAAAAAGGAAATCATTTTTAAAAATTATAATTATTTGCTTATAATGAAGTCTATGGGACATGGCCTTCCCGTAATTCGGAACTTTCTGGATAATGGGTTTCCGGATAATGGATCCCATACCTGTAGTAATAATAAATAAATAATAAAAACATATTTACAGTAAATGTGCTTATATACAGGGCTAGTTATCTTATCATTAAGGGGAATCTTTAGGAGCATTTGAAGGAGATTAGCAAATCGATGATTGAAGCATTCAAGAGGACCCAAATTATTCTAAGGTACTTGCAAAAACAGAAATAGATGAAAGTTCATAATTTCAGTGAAGTGACTTGAAGGGTGAAGGAAAGTTGGCTAGAGACAGCAGGGATTAAAATATGTTGGTGTTATGGGGAATAAGTACAGAAGAGATAGGTTTGAGGAGATGGGGGGGGAGGCTGACGAGTGGCCATGGTTAATGGATAGGAGAAAACAATGGTTGACACGTTGCCCGTGACAGGAACTGAGAGTCACTGAACAGTGAATAAGAATTATAGGCAGAAAGGGGTGGGGGGGGGGGGGGGGTGCTTAGGTTTGTAAAAAAAGACAGCAGAGTATTTGACATATTAAGCACCAATTTTAAGGGAATTAAAATAGACGCAGCAGCCCCACAGGCTTCTGGAAGGCTCAGCAATATAAAGGGCTCAATGAAAGTCTAGACTGATTGGCAGTTTCAGTATGTATGTGTGTATGAAAATGGTCATCTGCCATAAAACAGTTTTACTTTGGGGCCCAGTAACTACACCACTGCCACCTTTCTAGGTTCTAAGTAGGAGCAAAGTCTGACTTTATGGGAGCTAGAGTGCAGCTAGAAGGCTGAGGCCTGTATAACCCAGGAGATATTCTGCATTTAGAAGCAAGATTACAATAGGTTTGAAAGCAGAAATATAATGAATACCTTTTATAGCTAGAAAAATAAATGCAAGCACTAATTACTCTGAATGGAGATCTAACGCGAATGGCATATTTCATATTAAAATTCCAATTGTAACACACTGGCTAGAACTACAGAATTCCCAGTCCACTGCTAAGCGTGTCTCTTCATATTTATTAATCCTGACTTGTTCATTGTGTCACCTTTTGGAACCCTTGCAATATGCCAGTATCTCATGATAAATAGTCTTACTAGCGCAGGCTCGGTCCCTTACATGTGTCCAGAATACCCTTTTAAAAATGAGAGCTGTTACCATGGGAACCTTTTGAAATTAGTAGTTTTATCAGCTTGGACTTCCTGCCTTTGTTACATATGTATTGTGAAGGAACATGCATACTAAAGCCCCTGGGAGCATACAAAGTGGCATTATGCAGCTGTGAGCTGATTAACGTTCACTTTGCTCTTTACAAACCAAAATTCTTGTCCGGGCAGCAGAATGCAAACCCTAAGGGTAGAAATATCCTTATGGGAATTTAAGCCACAAAAATACTGCATGTAGGCTCAGTGCGTGGGAAGGGATTTTACATCTAAAAAATACATTGCAGTAGTGTGTGTGGGTGGACATTTTGTCAACCTGCACCTGACTCTAACCCACCACTCCCCACCCACGCCCACCCAACCCAGCAAGGCAACTGTATTTATAGACCCGTGCCCAACTCACCCATCTGTGATGTCACAAATGGGGTGGGGTAGGCAGGTGTGAGCCTATCAATAGAGGCTTCTGGTGGCAGAAAAAGGGCAGAGTAAAGGTGGCCACTGACGTGGCGACTTCCGATCTTTCCGATCTTTTCCGATCGGAACTTCGGCCACTAACCGTTCAGGGCTGAAACGGCAGATAAGGAGGTAGAAACAATAGGATTTCTACCTCCTTCTGCCGATTCAGCCCTGAAGGCAGATTTTGATCTATGGCGCCCAATCAAAATCTTTTAACCCGCCCGATCGGCGAGTCGACTGATATCAGCAGCCTCCTGTGATATCGGTCGACTCCCCGACTTGCCATACACGCACCGAATATCGTACAAAGCGGGGTTTCGTACGATATTATCGTTGCGTGTATGGCCAGCTTAAGTTTAAGGGCGGGTGGGGAGAAAGGGAGGACTCAGCCCGAACCTGGCCACAACCCATATGAACTGTGTGAAGGCTGGTGCAAACGGATTTTGGGCCAGCCCAAACATTTCATTTGCTCTAGCCCCTCTTGAAGTTCTCACCTTTGGTCAGGGCCGCTCTTGAAATTAATACAGAAAAATATTGGTGTATCAGTTGTTTATTCAAGAATACGACACCAAATACATATTCACTTTAGATCTTACCCTAACTCCCATTCAAACTGCATTTCAGGTTTATCTAGAAGAGAAAATGTGCATTCTCCCCAATTTTTACCCAAATAAAACCTTCAATACAGCAGAGCGGAGGTCGGGCCGAAAATGCAAAAGCGGGCATTTTTATAGGGCCTACCTCTGCTGCATGTCCCTGCAAGCAAGAGCAGCACTAGGGAAGGGAGCAGATCCACTTCTCCCAGCCTGAAAAAAACCCGCAGGCTGAGAGCAATGGAGCTTACACTCTGTGTGCCCTGGCCTTTATTCCCCACTTGCTCACACGCTAGTGCTTGAAAATACAATCTGATCAGGGAAGAAGTTAACTAGACCTTTATTTTACTCCTCTTGACACCTGCGGTTTTAGAGATAGGCTACTGCGGGAATCTATTAGTGCTCAGACCCCACATCAAGGGGGATGGGATTTCAGGACTGCAGAGTTTACTGCATGCAGTGTCCTTTCCTGGGATTTTTATTCCTGCCCTTTGAAATATTCAGGACCCAGCATTTTTTAAAAGTCTGTTAATGCAATTTTAATTTCATTCCATTAAATAATCATTCAGGGATTTAGTGTAGGAAAAAACATTACAATCCAGTCTCTTTGCCATTTACTAATGTCCAGAAGCTACTGAGAAAAATATACATATACCTGTACTGTAAATATATGTAAATATTCATTTCTGACAGAGAGAAATTGCTTTATGCATAGATTATGCTCTTTCATCTAAAGGTCTATGATCCACATTTTGGGTCTTAACCCCTTCTCCTTATAGACTGCAAGCTCTTTTGGTTAGGGCCCTCTTCACCTCTATATTGGTTGCTTGTATTTAATTCTTTATGTTCAATGTATAAGCCCACTTATTGTACAGTGCTGGGGAATATGTTGGCGCTTTATAAATACATTTCAATAATTGTAATAATAATAATGCATTTGTAGGGAAATTATTCTTTTTCCTACAGAACCTCTGTACTGGTATATTCCTTCCCCACATGTATTCCTTGAGGCTGCTAGGATGTCAGGTTACCCAGCATGGCAAGGACTAGTTCCATTATGCCCTTCTGGGTCACTCCACTACAATATTTTTATTATGAGGACTATTTTAAATTATTCTTATTTGTTCTCCCAACCACAAACCAGAAATCCTATTGTTATCTATTCTATACTGAAGAGCTTCTTGCAACAACCCCTAAGCTTAGCTCAGCAGCTTCTCAGAGCCCACTGAGCATGTGAGCATCACAGATACTTCCAACAGATTCCAGTATGGTGACCCCCTGTCATAAGTTTGAAGGCCTGGATCATTAATACTACAGAGATGCTGAACCTTCAGGCTGGTGCAATACATTCAGTATATTACAACTGGCATTTCTAGCCATATTCATTTTTAGGGTTTAGTTTTCCTTTAAGCAGTCTGTGCATATGCCCCAGTAACACTAAAGGGTGTTGCATGCTGGTTATTTTGTGTTCACATTCTTGACTAGAGGTCATTAGGATGGAGGAGTTAATAGTAAGAGTATTTATAGCCTCACAGAATTTGTGCCATACCCAGGGCTAGAGTCTACTGGGAACTACTACAGGCAGCCATTTCATATCAGCAGCTTTGGACTGGGACACAACATAGGCTCTGGCATTTTAAGTACGCACAGGTTCAAACAGCCCACTGAATAGTGACTGGTTATGGTATCTTACAGTAGCCCCTCGGGCATTTGAGAATCCACAAACTGCCAGTCTGAGCCTATGGGTTACACTCATAACATGGAATCTGGCTGATAATATCAGACTGGGCCTCCTTGGGGTCATCAGAGAACCTGACATCCATGACCTACTCTCAACAACAATTAGATTCAGAGGGACATGTAATATAGAGGGTTATGTAGTGTAGGGACTCATACTATTGTCCTGTCAGGTGCTTCTGGTAATGTTATGGAGCAGAAGTGGATCCCTAGTATAAGGTTACCAAATCATTTAAACATATTGGGGAAAATAAAGCAATAAAATGGCTGCACTCATTGCAAATTCCATTGACATTAGAAGTAAGGGATACATGACAGAAAAGGGCTCATAAGATGGCATTTCATTTCTCTCCTATTTTATAAAACAAGTACAATATCTTTTACTCCGACGTGTCTCTTTAAAGCTTTAAAGTAAACAAACAAACAGGAACCAAGTGTGCTCCTTTATTCTATATATAGTGGCTGCTTTTCCACTTGAGCCTAGCAACCGAGCTCTGACTCGCAGTAACCTGTTTTCTTTGCTTTTTCTCGTTCCTCCTGGGTGTCTGTGAGCTGCGTTTGATGTATGACTTTCTTCCCCTCGGTGACATGCTTTTGCCTAGTCTTGCTCCCTTTTAATGTCTGCTTCTGCACAGATCACTACAGAGCCCGTGTCCCATCCTGCGGACTCAGATCCGAGCCGTTCCACAAGGAATAGCCCCATACGTATCATTTTCACAACTTGCATTGTACGCCCTCTCTTCCTCCGTTGCCTCCTTGCCATCACCATAGTAACACAGGATTTCCACGGAAAAAGACTCTAAATATAGATTTCGAATCCCGAGCTTTTAGCTAAAAGCTTGAAGTCACAGTAGATGGCTAGAAGGATTAGGCAGCAAATGCAGAAAACTGTAAACAGAGGGTAAATGGAAAAAGGCAGATTGTTATCTTGGAAGCTCCTGGTCATTTCCAGTTGAATGCATTACATGTAGACTTACCTACTTACCCCACACTTACTCATGGCACTGTGACTCAGACTAGACTTGCCTACTTACCCCAAACTTACCCATGGCACTGTGACTCAGCTTAGACTTGCCTACTTACCCCACACTTTCCCATGGCACTGTGACTCAGCCTAGACTTGCCTAATTACCCCACACTTACCCATGGCACTGTGACTCAGCTTAGACTTGCCTACTTACCCCACACTTTCCCATGGCACTGTGACTCAGCCTAGACTTGCCTACTTACCCCACACTTACTCATGGCACTGTGACTCAGCCTAGACTTGCCTACTTACCCTACACTTACTCATGGCACTGTGACTCAGCCTAGACTTGCCTGCTTACCCCACACTTACTCATGGCACTGTGACTCAGCCTAGACTTGCCTACTTACCCCACACTTGCTAATGGCATTGTGACTCAGCCTAGACTTGCGCTAGACTTGCCTACTTACCCCTACACTTACCCATGGCACTGTGACTCAGCCCAGACTTGCCTGCTTACCCCACACTTACCCATGGCACTGTGACTCAGCCTAGACTTGCCTACTTACCCTACACTTACTCATGGCACTGTGACTCTGCCTAGACTTGCCTACTTACCCCACACTTACCCATGGCACTGTGACTCAGCTTAGACTTGCCTACTTACCCCACACTTACTCATGGCACTGTGACTCAGCCTAGACTTGTCTACTTACCCCACACTTACCATTGGCACTGTGACTCAGACTAGACTTGCCTACTTACCCCACACTTTCCCATGGCACTGTGACTCAGCTTAGACTTGCCTACTTACCCCACACTTTCCCATGGCACTGTGACTCAGCCCAGACTTGCCTACTTACCCTACACTTACTCATGGCACTGTGACTCAGCCTAGACTTGCCTACTTACCCCACACTTGCCCATGGCACTGTGACTCAGCCCATGGCATGAATTGCCTACTTACCCTACACTTACCCATGGCATGTGACTCAGCTTAGACTTGCCTACTTACCCTACACTTACCCATGGCACTGTGACTCAGCCCATGGCATGACTTGCCTACTTACCCCACACTTTCCCATGGCATGTGACTCAGCTTAGACTTGCCTACTTACCCCACACTTTCCCATGGCACTGTGACTCAGCTTAGACTTGCCTACTTACCCCACACTTACTCATGGCACTGTGACTCAGCCTAGACTTGCCTGCTTGCCCCACATTTACTCATTGCACTGCAACTCAGCCTACTTGCCTCACATTTACTCATGGCACTGCAGCTCATCCTAAGCTTGCCTACTTGCCCCACACTTACCCATGACACAGTTATATAGCCATACATTTTAAAGGAGAAGGAAAGTCATTTTTGCACTTTACTGCCAATAGATTCCCCACATTAGTGCCACCTAGAACACTTTATTTATTCAGAAAGCATTACCATACCTATTAGAGCCCTAGACGCTTTCTCTGTTTGCTTAAGATTGCAGCTGCCAATTTAGCTTGGTCTTCATAGCTTCCTGCTGTATAGCTCTAGCTGACATTACACATTCCTAAGGGAATAGGGAGGGAGTTCTTAGCATTCTTGTGGGAGGGGGGAGCAGGAGAAGGGGGAGAGATGAGAGCTGTGCAGACTCTGGCCCCTGGAATGAATTATTTTTCTGATACCCAAAGAACATGTTTACAAAAAAGGAGACAAGAAATCCTGTGGTTTCTTTTTTATAGAGGACTCAGTGCAGCATTTCTGTGAGTGCTTATGGCTGTATTTACATAGACCTTTCTGATAAAGCTTACTTAGCTTTTAACTTTTCTTCTCCTTTAACCTTACTGTCCCTGTGCTTCAGGCTTCAGCTCAGCACTGCATTTAAATGGGTGCTACTGTTTGTATAGCTACTTTCCCAAAAGGGATCAAGGACTGAATCAATGAGCCAATGCAGTCCTCCATCTGATTGGAAAATCAAGCCTGCACGATAGACATCTGCCCAGTTTTCACCAAGATATAGGTTGGAGAGGCCTGTCAGTCTGAAGGACCTGAATCGGCAGCTCAAATCTGCCCGTGTAAGGCCACTGAAGAGGAACTAAAGGCAGGTTCAATGTCCCAGAAAATAAGCCCTCTCTTAAGAATTGCTTTATATGAGCAAAATAATCAGCAATTCTCTTTTTGAATGGGGCATAAAATGTAGGCCATAGTATTTGTCTGGGATTAGGCAGCATATTTCTTGTCCAGGCTAGGACAATCTGTGCTACTACAATAAATGGCCACTATAATTTTAGATTTCATTTTTTTTTATGATGTTTTTCTAATGAAAATAATCAGCCTACAATTGTCGGAAAAAGAAGTGTCTGAGGGCAATGTAGGACAGCTGAAGCCCCAAGCTATGCAGTCCTTAAGATGAACTACAGAATCAGCTGAAGGCTCCTGGTTGTAATTCAAAATTTGCAAAAATAGAAAAGGACAACCATCTGCAGTATGTTTCCAAAAACGTTTAAAACTTAATTCTAGGATTAACTAATTCTAAGGTCAAAGCCTAAGACAAACATGTTTCTCTATTTAGGAGAAGGAAAGCTACTGAGCTATTTTATTGGAAACAGATTAATAACAATAGGGCAAGCTAGAACACTATATTTATCCTGCAGAATTCTTTACCATGCCTGAGCTCCCTCTGCTTGTTTAAGATTGCAGCTGCCATTTTAGCTTGGTCTGACTTCACTTCCACTGCTGCCTGGAACATCTCTCATCTTAGATTACAGCAGAGAGGGAAGGGGGGTGGAGGGAGAAGGGAGGGGGGAGAGAGAGAGGGAAACAAACTGAGCAGGCTGTGCCAGAGCAGTGCTTATGGCTGTATTAACATCGACCTTTCTGATAAAGCTTACTTAGTTTTTACCTTGCCTTCTCCTATTAGCTTCCCTAATTATATAAGAATGCTTTACAATGCAATAGTGCATCTTCATATGTAAAAATCCTAGATACATAAAACAGCTTTCCAACACCTAGTGCGCAAATAACAATGCTATTAAAATGCTTTGCAAATAAGTACAAATAGGCCAATACTGGGTAAGCATGAAATCTGTTAGGCTTAATAGTAAGGGGTTAGTACAGCTTTTAATGGATAAGGTAAAACATTTTTTTGTCAACATAACTTTGTGCATGAGTGAAAGAAATATTAAGAGTGTCAGTAACCCTAGCTGTCTGTGCCTTTCCTGGATTCAGTTAACTACCTATGGTTGCTGAATCTAAAGTTGAACCAAAAGCCTGGTATTAGCAGGCTAAAAATGCAAATATCTTAGAAACATTTAATAACAGCGAATAACAGCAAATAAATATGTAACTGTATATTTTCTGCTATCTAACCCTTCGTTTCTAGAACGGAAATCTATTGCATGGCAATGCTAAATCAATCAAAAGCCACTCCCATCTAAAGGTAATGTTTCTTATACCTTTGGTAATAAAATTACCTTATTTAACAAAACAAAACAGAGTACAACAGCTTTTAATATATAACAGGAATTTGACATCTATCTGTGCACAGCTGAAATTGATTTCTAAGATGCATGGGCAATATTACCTTGGCAGCAGCGGAAGCGGCCTCCAGCAGATTGCTTTTCTTCCGAGGATTAAGACCTTTCTCCTGTTCATTATTTTTAGCGTTCTTCTCGGAGTCATTTGGTAATGACAGATGATTTCCAGCATCCAGCCGCTGCAACAGGGTTTGTGAATGGGAAGGAAATAACACATTAAAAAACATAGGGTAATCTTTGGGAAGCTCATCTAGACATTTTATAGGACATAGATATTTCATTTTTTTTTCTAAGGTGTTGTAGGTAGGCCTGTTAACTAGGTGGACAATAAAGGGAACAAGGAGCCACCTTCTTGTGGGCTCAAGTTCATGCTCTAAACCATTTATATCTTTAAACTTGTTATAATCTAAGGCATTATTTGTTGTATTTTGTCAGTTCAGTCCTCTTCTGGTGGTCCACCCTATGGTCATGGCCCCCTAGAGTGTAGCAAGGTTACAGATGTAAGCCTGTTAGTAAGTAGACTTGCTGGCTATAGTATGTGACTCAGCCCTTGCTTCTGTTGTACTCAGGGTGTTAATCCACAGAATGAAATCAATATATGGGCACGGATTTGTGGGGAGGCCACAAAGGCCCGGGCCCAGGGCAGCAAAAATGTAGGGGCGGCACTGCTCCGTATTGAAGTTTAAATGTGCGCATGCGCACTCGCGGCAGTGCGGGTTGGGGGGGTTGATTATTCGAGCATGCATTGGGGGGGGGGGGCAGGCGACGACTTGAGGAGGCCTAGGGGTGACCGAATATGAATTCCGGTGCTGGGCACCTGTGGTTTTTAAAAACAACAGTAACTTCTTTACTGGCAGGACAATATCCAGATCTCTTAAGATGAAACAAACTATATGTTACTCTGTATATCCAATGTATGAAACCCACTTATTGTACAGCGCTGCGGAATATGTTGGTGCTTTATAAATAAATTGTTAATAATAATAACAACACATTTGTTTAGCATATATTTATAAATAGAACCTTCATAAATGTTTGCCCATCAAATACTAATGACCAGTCTGCAGACAGTCAACTTGCAAATGTTCAACCACAGTCGAACTTGGGCAGCAGAGCATCTACCCCTAAGCCTGTTCTACTGGATTCCCATTCTGGGGTTGTAAACTCAGGACTATAATCCTTTTATTTTTATCATAGGAGCATCAGGCTGCTTTCTAAATACCCTGAACATAGCTCTCACTTCTAGAGCGAGATATAAAAGAGAATATCCTTTGAACTAACTTCCCTAACTAGGTTTGCCTCCATCTGGGCTCCAGTCTTCTTCCACCGTCCTTCCTAGGTGGAATCCAAGAAGAAAGATAAAAAACCTTATAAGTTATAGAGAACTCTCTAGTTGTAGATATCTATATAACAACTGTATTCCTGAATTCCTCCGTAGGGAACACTCACTCACAAACTTAGATTCGAACCTATGGAGCAGGGACCTCCTTCCTACTGTGTCTCATACCACATGGCACTTAATCTCTGTGTATTTATACTTATTTATTGTATTTATTATAACACATGTCCTCCCTGTGTGTAATTTTATATATTGTAAGATTGTATAGGGCTGCATATCCTTGCATCATTCTATAAATATAGTTATACATACATACATGAGTCTGGAGTGGAAGAGCTCAACACCAACCTGCCGGCGACCCGCAATTGATGGGCCAAGGTTGACCTGAACACGCCCAATCTGTGGGTATCGGCCCGACCCACACATCACTACTGCATACATGAAGGGCAACTAATTTATTGGTCCCCTACATAGATATAGGAAACATGAGTGTATTAGACATTCATCTATAGTTCCAAGAATGTATTAGGACATATTTTAGGATGCATGCAGATATATAGGACCTGTTGTATACTGATATCTTTTTAGATGCTATTTAGCAGCATTGACCCTTAGCATAGATTTGGATAGATGGCTTTATTTGGGCAGTTGAAATCTGTTAGGTACTTTAAAGTAAAATTAAATACTTTAAATTGAATCACATATCCCCATGAAGCAGGCCACATGAGCAAAGTTGAAGCTCCCATTTATGAGTGCTGTTGCAGAAATTTCTCTATGGATATTGTTAGGTTATTAAACTGGCTGGTAATTTATTGGCCTAAACTGTCTGATGGATTTATACACAAGTGCATTTTTTAATCAGTCAGTCGCCATGAGCCTCCCCTGCATAACGGCATTGCTAGCCACACATCTCTGCTGCTTCTATGGCATATGGATCAGTGCCACAGACTGCATCAGATTAAGCTTCATAGGTGGACCAAAGGTCAGGCCTGGATTTGTAGTGAGACCACAAAGGCCTGGGCATAGGGCAAGATAAATTAGGGAGCAGTAATTAGAAATCCGACTTTGCCAAAGGTGGGAGTAAGATGGAAACGTGATTGGACACAAGATATTTCAATATGTCTATAAAGAATATATAAAGATATATGCACACATGTATGTTCAAACATATATTCTCTGTTTAATTTTTGATACTGTATGCTGGATAATATGTAATTCCTTAGTCAACACCTTTACTAAAGGACTCTGCGCCTTATCTATCCCACGCATACTTTGCAGATATATAGGTCATTACATCTGGGAAACACAGCAATGTGTATTTAATCTCTATTCACTTATGAATGAAGTACAACTAAACCTTACCCAGCCCCAGCACTCTGCAGAGCCAAGCACTTCTGATTCAGGCAATGAAACCAAACAACTATTATTTGTCCAAAACTCTGAAAGCACAATATGTGTTCAGATTGATACAATTCATTGAAATTATCCATAATATTTGTGATCAGACTAAATCCATGCCTATGTTCTTTAGGTATGTTTGTAACTTTTTTTGAAATGTTTTCTAAATTGAGCCAATAAATGGTTGTTTGTTTCACTGATTAATTATTGAGTAATTATCATAATATCCAAAAGTATTGATGTTGGTATATATAGTTTATGTATGTGAGTGTATCGATAGGTCGGTATGGGTGTGTTGGGGGTTTGCTTGGAAGGATTGAACTTGATGGACTTTTTTCAACCCTGACTAAACTATGTAACTATGTTTACTTCTACCACAGAGAGTTCCATTGGAGATGTTAATCACAACTGTTCCACTCAATGCATGCTCTAAATCAACATACATTCTATGCTTTTGGGTGAGTGACATCTCTCCCTTAACGGCTGCCTCTTTTCCTTTCTTTCTGCGGCTTTTTTAATCGCCTCAATATACTGGGTACAGAGTAACCTGGGGGAGTAAACCTTCAGCTCTTTCTTTTCCCTTCGTTCTTTCCTTAGCTTTATCTTGTGACTCCTGTATTGTTTTTCCATCCACAGCAAAACTATTCAGATCAAAATATTTGATGACGAGGAGTATGAGAAAAACAAGACTTTCTTCATTGAACTGAGGGAGCCCCACCTTGTGGATCTGAGTGTACAGAAAGGTGGAGTAGCTACTCTGTCGCACTAACAGCCTTCGCTCCTTGTAACTCTGCTACTTCTAACCTCTGTGCTTTCCTCTTCCTCCATACTTTGTTTTTGATCTCCAATTAAAATTAATTAACTCATTTAACAACTCTAACTTTTTCCCACCCCTCTCTCTTTAACAATGCTGTGTGCGCATATATGATAGAATCAGACGTGTCACCTTAAGGCATGAGCAGCTGTCACTAGTTAGTCTTAGGGTCATAGTTCCCATATTTCTGAGTATAAGGACTGTTTATAGTCATACATTTCCTTCATTGTATCAAATAGAGAAAACCTTCTTAGCGCATCTAACAAACATTTGAATTTATTCAGGTGAATGAAAACGACCATGTTGTTTGTCTTATCTGAGACATTCTCCATGAAATGTCTCCATAGTGTCAAATTGCTCAGAGTGTTCTATTTTCATAACACTTTTTACACTGCTATCAACATGAAATTATAGCCATGCTGTTCAGTCCAGGCAAGGGCCAAGCAGAACAGAAAAAGCTTATCTTGATGCTCAATGCGACAAGCGTGAGAAGGGAAGCATCATGAGATGCTTACTGCTCAGGAGAATTAACTTACGCTGTTCTGCCTGGCAGGGCCGCTTTAAAGTACCAATGGGCCCAGGGCAAAGATCTCACTGGTGTGTCCCCAGAGCTACCACAAAATATTTGTAAGTACTACCCTCAAGCAGGAGAACTTGAATCTGGTAATGCAGGAATCAAAGAAATAGCCTATAGTTGAGTAGACATGAGATCCAGTCATGCCAAAAGTGATGCAAGCAGATAACCTATACTCACAAATATCAGGATATTATTTTAAAATAGTCTCTAAGGAACATTTGTTCTAATAGAAGATTAAAGTAAATATTTATATTTGGCTCTTCCAGCTGATCCCCATTTCTAGGGTATGTGTCAAAAGTCAAAAGTTATAGCAGTTAAAAGGTTTGATGGTGGGCCCTGAGAAATTGCCCCTATACCCATTTATTAAAACAGCCTTGCTGCCTGGACTGAACAATGTAGGCTCTTAGGTAGTGCCCAGTGCTTTTCTGTCTAATGGCAAATCTGTAAAACATAAATACAGCAGAACTCCCATTTTTATTTTTCACTTCACGGGCACAGAAAAAATGGAGTAAAATCCGGGAAAATGTGAAATCAATGAAATGCAATATATATGGGTGGAATATCAAAAATGGTGTAAAATGAGGGAAACTTAAAATCAGAGGATGTAAAATTAAAGTTTAACTGTATTTAGAAATTGGGTATATTTTCCCTTTAAAACTTCTGCCACAAAACATATTTGCACCAAGGTCTGCTTGTCACCTTTTTATGTGCTTCATCAGGAGCAATGACTGGTGGATGGGTTCAGGTAAGCACTAAAGATGCTGGATTTGGTGCATCCCTAGTTTTTTAGGCATATATCTTTTAAAATATGCCCCTCTATCTGCTTTTTTGACCCAGCAGAGGTAAATAAGTGTCCATTGACCATCTGACTGTAATTTGCTTTGTTAATTGCATAATTAGAGACTCGCTTAAGCACTGTACATGTGCTATCCTTTAAATGGCAAAGAGGGGAAGGAAAGGGGAAATAGTTCTGTTCCCCTCAATGCACAGCAGTTAAAGCATCAATGCTAGGCGTACTAAGTATGCCAGGACAGCAGGAAATGAAGTGACTTGCCAGGATCACGAGATGTTGCCAAAGAAAATCAAACTTTGATCTCTAGCATGAGATCCCACACCAAAGGCTGATTGCTTAACCCCATGTTACTTTATAAATGAATATGAAAAACATTAAAATCTGGACCTGTAGAACTATGTTATAAATCAGAATGTGTTTTGTTGATCCAACACCATCTGACAAAAGTTTCTCTGGAGTTTAGCCCTTAGTAATATTGGATAATTTTACTAAGAGCTAAACTCCAGAGCAGCTTTTGTCAAATGGTGTTGGATCAACAAAATGCATTCTACAAGTTGGATGTAGTTGCATGGATTAAAATATATATATATTTTTGATATCAAAATCTGATGTGTAAACTACATGAAAGGATTGGCATCCAGTTGCACAAGTGCCGCACATCAGCATGCTTTATTGAGTGTGAATTTTCCCTGTGTACCTATGTGAATGTAGAGCAGTGCAGTGCAGCATGTCTCTGATAATGTCACAGTGCCAATCACTGCTTGCCCTGTGCATGTACCCTACTCTGTGGCCTATAACTTGCCTCTTACTGCCTTGGTGATCAATATAAATATGGAAGAGTGCTGGAGGAATATTCTTCTACACCTTATTTAGAAGTATAATTTTAATTTAATCTTAACATTTTTGCCATCCACCAGTGCTCAACACAATCATCTGCACCTGCTGGATTAGTTATAGGTGCATGTTTATTAATGGGTGAAAATCCATTTCTCCAAAAATATCTTCCACTCCATTCATTTGCACATTTTATTGAGCATTTATTGTCGTTTCACCCAGTCATAAATATGCCCAGTAGGCTCACCTGTTGTCCTTGTAAGTGATGAGCGAATCTGTCCCGTCATTGGCTGAAAAATTCATAAATGTGGAGGAGTTCTACTGCATCTTCCATTCCTTTCCTTCCGTTTCCTGTAAATCAGGGATCCCCAACCTTTTATACCCAGGAGCCACATTTAAATGGAAAAAGTGTTTGGGAGCAACACAAGCATGAAAAAGGTAACTGGGGGTGCCAATAAGAGCCATAATTGGCTACTTAATAGCCCCTATGTGGACTGGCAGCCTACAGGAGGCTCTGGTTGGCATTATACCTGGTTTTTATGCAAACAAAACTTAACTCCTTACCAAAAATTCAAAAATAAACACCTGCTTTGAGGCCACTGGGAGCAACATCCAAGGGGTTGGTGAGCAACATGTTGCTTCTGAGCCACTGGTTGGGGATCACTGCTGTAAATGGTTTATAGCACTTATCTACACAGTTGGGTTGCTTTTGTATAATCTTTCCATTGTTCCTAAACATTTTTGTGGTCATTGATACACCACTAGTACAGTACTCTTTTACATTTACTAAAATTTGTTTTTTTCTGGCCTTAAAAGTCGTATAAATTCACATGGTATAAATTTAAATTTAACTTGATCATTGCTGTATTTATAAAATGTCACGATAATGCTTGAATCGGTCATACAAAGAGTTTACATTAGAAAATCCAGAATTTTTTGAGTTGAAAGCATTGTTCTCTTTATTTTTCTCAAACAGAAACATTTTTAGAGCATTGGCACTCTTGGAAAACAATAATGCGTTTAAGTTTCACTTGAAACTGGGTGAAACTGAAAATATTGATGGGATTTATTTCCCCTTGAAATTTTGAAACTGAAAACAGTAAGGGGATCAAGTTCTCCTTGAAGCTGGGTGAAACTGAAAACAATGAGGGAATTCATTTGTCCTTGAAAATGTGTCAAGTACAGGCTGTCACTGACTATTCTATTCCTCTGCTATTCTAAGCCTCCATAGGACTCAATGGTCCTCAGCAGATCAAACCTATTTATTTATTTTTTTTTACAAAAAAAACTAAACATTAATACATCAGGAATTATGGGAGTTATTTTTGAAAAATTTGGAGAAAAAGGAAAAAATCAAGTTCTAGCGAAAACCCATTCATAGATCTTGTAATTATCTAAAAGTAAGAAAAAATCCGACTTTATCTCAAAATTGCTCAAAATGTGCCCCTTATTCTCAGGACAATTGTCAGCAATATAAGTAACTGGTCCTTTATATAATAATTCTACCTTTTGCAACCCAAAAATCAGTTTAGTAGGAAAAAGCATCAGATGTGTTTCAGAACCTTAGCTATGTCATTAACCCTTCCCCTGTTATAATTCATCATTCTCTAGACCATAATGCCAGCTAACTGCCTGGTATATGGGGCCTCACAATCTCCTGGCCTAATCCATTTCAGGGCATAACCTTCTCTTCTTTAGACATAAGATTTGGCAGGACAGAAATGTTTTTGAATTAATTCATCCTGGGTCTCAACATCATGCATGATTAGCTTTAGTCAGCAAACTGGGTCTTTAACCTGCTGAAGATGACAATGTTAAACGTATTGCTGTGAGTAACCCTTTGTGATATTAAATTCTACTATGACAGTGTACTACTACCTTAATGTTATTCAGTAACTTGTTGGTCTGCTTCTAATACTCACAACCATTCTGGCAGAACCACACTGGCATCCAACTCATAGCCTCCATTAGATGTGAGGACTCATCTTTGAGGGAATAAAGTCTTCAGTGTATGTGATGTTTTGCAGGAGTAAGCCAGAAGTTTACATCTGTGTATAGGTATATTTACAGGCAATTAGATTATGTTTCATTAAACATAAATAAATATAGTTATTTTATCCAGACAACTACAGAATTAAACATTCTGTTTCCTGCAGGAGAGGTGCACAACATTGCAGCAGATCTATTATTAGACATAATACACTTGTGACTATTCTTTCACACACTTCTTTACCAAATTTGCCTTTAAAAATGTGTTCAGTATTGATGGGGCAGGCTTTTATTCACTGGCCTGACCCAACATGAACTTAATAATGGCTTAATTCCCAGACAGAGAACTAGTGTAAACATCTACTTCACCTTCATGACTAGCTGCCTTAACCATTCTTACAGTGTTCTTATTGTCCCCCTCTGGCCATGGCCCCAATAAGTCATTTCACATCTTTCAGCATCTTATAAGACAACATCTCTGATAAGTTAATCGTCTGTGAGAATGCGACATTTCCTCTTCCACATCGCCCACATGAAAGAAGCTAAGATAATGTAGCTTTTATGTGAGCATAGCATCCAAGGCAAACTTAGGTTGCATTGTGTCTACAGAATCACTGACTGTGCATCTAGAGACATCCCAGTGAATGTAATGGTTCACTAGAAAATCCTTGTTTGAATATTGTCCAGAACTTATATTATGGGTTATACCTTATTTAGCTTGCATAACCCACTTGTAATTTAATTTTCCTTTACCAAATAGGCATCAAGGCTTATTGCATACATGGTTTATTTGCTAGTAATTATTTCTATGGACCTGCCACCCATTTCACACACCCAGGCCCAGACTGTGATTCAAAGAGGCTCAAACAGGCTTCTACCAGCCCACTATATATTGACTGTTTATGGCATCTTACAGCAGCCCCTCTAGCATTTGCCATAATCCACACATTGCCCATCAGGGCCTGCACACACCCATGCACATTGGCACTGCTGTTATTTCAGTGTAAGAATGAATGGGAGCCCACTGGGACTCTGTTATGTCAGCTTGTGCCATCAAATCACAAGGCCTGGTGATGTTGGCGGGGCATTAACCAGGAATTGAGTAGGGAATGTCTTGTTGTGTAGCTGATAGGTCACAGAATGGTACTTTGCTAGCTGATAATAATTCTCTTTGCATCTATCATGCTCCAAGCTCCTACAGCTGGTCCATAAACAGGGCAGCCATGGAGGGGGGTATCTGAATTGGTATCTAATGTAACAAGGAAAATACAATGGTTAAACACCTACTTCTTAATGAAAGATTCAACCAAATACCAAACCGAATCTGAATCCTAATTTTCATATCCAAATAAGGCTGTGGAAGGGCTAAAGAGAACTGTGCACTGTAGGTTCAGTCTTATCTTCACAGGTCCCTGTAAGTCCCAGAATTCTTCCCAGGTCGCTGTAAGTCCCAGACTTCTTCACAGGTCTCTGAAAGTCCCAGACTTCTTCACAGGTCCCTGAAAGTTCCAGGTCTGAACATGGACTTGGGAACTCGTACTGAAGCTCAAGGGTATTTGCTAATTGCAACTTGACATATCTATTGTGTAATACACAGATATATTTATATTCCTATTGTGTTTATGTTTTAACTAGCTGTGACTGAAAATTTGTGTCGGTGGGGGGGATTTAGTAGATAACAACCAATTTATAAGTGTGCCGCATCTCAGACTGCTCTCCTCTGCCATTTTTTTTATATAAGGAAACACTTGAAGGCATACTACTACATAGGGTCTGCGTTTCCTGGGGTTGTAAAATGCCATGTGAATAAAGTCAGTGGGGGAGTCAGTTGTTGGTTTGACTTCTGATGCTAAACCTGCTTTTATACCACCTATATTAACCGTTTCATTTACATTTTATTACAAGTTTAATGCTGCAAGCATTGTGCTGTGTAACAGGTAAAGAATTACGCCAGTGGCTATGCCCTTTAATATAAATGGATGTTTTAAACTTAAAAACCTAGTTTAAACCCAGAGACAAGTATGTAGACATTAGCACTTGAGGACAGATACCTGAAAACAGTGTCGGCTTGTGAAAATCTGTAATAGTTGTCAGCTTTCCTATTTTTCATCAGACCATGAGAAGCAATTTCCCCTGTAATCTTTTCTCCGTGCTGTGTGTCGAGCACAGTAAATTGCAGATCATGTTCTCTGCATGGCTGGTGCTTGGCAGCTGTCCCCTTCAGGAAAAGCTTTGAGAATAACAGCCAAAAACCAACCAGTTCAAATACACATGGACTTCTACTGAAAAATAAGCACCACTAGAATTAGCGGCAGAACCATTTTCATATTTATTAATTCTAGAACAACTGCTCTTACTGTATTTAGTATTTTATATTTCTAGATATGTCTGTCTCCATATCTATCTATGTCTATGTGTATACATTATATATGTGTAAACATTTAATATAGAGTCCAGGTGGTGCACCCTAGTTAAAGTATATACAATAGAAACCGATGTAAAAACATGGTTTATTTATTTCGCTCCATTGTAGTCCCTACAAGTGAATTAATGACAGGTTCATGATCACAGAAATCATTAGGAGCAATCCAGTACAAAGTAATAATCTGCATATTTCTAAAGATGTGTATTTTTAACTGCAGACTAATACCTATAATTACAGGATTATTTTACACCATTCTAGTCCTGACATATTGCTGACATGTTCAATTGAAGTCAATGGGACAAATTCCGGGGGCGAACATTTTACTCTCTTTTTATGGTGGAAAAACCTGGTGGAAATGTAAAAGGTGGTGCAATCAAACCGTTTTTTTACACAATTTTTTTATCTTTAACAGATCTGTTTTACTTCAGAAGTCAGAAGTTACTTCAGAAACCTTTATTATTATATGTAATTGTTTTGTATGCAACTTTAGAGAGATGGCTCTGGTGTTAATATTTAAATATCTTACAATACACAGGGCAGCTGGCAAAGTGCACTTTATACCCTGCCCCACGTGTTGTTCCATCTTGGGACTATAATGGTGTATTCTCAGGGTGCGCCAGCTAATCGTTTAAAAACACTGCTGAATCAGTTAGTATTGCAACTGGACCTGCCAGTACCTTGGCTTGCTCAGCCAGTTACATACTGGGATCTGCCAGTACCTTGGCTTGCTCAGCCAGTTGCATGCTAGGATCTGCCAGTACCTTGGCTTGCTCAGCCAGTTGCATGCTAGGATCTGCGTGTAGCTCAGCTGGATCAGTCAGCCATACAGTAGGATTACCAGAGGTCACCCCTTTAGATTAGAGGAAAGGAGCTTCCATTTGAAGCAGTCTATGTGGTTTTTCACGGTGAGGGCAGTGAGGTTGGTGAATGCCCTTCCTAGAGATGTGGTAATGGCAGATTCTGTTAATGCCTTTAAGAGGGGCCTGGATGAGTTCTTTAACAAGCATAATATCCAAGGCTATTGTGATACTAATATCTACAGTTAGTATTACTGGTTGTATATATAGTTTATGTATGTGAGTGTATAGATTGGTAGGTGTGGGTGCTGGGTTTACTTGGATGGGTTGAACTTGATGGAATTGGAAAAAAAAAAAGTTTTACACCAGCACACCCTTACCTCCTCCGGAGAATTACTACTTGGTGCACAGCCTAGAGAGTCGGCACTCTCCACACAGTCCGGTCAAAATATTTCAGCCAGCACAACAAGTAAAGTGCAATGCTTTTGAATAAACATGCAGGGGCCAAGCCCTGCTTGCACTTTACTTGTTGTGCTGGCTGAAATATTTTGATTGAACTTGATGGACTCAACCCTACGTAACTATTAATCAGTGCCTTGTGTATCAGTCACCTGCAGTCATTACCACAACTGGATAATTCCATTGTTCAGTAGGATAATTCAGTATCACAGGTAAGTAAGTTGCCTATGAGGATAAATAGTACAGCTAGATCAGCCAACAAAGGTGGGTCAGTCAGAGGGCTGTTTCTATTAGTGCCTATGTTAGATGGAGTGACTGTTGCCTGACTGTGATGCACATCTTAGTGGATAGAAATCCTTCAGCTTTTCTGGAATGGAAAACTATTTTCCATTATAAACTGCCCTAGGGACCTGGGGTTTTCTGGGCACCATGCATTATAGCCACACATATAGAGCAGCTTAATGTAAAATTGCTATTCTGTTTTTTTCTTTTAGATTTCATGATGTCAGCACTTGTCCATAGTTAATATCATAAATGTGTAACAGGAGCCCCCTCTGCTGCTCTGTCAGGACAGAAGTAGTTGGAAGAATGGCAAATGTTTTGTTTACAGGAAGAGTTCACTGGCGCTTATCTGCTCAGTTCTGTCGCTCATGACATATTGGGCTAAGTCCTAGATGGTAACAAATGTAAACAGGGAGTTTGGCACTAACTCCAAACCACGTGCACAGAGAGAGTGCGGCATTCTTGTGCTGGCATACACTAGGACCCTGTGATGCTGGAGCAAGCATCTCACATTGTTTTCCTGAATTGTTATGTGATCATGCATGTATAGAACATAAGCAGTGATGCCTAGTACATGCAGGATGATGCTATGAACACACAAACTAAAAATCCCTAAATTGGATTTAAATTTAAAACTAACAATTCTATGCAAATAACAGATCTCTCTGGTGGGAAGAAGTTTATTGGTGTTGACAGAAAAATGGAGGGGAATTACTTATCATTCATGCTTAGAGAGATGGCATAAGACAGTTATGATTTTATGTTTGTTTCTCCCATTCTCTTAATGCTAATGAAGTGCATTGTAACACTGTACTCACCAGGCACCATATAGATATTCTAGATATATACAGATATAGCAGTGAAAATACAAACTGTTCCTAGGATTAATATTTAATATTTATATTCCAGAACTGACTTCCTCCCCCATATTGGTGGCCCTTTTGTAAAGTACGGGCGGGGGGGGGGGGGTTGTTATTATGTTCTGAGCAGGCTACTTGTATATGAAAGTGCATAATATATATTATTTAGTTATTTGTTATAAATTAATTAACCATTACCAGCAAGTTGATGTGACAGATTCTTTTCACATTCACATCAAGGCATCATGGGTTTGAGTGCCAAGTGTGATTGTTTTTTTTTTGTTTACTGTATGCCTGTGGTTTAAGTTGGCTTGGTGTACACTAGAAATACACAAATGCAATGCTTTATCATACGTGAAGAAAATAAGGTCTTGGTTCAATCAATCTATTGCAGAGTTTCTGTTTGATTGAGAGTAATGGCTGAGTAATTGTTGCGGTATGCTTCCTTTCTATAGAATATAGTTAAATGTCAGGCGGGGGTAAAAAAAAGTAAAATTCTGTAGATATTTATTTACTTTTTAGAGTTCACATTGATGCAGTGCAAGCTACACTATATGACCAAAAGTAAGTGGACACCTATATTTCCAACAAACCAAATGAATTAATGGGAAGTTGTTCTTCCCTTTGCTGCTCAAACTGCATTTCCCTTCTACTGTCATGGGAAGGGGGCAATTGATTCTCATACAGCATGTTTGAGGGCCAGATTGCATTAAAGGAGAAGGAAAGGCTAAGTCACAAATGTTAGGCACCCCCCAGTGATTTAAATAGCTTACCTTTTACCCCGGGCTAGTGCCCCTGTTAGGGGAAAACCGCACCAGCCTGGGGTAGCTGCAGCGACTGTCTCCTGTTCTTTCTTCCGTCTATGCATGCTTGTGCATACACAGTAGAGTGATAAGTCGAACTTTAACAAAAAAAGTCGGCTTTTCACAAGACAAAAGAAAGAAGGAAGCGCTCGCTCCAGGTACCCTGGGCTGGTTCGGTTTTCTCCTAACAGGGGCACCAGCCTAGGTATAAGGTAAGCGTTTAAAGTCACTTGGGGGTGCCTAACATTTTGGCACCCCCAAGTGACTTAGCCTTTCTTGTTAATTATACAATAAAGTCATTGTCATGTTATTGTATGACCTGTTGGCTCCTGTTTCAGAAACGATGGCTGTGGCTTAAACAGGGTATTTTAACAATTAGATGGGGAGTCCAAATACTTTTTTCCATATCCCTATGGGTCCTTTTGTTTTGTACCAGAGTTGAGATTTGCAATACATCCTTGTTTCCTGTGCTCTATGTGTTGGCAGCAAATTTATTTTCATTTACTTCACATTGTACAACAGAAGATATCAAAGAGAATGATAACATAATTATTTTCTCAAACAGACCTTCAGTTTTTTATTTATGCCTTGCCTATGGAAAATATGAAAGTACATAAACTACAGTTCCGGAAAGCTGTTTCTATGTGATTACTAGTTGCAGTAAGAAATGGCTGGGCTTATCATTTAGGTGACAGGTCATAGTGACAGGCGGCAACTAATGGCAGGGTAGAGACCTCTGACTGACTGCACTTGTTCAAAGCTTGAATTGCTAGCATCTTAACAATTAGTCACTTTTCTTTTTTTACCATCTATCCATTCAGTGGATCCTAAGCATAAGTATCAGGGCAGCTTAAAGTAAAAGCCAGTTTCTACTTAATTTTCCTTTAAAAATGTTTATTTTTTTTTCTTTTTATGTTTTTATTTGCCCTTATAAGACTCCAGCCAATGGTTGCACTCTGAAAATGAAAGAAGCTATAGTGAGCCTCCAATAGATGTAAAGAATTAAAGATTAGGTTTCTCTTATTTTCTCTCCATTCCCTTATTCAGCGTGTGACCACAAAATATTGGAATGACAGTTCTTGACTTATTTAAAAATGAAAAAGTGACCTGTTGACCTTTCTAGTCTGTCCTTTACCTCATGTACAGTAATGATGGGAAGCTGGTTTAGTTGAAAAATCAATTGATCATTATGTTCCATGAGTGGCCAGCTTCAGGATCAGCATGGGCATTATATGTTATAAATAGCAAGAGAATGAAAGGCAGTTGGTAAGGTAATATCACACTGCCATAGAATGTTCATGTAAAATGATAATGATGAGAATGAGTGGGGGTCTGGAATCTTCTACCTATTATACTCTGTGCAAGGGTTTCTTAAACAATATGAATAATGTCTGCAGGATTCTGTCAGAAACAAGGTGGCAAAGAAATTTTGCAAACGGTAAAAGTTCATATCGGTAGGGCAATACGTTACAACAGTGGTAATGATAAGGCATGCATATAATATAAATATATTTACTGTAGTGTGTAGCTGTGCTAGGGCAAAAAATAAATACATTTTAAGCTTTTGGGTTTAAATGTATATATTCACTTATGTGTGAGTGATTAATGTAGCAACAAGATAACAACAGCTATTGCTATGGAAAATAGGCTCTGTCACTCTGTACCAGGTGTGAGCTAGAGTGGCCCATTTATTACGGGGCGTGCTATATGTATGGGCTAGATTAAGCTGTATATATCACAGGAGTTGTTTTTGCTAACTTAATGTGCTACTAAGTAGAAACCATAATATGTCCAATGGAAGTGAAACTGATGGAATCAGTAAAAGGATTTGTGAGACTATACTGGGTTCAGGACTGAAGGGCCAGGAATATTGTATTTGTGTATATCAAGATAATGCTGAAGCTATCTAAATATAAAACATTTTTTTTTAGAAATGTATTTTTTTGTTCTTTTTATTTTTAAAGTCAGCTGACCAAATGTGGCTTTGACTGGCGGCCATATTTAAGCAATATACTATATTGTACAGTTTTTCTGTCTATATACCACTGTTTCTCTTATGTTCCTACAGGAAAACCATAAGGGTAAAAATTATAGATGAGGAGGAATACGAAAGGCAAGAAAGTTTCTTCATTGCCCTTGGTGAACCGAAATGGATGAAACGAGGAATATCAGGTGTGAGCCAACTACTATTCCCCATTTTCCCACACCTAAAAATCAAATAAATAATGGCTTTTTTTTAATCATTTTTTTAACTCTTGCTTTTCCACCTCTTTTTTTGGTAAATCAATTCTCTTCTTCCTCCTGTGTATTCCTGCTCTCACCCTTTTTCGGTCATCTATGCCTCAACTCACCTCCACTTTTTTTTTTTGCATTGTTTTTATTAATTTCTTCAAATCCATATTCTCTGTCTCTTTATTCAATTAATGCCAGTATAATAACATAGTGCATGGCTTTCATTCACTGTGCCACTGCTTTAGTTTCTTCATTCCATTTATTTGTGACTTAAGGATACAATGTATATTGAGAATTATCCTGGTGATACTTTATGTTCTTCCCAAATGCTTATGAAAGGGGGTCATTTATATCTGTAGATGTAGAAGCACTGTTCTTAGTACAGTGTTGATCAACTCGCAGATCTTTCGTTGTTTAACTAAAGCTAAATTCTTATATCCAGCTGTCTCTATTATTGGCCCATAGTAGTATCCCTCCTGCACTAATTTTAAATTATTCCAGGCCCAATAATTTGCACATGATTATGCATACACACACAGATGTATGCACAGAGAAATACATCTTACAAACATGGGCTCAACTGCTACTCAGCAGGAAACTGTGGCTACATTTAATCAGATACTCTCTGCATTAGTAAATGACCACTTGACATTTGTAAGTTTGAGTCCCACCCAGGCACTGTTCACAAGGAAAATGAAAGTTCTCCCCATGTTTGGGTATTCTCAGAGTTCGTGCCCAAGTGCTTTCATGTGGTTGCCATAGCAGGTTTTGTGAGTGGAGGAGTTGGCTATTTGGGTAAATTGCTAAAAACAAAAAACACCATAAATGCCATTTAACTCAAAATAGCCCCATCTGCCTCTGCCTATAGGCAGGTTTTCATACTTTGGTAGTAGTAGAACCCTGAGACCCTCTACTTTGCTTTTTACTTGCCATGTTTGCACACTAATATGAACCACAGTGTGCTTCTTTGGTTTACAAAAACTTATGTATGTGCAGTGTGTCTCTATCCTAAATGAACAAAAACTGTCTGCTTAAAGTTCTATGGATTTTTTTCATAATTTAGGGTCCTGGTCTGATTACTTGCTTTACTGTCAAGTCAATCAGCAGTTTTCAGTTCCAAGGAATTATCGATATAGAATATTTTTTTCAGGGTCCATTAAATATATTCATTATTGTGAATTTTCTAGGAAATGCCTTACAGCTCTGTCTAAATCACTCCAACCCTCTGCATCAGCAATACATTCCTAATTTAATTTGCTTGTGATTAAATTGTGGAACATTTATTAAGGTCCTGAGTGCTTTCATTATATATTTAACTAGCAAATAGGCTTAGTGCTCCTTAGGATTTGGTGAAGAGGGAATAAAAGTTCATTTAAAATTAAATTCCTTGCAGGCTATGGGTTATAAAGCTTGAGAGTAGAATACATCCACAGTGAGAATGTATATGGCTTAAAATTTGAGCATTGGCCAGCAAGCCTGGCATAAGCAATAGAGGTCCCATTAGAAAGTCATTTTACTTGTTGGGGGCCCCTGTAAGACATTAGGCACTACTACATAATTGCTTTTTAGGGGACCCAGGGGTCCCGTGCAGAAGTACTTTATGTACCACAAAAATAAAGACAAATGAAATGGGTAGTTAACCTTAAGAATAAAGCAATGAGTTCTCATGGTCTTTAGAATGACCTAAAAATAAAAAAACATGTTTCTGTAACCAGCTTGTAAGCTATTATATCTTAAATAATCATTAGCTTATGACAATTTGTCTATAAGATAACCGCAAGTAAGCAGACGGCTCTCATGTACTCCACAACCAAAGCAATCATATCTTGTTAAAGGCCAACAATGACTCGATAGGTCAAATGCAGTCTTATGGAATTGTCCAGTGGTCTGTCCATATATTTTCTGAGAGACCCCACCTTGGAATATGTGGTTATGGAGTTTGGACAAAAATGACTAATGCTCCTGCCAAGCCTGTTTGTAAATGGCTTTATTGTTGGTTTCTCCGGCTCAGCAGGAGCATATAGGTGAGGCCATTAGCATAGGCTTCAATTGAAATTCTCACAGTCATAGATAGAGTATCTTCCCCTCTGGGAACGTTAGCACACTTTCTGTGATCCATGCTGGTACCTTTCTGAACTGATCATTTCTTTGGAACTTCTCATCCTGTGCCACCTACTGCCTTTTACTGGCAAACATAATTCATGATAGAGCAGCACAAGAATTTATTGTAGCACCTATTCTGCAGTAGGCAATACTGGCCTTTGGAATATACTGAGTATTTTATAGTATCAGTATCTCAACTCACCTATTAGCTCAAATTTGATTAATTTGCTTAGCTCTGAATTAATGGATGCACTCTAGTTATATTATATTTGTATTGATGGTCCAACACTGGTTGTTTTCTTATATTTTTATTTTTTACCACACCAATATGCCAATGTTGAAACAACTACCCCCCCCCCAAAAAAATGTCTTTTATAAAACCTGAATTATGATCCAAAAATTTTTTTTAAATAACATTAAAAATTTGGGTAACAGGGAGTACATTTTCACACTTAACAGTCAACAGTTCCCTGAACGTATGGCAATAATAATATTCTTAGGGGTAATGTTATAAAAGTTGCAATGTTTGCAACAGGTTCAGTAAACCCCAGCAGCCAATCAGATGTTTGAGTTGACCCGTAAATGCTACTTTCTGATTGGTTGCTATGAGTTACTGGACCTGCAGCAAATGTAGCAACTTTTATTACATTACCTCTTTACAGTGTAGTAGATGCTTGGGACTTACAGTATGAGGAGATTACAAAGTAGTAGTCTGTTTTCTTATAAAACTCATCGCAATAGTTATTGAATTTAATTTGTCAACTCCCGGGTGTTTGGTAAAACAAATAAAGAGAAAAGACTTTCTGATGAAAGGCTATCCTCCACATAGAATTACATAGAATTACCAAAATCAAATGGTCACAATTACAATTCTGAAAATGGTATTAGATTTGTTTTCCTATAATAATAATGTCCACAAAATGGAAGTGCAGTGTGAGGTTTGGTGTGAGGTTCCAGACTGCCACAAAAGGGACAGAGCTTCCCGGACATAGGGGGCTGCATTATTTCTAAATGGCGCCCCAATATTAATTTATAATACACAAAGCTGGCGCTGAGAAGAGGAAGCCCAAGGCATTGCAGCAAGACCATGTGATCCGTGTGAGGTTGGAAATCCCTGGCATAGATACTAAAATATCTCCAAGCTATGACACACTGCAATCGCATGTACTTTGTCATTTTACCAAGAACATTTTGCTGACGAGGGAGCCCCTCTCTGCCCTGGCATAAAACCAGCTTATTCTGTTGAGAATCAGTCAAGCAACTCGGAAACAAGCCATATTTTCTAGTACTCCAAATGTACGCATCAACACAATTGGTACGTGACAGATTTCATTTCAGACTAGGATCTTCATATTGTCAGTCAGAATATTAATGAGAGCTGGCAAAAACACGGGAAACAGTTAATTCAGGTCTAAGCTCTTTTTCGTACATCTTATTTTTATATTGTCTGCGAGTGCTTTCTGTTAGAAGTGCAGTGCTTTTGTGCCAAGAGACTCTGCATAAACTTGAGTTATTTCCATCAAATTAACAGCAGCGCACATGTCATATATTCCCTAAATGACTAGTGGTAATCTCATTTAAACTGGCTTGGGAACTGCTATATTAAATGTATGCAACCAAATTAAAAATGCATAAAAAAAATAAGTCAGATCATTTGCCATCCAGTTTCCTAGAACTTAATCTAAATCTTCTGAATATGATAGAGGATTATCCACATTGGATAAAATGTATTCATTAAAGACTGGGTATTAATGATTGCATTCAGAAGCAAGATGGTGAAACGGTTACAGTTAAACCCAGTGATATCCAGCCTGTTGCCCTCCAGCTGAATTGTGAGTCCCAGCGCCTGTTGAGGATGCTGGGAACTAGAATCAGTATCAGCTGGAGGACTATAGATTAAATGTCCTCTAAGGACCTCACTGAGTACAATACTGTACAGTAGCTTAGTGTTGTGTACCAGAGGGGCAGTTGTAAAATGCCAGACAGTCAACTTTTAGCGGACTAGTGGGGGCCGTTTGGGCCTCTGTGTCTTAGAAATGCCAGGGCCTATTTTGAATCCCATTCCAGGCCCAGGAGTAGCGTACAGAGTGGAAAGACAAGAGTGTAACAGGGAAAGCCTGCCATAAACAGTGTCAAAGACGATGAGTTTTATTTGTTAATATTATGTATTTATGCCTTTGGAATTGCTCCATGAGAAAAGTTATCATTGTAAAGGTTGGAGTAGTCATACATGCAACTTAGCCATTCATCCTGAAGGCTATCCACTGTCCTAGCTTCATCACTTTCTCATGTACTTTACGGAAGAATATGCAGTAGGGACAATGTACAAGGGGATTCATGTTTTTGAGATAAGGCAGCTGTACATAGACCCCACAGAGTGCAGAATGTCCCTACTGTATGTCCCAATCTTAATGCAAAATATCTCTAAGTCAGGGTCTGATTCTTGTAGATCACTGTAAATAGCTAATGCAGTAGCTATGTAAGCAATTCTAGAACTTCATAAAGAGATAAAGAGACTGTAGCAAATACAGAACTTGGAATCTAAAACAGGTATTTAACAATTGTATTTGTTTTTGAGTTATGGAAAACAAGTTGTATGAGCTTGAACAGTAACATGTCGCCTGACTGTGGTGTTATATTTATCATATAACTCTTTGGTCAATAACAAAGACATTAACAAAGAAATACAGTTACATAAAGGTAGTTGATAATACATCCACTATAGTAAAGGTTATTCATCGCCATAATGGGCAACAGTGTCCCTTTCAGATGTTGTTTAATTCCAACTCTCAAAGCCATTCAAGGCCAAATTCAAAATGACTACATATTAATACAGCTATTGTGCTATTGTCATAGTCATGTCAGGTGCTGGGTCCATGGAGATTTGTTTTATAGCAGTTAGAACTAAGTGCTATATGGACCACTTTAGGCAGCAGTACAGAGATCCTGTTGATACAAAGCCCACACTGAGGTAGCTGGAATACAGTGCTGACACTCTGTAAAGATTTAAAACATCAAAGACCATTACACTGTTTTCCTAACTGCAAATAAAAGCACACGAGAAGCCAAAGATATTAGGTATTTTGACAGCTTTGTTGAGCTTTCTTTTTACTTTTTGGCATTAGTTTACTCTTCTCAGCTCTTTAGCTTTGTAAGTGTTGACACCGCTATGCAATCTTGGAAAGGAGCAGGACTGGAAACATTGATAACCTAGTCACTGTGATTCACACTGATTTTTTTTCTTTTAATGATAGGACACCATATCTGAGATGGCTTTGCTTGAAGGGAATGCATCTCTGTGCTCTTGAATCTTTTTGCTAAATCCTATTCAGTTGCTAAAAGATTTTAGGCTGAGAATCTTCACATATCAACTAAAAGTTAATTGTGGTGCCTGAAGTCCCAAAGGCTAAACAAGCCCTTCGGCTTTCTCTAAATAAAAAAGATGCAGAGCTCTGAGGAGTAGAGTTAAAGGAAAGCTTGTTTAACACTATTGGAAAGTGATTGCCCTAGTTTAATCAAGCAGTATATGAACCAGAAGAAATAGTATGAACCATGAGAAATAGTTCATAATGCCATTATTATCATATGAGACCAAGCAATTGTGTCGGGGTCACCCAGAAACAACTAACAGCCTTTGTTTTGACTTTGGGCCTGGGCAGTCACACAGATACTAGGGGAAGTAGGGGAAAGAAGGGCAGCGTAACAGGTCTGTTAGTTCCTAGGAGATTTGCCATTTTAAATAAAGATGTTGAGGATGACAGCTTTAAACTGGCATGTATGAAGCTAGCTGACTCACCTTACGAGTATTGGGGAGGGAAGCCAGGTTCTCAACAATGAGGGCAGAGTTTATAGATTGCCAATGACAACATTAAAAAATGACATGAAGTCATCAAAAAAATATCAGAAAATTTGTCGAAAAGCTGAAGTTGAGGACTTCCCTCAGAGATATTGCCCATGACACAAACTACCTCAGGAAGGCAAGGTTACCTGTCTGAAAGCCTGCTGCCCGATTTAATTGCGTACAGGAAGCAAGGATTTGGAAGTGTATTTTCTTTGCTGAAATGACTTATATTTATAAATCTAATATTGAAAGTTATGTTTTATAGAGAGACAACTAATGTTACTGCTTGGTGTAGAAACATTTAAGATGGACATGATATCTGTTTTCAGCCTCAACTATCTTGTAATTTTGTAGAAAAACGAGGCAGTTTTACATGTCATCGTTCTCTCTCTCATGCTCGGGCTTCATTCTGTTAGTGTTTGTATTAGGGATGCAGGATTTAGAATCTGTTCTGGATTTGGCCTAGCACTGTTTGCAGGAGTTGTATTCAGCTGAACCCAAAGTGTTCTGCCGTACTGAATGCTTCTTTGCATGGTCGACTGGTTACTTTAAAGAGGATGTCAACCTTTTGGAAAGTGCTGCAAGTATGGTAGGACATTACCTAATATAGGGCCAGATCGAATCCCATTAGAAAAGGTTATTTTATGGTTAAGTGAAAATTTATGGACAATATTCAATTTAAGGGGAAAAACATTTATCCTAATTCAGTTCCAGTTTCTCCCCATAGCCTTCAATAGAGTTTTCATGTGATAAAGTAAAATATGTTTTTCTCTTTGAATGGCATCTAGCTTTATGGGAAAATCTGGAACTGAATTAGGAAATAAGCTTTTTTCTCGTGGAATTGAATATGTCTCATAATGCTTAAAAAAATTGCCTCCTTTACACTATTTAAATTGTCAAAATATGCTTCTACCAGATCCTTCCAGATGGGTATCTCACTGGAGGAGGGGGTTGCTAACCCAGTAGAAGTTCTAACCCAGTAGCACTTTATGCCCTCGTTCTCCTTATTGGCGATCTTTGCATCTGCGCTGATCCCAGAACTGGGAAAGAACTTCATTTCAATATATGAAGAGGGCTTTTTTTAAACATTATATTGGGTAATATTCTTTTGCAACATCCTACTAATATGAGCCAAGATAATACAAAGGAGATATCCACCAGGAATCAGGTTTTTTTGCATAATTAAAGAAACGAAGCAACTTTCCCAAAGACATTAATGTAAAAAATTCAGTAGTTTGAAAGTTATTTGCAAATACAATTGTAGTGTATATAAGTCTTTCCCCCTATATAGAGAGCTGGGCATAATGCAACATGCTCATTACAGGTGCAGGATGCACTGGATCTGAGCTTTTCTAGATTATGGGTCTTTCTGTAATTTGGATCTCCATACTACCAAAAAATGTAAACATTAAACTCTATAAGATTGTTTTGCCTCTAGTAAGGATTAATTATATCTTAGTTGGGATCAAGTACAAGGTACTGTTTTATTATTACAGAGAAAAGGGAAATCATTTTTAAAAATCTGAGTTATTTGATTGAAATGGAGTCTATAGGAGATGGCCTTCCCATAATCTTTCTGGGTAACAGGTTTCCAGATATTGGATTCCATATCTGTACTTTGAGCTATTTGGTGGAACTTTTTACTTTCTCCAGCCCCACATAATAGTGTTTGTTAACTACACAGCACACATCTCTCTTGTCAGGGCTTTAACGCCCACAGTAAACGGTAATGTGCGCACTTTTATTCATCCCAACAAAAGGAGGATTAAAGCGAATATGAGAAGTCAAGGCCGCACATGCTGCCCATGAATTGAAATGAGTTGCCTCTCAGTTCTAAATTTCTAACCTCTTCATTTTGATTCCTACTTTATTGTTGTGAAGAGCTTCATGTCGTATAGTAAGTGGCTGGCACCTTACAAAAACTCCACTTGCACATTTTTCCAGCAGTTGTTTGAATAAAGGGAACAACAAAAACCAAGTTGGACATAAATGTTCACATTATAAAGGACTGCTTATGTCTCAGCCATGGCTAGAGCAGTACTTTGTTACTGATACAATAAATGTCAAGCTTAAGGGCTACGGTTTAACTAAACATAATGTCAACTGTACATTAAACTAAAACTATTGAACATATTTCATAGTATGCAATAAAGTAATTTTATGTGCAGAGAAAAAGAAATCAATTTTTCAACCCTGTTGAGTTTAAAAGACTTTGGTTTCTTAGGAATTATCAGTCCATTCAGAAGGTACAGTAGGATGCAGATTGCTAATTGCTTTGGGCAACCGCTGCCTAATGTTATATTCTTATTTTTTGTGTATATGGGACTTTTAAAGCCAGTAACACCAAAAAAGGTATTTTTCTGCACTTTAGTATGACGTACTGTTATTCTGCACTGGTAAAAATGTATTTGCTTCAGAAACATGACTACTGTTTAAATAAAGCTCTGTTGTAGCTATGGGGGCCGCTATTTAAGTGATGGGACACATATTTAGATAAACTGTGTAGAATATAATGCTTTTAGTTCTTTAGCAGAAAGATAAACAGGAGCTGAATGTCAATCTCATGGCTCTCTACAGAACTATATAAAAACCTCTCTCATATAACATAGGATACTTTCAGTTCTTTGCTCTTTAGCAGAGCAGGCTAGACGGAGGCATTAGTGCTTATGCGTATGCCTTCCCACCAGCGGTCCACCAGCAAGGAAACTTCAGGCAACTTAGTGAGGCGTATGCCTACCCACCGGTGGTTCACATTATTGCCGGTGGGAAGGAGTTTTAGGGAGATTAGTCGCCACAGGAGCAGAGATTTATTGCAGGCGACTAATCTCCCCGTGAGACATTAGCCTAAGGCGCAAGTGACAGTCCTGCTTGACTGATATCTGGCAGAAAATCACGCAGACATCAATTGGACAAGTTTGATTTTGCTGTTGAGTCCTTGTCCCGACGGCCTGTATAGCCCTAATTATTATAATCTGATTGTTGGCCCAAGGGCCAAGCTATTGGATCAGCCTGATATTGGCAACCTGGCCAAATAAGCAGATGCTCACATGTATGCGCAGTCATTAGATCTGTAAGCTGTACGAGACAGGGACCTGTTTCTTCTTAACACATGCCAGTTACTTTTTACTGTGTTAAGTGTTTATATTTAATTATTAGTATTTGTACTCACAGCACATCTGATTTTGACCGGGCACTCTGTGTGGGGTTTTTATGCTCTCCTACTGTTTCTGCGGTATCTTTGTATGATATAATATTGGGCTACTTGGCTCCTGGAGTATTTCACCTCATTGTACATGTCACTATGAGACTATGAGATTGAATGTTCCACTGGGGCATAGACTGATGGGAATAATTGAACTTGGTAATGTACAGGTACGGAACTTATCCAGAATGCTCGGGACCTGGAGTTTTCCGGATAAGGGATCTTTCTGTAATTAGGATCTCTATACCTAAAAAAGAATTGAAACATTAATTAAACCCTATTGGATTGTTTTGCCTTCAGTGAGGATTAATTATTTCTTAGGATCAAGTACAATGTACTGTTTTACTATTACAGAGAAAAAGGAAATCACTTTTAAAAATGTAAATTATTTGATGCAAAAGTAATCTATGGGTGATGGCCTTCCCGTAATTTGGAACCTTTTGGATAACGGGTTTTTTGGATAACAGATCCCATACCTGTATTAGCTTACATTAAAAGAGAGTCTCCTACTGTGGTAAGTGCATGTTTCATCTTTAAATCATACACAGTAATGTACATTTATATTCTTATATCAGAAAAACAAAAACTCTGCCACCAATCACTGAATTTTTACTGTGTAGCTTTTTAAAAGGGTTGTGAACCAAAAAGTTTTTTTGCCGTTTATATAGTGTTTCTTCTTTTCTACAATTGTATAAATATTATCAGTTTCTGCGCTCTCTAAATGATGGTTAATTAAATATGTAGGTAATGTCTTTAATGAGACAAGCTCTGCATATTGCTAACTAAGTCCTGGATTTCTGCACTAGCACAGCTTCCTAGTTATTATGGGATATTAGAACAGTACCATAGTTGACACCTTTCATTACATTAGCTCTGTAGTGCGTTAGAGAATTTACAGTTCAGATGATCAAAGAGCCAACTTCCATATGTATATGAGCCTGACGAGCTCAGGATTAGATTGCAGACATGAGTCAGATGAATTAGCATGGTCTAGAATTGCACAAGATATAGCAGTATCTATCAGATTCTATACCTAGTTAGGATGTGAGTGATCATTTAATTAAATACAGAATTACTTTACAATTAGGTATATGAATAGCCAATGAGATACATCTACATACATCCTCCTGGGTAAGGAGGGCTGCTCTAATCCCCTCATAATTTAAGACACTACAAAATGTCACGTATTTTTACTTTTATAGTGTTTGTATATGAATACATCACTGATCCATTAGTTGATACCTCCTATTCCATTATCCCATTCATTTTCAAGCCACCATTGGCTAGTGTGGCAGTGTGTATCATGTGTGACATGGTTATCATTGATTTTACACCATTTGACATATTCACAATAACCCTGCTGTGACTGAATTCATTGGTTGCAATTAATTGCAAAAGCATCAGTGTTATGAAGTGAGTAGAGCCTGTAGTGCATTACTTATGCTATTCCTTGCCCACACTAGCAACTCTTCATCCAAAATCCCTGTGTATGGAACCCAGTTATTACAATTAATCTCAAGCAAAAAAATATTAAAATGTAACTTGAAATATACTGTAATGCAGTGATTTTGCCTGCTAGGATAGGAAGCATCTTACCATTCTGTATCAAAGGGCTCTACAAATAAGACATACATTGCAGCAGCTGATTTAGCTGATCAGATATTCTCTTTACATGCCTAAAATACTTGTTTTTAAGGCAGAATATAATATTTATTACACGCACATTGTAATAGGTTTATACCCCCCTCCCCAGTTTCACAGCATATAAATTATGATTAAAATGACTTCACATCCTCATCTGTGAATTAGTAATAAATCCATGAAGTTTAATCTGTTCCCAATTTCCTTTTGTTTAATCAGAAAAATGCTAACTGAAATAAAACATCAACATAACTTCCACATTCCGTCCTGAATGCTAATGTGGCAATGGATTATTATTCTTGCATAGTTGATGGGAGTTAATAATTTATTGGTACAGTTTTTAAGAAATCTTTGTAAACGGAATAAGAAATAACATTATGATATATCTGCATAGTAGTCCCACCAGGGCCCATTCGCTCTCGCTATAGTAGAGTTGTGTAGACAGTGGTGAATGTTATATTTGTTACATGTGCCTAAATAAGAGAGGGCTGAGAGATACGGTACTCAGGCAGGCAAATCTGAGATTTGTTTCTGGAGACCATAATGGTGAAAACCCCTGCAGATCATTTATTGATTTCAGTATGATATTGTCCGTTAGCTATATACCGCCCATGACTGATATCACTGGCATTAGGTTATACACAGTAATATGGCTCAGTACAGTCCAAGAACACAGAATATCTGCATTGCCCTAAGAGTCTGGCAGACGTCGCAGGAGACACGTGTCACAGGCTAACTTGGATGTTCTAGAATTCCCTGGTGTTGACATGTATGTGCATGTGCATTCATTTCTAACTTCGCAACTCATATTTTTCTTTAGTTGGAAACCTCATTTTAATTTGAATTCTTTTTTCTTCTTTCTCTCTTTCTCTTTTTGGTTTGTATTAAAGCACTGCTGTTGAATCAAGGTAAGTTAATGAAGTCATTCTGGGAGCTTGAAATTGGCATTTTCTGCAGTTAGCTTTGTGTTATCAAGTGGGTATAATATTGTAATGCCTACTGACTGTAAACCAATTGTGCCAACCTGGCTCCATGCATGCGATGAAAACAACATAACCTTAATTACCTTCAGAACTGCAATTATCATGGTTAACAATTATTATTGTTATGGTATCTGTCTCTAAAGACACTGTTAGGCGGTCTAGGGAATTATTCCTACTGACCAGAACATTCCCTTTCTGACTTCTTGTTAGTATAGACCAGTGATCCCCAACCAGTGGCTCGGGGGCTCACTAACCCCTTGGATGTTGCTCCCAGTGGCCTCAAACAGGTGCTTAATTTTGAATTCTTGGCTTGGAGGCAAGTCTTGGCTGCATAGAAACCAGTTGTACTGCCAAGCAGAGCCTCCTGTAGGCTGCCAATCCACATAGGGGCTACCAAATACCCAATCACAGCATTATTTGGCATCCAGGAACAATTTTCATGCTTGTGTTACTCCCCAACATTTTTTACATTTAAATGTAGCTCACGAGTATAAAAGGTTGGGGACCCCTGGTATAGACTGTTTGACTGACCAGAATATTTCCCATTCTAAAAACTTGTAGCATAGTATAACCCAAGTAGATTGAAAGGTTGTAACCAGTCAGCCTGAGAGATTGTGTAGGGATAGGCAAACAAAACCATTGATTTACCATTAAAAACCAGGAGCCCTTCTGCGAGGAACTCCTGCACAGGGTTCTTAGAATGGGTTTTCATAAAGGTTGTTAAAGGGGTAGTTAACCTTTAAATTAACTTTTAATATATTGTAGACATTGATATTCTAACACAGCAATTGGTCTTCATTTTTGATGGTATTTTAGCAGCTATCTGGTTGCTGGGTCATTTTTACCCTAGTAATCAGGCAGTGGTTTAAATAAGAGATGGGAATATGAATAGGAGAGGGGCTGCACAGAAATAAAGTAGTAAAAACTAATAATAATAATAATAATAATAAAAATGTAGCCACACAGAGCAATAGGTTCTGGCTGCCGGGTCAGTGCCCCCCATTTGAATGCTGGAAAGTGGGAGAAGAGAAAGGCAAATAATCCAAAAACTATAAATAATGAAAACCAATTGCAAAGTTGCTAGGAACAGCAACATACTAAACATAAAACATACTAAAAGTATATGTAAAGGTGAACCACCCCTTTAAATGGACAAATTAATTTGCTTCAGTATCAATAGATACTTGTGACATTGTGTCTCAGTATAAAAAAACAATAGAACTCCACTGTCTTTTTGTCTTTTCTTATTATATCTCTTGGGTAAAAGACAAACACCCACACACATCTCTTGATATTTTTTACTTTGCTGGTGACAGAAATAAGCAGTAAAGTCAATGACCCTTGGTCGGGGAAGAACAGCTGATGTGCATTTAAAGAATCAATGCAGTCATCAACTGTCAGCTAGGGCTGGCAATCAGAATATGGTACCTTTTCATTTCTGTGTGCTATCTGAGAAGGTAACACTGAGGGTAATATAATAAAAGACACAGCATTTGCAATAGGACTAGTATTTCACAGCAGCCCATCGCAAATTTGCTTTGAAACAGGTGACCAGAAAATGCTTCCTCCTCATTGGCTGCTAAGACTGATGCAAACGTTGTCTATACCATGCAGTTTTTGTGCCTGAAATAGCATTTCATATCATAGTAGGTCAAAAATAGAAATGACAAAAAAACCAATATCATGTAAACTGTATCTTTATAAACAATGATTAGCTGTGTCTGTTTTGTGTCACATGACTTATTTAAATGATATTTTAAAATACAAGTATTAAAGTTCAAAACAGTGTTTCATGGCCTCCATTTCCCATTGATGCTCATAGAACTGACTGTTTGCTTAATTTACTACCCTGTCCCTCTGCTTCACTTATATGAAGCCAATAACGAAATAATCTTGCTCTGTTTATAGAATATCCGTAATGTACAACATGCCTTACACAAGATGCAGCAAAGATTCCAACTCCCATTATATGGCTACCCCTCCTCAGACACCTCACCATCATATACGCCCTATAACCCACACCAGCTTCTGTCATCATTTATGTAAACTACTATTACTGATGGGGGGGCAGACTTGTTATCAGAATTGCACTTTTTCTATGTGACCCTATTGTAACCTTGCGTTTAACCCAAACTGCTCTACTAACAATCACCTACTCAACTCCTTATGTTCTGTTGATGTTACAGCAAACATTTCCCTAGTTTTTTTACTTGTTTAACCTGACCCTCTTTCCTCCTTTTAATAATGATACATTCAGGGGTATATTTATCATGCTGTGTAAAAAGTGGAGTGAAACATTAGCAGTGATGTTGCTCATAGCAGCCAATCAGATACTTTGCTTTGGTTTTCTAAAGGTTCCTAACATGGGCCGATTCTAGCTTCCGATATCGGTCCCTTAGATTCGGCAGCTAATCAGCCCGTGTATGGGCACTACCGACGGGCCTGCCAGATCTCGATCGGGCAGGTTAAAAAATCTAGTCGGAACGGGGACCGTATCGGCTGGTTGATGTTACTCGTCGTTATAATTTGATTGTTTGGCACCAGGGCCTGGATTCTCCTGATATCGCCCACCCATAGCTGGGGATATCGGGAGAAGATCCACTCTGAAGGTGTATGGGCACCTTTACTGTTGAAATCTAATTGCTGATTGGTTGCCCTGTGCAACATCACTGGTAATGCTTCACTCCACTTTATGATAAATATATCCCTTTAACTCCCTGTCATCTGCTATTGATCCACTGATGCCATTTTCCAGTCTGTAATGTGCAGGAAAGGGGAGCAAAGTGCCCCGTTTTGAGACTTTGCCACTTTCCCCGTAGGGCTGACCCTGAGATGCGGCACTTGCTGGAATGTAGATCAAGGAGTTAGGTCTTGCTCTGATTGCAGCACTGCCTGCTGTGGTATATGTAATCTGTAATGAGCAAGGCTCTTTCATTCTGTAGTATTAGTGTTTGTATTTAATCCTTGTTTTGAGATATAAGGCCATTTTCTGCTGTTTAGTACTATGGAATATCTTGGTGCTATATAACTGCTCTACGTAAGCACACGTACAGTACATGTGTGTATATGGTACTTCTTGTGAACAGCTCGTTCAAGTTCTATTGTTTAATGATTGCCTATTGTGTAGCCTATTAACAATTAAGCTCCATATTACAGTCATTTGACACTGATATGATTTTGTTTTGTGGCAGGATTGATCAATACTCATCTCTTGATAAATTTAGCCCTTAGAATTGAGCCTGTTCATAATTTGTGTCGTGTCAGTTGCATTTGTGTTGGAAGCCAGGCACAGCAAACATAAACAGGAAGACATCAATCCATCCACTATATAATTAATTGGACTTGTTGAATTACTGATTTATTACCAACATAGCAATAAAAAGCTTCACAGAAAAAAGCGGTTAAATAATGGAAACTGTTGACATTCACAATTCATGTCTATGAGAGGCACACCTCAGGGGGTATTGTTTGCGGTTGATGAATGCAACAATTCATTGTGCTCGGAATATACAGGAAAATAACTTACTAAAATAACATGTGCCACCTATCTATTTCACAGGCAGTGATCATTTTTTCCTTTTTATTTCCGGACTGTAATTTTTAAAACGCAGAATTTTCTTTTTTTCTGTTATCTCGAGCCCACAAACTTTTCTCTTAACTTTACCCCAAAATTCAGTATTGACTAAGATCTAAACTCTTAAGAACACGTTGATCTTAGCCCCATTGCGGCTGCCTAAGAATGTGTGTTATCCTTATAACTTGCTAGCTAGATATCTTTCTAACTTAACACAAATCACAAGAGTAATGTTCCCTTTACGTTTTTGTAGGCCACTAATGAAAATGTGTTTGCTCAGGGTAATGGGTGGTTTTGTGCAAATAGTGAATTATTTGTCTGCCTTCAAATTTTTCTGTGCTTCACAATTGGTTGTGTGTGGTTGTGGTGTCATAATATGTGTCTGTGAAGCATTGCAGGTTACAGGGAATAGTGAAGAAATTCATAGACCTTAGAGGTCAGAGCTATACAATAGGGTGGTTTAGGCTAAGGGTAAAAGGGTTATGAGTAGAAAAGGACATGTATGTGTAAGAAGCAGGTAGTGGGTGTAAGTACTGTATGTATGTATGTATAACTTATTTATAAAGCGCCACAAGGGTACGCAGCGCTGTACAATCTCACAGAATACAACATTACACACAGGGAGGACAAGTGATATAATAAATAAATACAATAAATATATATATATATATATATATATATATATATATATAAGTGCCATGTGGTATGAGACACAGTAGGAAGGAGGTCCCTGCCCCATAGAGCTTACAATCTAAGTCCAATAAATCAGACCAGTGCAGGTCTTAAGTGCACAATACCTTTAAAATACAGTAGCCCTTTACTTTACTCCTGCCTTAACCAGGTTGCAAACACACCACCCCTGTTGCATATATAACCCCTGTCTTCTTTCTGAAACTTTCAAATCTCTAACATGTTCTAGAATAGTTTAAAACCAACAAAATAATAATGTTTTAGTGCAAAAAAATAAGAATTGCAGGAAAAAAATATCAAACCTTTGATAAATGTGCCCCTATGGTTTCTCTACATCTGGGAAGTTTGCGGCTGTGCTGGAAAACCCTAAGGAATATGTTACCCTACTAGTGATATATGTGCTAGTGTGAATTCATGTTTGAGCAACAATGTTTAAATCAACATCTATATATAAAAATATATATCTCTAAAACTGAAAATTATGCATGAAAGTGTATGTAATATTGTTTTAATTAGTATAGTCATAAAATAATTTATTTTTTGGAATTTGAGAATGTTATTGTACATCTCAGGGCTACACCCCACAATTGTGTTCAGCCCACAGACTGGGGCTCATAGTGGGATTTTCATCAGGCATGTATCTGGGTAAATTGTACAAATTTAATGTTGCCCACAAGCATGGATGGCTATTTAGCTGGATGGCCATATGCACAGTAAGATCTTCTTACAGTTAAGAATTGAACAAAATATCTGTGAATATGCATACAATTTATTATAAAGGGGTCTATACACTAGGACATAATTACTATTGGGAGTTTTTTTGTTTTCTTTGTTTTTTTTCAAAGCATAATACATGGAATCTTTGCAGCCATTATATTTTCTAATGCACAGTGTTTACCCAGCACTTCAGGATTAACCTTATATAATTCACTGAGAACTGCAGTTCTGTACTGACCCCATTGTCCTGATGTCCTAGCAGCAGATCTCACAGAAAGGAAGCTGTCCGTGGAGGAGGAAGAAGCCAAGCGAATTGCTGAAATGGGGAAGCCGATTTTGGGAGAGCACCCAAAGCTTGAAGTCGTCATTGAAGAATCATATGAGTTTAAGGTGAGTTTAGGTTTGGTTAAAATATAATCTATAGAATTTGCACATGCAAGAATAGGAAAGATAGGCAGGGAAAAGAGGAGCCACAAACAGTTAATAGTCCCTTTAGGTTTTGCAGTAAAGAATAAACAGGCCTTGTTAAACATATCTATGAAAAGCTCCCTGAATTTGCTGTCTCGGAGGTAATTGGGAGGAAAGGGCAGGTAAAGCTAATGGAAGGAAATTGTGTTTGCTTATAGAGTGGCCTATAAAACAAGATACGAAATACTTGAATGAATAATTAAGGAATACAGGACAATATGATTATGATTATGATGGCTCATTAAAGCTGATATGTTTGGTTTTTCTGAGTCTTGGCATGATCTGGTAAACGGAGAGCAAAAAATCAGATTATAAATGGATTATATGAAAAAGCCAAAATATCGTATGCCATAATTGTTAGGTGCTTAATATATTTTACTTCCTAAAAAATGTGTTTAAAATAGGGACATTGATGGATCTCCGCTTGTGTAAATACATTTCCTATTATTCTCAGCAAGTTGTAAAGGGAGATGTAGGTGGAAAGTCAAAGTCACAGACTAGACAACCCTATAGTAAAACACGTGTTCTGCAATTTCTTAGTTTAAAGTTTGGACAATTTAAGTCAAATACTCCAGGTGTAGTACTTCATTTCAGTGCTCTCAGCCGTAAACCCAAAACGCTTATTCTCTATTTCAGAAGGTCCTCCATTTGTTGAGTTTTACCTTCCTTGAACTAGTTGAGAGGTGGAACACTCTTTCCACAATTGACCCTGATATTATCAAGATTATCCCACAGCAAATGCTGTGATTGGGGGTCCAGTAAATGTGGAATTTCACTAACTTTTTTAGATTTTACCTAAACTTAGTGAATGGGGCAGGTTCTGCTCAAAGACGAAGGGAATGGTGGATAGCCAATGTTTTCCTGCAGTGTTTTATTCATCTAACAACTGAATGTTACCTTTTATTGATGGCTGCTACTTCTTCAATATGTATGTTTGAGTGGTGAATTATTTTCCTTCTAGAGCACTGTGGACAAGTTGATTAAGAAGACCAACCTTGCCCTGGTAGTAGGGACACATTCATGGAGAGATCAGTTCATGGAAGCTATTACTGTCAGTGCTGGTGAGATAACGCTGTTTTGATGTTGTGTTCTTTCAACCTAGATATATATTAAAACAAAATGGTGTTTCTTTCTCCCTGAAGAATAAGAGTAATATGGAATGTCTCTGATGGTAACTCCATCATTATTCTTATCTCACCCTACAGTCTCTCGGGGAAACACATCGTGTAGAGCATTAATGGTTCTGTATGAACGGTGCTCTTTAGCAGTTAGACTATCTACATGAATAGACTTTATAAAAGATAACAGTTTGTAAATATCAGTCCCACCAATTATTCACAATGCTCCAGGGGGAGGGGGGTGTAGCCATCCATTGAAAATTGATGTATTTCAAACGATAATTTCCATTATAGAGAAAGCGCGCTATAAGGTGTACTATATCACATTATGAAGTGTGAACACCCTACAGCAACAGAGATTACAGAAGGATTCTTTGTGTTTAGTAACAGCTGGTTGATCAAGCATGCTTTATAGCGCAACTGTCGGACTTTTGCCTGTAGGCTTCTCTTTTCCCATTTCGCACTGCTGTTATATTAATTAATCTATCCATTCCGTAGCCCCCATAAAAAAATGGAGCTCTGCAGTTTTTTAAAGAAGATGCAGCCCCAAAACTACACTACAAATGATACATTGAAATTTGAATAGCACCATATAATAAACACATGTAGATATAACTATTTTGGACTGAAACAGTTCTTTGATCTAATTGTCACTAATGTTATTTATAAAATATTTACTACTGTTTTTTTTTAATATATCTTTATTGAGAGATTTTGTTCAGTGCTTTGGCCCATATCAGAGCTTCTGTACTCTGGAGACACAGCAGCCATATAATAATAAAGCGATCTTACCTCCTGATAGCTTTGTTTAGTAAAGTCAAAGGGTAAAGACACACGGAGCTACTAATAGCAGCTACTTGTCACGACTACAAAATAGAAAATGCTGATAATTTACTGATAATTGTCTCTACGAGTGGCACGGTAAGTTTATTAGCAGTGAAAAAGTAGGAGCTACTAGTAGCTCCGTGTGTCTTCACCTTTAATTGAAGTGGGGGGTGCAACCAAGCAGTTGCTTTAAGTGGAGGAGTCGACCCAGGCCCGGATTTGTGCCAAGGCCAGAAAGGCCTGGGCCTAGGCAGCCTAAATTTAGGGGCAGCATGCCGCCCAGATGCATGTAAATTTTGCTCCCATACGGAGCAGAAATATGGAAGCGAAATAAACGCTTATCCCTAGGGCCAAACAATCAAATTAGCCTGATTTTGGCCACCTGTAGGTGGGCATTTCAGGAGAAGATCTGCTCACTTGGCGCCCTCACCAAGTGAGCGGATCTTACAGTGTATGGCAACCTTAAGTCTATTGGTTGGGTAATGCTCCTGCAATATCTCTATTCACTCCAGCCATAGAATTTCCAGCAGAAAACATGTGCAAGAGCTGATTATAGCAACCTGTATGTGTGCAAGTATCTATGCCATTGGAAGGATTGGAAGGATCTTGCCTGGACACTGGAAAAAAAAAAGAATCCTGGGAAAATGGAGAAACGCTAGTAAATATATATATTACCATAGGGTTGCACACTTCTGGATTTGTGCAACTCCCCTGTGGCCAAGTGCATTTTACATATATATATATGTACACATAAAATAAACAGATTTATTTTTAATAAATGATTTATACTTGAGGTAAAAAGATAAACAAAGTTTATTCATTATTTAATTAGTGAAGATGAGCTGTGTGGGTCCTGCACCTTCAACTCAGAACAAGAGATCACAGGCATTTTATAGACTTTTTTACATGGAAACTTCTGTTGTGTTAAAGGACAAGTCAATCCAAAATATAATTTTTTGCCTAATAAAAGAAAACATAATTCTAAGCAACGTTGCAATATACATTACATTGACTTATTTGTATATGTAATCCTATAAGAAGTAGTCAATGCCGGATTTACAATCTCGGCGCCCACAGGCTGCCCCCATGAACATGCATTAGCATCCCTGCTTAAGACTTGGGTTATTTGTATTAAACCAAACTTGGAAGTTAAATATAATGTACCTGACAAGTTATGGTCTGTTTTCTTGCCTATACTTTGTAGCTGGAGATGAAGAAGAAGATGAATCTGGAGAGGAAAGGCTGCCATCTTGTTTTGACTACGTAATGCATTTCCTGACCGTGTTCTGGAAAGTGCTTTTTGCCTGTGTGCCTCCCACTGAATATTTAAATGGGTGGGCTTGTTTTGTGGTGTCAATTATTATCATTGGCATTCTCACTGCAATCATCGGAGACCTTGCCTCCCACTTTGGCTGCACCATTGGTTTGAAGGACTCTGTAACTGCAGTGGTGTTTGTAGCTTTTGGCACCTCTGTGCCTGGTAAGTTAATGTCTTGATATGTGTTGATGCTGGTAATGATAAAGATCTTCTATATTAACACTGTACAGGGTGAAGAAATTTCATCCTCCATCATAGTGCAATGAATAACATGCCATATAGCCAAACACCTGCTTATGCAACATCTCATTCCCAAACCAAGGGCATTCATATAAAGTTCCTCCCTTTGCTGCTATAATAGCATTCTGGGAAGGCTTTCCTCTAGATTTGAATGGGTCTTCAGGATTATTAATTCATCGATCCACTCTGTGGATTCAGTGGAACTAGAGGCCCATACTATGAAAACAACCCAAAGCCACTGTTCTTTTTTAACCAAACGTTGCTGTCGGCATTATGCATTCAGGCTGGCAGTGCCCTGGCATTTAACAAACCCAGATTTTCTATCAGACTGCCAAAAACTCCAGAGGAGTACTTTCAACACTGCTACAGAGTCTATAGGCAGTGACCTTTACTCTCCACTTGGTGAATGGTGATGTTAGGTTTGTCTGCTTCTGATCAACCATAAAAAGCCTCCACTTCCTGTGAATAGTTCCTGTGCTGATGTTCCTTCCAGAGACAGTATGGAAGTGTTCCAACTGCAAACATTTTGTGTCTGGATTGTGTTGGTCATAGAATGTAAGCTGATCTGTGACATAGTAATGGAGGTCCCGTGACTGAAACTTTCTTTTCCATGACGCTGATCCTAATTCCCATATTCCCAAAATTCACAAAATGTCCATATTTAAGTAGAAGTATGTTTATCTTCATGTCTTGATAAATAATGTAAGTGAAATACTATTTGCTATAAATGAAGCTATCCTTTCCCAAAAGCCACACTGTTATTTAGTGAGCACTGAAAAGACTGCTGCTAAGTTTACTGCTGATGTATGAACAGACTTATGCCGAGTATTCCAACCTTTCACTGCACAATACTTGCAGAAGCGTTCCATGACAATGCAATATTTTTGTAATTCCCATTTCCTAAGGTGGCTGCACATATAGCAGTCTCTCGGAAAGCCAGTGCTTCTGTTCCGGGTATAGTTTTTGATTTAAGCATCCAAGCTCACATAGCTAAACAGAATGATTAAGGGAGGAGAGATTCAGTCTACTATCTGTTATATGTCACACAAAGGAACTATGTAGCTTTAATTATCATTTAATATATCTATGAACAAGGTCAGTACTCATGTGGTTACTTATGAGACCTATGTAGAGATTGAGCGACCGGCAATCAGCCCGGTCTAGCCTGCATTGGTGTTCATACACTGGTTTAATGAGGCATGTGTACTGTGTTTTTACTCTACAATGCACAACAAACTGCTTCTATTAAGAAAACCACGGACCACCTTATTCAGTCATGTCTGACAAAAATATGCTGGGGCAGTGACATCTATCATGGGACATTGGCTCTGGCTCCAAATCACAAACATTAGCTTTTAAAAGAAAACAAAATTCTTATTCCAAAGGTAGCCTGCCTGCTCATAATTATGGCACATTTTAGTATAGTTTATTCAAGCACGGAAGGATAAAGCATTAATGGAGGAATATGCATGCCTGCTGGATATTATACATTCCTCTTCAGATCATTGTATGTCATAAACAAGCCATCTCAATGAAAAAAAAAACAGTTTTTTTTCCTATATTTTTTTAGTCTGTAGTAGGCTTTTAGGTTATCCAAGGACATTATTTGATTTGGAAATTATATATTGCAGGATTTATTTGATGCAGGGTGAAAATCTGTCCCCTGATGCAGTATTTCTTTTTTTTCTCCTTTTTTTTCTAGATACATTTGCAAGTAAAGTGGCTGCTACCCAGGATGTGTATGCAGATGCTTCAATTGGAAACGTGACTGGCAGTAACGCTGTTAATGTGTTTCTGGGTATTGGTCTGGCATGGTCTGTGGCTGCCATCTACTGGGCTTATCAAGGACAGGAGTTTCATGTGTCTGCAGGCACCTTAGCATTCTCCGTAACCCTCTTCACCATTTTCGCATTTGTCTGCATCAGCGTCTTGCTGTACAGGAGGCGACCTCATATTGGTGGAGAACTGGGTGGCCCCAAGGGCTACAGACTTGCCACAAGTTTGCTTTTTGTGAGCCTGTGGTTACTTTACATCTTGTTTGCTACGCTGGAGGCATATTGTTATATTAAGGGGTTCTAAAGTGAGACCAGATTAAAACCAGCAACCAACGTGCTGCTCTCACTCTGCATTAGACTCCCTACTCAAGATAGTAGGAGCAGAAGGAATACCAGCCAATGAAACCCCATCTTTGGAACTGCTGGACGTTAATAAAAACTTGATCCAAAGGACATTAAGACTGGTACTTTTGGTTGAAGTGCATTATAAGAGGTAGTGGTACTCAGAAAGCCAAGAACCCCTATTAAAATGTCAAGCGCTTTCTAATCAGGTACCCTAACACTATAAGATGCTGACAAACAGGTTAGGTGATATGGTTTGAAATACAGTCTTTTTATTTATTTCTTTTTTTTTTCAAGTAAAATAGCTAATGTGCCACCTGGTAGCAAGTAACATGGCAGTCTAACCATGAACTCAATAACTTGATGGTTATAACCAGCAATTATGTTTCTGATATATTTGTTTTGACTTGTTTCCCCAGCTCTCTAAAGAGTTGCTTTAAAAAAAATCTTATTTATTCTCTATTTATGGTATGTCATTCATAGAGCAGCATTTAAACCTCAGAAGCACCTCCATTTTGAAACATACTGGGGAAATGGATTAAGGGTTGTTATTTCCTGTTTTCTTTCTTTTCTTTTTTTTATGTTCGAATCAAAAGGGAATGGCAATGGGGAATGCCAAGGAGAAGAATTACAACCTATTTTAATATCTAGAACTATAGTTTGATACAGGTGATGTAAAGGAGAGAAAGGACAAATAATTCCTGTTAAAGAGGACTGTAGGGACTTTATTATGAAATTGGCTGTGATCACAATTTGCTGTCTTTTATATGGGTTACAAAACAAAAAATGGTGAGTGTGTGTGTTAGGATTCTTTTACCTCTCTGCTTTTAGCCAAAACAGCTTTTCCCACCACCTACAGTATCTTCACTGAGTGGTTTCCAAACATCTTCTGTGGCAGAAGGAGTTTCCCTCCTTTGATGTTTGCAGACTTTGCAGCCCACAGATCACTCCTCCTTTGCTTTGGGCGTTTAGCCCCTGTTACTGCGTTTTCAACAAATTTATGTAAATCCCATGTTTTCAGCTTTGATCTTGATGGTTATATGTTTTGCTTTTCCCAACCCATAATAATTTACTCCATGTTTTTTTTTTACCGTATCCAAGCCCGTCAACATGAAGTGGGACTGTTCAGGGATTAAAATGTCATTTATGAAAGATGTGAATGCATTTGTCTGCATGAATTATTCTCCATGTTTTATGTTCTACTTGTAGAACAAAAAAAATAACACAGTCCCACCATATGTTGTGTTGACTTTCAAATATAAAACAGAAAGTCCGAATGTCCGAAACTGGAATAGAACGAAGAAATGAAAGTAAGATACTGTATTTTATCCCAAAGACCTGACTATGAAAAGGATTCAGTTCCTTGTATGGATGCCATATGTATCCCTAGCACAGGAATATGAAACTATATCATATAGTCTTAAACCTAGTAATATATGACTTGAGTGAAATTGGCAGATTTTGTCAGCAAGGGCAGTTGTTACTAGTTAATCGCAAGCATTCTTAGAAAATGTGGGAGTAGATCTTGTAGGGTGCTAAGTACCTTGTGTCAGCCATAGCATTGCCTCCCAGACCAATCCTGAAATGTCTACTGTGAGTGCTTGGTTTGGGCTCGAAGAATGACATATCCATGGAGTGTGAAATTGGTATTTAAATGACAATATCAAGGAATTTAAGCCAACATTCAAAGTAATAAGTCCATCACCATGGAAGACCCAGGCCTTTATTATGAGCTAGCAGCAAGGGCTATGGTCAGAGACATTGTTTAGCAGTGTGCAAAAAACAAAACCATGTATAGAAATCAAACTTTAAGCTGAATGGTATGAGAGAGTAGGCAAACAAAGCATTATATGATATCCTGCAGTAATGGAGCCCGGGGGTTCTGCACATTGGTTGTAGGCACTCAGGGCACTGAGCCTTATTTCTGAGCTGAGCACTGAAGCATCACTCACAGGTTTTACTGATTTTACTGGAAATAAAATGACAAAACCATTACTAGTAAGAAAGCAAAGCAGTTTCCATATGTGGCGAAGCTGTGCTATACTCTCATTCTCATCACTTTTATATAGCAAGCAAATACCACAGCACTTTATGACTATTTTATAACAATTCGGGGGGGGGGGGGGGTTACAAAATTAAATAGAAGGATAAGAAAAAAGGGTGTAGATTTTATAATGTAAATATTATATCGACATTGCAGTGCCCATACATGAATGTAATTTTACATGTTTGCTAAATCTGAAACTAATGGTGACTGAGTAGTGTTACTTTTTGACATGAGGTTAGGCAAAAATCACCAATATTCTTATTTAACGTTTAAGGCCAAGGAAAGCCAAATTAACTGTGGGTATCCAGTATGTTGGCAACTGCCAGTTAATACAGTCACTGTGGTTTTATCTCTCAGCCAGTGCTCCTTTGAAAAAAATCTGAATCTGCCTGCGGAAAAATGTAGCGCAGCACTGTTTCACCATCTTAGATATTTTCCCAGGGTCCCTCTGCAGCTATAGAGTCATGCCCATGCATTAAAGTAAAACTCTACTGAGCATGTGTGAGTCTAAGGCTGCACTAGGAAAGGCTGAAAGGTAAGTAAGATGGTGGCATGGCGCTGCCCTCCTGTCCTTCCCAGCTCATTGCATTTTTCTCCTTTAGAAGCAGTGTTCCTGGGAAAAAAACGTGGAGACTTATTTATCAAAATTCGTATTTGTGACATTTTCTGATTTTTTTTCTAATGTGATAAAACTTAAAATTATAAAAAGCTTATTTTAATGGGTCTACAAGCTAAATGAAGCTTCAAATTAAAGAAATAGTTTCAGTTGTGCCTAGGGCAGCTTCTATGGACTTCTGTGTGATCTCTCAAGCTTTCAGGTGTTGAAGTAACTCCGTGCCCCTGCATTAACATGAGTGTGTGTATTTCTCTCCATTGCTTTACTACAGAAGAAAGTTCAGTACTCCTGTAATTCAGAAACCCGCTCCATGAGTGCATGGTTTAAATAGCTCAGTAGTACAGAACCACAACGTACCCTATAATCATCATATTGTGTATTATAAATCACAGGCACCTATTAGAGCACCCACATTATAGAGCCATATGCCATTCTCCATGTATAAAACCCTGTTACAACCATACAAGGTGGAGCACGCTATTGTCACTGTGTAGCCATGGTGACATTGCCACAGATGTTTTTGCACACTGCTATTCATTCATTTTTGCCCACCAGGTCTCTACCTCGCCTGGAGAAAACATAACCACATATCTGGCCCATATCCGGCCCAGTACAGGCACTATCTACTCTGTTATTAGCTCTGAAAAATCGGTGCAGATTGTGTGTGCCCCAAGGGACGTTTATTCTCTCTGGAAGGGCTCTCCGCTAGCTTTTCTTTATGGCAGGTATGTGTATATTCATATGGTTACAGGTTTCTAGGCATCACAGAAACGCTACCAAACTCCTGCCATCAATATCATTGTAATAACCATTTCCTAGAGGAAAAATGAGTCTCCTCCACCTTGCAGGCTGATGCACATACGGTCTCACTAAGTACATAGATATCCTATCATGAAGGTTAGAACGCAGATAAGAACACAACTCAGTAGTACACAGATCTGCCGAGGGATAAGCTTACATGTGCATCTCAGGAATTATGTACAGATCAACCACAAAGACATGACTTTCATATAATATAGAACCACTCTAGGGTTGCACTCTTCCCTCTCTGACTATAACCTATATGATGTATGTAACAGTTATTTGCCTTTATCACTCTCTGTAATGTACAGTTTGCCACACTTGCAGTTTTTGTCCATGCAGTGTTTCTCCTGTGGTGATAACAGTGTCTGTTTCCTGGGCTTGGAAAGATAAGTGATATTACAACCTGCATTGCCCTGTCCTGCCATTGGAGCTTGCGGACCACCAGAACTCCTCCTGGCAAGGAAAAAAAAGAGTTATGTTCATTTTATACACAGAGATATAAAAGTATTATTTTAAAAGCTTTGAGGTGGATAAAGATTATAGCAGAAAAGTCTATGTTCCTTATAAAAGCAATTATATTGAAGACATTTATTTTAATATAAAAAGAAATTGATATTTGCTTGTTCTCAAGATTTGGGCAATGTAATGTTTAAGAGAAGGACTGCGTTACTTTTGTCTACATGAAGTGCTCTTATTATTCTGCATCAAGCTTGTCCTGCCTGTTTTGTTTACATGGTTTATATATTAAAAAAGGCACAAACACCGAGAAACACGTCACGTCACAGTTGAACAAACAACTTCTTTGGGTTTAACTCCTAAATTTGTAGTCCCCCTTGTACCGCTGAGTTCCGTGACATGAACAGTAGTTTGTTCTAATACGTGCTCTCCCCTCAAGCAGGGCCATCTACGAGCCAATCATAGGATAAGAATATTCTCCACAAGTGGTGCTGACTAACTTTCTTGTCTCTTTAGCTTTCTTTTAATGATGTTATTTGAAAAAGTAGGAAACCCAGATCTTAAGAAATACAATATTGTTGCTGAGATGTTAAGACATGATAAATCAGAATTAAAGGAGAGCAGAACTCTCCCCCAGAGTCCTCCCACCCCAACTGTATCATATAGGACACCCTAAACAAAGGGGGTTATGTAATAAAAGGCAGTAAGTTTGATCAGGAGCAGTAACCCATAGCAATGTATCAGCAGGTAGAATTTACTGGTCAACCAGTTAATTCTACTTGCTGATAGGTTGCTATGGGTTACTGCTCCTGATCAAACTTACTGCCTTTTATTATATATTAGGGAGCCTCTTTTATTCATTCCCTCTACCTTGTTCTGTAAATTAGAGTAGTAGAGGGGCTCTGGAGCAAGGTCAGTTAATTTGGCTTTGTTCTTCTTTGTTCTTCTTTAATAGGAAATCTTCCCTAACCCTTAACATACCTGAAATTTATCAACTACAGGTAACTTTTCTTTATAATTCTTTAAATCCAAGCTAACTGCAAATAATATGGAGAGAATAGCAATGTACCTGATGGGTGGGATTGGTGGGAGCACCTGTGAACCATATAGTCAGCATTCTGGGTATCCGTGATGTGATATAAACTGTTCTTAATAATATTATTGGGGAAGAGCAGGCCATTTTTGAAATTCTTGAACATTTCACATTTTGGATGTATTTTGTATATAAACCTGGTGCTGAACTGTAATACAACTGAGTACTGCTTTTACAAATTAAAGTTTACCAACAATTTTCCGTAGAGACCAGGAGGCAGAAAAGGTAAATAGATACGTTTTGTAAATGTAGATGTTTTGAGCTACTTTCAGTTCTTTTTCAATAGGTTTTTATTGTTTGACCCCGCCCCCCCAGGAAAAATATCTTTATGCGTTGCCTATTCTTGAATGTATGATATGCAGAATCACAGACACATGACTACACTAACGAAACCCTTGCTCTCTAGTCTTAATTTCAGTGCATTGATTTTTTTTTCTTTTATTATTTCAATATCTATGCAAATGGAGCTGTGTCCCGTCCCCCACCCCATTGTTCCCTGTCTGGCTTATTTGGTTTAATTAGTGACCTACATTGGCTCCTTCAGTTGGTGGCACACAGGGTGCTTTGTTGCCTCTCCAACGGGCACCTGAAAATACCTATTGGGACCTGTGGGAATCCAGAATCTGTTTGTTATTGATGGGAGAGGAAAATCCCCACTGGCAAAAAGTGCCCTGTGTTCCATCAACCGTAAAAGCAAACCATAGAATAACAGCCGAGTGTGTCAAATACTGCAAGGCAGTGTGGGAAATAATGTTATTAACTCAGAAGTCATGGATATTCTTAATAACCTTAAACAGCATAGTATCAAATGTCTAACATTGACAAGGGACTGTGACAAGATTTTGGTCAATAAGGGATAAAACTCTGCTTTAGAACTTTATTCACATTTGTGTTTTTTGAGCAAGAGTGACTAGCACAGTGGCATTGCTGCCTTGCCGTGTTGGGGTGCTAGGTTCAACTCCTGCGCGGGTTTCCTTTGGATACTCGACCTTCCTCAAAAATTTCAGAAAGAAAAAAAATACAAACATACAGGCAGGTTAATTGGCTCATGATAAAATTGTCCCTACTGTGTGTGGATGCGATAGGGACCTTAGACTGTAAGCTCCGTAGGGGCAGGGACTGATGTGAATGATGTATAATCTCTGTAAAACTCTGTGGAATATTTTGACCCCATATAATAACAATAGTTAAATCCCCCGCACACCACTATTTATCTACAGTCAATCATTAACACTGTGATCTGGTCAAAAGTCAGAAGGATTTGCAGGATACTGTGAAACTGAGGCCCAGTTTTTTTACGTGACTGTGATATACCCACAAGCACACACTCACATACACACAGTTCTTTGGAGAAATAAACTTTATGTCTTTTGGTTATTGTTACTTTCGGTTCTTGCATTGTCTTTTCCTTAATGTGCCACTTTGTTTCGTTTGATAATATCAATGTGTATACGGCCACCCTGAGACCCATGTGTTCACAGCCAAATGCAGCTTAAATGTTTGGATGTTTCTTCATTCTCCTGGCAAGAAAGGTTGAGCAAATCGACATGAACATTCCATTTGATAGAAAACAATTGTTTCCATAGAAATGTCAGCCTTACTCCATGCAATGATGTGTTGGTTCAGGGTGTACATTTACATGTAAGCACCAACCAGTGTGACTGTCAAACATCCTACAGTAGCCTTGTCATCATGTTTATATCTAAACTATGGTTGCATCCAAGCCAGTTATTATCTGAGAGTTTCGGTTCAAGTTCCCCTTTGAGGTCAAACCGATGCCTGGTTGCTAGGATAATTTGGAACCTAGCAACCAGATAGCAGCTGAAATTCCAAACTGAAAGCTTGCTACATAAAAACCTAAATTAAGGTTACAGATGTACAGGGGTGGGATCCATTATCCGAAAACCCTTTATCCAGAAAGCTTTAAACTATGATAAGGTCATCATCCAGAGGCTCCCTTTTAAGCAAATAAATCAACATTTTAAAACATTGGTCTTTTTTCTCAGTAATAATAAAACAGTACCTTGTACTTGATCCCAACTAAGATATAATTAATCCTTATTGGGGGCAAAACAATCCTATTGAGTTTATTTAATGTTTGTATGATTTTTTAGTAGACTTAAGGTCGATCCAAATTACGGGAAGACCCCTTATCAGGAAAACTCCAGGTCCTAAGCATTCTGGATAATAGGTCCCATACTTCTATAATAACATCGGCCATTCAACCATAATCCCTAGACTATATAACTAATCAAACTCTCATGTGTAGAAAAAAGATTAATTTGCATTCTACCCAAATCTCACCCTAACTCGCTATTGGTTTGCCCCCAGCCTTAGCTATGCCTCTCCACCCCCAGAGGAGGCAGCTCCATAGTTTTAGAACCATGCAACTAGAGGAATGCTGACAAATTCAAATTAATATAGAGGAGTATTTTCAAGATTCTATGTGAGCAATATGAAAAGGTATGTATGAAGCCTAAAAGGGAAAAAAGATTTTAGGCCTTAAGGTAAATACAAGTGTTAGTCACATCATTTGAATCTGAAGGGGCTTATCGTGTATACATTACAGTTTAGTTGTCTTTACCTTGTACAGTTGCCCATAGAAATGCACTGGCAAACATGAATGTGACTAGCCCAAAGGATTCAGATTGACTGGAGCAAAAGGCCTTAAGTAAGGGCTTAATCACTTTCTGTGGAGCAGAGCCTACTGGTATTGGATGGACAACTAGATCAATATACAGTAGTAGCAAGAATGATAGCAGTACTCTTCCTTTGTTCTTGCTAAAAAGTCATCCATCCATTTTTTAAAATAAATCTAATGTGTCAATACAAACACTTCAGGGAAAGAATTCAAATTTTTTTACTGTATAGAAACCCTTTCATATACTGAGATGAAACCTCCTTCCTTCTAATCTCAAGAGATGCCTTTGTGTCCTCTGGAAGGATCTACTAATGAATAAAGTAACAGAGACTTCATTGTATTGTCCCCTTATATCTATTTATACATAGTTATCATATCCCCCAATAAGTGTCTCTTCTTCAGTATCAACAGCCCTTACTTGGCATTACTCCATAGCTGCAGGCTCCCATGCCCTAACGTAAATGCTCTTCTCTAGAGTGTATTTTAGTTGTGTGCCTTTTGAGACCTAGAGACCAAAACTACTTATTTTAGAAAGGCTTCTTGCTGATAACTATTACCCTCTAGCCCATGAATCTTTATCATGTCTTTCTGACCCAATTTCAAGGTGCTTCTCTATCCAAGAGCATACAAAAGGTACTTGTAATAAACAGAAGAATCTGTTCTAATCTGTTATGAAACCCTTAATTATATGGGTGAAGGAATGGCTAAGATGCTTATGTGCCTCTTATGAACCTTGCACTTAATATACTATTTGTGGTGGAACAAAGTTTGCACTGCCTACTGATGTACATAACTCAGTACATTTGTTTACAGATTGAGCGGATTTGCAGATAATGGCAAAGGCCAGATGATATGTTGCAAAGTATCTAAAATGATCCTTCTATTGTTCTCTAATAGTCACAGCCAGATCAGCAAATGCTACCAGTGAGACTTCCAGAGCAATGCATCGTGTGGGGAGTTCAGGGCAATACAAAGTCATCTCTTGGGAACCCTGTGTAATCAGCCACATGGATACTTTGGGTAACTTTGTCGTCTGTGTGGCCCAGCCTAAGCCATATAGTGGTATGTTTGTTCTTCAACCATTCGTCTAGTTGATGGCTCATTGCCTACTTGTATTTGTGTATTATGGCAGCAAGAAGCTTAAAGGGGACAGTAGCTCTCATTTCATTATACATCCTGAAAATGAAGAAACGGCCCTCTACAATATTGCTTTTTCTACTGCTTTAAAAAAATGTCAATAAAAAGCATGCTAGCATCAGCCATTTAGGGTGAAGACACACAGAGCTACTTAGTAGCAGCTACTTGTCATGGCTACTAAATGCCAGAAAATACCCTGCCATAGACAATACTGAGAATTGCCTCTGCTAAAACATACGTAGAGACAGTTATCAGTAAATGATCAGCATTGTCTATTTTAGTAGTCATGACAAGTAGCTGCTACTAGTAGCTCTGTGTGTCTTCACCCTTAAAGATAACAGGTGATAATCCTAATGGAATATGAACTGCCTCCATTTATAAAGACTACAGAGAATCACTGTATTCTACCAGCTGAGAAAGTGCTGCGTTATTCTTTAGGACATGGAATTCTAGTGGCAAAGCAGTTAAGAAGCATACAGAGAAACTATTCAAGCAGTAAAATCCCCCTTTAATCAGTATGTCGTGCAAAAGAGATTTGTTAGGCTCTAGATGAAGTGAGGTATATACAGTATTCATAATTACAAATATGCTTTGCTAGATCTGAACAATGTAAGCTTGGCAGATAGAGATAATGAGAATGTGCAGCAGGCTTGTGTGTGCAGGGGCAGGACTCTCTGTTCCATGTGGCCATTCACAGTAATATTCATGCACTGCCTATAAAGGAACAGTTCCTAATGCATCATCCTATAATCCCTTATATACAGATTAACATTGTGTATCTCTCTCTTTTATTATCATTCATGTCAGGCAATTTCGTGCATTGGCTGCAGGGCCATAAGAGAAGCATAACGGGGGCCCATGACATAAAAAGCATGTACAGTAACTACAGCTATGGGACCTGTTACCCACAATGCCTGGGACATGGGGGTTTCTGGATAATGGGTTTTTCTGTAATTTGGATCTCCATAACTAAAGTCTACTAGAAAAATATTTTACCATTAAATAAACCCAATAGGACTGTTCTGCCTCCAATAAGGGGTAATTATATCTTAGTTGGGATCAAGTACAGGTACTGTTTTATTATTACAGAGAAAAGGGAATCATTTAACCATTAAATAAACCCAATAGGGCTGTTCTGCCCCCAATAAGGGGTAATTATATCTTAGTTGGGATCAAGTACAGGTACTGTTTTATTATTACAGAGAAAAAGGAATCATTAAAAAAAAAAGTTTGATTATTTGATTAAAATAGAGTCTATGGGAGATGGCCTTCATGTTATTCAAGCTTTCTGGATTTCCAGATAACGGATACCATACCTGTACCATTTATTTTAGATGAATATATATCCACCCTGGATTGCTGTTTTAAATCAGTTGTTTGCTCTTCTGTGGGGTTTAACCCTCTAAATCTAAGACTGTGAGTTGTAAAATGAATTCTAAATGGTATGAAAAAATGTGAATCTATTGATAGAAACTGACAGTAACACGTGAAGGTTATGCAGAGACCTTTATTCACTGTATATACATTTAAAATATAGGTAAGTGTGGCCTTTAGCCTTGAATTCAACCGTAGGGTTGTGTCCCGGTTGGTATTTTGTTGGCCAAGCCAGTAAAACACCCACCAAGGATGGGGCAAATTTACTGCTTTTGTAATACTTTAAGTTGATCCCTCAGCCTGCCCCTGACCTGTCCCAATCTTACCTTTTATCATCATAGATCCACTCACCAACCTACCCGCCTCCTTCCATCCTCGCATCATTGTCCTGCCCACTTGTGCCATGTCCACCCCCTCCACAGCCAGTAAAAACTCATTGGAAAGGTAACAACCCAAACTATCAAAAATAGATGGACCTGTTGTTTCTGTCATCTAATGTGTATGCCCCAAGTATATATATATAAATATGGCAGAGCAACGAACCACTAAATAAATGACTTCATTAATTCGACTTTACTGCAAATTGAGTTTTAAATCTGAGTTCCTGAATTGTCCAGACTTCTTAAGCGCAAAAAACGCCAAAACTCGAGACTCTTTGCAAATGGTGGGTGGGAAAAAAATTTAACTGTTAGTAAATAGCCCCCTTAGTGCTCCATTGGTGCCAGGGGTGGGGGTTGGGTATGTCCTAAAACACTAACCAGGCTGCTTTCTTTTAACCACAAACAAGCAGACAAAATAAGTTTCAAGAAGAAGAAAAATGCCCCATATTCCTGTATGGCTTAAAAGCCACCCCATTGAATTTGCTAATTATTTTTGTATAGAATCCTGTGTATTTAGAAATGTTTCTGCAAGGTGTTATTATTGGCACCTGAATGGCACACAGGCTTAGCCATGAGAGGTCCCGGGCATTCAGTGGCCTTGTAACACCAGCCCAGTGCAATATCCGCATACATCGATACCTTTCCCCTTCAGTCTGCCTATAACAGAGCTGCTGGTTTAATGGATGCTCATATCATTGTAGGACTTTATGTTGCAGAATTACATTATCTGTATGCCAGACTGATTTTTTTTTGTATTAACATCACTAAGGATCTGCTTTATTCCCTGTTATCCTGATAGGCCATTGATAGCCCCTGTTTCAAATAAAGAGGGTAACCCTGAGGCTTTATACTGTTGCTGTTCAGTAGATGGCGTGCTGTTACTTGCTACGTGCTTCGTCTGTATCACTACTGAATATACCGAAATCACAAGCACTTCAAAGTAAAAAAATATATATATATATTTCTGTGTTCTATGTACAAACTGGGTCTACTTTCATTATATTTTTCTATGAGTGTTTAATAAAGCACATGGACGAAAATGATTCTGCACAGAGAGCCTTATTTATCTGAATATATTTATTAGTTTGTGTGGAATGTGCCATGTTTGATAAGGTAAAATGACAACTTGCACAGACTCTAATGAATCAGTGCCCTGTGGCCAAGTTTTTAAAGAATATGTTGGAATGCTTGCGTAGCTTTATAGAGCAACAGTGTTTTAATGGAACCCTTAACACTGGTTTAACCAAAGTCACTCCTGTCAGCTGTCTATCTTTTAAAAAATAATGCCATTGGCTGTGATCTGTTGATACTTTCACTGCAGGCTTTCTAATGCTAAAGCTCTAGTACAAACCCATGTGAATGGCTGGCTAATACTGCATCTCGGTGTAGGGATGTTGGTTAAAATGCAAATAAATTCCCATCAATAATGATATTTCATCAGCATTCCTTAGTAAGGAGGCTGATGTACCGGCAATACTATGGAACTGTAGATATTTGCTGCTAAAGCTGGATACATTGTTGGATGCACACACAGTTCAGCAAAAAAAACAGATTTTTTGGTTAAAGTTGGCCTTTCCTTCTATTGCACATGCTTGATGATCAAAGAAGGTGCGGTTTTCTCCTAACAGGAGCACCAGCTGGGGGTTTCGGGTAAGTCATTACAATCACTGGGGGAGGCTAACATTGTGGCACCCCCCTAGTGATATATTAAAAAAGGAACAAAACTCACTGTAACTCTTCTCTCTGTGTCAGCTCATTTCCCAGGTTTTCTGTCTTTCATTATTTTACCCAATATACATTTCATACTTTTTTCAGAAGCAGTATAGGGGTGTACTTAGCATATGAATGGGGGTAAGCAGCTTATTGCCAGTGTAAATGCCCATGTTACTGTCTAGCCTGAGAATAACAATGTATTTTATATTTTGTAACTTTTTGCCAAATAAAATAGGTAATAAACACCCTTAGGGGCACATTCATTAAAGTACAATTGAATCCGAATACAAAAAAATCTTATTTTTTTTGTACTGTGCGTATTTTTTGCAACTTTTTCATGCCTTGCGACAATTTGCGCAACTATTTGTGTGACAAAATCATATTTGTCTTGCCGAATACGTTTTGGATTCATTCAAGCTTCATTATCGTGACTTTCCTTGGGCCAGGTTGGAGCTGCAGAGTGCCATTGAGTCCTATGGGAGACATTCCTTGGGCCGGGTTGGAGCTGCAGAGTGCCATTGAGTCCTATGGGAGACTTTCCTTGGGCCGGGTTGGAGCTGCAGAGTGCCATTGAGCCCTATGGGAGACTTTCCTTGGGCCGGGTTGGAGCTGCAGAGTGCCATTGAGCCCTATGGGAGACTTTCCTTGGGCCGGGTTGGAGCTGCAGAGTGCCATTGAGCCCTATGGGAGACTTTCCTTGGGCCGGGTTGGAGCTGCAGAGTGCCATTGAGCCCTATGGGAGACATTCCTTGGGCCGGGTTGGAGCTGCAGAGTGCCATTGAGCCCTATGGGAGACTTTCCTTGGGCCGGGTTGGAGCTGCAGAGTGCCATTGAGCCCTATGGGAGACTTTCCTTGGGCCGGGTTGGAGCTGCAGAGTGCCATTGAGCCCTATGGGAGACTTTCCTTGGGCCGGGTTGGAGCTGCAGAGTGCAATTGAGCCCTATGGGAGACTTTCCTTGGGCCGGGTTGGAGCTGCAGAGTGCCATTGAGCCCTATGGGAGGCTTTCCTTGGGCCGGGTTGGAGCTGCAGAGTGCCATTGAGCCCTATGGGAGACTTTCCTTGGGCCGGGTTGGAGCTGCAGAGTGCCATTGAGCCCTATGGGAGACTTTCCTTGGGCCGGGTTGGAGCTGCAGAGTGCCATTGAGCCCTATGGGAGACTTTCCTTGGGCCGGGTTGGAGCTGCAGAGTGCCATTGAGCCCTATGGGAGACTTTCCTTGGGCCAGGTTGGAGCTGCAGAGTGCCATTGAGTCCTATGGGAGACTTTCCTTGGGCCAGGTTGGAGCTGCAGAGTGCCATTGAGCCCTATGGGAGACTTTCCTTGGGCCGGGTTGGAGCTGCAGAGTGCCATTGAGTCCTATGGGAGACTTTCCTTGGGCCAGGTTGGAGCTGCAGAGTGCCATTGAGTCCTATGGGAGACTTTCCTTGGGCCAGGTTGGAGCTGCAGAGTGCCATTGAGCCCTATGGGAGGCTTCCAAAATCATCTACCATTTGCATTTGCAAAATTATAACCTACTGTGCCTAGCATATCACTGCATGTAACCTTGGGTTGCTGTCTGCCTGGTTTTACATGGACTGTCAGGTTTCAAAGGTCTAAAATTAGACAGAAAATATGTCAGTGCTCCCGAAAGTGGATCATAGTTGATCCCCATGGACCAATGTAATGTTCCAAACTTGAAATGCACTTTAAATGTCTTGGGTTAGGGGATTTCCTAAGGTTGTTCACATGGAAGTTTTAATTTCTATGTTGCCAAGCTCTTTAGGTTCACCAAATGTGTTTAGTATTATAAGGATTAATGATCCCTATTTCTTTCCATCCCAATGAAGAATGGCACTAAAGACTCTGTGCATCACGAGGCATCTACAAGTAAAGGTGCTCATACTATCTATGTTGTTTTCTTGAAACAAAAACATGCAGCCGACTCAATATGTATGTTTCCACTTTGATGTATATATTTTATGCCTCTCCATAATCTGCCTAAAAGAAACAGGCTTTTATTGAGTGCTGTTTTTCTAGAAAATGGCTCTAAGAGACCAGGGTTATAGTAGTTTTTGCTGACAGGCCTTCCGTTAGTTGGGGGAATCCTATAACATGAACAGTTATCTTTTTCAGAATATAAAATTTCCATCTGGATATGGTTATAGTCAGCTGGGGGTGAATCTTTAAATCTCAAACAACCCAAAAAATATGAGTTGGATTTTGAGCATCACGTCAATTGGAGAAATCAAAAGATAAATGAATGCAAAACCATTCCACGTGTTTCTCAGAGCCTTTGGGAAGGAAATGAAAGAAGCATATATGTCGGTCCATTTGACATATTGGTTTGGAACATTCTACGTTTAAACGCAGCACACATGAAGTGGGAGGCTATTTGGGAGCATAATGCATCTCAATGCAAGGAAGGGAGCTTATATAACATGTAAAGGAAGTTTACATAATTACTCATTAGTAATAGCGGAATGAAGGGGAATAAGGACATTACCTGCTCCCTCTCCCTCCTGGCTGCTTTGCTTTCTGCAGTCAAAAGTCCAGTCTGTCCAACACTTGCGCTTCTATCTTGTGTTTTAGTGGTAACATTTATGAAGCTTTTATTAAAGCCCCACTTATAAAAAACATGTCACCAAATGGTCAGATGGAAGATTATAATCGTAAAGAGGCTGATGGCTGCCATATTAAATAGCCAACTCATTTCAATGCCTTTTGACACTGATCATTTTCTAACTCAATTCTTTGGATCATTTCAGTGTCCAGTTTCCACCACTCATGGGGTTTTTATTTCACCTTCTTCTAAATCAACTAACAGTCAGGAAGGTTTTCCTTTGACTTTATGCAGCCTGCCAGCTGTTGTTTGACTGCAATTCCCAGAATACACCTGCACAGCAACTGGAGGGCTGCAGGTTGGACAAGGTACTTCGGGGAAACATTTTTCGACATTTGAAGGTGGTTTTTTAGCACTAAAAGTTGCACATTTCGAGTTAAGGTTCAAAAACTTGAATGTCTGGTATTTATTGAATGCAAAAAGCCCGAAAACTTGAACGTAAAACTTTGCCATATAAAAGCCAATAGAAGTCAATGGAAGTTTTCCTAGGCAAAATCCACAGAAAAACTCTGTCACTGGTGGATTTTTTCAAGTTATCCTCATGATTATTTTTTAGCGACACAAAACACATTCTAGTTAAGATTCACAAAAGCTTTTGCCACTGAAAAACTTTGTGGCAAAACTGTATCATAAAAAAATAAATAAATTCTTTTGTGCTTTTTTAATTCAGATCTTTTAATAAAAGACTAAACATTTGTGGTTTCATAAACGTCTAAAACCAGAAAACTTGGAATGTTAATAAATGTGCCCCAGTATAAATAATGCTGCAGGCTGTGCAGTCTATTCTATGAGACAATGGTGTAACCCTATTAGAACTGACCTTTATTTATGCTGTATTGCTATGTTAGTATATTTCCAGCTATTAAAGCTGTGTGTGCGTTTGTGCAGTCCATCCCGGCTGAGAGGGATTTGAACCTATGAGTGTCCCAGCCGGTGTATCTCCCCATGGTGCGTCACTGGCAGGTCGCTAGACAAGCTGTATCCCATGCCTCATCCTGCAGGGATCTTGTTCTGAGCAATTAATGCAGCAGGGCACGTTCCTTTCTCTCTTCTAGGATCTCATGAGGATTCTTTATTCTGGGAATGACTTTTCTCCACACACGTCACAGTTCTTGCTCTGCAGAAGCTTCACATTTAGCCCTGAGTGCATCTCACACATTATCCCTGTCTTTCCCCTGGTGCATGATGGGAGTTGTGCTGTGAGCATCTCTCAGATCTCTCTCTCTGTTGGGATTTGGGAATCTTTCTCTGACGTACAAATATTTAGCTTCCCTCATATGTTTCATTTGGCACTATAAATAAAGGATAGTTATGATAATGATTCTGGGAATGCCCCTCTGTGCTTCACTCTGTGGGGATTGTATGTGTCTGTGTGGAAGTTGTGTGTGTATCTCACTGCAGGAGAGATTTTCTCTTTGCATGGGTCTCTTATTCCCAACTATCATGTCCCTCACTAAAATAATATTTATGTGTTTGCTTTGTCAGATGTCTTATGTGTAACCTCTGTGCAGTGTCAGACTAAGGTAAACTGGGCCCCCAGGAACCAAACTTCTCTAGCAGCATTTCAAGTGGGCAGGGTAATGTTGGGGGCACGACCAGTGGTGTTTGGGCAGAGTTGGTGATGTGAGGGCAGCGCTAGGCCAAGCTGGCTGGGTGACATAGGCAACGTGGCTAGCCAGCCTCCCACCCGCTGCTCCCCCCCCCCCCCGGGATGTGAGTGTGCACAGCCACTAGGGGGCACCAGAGAGGTACAAATACTTAGGATACATGAGGGTTGATTCACTAAAGTGCAATAAAATGTGCGCTATTTAAAATTTTATTGCTTCTAATTTTTCGCGTCTTAACGCACAATTCACTAAAATGATACTTGCGTTAATTTAGACACGATGATGCTTGCGTTATTTAAGTCGCAAAGACTATTGTCGTGCAGTATTTGACGGAACACGCGCTAATCAACGCATCACGCACAAATAGTCGCCGCATGCAAAAAACGCCCGCCATATTAGCCATACATGGCATTACTTTCGTAAAACTACTTTTATGAAAATGACCATTTCCCTGCAAACTGGCAGCTGCATCACTCTAGGGCCAACACAGACTTGAATAAATCACACTGCAAAGTCCATATTGTGTTGCCAAAAGCTCATTAACTGTACTTTTCTATAATTACCGCCTGCCCCAAGTAGGTGTTAATTTTCGCACAGACAAATGCGATATTTAGCGCGTCTAAGTGTTTGTGAATCATGTGTTAGTATTATTTCTGCGCGCAAATTAAAGCAATGCGCTAAAATTTATGCATGCTAAAATTTAACGCACATGATATGCAACTTAACGCATGCGTTAATACTTCAGCGAATCGCGCATTTTTTTCGCATCAATTTTAACGCAAAAAATTTATCGACCTTTAGTGAATCGACTCTATGCTGTTTGTAAGATATAGATATATGTCCCACACTGTTTCTAATAGATACAGGTTGTTTCTAACCAAGTGGTTACCCATAGAGCAGAAATGACCTGCAGCAGCCCCGCGACCTTAGAGAGAAGGGAGAATAAGAGAGAAGGAAGAATATGTAGGCAAAATTCAATTCTTTTATTTATCAACAGTTACAAGTCTATAGCAAACAAACAAAAAAAAAACTGGGTACTTTTTAAGGAAGTCTGACATTGCTTTAGTCATTACATATGAATAGCAGTTTGCTTAGTGAGCATTATAACTGCTAAAGCCCATGTTTCTTAAGGAATGCACAACCTTTGGCCCCCCAGCGTCTCCTCACTAACTTTGCCACATGGCCAGTATTTTACCGGCCTGGCTTGATGCCAACGTTAACAGGGCAGAAAGATAAATATATTTCCCCAGAAATGGTGGCCACCCTACTCCTCACCAGCTGGCTGGCACAGTTGTACTGGGAATGCTGCTTGGCACGGTTCCCTGCCTTGGGTTCTACATGGCATTGGTGTGATTATACAGGTTGCAGGTTTCCTTTTTATTCAACAAGGTATTCGCCAGGTGACACTGCTGCGATGCCACTATTATCTGTAATGCAAATAGGCTGAACTATGCCAGAGCCCCACCGGCAGCACAATAGCAAACCTAGAATTACAGCCAACCTGGTAGTTTGGTGCAATAGGAGGTTAAAGCAAAGAAGGCTTCCCAGACTCCATTTCAGGCCACTGTCACACTCCTCATATACACAGACAGTTTTAGGAATTCCTAAGAATTTACCAATGTTTATACTGTGTATTTAGTCAATTTCATATTCTCTTCTCTGCTTTCCATACTCAGTTCTTGTGTTCAGACCTCTGTTTGTTCCAATCAGTACATGATTAACGTTATTTTCCCAAAACAAACACAAGTCGGTGGCAAGTTACCGTTACATTGCCTGCAAGTTATTAAGGCTCATTTATTCCATATGCAAGGGTGCTCCATTGTTTCTTACATGGTTTGGTCTGTAATATTTATAAATCAAGGTTTCAAAGTTTCTATACACACCGTTCTTGATTTAGGGTCATCACGATTGGTCCCAGTCCCCCAATCAAGGGACAAAATTAATTTTGATTTGTTTTTCAACATGGGGAGACTGAAATAAAATCAGGTATTTATGTAGATTTACTGTGAGAGCCAAAGGAGTAGCAGGCTTTGTATAGTACAATGCTATTAATTAATACATAGGCTGGGCGATAGAGTATTTTATAATGTGTATCATGGAATTATAATTGTGCATGGTTCGTCCATCTTGCTAGTGTTTCCTCGTCTCTTTTTGAACAGCATTTTTCCTTTAAAAAACCAAGCGAAAGGAACAGATACAAATGGATGTGGAAGTTACTTTGAGAGGAAAAGCAGCAAAAGGGAACGGCTTGTGATCTAAAGTCGTATACAAGGAAATCCGTTAAGACCTGTACAAAGGGACTGTACAATTTACATATACATTTATATACAGACACTCCATTTTTCCCTCACGAGTTCAATTCCTATTTGTCAGTAGCAGATTTTTAGAAAAAACATCTAAAAAAAACAAAACAAACAAAAAAAAAAAAGCAACATTTTCTTCTCATTTCCATTCAGGGTAATGGAACATAAAAAAAAACCTTATGAATAAAGTTCACTCAAAAGTGCAAACATTGTGAGATCCATTGGTGGCTCTGCAACTGCGCCGACACCAAGCCTCTCATTCCCTCACTCTCCTTCCCATCATGTGCTGCTGCTGCCTGCTCTCCTACACAAGGCGACCTGCTGGGCACAAAGGCACAAGGCAAAGATGGATTAATAAGCATCCCATAATAGGCAATACAAAGATACATTGAAATTGAAAATACATAAATCTCTCACCCCAAGAGGCCAAATGTAGTAAAGTAACCTCCTATCCTCCTCCTATCACTCAGTACAGCCACAGGCATCCAAATAAGCCACATCCATCCTCCTGCCCCCTAACTTGTATCATTTAGATGCTCAAGTTAAGAAGTGCTGGCCACAATGGGCCACTGTACTTAGCACTTGTTGTATGGTAGGCTGTAAGGTCAAGGCTCCTCCGTACCCACCGATACAGTGCTCTGCATGCAGTGCCACATTTTCTATCCGCTGCTAGGTGCAGAGCACAGCCAGAGTTGGACTGGGGTGTATGAAGCCCAGCAGGGCTGTCCCCTCAAGGACCCCAGTTGTGAACCTTCCTCATCCCAATCGCAAACCTCCACCCCATCCTCCTGCACAGCACATCATTCTTATTCATGGCCGCAATCTGGGGATGAGGGAGGAGCACCTGGGTCAGAGAAGAAACAAGGGTTTTTCCCAGTGTCCCCCTGGCCCAGTCCGACCCTGAGCACAGCCAGAGCCCAGACACAAGTACATTCTGTCCATGTTCTTAATTAAATTAACATATACATTAATATATACTCTTGCACAACATGAAAGTTAAAAAAACTATTTTATTTATAAGTACATTACAAACTATATTAACCCCTTATAGCCTAACGCGTTTCATGCTTACCCAGCACTTAATCATAGGTACTGGAGCCCAAGTGCTGGGTACATTTAATTTCATGTTGTGCAAGAGTTTAAGTATCCATATTACCTATTTTGGTCACTAGGGGACCTCAGTGCACAACTTCATAATTTAATATTTGGGAATTTCCTGTAGCTGGTGTAATAACTCCAATACTCTGATTATTCTACGCAGGGACACACCTTAGACTTAAGACAGTAGTAACTCTGACATCCATGTACCATAGACTGCCATTCTAAATAAAGCCATTAAGGCAGAGAACAATGTAAACATTTGTCTGCAGATTTCAGCATTTGAGAATTAAATTTACTTTAAATTGCCTTTAAATTAACTTTTAGTATTGATATATCGACATCATATGATATATATATCATTTTTTATTGTTTTTTCAGTTATTCAGGTTTTTGCTCAGCAGCTCTCCAGTTTGGTGTTTCAGAGGTTATCTGGTTGCTAGGGTCTTATTTGCCCTAGCAACCAGGTAGTAATTTGAAAGAGGGACAGGAATATAAATAGGAGTGAGACTGAATAGGGCGATAAGCGATAAAAAGTAACAATAAAATTGTAGCCTCACAGGGCAATAGTCTCTTTTTGTCTGCTGGGGTCAGTGACCCCCATCTGAATGCAGGAAAAAGAAAAGGATGGCAAATAATTACAAATCTACAAAAAATAAATGATGGAGACCAATTGCAGAGTTGCTAAAATAGCTGTTAGAATAGAACATTCTATAAAATACTAAAAGTAAACTTAAAGGTGAACCACCCCGTTAACATAATTGCTAGCAGTGAAAGGAAATTACATTGCAGGAAAGACTGACTTACTGAAGGGGTTAGAGCCGGGCCTCTTTCCAGGAGGGAAACTTCCAGCATTCGCACCTGAAAACAGATTGACCAGTTAGTAACATTCCCAATCCTGAATTCCCTTGAAATTTGCAGCAAGGAGTAACAATTCAGAGGGATGTTAGAGTTCAGCACTTCTTGTGAGCTCTAACATTAGAGAAGGCAGGAGGAGTAAGTAGCACAGTAGCACTACAGTATAAGCAAAGGCAATAAATAAAGGCTATATTGGTTAAAGCAGAGGACTAGGATTCACAAGGTGAACTTTAGGTAAAAAGGGGAGAGTTTTATTATTTGCTTAAATAAATTAGCCTTTAGCCTTTGTGAGTTTTGATCAATGCCACAAGTAGCAGTGACCAGCATTAAATAAGTGTATATTTCCTATAAACATCTAGCTATAGGTATTTGCTGTGCACATTACAAATCTCATGCAGTTGTACAAGTGGCCACTAGATGGCGGGCTAGGCTCACACCAGCCAAGTACAAGTCCTGACTCTGCCTGTGTGTGTCAGAGTATTTCTAATGTAGTATAAATGCCATTTGTAATAGAGAACTCTGCAGGGTACAAAAGTGAATTTCTGCCTTCATTCTTGATTTGATATTGAGCCAGACTTACTGATGTAACTATTTGCACGTAATATTTGTCCCTTGAACACCCCAAATATTAGCAAGAAACCATCCCTATAAATACACCAAATAATAAAAGCATTCTACCCAGATTTAAAGGACAAGATGAAACTTCATTTATATGGGCATGCAGAAACATCAGTCTATTAGTTCTAGCCTGCTAAATGCTGACACTGGATCCCCAGTGATTTTATCCCTAGGGGGATAGAGATCATAGGGTTAAACAGCAGCACTGCAGGTTCACAGAGTTTTTATTTATCCTTGTTGGTGGTGGCTGGGGATCAGAACGTAAGTCATTCTGCCGATGCAATTCACACAAGGTTGCTGTTGTTTTCCTAAATGGGAACAATTTGCTCATGGTCGTTAGCAGCAAGCCTGGCCATCATTCCAGCAGACAAACACTAGTGGCTTATGTCTCTTTTCCCTGATGGCTGAGGGAACACTGAGACTTGAGTCGGTACATTTTATTAGAGATGTATTTGTTTGTACAGCAGCAGCAGCTGTTTTCCTGAGTCTGTACCCAGCACATCACACAGGTCCTTATAGAGTGTGTATGAAATGCTGATGTTGCAAAGCGCCACCCGCTGAACTAAACAAGCAGCAATGGGCTGAGGAGGTTTAAGAACATGACACAGCCCAGTCTGGTTCTGTACAGGCACGTATAGGCTGCGCGTTCCTGATGAATGTAATTCCACCCCATTGAAATAGGGGCGGCATCCACTGCATTAAGGGGGCTCCTCATATTTGCACCCCACAGTGCAGCTCAGAATGAAAATGAATGATTATTATTTTTTGCATGCTCTTTTGAACTGCTGAGCTACCCACCAGCCCAAATCCCATTTAAGTGGCCCATCACCCTTGCATGACTCCTAATGGCATCTCTTAATGTAGCAGACACCTGATTGGGAAACTATATCCCCCCACCGCTGATCTTATATACAGCTCAAGCTATTCTTTAAGTGACTTTATTATCTTTAGCTTCCAGAAGTTGTCAGTCTCACTGGCCCTGTTCTGGCTTAATCCCATTTAGGAAAAACAACCCTAGTCCTTCAGGCTGCACGGAATCTAGAATTCATCTTTAAACAGACCATGTCAGCCCTGGCTCTAGCATTATACAGCATTGGGACAAGGGGGAAATTTAACTTACTAATGACAAGTGGGGTTACTTTCCAGTCCTACTAAAAAAAAACACAACTGGCTTGAGAACTAATCTTTTCTCTCTATATCTGGAGGTGGGGGTGAACTAGCAGTAAGGGTGGCTACCATAAGGGAAAGTATTAATATCTAGTCTGAAAAATATTAATATCCAGACTACTATAGACTGAAAATAATATGGCTAGTACATAACTACCAGATAGAGGATAACATGAGCACCAAAGGTCAGAGAATGAGTTTTTCATAGCTAAGAGACAGAGAAGGGGCAATTCAGCTCATTTAACTAAGGAGTTTGGTTTAAACTTACATTTTTTACCACTGCGTTTAGGTTCTAAGAACCATGTTGCTCATCTCATGATGGCAGATGGTGGAGCCCTGTCTTGTTTATACTTCGGCAATAAGTACCTACCTCTGTCTGCCTCTCCATGTCTCCTTCACTAGTTGATAATTGGACTAGTAAGTTTAGCTGACAGGGATGTAGTATTCTATTGAATATTTAGCTATTACTGTAAATTGCCATTAAGTGCTTGGTACAGAGTGCAGCACCAGAGAAAATAAACATGTGTATACAAACATCAAATTGGGCAATTACCTGGTTCCTTGCGGACTCCTAGACAGCCTTTAAGCTCCGGAAATGAAATGGATTTATCCTTATTAAGATCACAGTAGTCAGTGAAACGCCGGGCACATTTCTTGGGTTTGGCTTTCTTTTTTACGTATCTTTTGAAGGGTTTCATCTCCTTCTTATTTATGTCTTCACTGCCATTGCTGTCTAATTGGCTGAAGTACCAAAGGACCACTCTTTCCTCCAGTGTGTGATTGGGATCTGGCTCTGAGAATCTGTAATGCAGAGATTATAAGGATTATATACAAGAATTATATATGCTTCCTGAGATCATTTTAAGGTTGTTAAAGGCATAACTTTGCCACACTGCCACTGAGCATGGCTTCCTTTCAGCAAGAGAGGAACATCAACCAGATATTTCCTTTTCATAGTAGTACTGATTTGCTAGATAGATGGGCAACTCCAGCAATGAGATTTAGCTAATGGGGTCATGTCAACTGTGTAGCGGGTGGGGCAGGCATAGCAGTTATAGGCCACATCCGCCTTGAGAAAGGGCTGGAGCCCGAAACGTTGCCTGTTCTGTTAGCACAATAAACACCTTTTTCACTTGATCCGGAGTGCTACAGTGTGTTTTACAGGTATGGGATCTGGAAACCTGTTATCCAGAAAGTTCCAAATTACAGAAAGGCCATCTCCCATAGACTTCATTATGAGTAAATAATTTTAATTTAATTATAATATTATAAAATAATTTCCTTTTTCTATATAATAATAAAACAGTACTTGATCCCAACTAAGATATAATTAATCCTTATTGGAGGTAAACCAAGCCTATTGGGTTTATTCAATATTTAAATGATTTTTAGCAGACTTCAGTTATGGAGATCCAAAACACGGAAATATCCCTTATCTGGAAAACCCCAGGTCCCAAGCATTCTGGATAACAGGTCCAATACCGTATTACAAAGGCCACATCAGCCCAGTACTTTCCAGCGGGTCTCCTTGTACACTGCCATAAGTGAGTGCATAAGTTAAAGAAACACAACAAAAAATCCCCAAAGCATTGGATAGAAGTAGCTGATCGCCATCACCACAGTTCTTGATTACAGGGCCTAACACTACCACTAAGAATTACAGTGTATTAAAAAAAATATACACAGGTGGCTTAGTGGAACAGTTCCATTTTAAAATAAGAGAGTCTTATAGTGTATATGTGTAATAACAGGAGCAAATTACTGGCAAATACAGTTTTTTTTATGGGTTACTAGACCCAACCGAAGAAACTTAGCAGCTTTTGTTTACATTACTAACAAGTTCCTTATAACTGACCTCCCGCCTGCTGCAGGCGCTGCTGAGTTGATGGCTTGCACCATGTCCGTAGTGAGAGCATCCAACAAACTGGTGATGAATTCCAGCTTCTTTCCTTCGGGACAACCTAGTTGGGATATACAAATCAGCAGCTGTAAAGACAAACACTCAATACAAATATGACCTTTTCATTTGCTCTCGTCACTTCTAGAGAAAGAGCCTTTTTGCCAAGCTAAATTGTGTAGAAATATGCAGACTGTGAGCTGAGGATGTAGTGCTGGACGGCTAATAAAAACCAGCAGGAGCAGTTTGGTGTATTATTGGAATAAATAAAGGACGTCAGTGTATGGAAAGCTTGTCATTTCCACCAAGATCATGAGCATCAAGATACAAATATACAAAATATGTGCCACTGATGGACAGTCTGGAGCAGGTTCTTTTGGATGGAGATGTTTGCAGAAAAACAGCCCTTGGTCAAACCAAGAAAAAGTCTTCTGTTCATATAATAAGGTTGCAAAAGGAGATATTGCTGAGGCCAGTGTTGGCTTTCATTAGTCTAACAATAAACTGTACAATGCCACTGGCTTATGGAGAATCACTTTTCAGTGACATCAATGGAGTGTGCTTCAGGCAGAGCTGAACATGTAATTGTTGCCCCACAATGTGCTCCAACACATTACAAGATGGAAAAACTATAAAGGTTTCTGTCAACAGACAGACTGAGTGACATTCAAGCTTTTAGTGTAAGATCTACAACAGCAGTTGCTAAATTGTGGGGTTGCCCCTACTGAGGGACTTGGAGCAGTGGTGGGCTCAGTTTGAGGGGCAGTAAGAGTAATGCCTGAGGAAAAGGCCTATTAGGTTTTTTAGACACACCTTAAGGCTGAGCTTTAAGGTCAATTAGGCTGAGATTTGATTTAAAAACATATTTGTTGTTCTCAATGTTCTTGGAACTCTGGCTGAATGACTGATACTGATATCTTATGAGCTAAGGGGCTCAACTGCTCTATAAACTTACCTGGAATACAGGTAAATCACGCAGTATAATGGGCAACTGACAGGTTTGATATTTCCCATTGGACACCTAAAAGGTGGTCCACCTAGGACCCTGCAAGCCTATGGTCACACTGCACATATGAAAGAGCTTTCGACCCACCCCATGTCATGAGGGAAATAGTGATTCAGTCCTGGTTTTTTTAATTCCGCTTCACACTAAATGATAGCATGAAATAAAGTCTCAGAAAGGCATGGAGTGGATTTTTATCTCTCTCATGGGGGTTGGTTGACAGCTCTGGGAAGTGATGCATAAGGTGCTCTTTTTGCTGGGCAGCCCATGCCCCAAATTAAAGAGTGTTTCTTGGCACTACCTAAAGCTACAGTGCCAGCTAATTTTCAACAAAACAAGCGATCACTTGGTAGGGGGAGCCATGTTTGGAACACTATAATGCCCTGTAATTTGGAGTAAAGGTGGCCATACATGGGCCAATTGTAGCTGCCGATATCGGTCCCTTAGACTGATTCGACAGCTTATCAGCCCATGTAGGGGCACAAACGACGGGCCTGTCCAACCGACATCTGGCCTCAGGGCCAAACAAGCAAATTGGCCTGAATTCACCTGATATTGCCCACCTGTAGGTGGGGATATTGGGAGAAGATCCACTTGCTTGGTGACCTCGCCAAGCGATCAGATCTTAACATGTAGGGCCACCTTTAGCCTAGAAGGACAATATCACAATGATAAGTTATAAGTGTTGGTATGCTAGGGACAAGCATATATGTATACAGCCTGCCATGTCTGGTATGGGCAGCAGTACAAGTATCATAAGACTTCCATTCCCATTCACTTATAAGCACGTGTCAGCAGATATCAGTAAATGATTCTGTCTGCTAAATCTGCTCCTATAGCCTATACTTGCTAAGCAGTTACAGCCGGTGACAATATTGCTTTAAATATAACTGAAACCAGCATCTCTATTATCCCCACAGCTGGTAAAGTACTGCACAGATAAGAGACATCACAGAGAACCTCATGGAAGTGATAAAGCAGTCAGTAACAATTATTGCAGGTATTCACTCCGTGGAACGGCATCCTCCCCTTTGCCCCTGCTTTCCAAAGTGATTTGTGAGGGTTTACTGTGGCTTTAAATCTCCTCTGTGCTATTTAATAGATCAAACTGGCCCCCCTCATTTGGTTCTCATTATGCCTTTGTAAAAGGGACTGGAGAGGACAAGGTAAATGTACATTCATTCCTCAATCTCCTTCTGATCTACTCTCCTTTCCCGACATCAACGCTTTTCTAATCCATACAAGGAGGTTAGATTCTCAAACAATGAGCAGATTCCCAGCACCCAGCAAAGGCAACTACAGATGCAATTCATTTCAGCTGTCTCTGTAACTTATGGGTGTAGGCTTGCTTGTGTCAAAGGAATCTCTGGAGCAGAGCTACTTTCCATCAGTAGATAGCAACAGCACGCATTAACCATTTCATTGCTCCAGATTTATATACAACCTTCGCCACTAGCTGCAAAGACTTGCCGAAGATGTAATAAGTGCAGTTGTCAGATACAGCTTTGCAATAAAATCTCCACTAAAAATTAAAAAATACATACACAGCTGTGTTCATTTTGGCTAACTGGGCGAAGTTTAACAGGGCGTTCCGAAATTGCATCAGATTCAATGCCTCTTTTGCGCCCACAATGACACTGAAACTCTGCGCTGAAGTATTAGACTTGTGTTGTAATCTGGGAACAACAGAATGTCCAAGGGCCTAAAGTGATGCAGGTGAGGCTGTGACCAAAACCATACAAACCATTAATGGCAGTAAGATAAAATAGGAATGTTTGTATGTAGCCATGAATGATACAATACAAAACATAGCTATGTGTTCCACTGTGTTAAGCTGGCCATACACGCACCGATAATATAGTACGAAACCTCATTTCGTACGATATTCGGTGCGTGTATGGCAAGTCGGCGAGTCGACCGATATCGCAGGAAGCTGCTGATATCGGTCGACTCGCCGATCGGGCCAGTTAAAAGATTTTGATCGGGTGCCATAGAAGGCATCTGACCAATATCTGCCTTCAGTGCTGAATCGGCAGAAGGAGGTAGAAATCCTATTGTTTCTTCCTCCTTATCTGCTGTTTCAGCCCTGAACGGTTTGTGGCTGATCGCCACGTGTGTGGCCACCTTTAGACATAGTTAAAATGCCACTGGTTGGCCACAGCCTCCCTTGTCATGTACCGCAGCCCACCTATTGTATTATAACCTCACTATGAAAAGCTTTGCCTATGAGACAGGTGGGTTTGTGTATTACAACCATCTTGGATAATGGTTTTAATGTAAATCCTTCAGTCTTCTGGAAAGGCTACATTAACACATATATATTATCAACAAAAACTCATAGTTCAACAGATTATCCACGGACAGGTTCTTAATATACATCATTTAACATGGATCGGCTTGTATTTCCAACAATCCATTCCAGCAACATTTCTTTTTCCATGTACTCTACAAATGACTGGTAGGTTCCAGGTGTTTGAGGTTATAGTTGCAAGACAAGCCAAAACACACACAACTGTATGTAAGATGTGTAAAGGCTGTGAAATCAATTAGATGTGTTAGTGCCAGTAACTATACCGTCTGTGCAACAGCACAACCCTATTCCACTAGATTTAATCCATTCTTACTACTAAGCAAGGACAAAAACTGTTTTTCTCTTTTAATTTAAATCTTGTCACCAAGCAAAGAAAAATACTGTCCATAAATCAGAGTAACATTTTCATCTCATTTATTAAACATCCAGTACAGATCTTAAACTATTCATTGGGTATAAAGGCAAAAGCTTTTGTAAAGTGCTAGATCTACATAGATTTACTGACAATTTTTTTTTAATGTGCTTAAAGTGACCCTGATGCATAGCAATAATTAGCTCCTCTACGCCCTTTGTAAAATAGGGTCCAAACCTAGTTTCCTAGTTCCAAACTCTAGGGAATGGAGTCCTCCATCCTTTTCCCTTTCTAATTAGGAAAATAGAAATGATATTAATACTTTTATGGCCCTACCTCCAGCCAACCATGAGTAAAAAACAGAAGGAAGAGGGTCTCCACTGTGGGAGTTCAAGGTAAAGGTGGCCATACATCTTATAATTACGATCTTTCCAACAACCACTGCTCACAGGTAAGATCGTTCCTCCACTTTACTAACATTAATAGCTGAATTGTCAGATATGCAGATAAAAATAAAGGAATTCTTTACCCCTATCTGATGATTCAGCATAAACGTTACAATGTTCAAGACACCTTTAAAGGGGTCCAATCAAAATGTTCAGTCCTGTCCAATCAACAAGGCAACCAATATCCAAGGAAATTTACCGATATTGGTCGCCCCTTCTCCCACCATATACGCACTGATTATCATACGAAATGCGTATGATGCCCACCTGAGGGCTGTGCTTTGTGGAAGCTACAAACAAAACCAACAGCACCACTGATAGGAAACTTTCAATCAGCTGTAAGATGTGGCTAAATGTACAGGTGTCAGGGGGTCTACATTCTCACGGGAGGCACAAAAAACAAAGAACTACTGTCCCACCATCATATAATAGAAAACAGTGTCTCATTACTACAGTGTGTAATCCCATACTCATGGCCAGCAGGTATGCATGATTTATACAGCACCCGGAGGACTAACTATATGGTTTTCACTGGTGCAGTCCTTCTACATAATGCATACATAGAGCACTGCCCTGGTGTGAAGGTTAGTTAATGTGTATGTGCAATTCTGCCCAACACCTGGGATGGACACACTGTCCATGCACATCACACAGGTAGAACCAGTAGAACTATATAATTGGAACCCAGAATGTCTGCTAATGTCTGTTAGTGAAAGGGGCTGTCATTTATTAGGAAAAGAATTGCTAGTTGTTGGAAGTTACACCCAAGCCTTATGTTTTAATACAATTCTATGAACAAGCAATAGTAGTAACAAGTAATTGTAGTTAGGAATCTGATCAGCTATTATCCTGTCTATGGCATCTTACAGCAGCCCCATGGCATTTGCCAGAATCCATACATTGCCAGTCTAGGCCTGAGGTTATACCATTCAAAATACTGTCTGTTGGACTCCATGTGACTGTAGATGGGGCTGTCTGACTGGGAAATGTTGTGTTACACCTTATGCACTACATGCCTGAAGGTAGACTCCTTATCTTTATTGTACAATTTCCAGAGTGTCTGGAATGTTCATCTTAATTCTTATGCAATTCCGTTGGCAAGTAACTTAATCTCCATAGACATTACATTCGATTGTAAGCTCTACAGGTCTGTGATTCCCTCTATCCCAAAAAAATCATTGTACCGAGCTGAGTAAAATTAGTAGCATTCTAAATAAGAACAATAACAATGTAGTTACTTCTCATCATGCAAAGGAAGATATATTACAGAGATATAGGGCCAGCTGTGCCTACTGCAGTCTGGCAGTGCATCCCCATCCCCTGCCATAGGCGTGTAGAGAGATAAGATAAAAGTGATAAAGCTCACACTGAGCCAGTTGGAACAGGGTGTCTGGAATGTTCACATTAATTCTGATGCACAAACAAAAAGGAAATGTGATCCTTTTTTTGCCTTTGATGGGGGTTTTTGCTTTACAGAGTGGGACTGGGACCCTCTCTCTAAATGCAATTGATTCCTTGGCTATCTTGGTAAAGTACTTCCTCTGGGACACATCCATGTTGTCTAAAGCTACCTTTGAAGGTATAATTGTTTTTAAAAAGGCTTGTTTCCCTTTAAAGCCTGATCAGCCCTTGGAATGTATGACCGGGGCTGTTCTCTGCTAGAATGGAGGTAAGATTAATTACTTATAAGTAAGGGCTACTGTATACTGCACAAATCAAAGACTTTTTGTTTTTTCAAGGTTATCAGAACATGCCGGCATTCCAGGGTAGAATTTTTAAAAGTATTTTTTTTTTGTATTTTTTATTTTATTTTGTTTATGCCTAGCTAGATCTGGCTGTAGAGGAGGATTACGTATTTGGCTGAATCCTAAAAGGACACGGATTGCTTGTATGAAAAAAAGGTGTAAACACTGCAAAACTCAAGCCTAAAATCATATTTCTTACCAGTGCCAAACTATATAAACATACGTCCAACATTAGTTTGTTTCTCTAAGAGTGTAAAACGATGGCAAGAGCCTTGTGCTGCTTGAATTCCAAGCAAAACCACAGTTAATTTATTCTATCATAAGTCACTCATACAGATATGGATTTATTTCTATTATGCCCATCATGGGATCACTCAGCCCTTATGGTCCAAAGTGCTACATAGAGAAGAAAACAGCTATATTTTAAATAACAGTTAACAATAATAATTAGTATGGATACTTTGTAAAACACATTTATTCTGCCCTAACACAATAAGCTCATTGCATAGCTCACTACTAAACTATGCTAATCTAATGTGACCAATCTAGGGCAGCTATTGGGGGGTACTGGTGGGTACAACCTGGGGTGATTCAGAGCTATGTGCCGCCTGAGGTGGCTATTTCCATGCCACCCCTGCTTACTTTTTTAGCTTCAGGTTTGGTCACGGGGGGAGCATTGCTAGTGAAGTGAGTGCAATTGCAATTAAAAACTGGAATTCCATCAGTTACCAGGAGTTGCTTCTCCTTAACTCCACCCAGGAAGTGCAATATGAAAAACACCAATCCATTTAACTAAATTACCTTTACAAAACATGTACATTAAAGTCATATACCATAAAGATAATTGTGTGTGTTTTATTGCTCTTGTACTTGTGTTTGGGCAATGATAAATTTAAGCCCTATATGTTTTCTTCAAGCAGTAAACGTAATTCAGTTTAATGGATAAATAGAATCCTCTCTTGCATTTAATGCAGGAGGGCCCAAATACAGGTGTATGAAGCTTTATGTGGCTCTACTTATTCTTTTCCATTTGGTCCTCGTGGCCTAATGCTACAGCAAATAACATGTGGTGTAACTTTAAGGTAATACGGGATCTAAAGCCAGGAAAACATTGATGTTATCATTATTTTTCCAACCTGCTAATTCTCTGTCTTTAAATGGGTCTTCAGCATCTGTATTTTTCCATCTGGCATCACTTTCGCACACAGGAGTTTCGTAGCTGTGCAGGATTGAAACACAAAATTGAAATTGTAACAGAAACTTGACGTTCAAGTTGATATTTGATTTAAACCAGTGAAACAATTTGCCTACACATTCATGACCTTATTTTTTAAAATTGTCATTTTTTGTTTGGATATAAGTTCTGCCTCATACAGGATAGCAGTGTGCAGCACAATGAGACTGTCCTATTAGTATGCTGTATACACTAACTGACTTATATGTAATAAAAGGCATTAAGTTTGGCATTTACTTCATAATGGCAATTCTATCTCCCCTAAAGCACCAGGGGATTTTCAGCAAAGGTACACTTAAAAATGCCTTGGCCTTTTGGCCTTATTGTGCCTTGTACAAAGGTATGGGTATACTAGAAATTGGTCTCTATATAGCTATGAATGAAGTAAATTGTTTTTTTATTATGACTGCTGTCTGCCATTGCAGATTCTGTGGATGTGGCCACACCTCCAAACAGGTCACACCTCACAGGAAGCTAAGACATAAAAACACTTTAAACTGGTGTTTTCAGGGGCATTCCAACATATGTCAGTTTTAGACATTATTTTTCCATTTGCGTTTTTCTGATTGAATCTTTAAGGGACTAATATGTCTTTACAAATATTCTTTTAATATAAATACTTTCTAAAATATGGAAAACAAAAAAAGTCAGTTTCACATTCATAGACAATTTATATGTTTCAGTGCTTAAATAAAGCATTTATCCAGTCATGATCATATTATTGTCTAATATAGAGATATATAAATATAGATATATAGAGGCTATAAATTCTAAAGTGATGTTTGGTGTCAATTAAACTTTCTTTACATATCCATCCTATCTACCAATAAAAACTCAAAATTACTTCTGCTGAGGTCTAAAACCAGGTCATTGACAAAAATCCAGGCAACTGAGTTTTTTCAGTGTCAGACTGGCCCACCAGGAAATCTCCCAGAGGGCCCAGGTGTCAGTGGGCCCTCCCACTCACCCAGCCATTTGCCTTGTATCCCTATACCATGAATATTCTCCATTTTGTATATAAGAACAAAGAGAAGAAACAAAGAAAAGTAATGGAGGTAAGGATAGATAGTTATATGTAAGTAGAAGTGATTAAGAGAATAAAAAAAATGAATGAAGAGGAAAGGAAAAACTGTTGGGAGAGTGGGCCAGTAGGCCAGATTTTCTGGTGGTTCCCTTGCACCCCAGTCCAGCATAGAGTCCTTTATCATGTACAGGTATAAACTGTTTCTATTGCATTTATCATGTAAACATGGTTAAGCTAACTAATTCATTTTACCGTGTAGAAGTTCCAGGCAATGGACGACCAGTGTCTACCAAGACACACCAGCAATATCCAGTGGACTGGTGGCACTGCACAGGTTTGTAAAGGCCTCCTGGGGCACATTCTGGAATCACAATGCCGTCTCTTGGATTCAGTTTGGCTTCCTCCAGAGCACTTTGTCTCTCTTGGTCACAGGAATTGGCTGCAAAAAAATAGCATTAGCTATTTAGTATAAATTGGTTATATTATCATGCGGTGTGTGTTGTTGCACATATGATGCTTGTAAATACTTGCAATGATGTCACAAATTCCTTAATTTCCTTAGTATTATTACAAATGTCATCTCTCTTATTTTCAATTGTAAAAATAATCTAATTTTGTGCAAGATGTGAACCAGTAAAGGTAAATGTTCCCTTTTTAATTAAAACAGTTCAAGTACAACTTGAACCCTCAAGGAAACTGCAGAAGCTTTGTGTACCTCCATGCTGTACCACTTATGCCATTGGAGCTCACCTGATCCTTCTCCAACTATATTAACATAAATGCCTTCCTTTCTGACATATAACTATACTAACACCCCAAATACGAGCTTCTTAAAAAAAGAAGGCAGAGGGCTAAATGACTGTACCTACTGGCACCCACTATTGGTATAAACATAATTGGCATGGGGGAGGGTTGGCTAAACAGCCACAGAGGTTCCAGCTAATGAAACATCCAATGTATATTTTCTAACACATTGCATGCCAACAAATTCTTCTTTATCTGGGCCAACTCTATAAAAAAATTGTCAACTTGGTTGTCTGCGCTGTCTGCAGAAGAATAAAATCCAAAAAAGCTGCCAAATATTCATAGACAAATGAGACTATTAGTATTGAAAAACCACTGAGATTAGTCCTAGAATGCTAACACTGTACCTGAGTGTTACAAGGCTCCCAGATGGGAATGCTGTAAATAGCCCTTAAGTCCTCTTCTTTATTATAGTTGCTGCTATGCAGCTTAGCCTTGTTTTGGCAGCAATACAAATAAGTATAGTCTAAAAAAGCCAGTGTTGGCCCTGTACTATCTTCTTGCTGCCAATCTCAAAATTGGCATCAGTATTGTAACTGGAGAAAACTTCTGCTGCTCAGACAGACTTAATTACTTTTTAGGCTAGGGGGAATTTTTGGAGTTTTTATCCCTTAAGGTAAAGGCAGGTGAGAACTATATCAACAGCAGAGCAGGCATCTGGTCTCCATCTACAAACACATTACTCTGACACCATGTCCATTGCTGGCCGTTAAGGTGATCAACCTGGGCACACCTACATATCAACACATTATTATCAACACATTATAAAACTGTTGTCTTATGAATTTTTGGACATTCCACTAGCAACCCAAATTGGGAATGTGATGCTTGAGTTGCCTGTATGAAGAACAAACACCCAATATATACAGTTTATCTATTTTTGGTAAAGAAACAGAAATTCTACAGGTCTTGGAAAAGTTATCAATTAGGCACACCATAACGGCTGTTTGTTGTCAAAAGGCTACCTTGGCATTTACATCTACTACCTCATCATTTATATCAATTTGTTATGTCACTTCTGATGTAATATATGAACTACACCATTGGGGCCTGGGTAGATTGCATGGGAACAATTTTTGCACCAATAACATTTTGACAGTCATGCACATATCCCACCACCAGGAGTTGATGAAACTTTATTTAAAACAAAAATTACCTTTTATCCTTCTGCATTTCATGCACACAACCCTTAATTACAGGCTGAGATTGGGTATATGAGGATTACCTCATGTCATAGTAACACAATTTTATATCAGTGGGCAATAGGAAAAAAACTATGAATTAGCAACACTTATGTAGGAATGACCATCTCAACCTCCTCCCTTGTATTTATGACCCATGATCACTTCCCCTTTTTCTTTGGAAAACAATACCTTGCACAGACTATAAGCTTTTATTAAGCAGAATAGATGTAATTTTATTGTAAAATTCCAATAGTGCAAAAAAAATAATCCTGTCCCATGTTTTCTGATATGAATACCAGCCCCGAGAGTGCAGGGTTAAATGGATGATTAAAAGTAGGCAGCCTGTGCCAGGTATCCATTCAGCTCTCATTAGAGTATTTTATTTCTCTAAATCAGTATCTTACTTTCTCTCAATCAAACCCTTAACTGCCTTTTTCCTTTCTCAAACAAAGAATTCACCTTTCAGCCAACTGGTAAAATATTGAAAAGTAAATAAAGTAATAAAGTGTATTCAGTTTAGTAGTGTTTATGCTTAACTGACTATTCCCTGAGCACATAGTGCACAGACATTTAGGCCCAGACTGGCAATCTGTGGATTCTGGCAAATGCTAGAGGGGTGTTGTAAGATGCCATAGACAGTCACTATTAATTGGGCTGGTGGGGGGCTGTTTGGACTAGAGTTGGACTGGGGTGTCCCACCCCAGTTATGACATCAACCCCCCCCACCGTGTACAGCCCTATCTCTTTGTGGCTATGATTGGGGGAGGGATGCCAATGCCAGATGTTAGTGGAAGGAGCAGGCTTGAGTTGGCAGGGGTCGTGGGTTCCACCGTTTTTTTTCCCGGCCCAGTCAGACCCTGGTTTGGGCCTCTGTGTACTTTAAATTCCAACAACCCTGCTTTGTAGGTTTGAATTTATATATACTGTACACTGTAAGAGGGAGCACCTCTACTGATCCATTGCTAATCCATCTGCCTCACATCTCTACAGAGCAGCATCATTTAGTGATCAAAAACAGAGAACAAGTATATTTTTAAAGTTTTTAAAAATCCCATCTTTGGGCTTATACTGCACATAACGGTCTCTGCACTTGCCTTTTAATTTGCAGAAAATGATGCCTAGAAATAGCAACTGAGAGTGTATTGTAATTTGCTTTTGATCAGAGTAACATTAGTAACATTCAATTTGTTATTACAGGTATGGGATCCATTATCTGGAAATCCATTATACAAAAAGCTCAGAATTACAGGAAGGCCATGTATGATAGACTCCATTTTCATCAAATAATTCTAATCTTTAAAAATGATTCCCCTTTTCTTCATAAATAAATCAGTAACTTATACTTGATCCCTACTACGATATCATTAATCGCTATTGGAGGCAAGCAGACTATTTATTTAATGTTTCAATTATTTTTTAGTAAACGTACGTTTATCTTTGGAGATCCAAATTAGAGAAAGACCCCTTATCCTGTAAACCCCTGGTCCTGAGAATTCTAGATAACAGGGTCCATACCTGTATTATCAAATAATTCTGATTATTTTATTTAATTTATTTTAGATAAATATAAATCTAATATAATGTGTAATATGTATACCAAGTGCAATTGCTGTTGCTAAATAAAAACATGATGACAGTGACTAAAAGATAACTTTAAACCCATCCATGTTTATATCTAAGTGCTACTAAAAGGGATACTGTCATGATTTTTATGGGGCACTTTTTCTTACTAAGTTACACTGTTTACATAGCAAATCATTCACACTGCCATTTAAAATTTTATTCTTGAACCAACAAATATATTGTTTAGTTGTAATATTGGTGTGTAGGCAGCCATCTCAGTGCATTGTGCCTGAGTCTGAGCTTTCAGAAGGAGCCAGCGCTACTCCCATGTAACTGGAGGAGTCCCAAGCCGGACTTGGATTTCTTACTATTGAGTGCTATTCTGTTATCCACTGGGAGCTGCTATCTTGCTCCCTTCCCATTATTGTGTTGATTGGCTGCTGGGGGAGGTGATATCACTCCAACTTGCAGCTCAGCAGTAAAGTGTGACTGAAGTTTATCAGAGCACAGGTCACATGGCTGTGGCACCCTGGGAAATGGAGAATATGGCTAGCCCCATGTGAAATTTCAAAATTAAATATAAAAAAAATCTGTTTGCGCTTTTGAAAAACAGATTACAACACAGGGGTTCTGCTGGAGAAGCTCTATTAACTGATACATTTTGAAAAAAACATATTTTCCCATGACAGTATTTCTTTAAGTGATCCAGACTTCAACCCTCTAGGCAGGGGAAACAGGAGCTGATCGTGTTTCCTTCCTATACAGATTCTCTACATTTGTTCTGACCATCCCAGTGCTTTTACACGCTTGATCAGACTTGATTAAAGCATTTATTCAGGCAGTCTGATAAATTAAGGAGCACAATAAAATGTATATAAAAAAATGATAATAGCATCAAGATGGTCTCAGTCAAGAAAAGGCACTTATTGCTAAACTGTAAACTATTTACACACTTCACTTTTATCTTCTCCTCTAATATCACTGAACAAACACACAGCTGCTTCCTACAGTTGGTACATATGGCGACAAACTAGAACCGGCCTGTGTGGAGTAAAACGTTACACAAGCCAAGATTCACAGCTTTATGCAGCATTTAGGGGAAAGGCACATTGGATGATTCTGAATGTTTGGTGCCCAAGTGGTTTCCAGCTTGGTGGGCACCCAGCAAAACATTTAGAATTGTCCCACATTCATTCCTCTTGAGGGCCAGGTGATAATAATCAGGCCTGGCCCGGGCCTAGGGCGGCATAAACATAGGACATGTTGCCCCGCCGCACGCAAATTTTATAATTTTGCGGCCACTTTTGCAGGGGAGTTCTAACCGTTCGCACAGTGGCGGGGGGTGGTGGTAGAGGGACGCCGAATGGGGGCGGCCTCGGGCGCCCCATGTAGAAATCCGGCGCTGATTATAATTGAAAAATGCATTAGCCAGGGTTTTGGGTCTCCGTACTGTAGGTCAAAATGGTGAGAAAAGGTTATTTTTTTCATCCTGATGTTGTTATTTAGACTCTTTTACTAATGGGTACTTTTTAACTTAAACTTTTTCTAAGTTAAATTTTATTTTCCCAAACGGCAAAATATGTTTTCACGGGTTATATTTTCTTAACACTTCACCTCAAATGTTTGCCAGTTTGAACCTGGCATAATCCTGTTATATCAAATGGATGGTTTTTATATTTTCACTTAGATCAGTGGATCCCTAACTGGGGGCCTAGAGCTGAGCCATTTACTTCAGAAGCATGCTCTTGTAAATGCTCCTAGAATCCTAAATAAAAGGTACAATTAGATGAAATATGTAGTCACTATTGGTTCTCCTATACATTTCTGGAAGGGTGACTGACTGATAGAGCAATGTTTTTATGTATCTGTAACCTTGTTATGAGGGGTCCAGTGTCATATCTTTATATACCATTATACAGAAGACCCCACAGTCAGAGGGAGGCCCATGGCACAAAGAGGATTCAAGCCATGGGGTCTGCTGTATAGAAGTCCTCCCTGCCCAGACCCAGTCTCCTACCCAAAGATTTATTGCAGGGAGGCTCAGTACTGTCAAGGTACACAACTGGGGGTTGTCCCTAACCAAATGTTGAACCCCAAATGTGGTCTTGAAATGGAAAAGTCTGACCACTGCCTTTGATGAATTTGCTCATTTTCACTTTTTTTGGATTACAAATTTTTTCCAATAGGAATACGTTTCAGTCACCTGATCAAATAAATATACCTATGATGAGTCGGGGGGCCCTTTTTAATAATAGGCTGCCACAAAAAGTGGCAATTCCTCTGGATCAACTAGTAGTTAGGCAGGTTATATATAGGCATTATGGTTGAACTTGATGGACGTATGTCTTTTTTCAACCCAACTTACTATGTTACTATGTTACTATGTAATTCCAGAAGGGTTAATATTATAGGAAAATGTAAGCTTCATTTTATGGCTTTGTTTAAACAGTGTCAGATTAAATCAATTTGGGAAAATGTGATTATCCTTTTCACGCAATTCCCTCTTTAAAATACTGTTTGTCTAATAGTGACACTTAAAACTTACAATGCAAATGTTTTCGCAAGTCGATCCCTTCAACGACAGGAATATAACCATTAAATATAAAAACACTGCTTCTTTCAGCAGCGCCAGCTAATAAACAAAGCTGGAAATGTGAAGATTACAGTGTGAGCTGTGTATATAGAAAAAAAAAAAAAAGCAAAAAAGTATTTTTTCTAAGCAAACACATGTAATGCATTAGGTAATTCCTGCTGCATGAAGAGTTTATATGAATGCTCATATTTTACAGGGGCGACATACTGTAAGACAGTCAAGGGACAGATTGACAGGTTAAAAGGTGTAAATAAATAAGGTTTTTCTATTTCTCTATGGGGTGGGTATTTACAAGTGGCCCATACAGATGTGACCTATGCCACTGCGAAGGTATCACGGCTCATGGCAATATATTATTACAGCATTGCAAAAACTTTCCATGGGATTCAATAGCCATACTTGTACTGTACAGAAAAAGTAGCTGAAAAGCACCATTAATTGTAACGTTGATGTGTTTGGATGGCAGGCAGAAAGCTTAGTAGCTTGAGGGAAAATAAAAGTTTTTTGTTCCAAGCCAAAAGGCTGACCAAATACAAATGGATATATCGTTTTCCACTACATTCCCACAGTTTTAATACAGCAAAACTATAATAACAAATAAATAAAATGGCATTCATTATTTCAGACAAACCCATGTCAAGGTATAATGCCAAAATATTTTTCTACCAATAGGTTTCACTAATTTTTTCATATGTCTTGACATACCGTTTGCTTTGCCTGTTTTCTTTATTCTAAGGGTAATGTAATAAAAGGTGCAAAACCAGTCCAGATCTAATAACCCATATATGTTTTCAAATGGGTGATCAGTAGATGCTACCTGCCGAATGGTTGCTATGGGTTATTGCTCCAGTAGCCCCACTTATTACATTACCCTCTCCGTCTCTTTTCTATTGTTACTTTTATGGACTAGAGAAATATCTATTAATGTTTAAATGTAAATATACCTGTTAAGGATTTAACATTCAACAGGTAGTCATTAATTATCATGCATAAAGGAAGGAAAAAACTTGGTTTTATCATCACACATTGGAAACAAAATATCAAAGCATTATCAATGCAACACTTTCTTTTAAAGCAGTGGCACATCTGTGAACTTGGAGTGAACCACTATGTTGTCACGCAAGACAAACAATTACATGCTTTCAGGTGATAGCCACACAGTGCAATAGAGGGTGATTTAGGAGGTTTTGACCCTGTGTGTTTGGACTTCTACAGGGACCCAAGAACAAAAATTATAAGCAATAAAGAAAAAGGGAGGAAGGAAAACCCTTAGAAAGAAGACTTAATCAACAGATTTATATCATATTACATGGCCTACTAAAGAATCTTACCAAATTGAAATATATATATAAATATCAGTAAATATTGCCCTTTTAGATATTTTACCTAGAGCTGCCATTTTGTGATGGGCTGTGTGCTCCCTCAGAGATCACCTGACAGGAAATAATGCAGCTCTAACTGTAACAGGAAGTAGTGTGTTATTGGCTGATGTAACGGTCAGGAACCCTTACAGTAACCTAACATGTATGTGTGCCTTGGTTTGTGTGTGTGCATCGTAAAACGTATAATCCCAGGGGCGGCCCTTAGTACTTAAAATGGCAATTTTCTATTTCAAATTACCCAATTGCCACACTACTAAAAATATATTTTTTTTTATGAACATGGTTAATTTAGGTGAAGCAGAGATTTAGGTATGAGCTGTTTTAGAGATGAGGGAAGAGGAGAATGAACTGGAGTGCATGATATGTAGAATAAATGGAGCTATGATGAGAGAAAATAAAATGGAATGAGGAAACAAAAGATACCTGATAAGAGAAGTGAGGGGAAAATGAATGACTGCGTAGACAAAAGAAATAACATATTTTTGTATGTTGGTAGGCCTAGGCCTAGGCCCCTATATATATTTTTCCTTGCAGGCCCTGTACCCTGCCCGCTAATGCTTCCCTCCAGTTCAGAATGTGATCTTGCAGATACTCTGCCAAGTCCCTTGGATACTGACCAGCAGTAAAAAGTGTTCATCCTGTCATACTGAATACAAATTTACCTTGAAGTGCACTCATATTTAAACACTGCCTGCTATCCATCATCTTGTGAAAAGGTCTATTTGCCGTTACTTCCAACTCATTTCACAGTACTGTCTAATGCAAGCTTAGTGGCAATCTTTAAGTAATATGTTTTCTTTCACTTTCAGTCGGGTAGTAAAGGGGGAGCGTGAAAGCAAATTCTTTAGCGGCCATTTATCATAGCCTTCTAAGGGGCCTCCTTTATTTTTACAACCACATAGAGTTTTAGCACCATTGGATACATGGAGATTATTGGCTTGTGTTCTCCCCCTTCCATAATGTACACTTTACACCTTTTCATAAAATGGATTAACTGGCCTCTATTTGAATATTTATGGTTTGGTGACTGGCAGTCCAAGAAAAAAAAATCTCTGGCCGAAAGCTCTACTCTTTTCCTGCCCTCTTAACTCAAGTCTGTCAAGCTATATATACATATTAACCCTGACACTGAATTTGCCTGGCAGTTCCTGCTCCCAGAGTGGCTGTGGCACTGTCAGTGCCCAAAATCAATATTGCCCATTGCAATTATTGGGACACATGGATTCAATCAAATCCAGAATTGGTTAAACAGATCAGAAAGACAACTCTCCTGGCATCTACTGGTTAAAATAAAATGTGTCATTATTTTGGATAGCATACTACATTTTATGACATTCAGTTTATAAAGCCTCTAATTATAAAATAACCTGACATCACCTTACTTTGCAAAATGTGCAATTATTTTCCATGAATTACAGCGTAATATGTTTACTGTTGACTTTCAATTACTACTTTAGGTATACGAGCTACGGCTTATTTAAACTGATGCGAAACACGGTTAGGAAAACCGACTGCTTACTTTATGTGACTGTGAGGAAAGCATTTAATAATTTGATTTATTACAGCAGATTAATGTGCCAATTTGTCACAATGAGTTTAACTGCCTGCTACATTCTGTTCTATGGGGTGTTAGAGCTCCACCAAATCATTTAACCCTAGAAAATTAACGAGCACTGCAATAATTAATGCAACTCAAGTTAATGAGGAGCTTAGCAATTTAAAGAAGCTCTTTAACATGCTGGAAAGCATCATAATGATGATCAGTTAGTGGCCATTATCACTTTAAATCTCACCCCTAATGCATAAGGCTTGCCTAAACTCTTTAAAATGTTTTTATATTATTTTTGTAATACACAATGCTTTAAGAAGTCATTTCAGATTTTTATAGAACTGTAAAATCTACGTTCACAAAGACAAAACTGGGTTTATTTTGCAAATAAATATTACAGGTCTAGACAAGAGTAGTAACCAGACTGTGATGAAATACAGCTAATAAATATATTTTTTACAACACAAACAACTGTATTCACTTAAAACATGAACGCAAATACTGCTGCTTTCATTAAGCTGCATGGTTCTGGATCTTTGCAACTGGCCACCTTTTGACCCCCTTTTGACAATCAAAGGGCAGAATGGAGGATGGTCGATAACTCCAGTATTTTATGATGGTTTAGAGAGAAATAAGTGGTCAGCAATAAGCGGTGATGGACTGGTGGGGGTGAATGGGTCAAATACCTTGGTAAAGTACCACATCTGCTTTTATTATTAATAAAGACCTCTCTTTCCCTCATCGTTGCTCTTCAAACACATGGGGGACAGAGAGTGGGCCGCAAAAAACAGCAAACCATTTAAGATGACCAGCTAAGGGGAGTCTTGGTGCAGGGCTAAAACTGTAGAGGTGCCACCTCCCTGCAGGATTCCTTGCAATGCAGAGAATGTAATGTAGCACTAGGATTATCAGTATCCAGCAAGCATGTTATATTCAGATTGTTTCATTATATAAGAGATTCCAGAGGTCCCTTGTGAAGTCATGAACAGTAGCAAAGCATACACAGCACTGACTGTCACCCTTAACTAGTTAGTTAGGCTGAGATGGTACGTCCTAATCAATGTCATAAGACCCATTAAATATCTATTTGCTGATTGTTCACTGCCAGACTTAAGATCATTGCCAACTACTTTCTGCCAATATTTTGCTCAAGAACTGGATGTATATATTTACCAGTACCAAGGGATCTTATCTTATACACATTATATTCATTTGGTATTCTGTTAAAAGGGAACTGACTTTGGCATTACTTAACAGCTTTCTGCTTCTTCTTTTTCTAATTAGTTTTGAAGTATTCTGCCTCCCCTAATCCAAGGTTACTGATATTGATTATAAAGTTTTTCTAATGTAATTCCGCAGTATATATATATATATATATTTAAATACCTTCCCTGTTATAGATGTCAAAATGATATTTCACCAGCAAATGTCACATTCTGTATAGGAATAGTGATATTATTGTCTAGATGAAAACCCATACATAAGCCATCTGGATCAGGAACTTTACTTTTTTTTGTGACCTACAATATGTCATGTTTCCTCCAAGAAATCTTCATAGAAGTCTTAGATCCATCGGATTGAAAGATGTCAAGGAAAACATTAGCAATGAAAAAAAGGACAAAAAATGGGCACATTCATATTCAAAATGTCATAAGTGATACGTGTATACGTAGTACAGGTATGGGACCTGTTATGCAAAATGCTTAGGACCTGGAGTTTTTTGGATCTCCATACCTTAAGGCTACTAAAAGATCGTTTGAACATTAATTAACCTAATAGGATAATAATTATATCTTAGATAGGATCAAGTACAGGTAAAGGATCTATAATCTGGAAACCCTTTATTCAGAAAGCTCCGAATTAAAGGAAGGTCATCTCCCATAGACTCTATCTTAAGCCAATCATTCACATCTTTTTTTCTTTTTCCCTGTAATAATAAAACAATACCTGTACTTGATCCCAACAAAGATATAATTACTCCTTATTGGAGGCAAAACTATCCTTTCGGGTTTATTTAATGTTTACATGATTTATTAGCAAAGAGATCCAAATTATCCAGAAAAGACCAGGTCCAGAGCATTCTAGATAACATGTCCCATACCTGTACAAGGAACTGTTTTATTATTGCAGAGAAAAAGGAAACCATTTTTAAAATGTAAATTATTTGATTAAAATGAACTCTATGGGAGATGGCCTCCTGTAATTCTGAGTTTTCTGAATAAAGGGTATCCGGATAACAGATCCCACCCCTGTACTGCACTACCATGACTAAGGAAGGATTGCATGAATTTAAGTAGTGCCATGGCACTGCCCTAAATGTTATGATTACACAGAAATATAAAACCATATTTTACTGTAATCAGATTGGTTTCTATCAGTCTCATTAACATCCAGTACTAATGGAGTATGTGGCGATGGCAGGAGAACCTTGAGCAGAGTGTCTGCTAATTGTCTCATATTACTTCTTTCAGTATTGCTTCTGTTGATTTCAGAAATATGCTTATAGTTAATTAATATTGAATGAAATAAAACACGGGGGGGGGGCAAGTTTACTAACCATCAGCCTTCTGGGCTCCCTTAGTTCACTCTATAATAAATGAGCCCCATTGTTTCTGCAAAAGTTTCTTGAAAGTTAGATGATAAAGGAGCACATACCTGGGTGCTTAACGCTCGAGCTGTTTAATTTGGCATCTTTGATGACAAGGTGCTTAATCCAGAGAGTAGGAGCGGTGATATCTGAAAAAAAAAAACATAGATCATAGTCTTTCAATAAATATCTATTCAAATTTAAAGTGATCATTGAGTAGATTAGATGTTTTTAAGTATTTCCCGCATTTACCAATAATAATGGTTTGGTTATCTGGTAGGTGTAAATTAAAGGGCCACTGTATGTGCATATTTTATTTTCCCTTTGTGTAATGGGCTTTTTAAGAGGTGAATGTGTAATCTTTGTTTGGATTCTGGTCCCAGTAAGGTCCCCAATTTGCCTCAGCAACCATTATCTCTTGGACTGCCCAGTATCAAGCTTATCACCTCCCACAGCCCTTAAATTCCTCCATAATCCCTTAACAAGGAGGGGTGGTATAGTCAATCAAAGGGGCATATATAGCACTCTACATAGCTGAGGCAATTACACTGGTTATTATCAGAGCCTCAACAGATTGATGCCATAAACCTGCACCACCAAGGCCATTCCTCTATCCTACGCACAATGCTTTAGGAACGTTTGAGGTTATAGTGGCCTTTTACCACTTTAATAATAATAATAATAATGTGCACTAAAGTATTATATACATTTATTGTTTATTACATTTTAGGAAAGCTTTAAAAGTCAACACATAAGTAAGAGAGGACAAACACAGTGGTGCTTGAAAGTTTGTGAACCGTTCACAAATGTAAAAAAAAGTCTATATTTTTAAATGAATGTGACCTAAAACATAATCTGATTTTCAAACAAGTCCTAAAAGTAGATGAAGAAAACCTAGTTAAACAAATGAAACAAAAATTATTATATTTGGTCATGTATTTATTAAAAAAAATGATCCAGTAACATATCTGTGTGTGGCAAGAGTAAGTGAATGGTGCTCTCAGTATTTGGAGTGACCCCCTTGTGCAGCAATAACTGCAACTAAACATTTGCGGTAACTGTTGTTCAGTTCTGTACATCGAGGAATTTTAGCCCATTCCTCAATACAGAACAGCTCCGGCCCTTGGATGTTGGTGGTTTTCCTCAAATGAACCGCTTGCTTTAGGTCTTTCCACAACATTTCATTTGGATTAAGATCAGGAGTTTGACTTGGCCAATTCAGAACATTCACTTTATTCTTCTTTAACCATACTTTGGTAGAACCACTTGTGTGTTTAGGATCGTTGTCTTGCTGTGTGACCCACTGTCTCTTGAGAGTCAGTTCATAGACAGAAGTCTTGACATCTTCCCTTAGATTTCTCTGGTATAGTTCAGAATTGATTGTTCCATCTGGTGCGTTCTTGGTATGCCACTGGTAACCTCTCGGACTACTAGACGCCTTGCAGTTGGAGTTATCTTTGATGGTCAACCACTTCTGGATAGGTTCGACCACTTCTGGATAGGGTAACAGCGGTTTGAATTTCCTCTATTTGTACACAATCTGCCCGATTGTAGTTTGGTGGAGTCCAAATGCCTTAGAAGAAGTCTTGTAAGTTTTTCCAGCTTTATGGGTATCAACAATAATCCTAAGGATTCACTTACTTTTTCTACAATTGGATCATTTTTTTCAATAAAGACACAACAATATAAAAAAAAAAGTTTTCATTTTTTTTAATTGGGTTTTCTTTATCTACTTTTAGGATTTGTTTGAAAATCAAATGATGTTTTAGGTCACTTTCATATAAAAATATAGAAAATTTTAAAGGGTTCACAAACATTCCAGAACCACTGTTATAACATAAGCACAAAACAAAAAGAAGACATGCATGAAAGAAGAGCATGAAATTAAATTAGTACTTTGGCTTGGAGGCAAGTTTGGAAGCATAGAGACACAGTTTTACTCAAGCAGATCCTCCTGCAGGCCAGCAGTCCACATGGGGCTACCAAATAGTCAATCACAGTGCTTATTTGACATCCCCCCCAAAAAAATCCTTTTTTTTCTTGCTTGTGTGGTTTACCAACACTTTTAGATCTAAGTGTAGTTTATGAGTAAAAAAGGTTGAGAATGCCTGCTCCATACAATATTGCAAGAAATAACTTAACAAGCTTAAGACTATGATGTTGTGCTAGAGGTGAACCAGAGAAAGTCCACACGCCTATATTTATGCATGTAGCATAACAACTATGCTGTGTAATGTAAAACATGATTCTAATAGAAGAGCAGAGCTTACTGTGCATGAAAACCCAGATCTGTCATACCCACAATGTGTACATGTACTGTAGCAGCAAAACATTGCTCCTGATCATTTTACTGCTACCAATTAGCCCTGTGTGGTTGGACCAGTTTTGAAGAGAGCAGTGAGTAATAAAATGAGAGAATGTGATGTGGTGAGCAAATGGGAGACATCCCGGATGGAAACACAGCCACAAACAAATGGATCAGTGAGGAAACAGACACCACAAGGACCACAGGTAAAAGACACAACAGGAATCTATAGAGACTCATCCTAGACTGCTAAAAATGTTATACTAAGTAGTAGAAATAAGCGTAGCTGTCTCCAAGAATTAGTAAAGGCAGAATTTCTATTCCAGACCGATCGTGGGGACAGGGTGCAAGTCTACAGGGAGTTATACAAATTGCACACAGGTCACTTTCATGCTCTCTAAGTAGCAAATAATAAAATCCTCTATGGGGAATAGTTCTAATAGTTGCTTTGGGATGCTAAAGACTAGCAAATATAGAAGTAGACCAGTATAGTATGACAAAGGTTTCAATGTTTTTTTAATGTCTGTAAAAAGGAACTGTTGTTGACGTTGAAATGTTATTAAGTTAGAGTCTAGCATTTAATTAATTTGGCCATTGGGTAGTTCTTACTTATGTCTTACTTATGTCTAAAGAAGATCTTTAATTTAAAAACAACAAGCAGCATCATAGCTCCCATTCATAATGACATGATATATATGACACTCTGATATGATATATATGAAACTCTGTGCAGAGTGTTCTCATTTCTACTTTTTTTTTAGATAAAATGCTGATCATGGATATCAAATATGCTTTTCTTGAGATGCATACATACAAGTTTAAAAAAGTTATAATTAACTATCCCCTTTGTGTTGTTTCCCAGTAGGAAGTCTGTAGGAAGCAGAGTTCTTTTATACAATATAGCAGTAATTCTCCACCTTAGGGAAAGACAATATACAACCATATGGGAGAATGATGAAATGTGCAAAGTTATACACAGATATTGCATATAGGGAATCATTAGACTTGCTAACTGTGCAAATAACTGTGGTACAGAGGTTAGTTAGTTAGTTAGTTAGTTAGTTAGTTAGTTAGGGGAGAATAACACCATTTGTTGCCTTTACCAATGGGAAGGGGGTGTTTATAGGAATTTATGCTGAGTGATTCATTACTTACTAAACATCTCTGAACATTTACAGCTTATTCTATCTTTGCCCCAGGATAGTATTATGAGGAATCTGTTGAGGCTAACTGAATTTGTTTGGTTTATTTTAAATGGAGCCAGCATGTTACTCACATCTTGTTACTATAGTACAACTAATAATGTATGTCTTTCTAACTGTAACATGATTAACTTTACTATAGTGAATACAAGATAAGTATCCCTTGTTTCTGGAGATAAAGACACTATTCAGTTGCTGTATTGGTTTTTCACTTGCCTATAATAATTAGGGATACAGGGATAGGGAGTTGTTTTTGAATATAATATTAAGGTTCTCCTTTACCCATAAAAAGGGATAGAAAAGGATATAAGTAAAAAAGTTGCTTAAAGGAATATTTGACAAGCCAAGATGAAAATTTCAAATAACTGCTGACCACATATGTTTGGAAAGCAGCGCTGGCTACACGTTTCAATTACTTTGTGATTAATGGATATACTCAACTTTGCCTTAAGCATTAAATAAAAATCCTCAACTCAATGAATATTTAGTGTTGGTCAAGCATCATATAGTAATTTAATACATTCGCGCAGTCAGAACCAAATGTCCTAGATGGATTTCTGAGAAGTGAGGCCCACTTTTAATTTTTTTTTTTTTCGATCTGCCATATTGTTAAATAAACCTGTCTGCAGGATGGCTGTTTGTATAAGCAAATGACTTTCTCTGGTAGAAGAGGCGATTTCCTGAGTCAATGACTTAACTTGCTCATGGGCTGCAAGCAGGAAATTGCTGACCTTAAGGTCATTGTCACTTTTGAAAACCATCAAGTTGGTTATAACAAGTGAACCAGAAACAGGTGTTAATCAGCTGTGCAGAAAAGGGGAGATTAAGGGGGCACTGAACCCTATTTCATAGTCCTGCATGTGTTACAGAAAAGCGAGTGGTTCGCCAGTCTACGCGACCAATGCAGGAACAATGCAAGGATTTGAGCAGAAACTGTATGTTAATTATGGGAATTTTGAATGAAGATATAAAATCAATAACATGTGCAGGACACTAGAACGCTACCATTCATCCCAAGGCTCTCTTTCAAGGCACACAATAATTGTCTGTCCATTGGGACTTTTTCCACTCTCAGCATATCTCTACATTTGCATTATTCACAACAGTGTGTAAAAACCAAAATCATGAGGCGTCAAGCAAATGTGTAATGAACTACACAAGAAGAGATATGATACACGATAGTCCCTTACCTCCTAGGAAGGTGCAAAGCAGGTGTAGATGCAACCTGGCCTGTTGCTTAGACTTTGCTGATCCTCTCACCCCTCTCATGCAATCAAATAAATATTTCCCAAACCAACACTCCCATTAAAAAAATATTAATACTACTGCTACTGTTATTGGTAGAATCAACAAACACAAATAAGCCCCCATCACATTCCCTGAGAACTTGGTTGGCATTCAAGGCCAAGGCACTTATAAAAAACATCTGGCTGATTGGTGACACTGATCACCATTATTGTATTCCTGTTCATTTTCTGCACATTTTACTCATGTTCTCACATGTCCTCAATGCTTCCAACAAATGCGTTCTAATAATCAGTAAAATACCCAATCGTGGGTGCACAGACCACCATTCAATTGGGTCACCAATTTTCATTACTAACATGAAGTATATATTTTAACCCATGGGCCTGTCTTTGTGAAGTGGGGTCATGGGTCAAGTTAAATATAGGCATACTTTATGGGGCAGATTTAAAAACAACTTTCTTTTCCTTCCTATAGGGTTAGAAGTGTATTTATCAATGGGTGAAAGTTAGAATTCACCATTTGATAAATATGCTTCTGAAAATCCATAGGAATGAATAGAACTAAGTGAGTTTTTATGTATTAATTTCTAAACTCACATTTTGATAAATCTGCCCCATAAAGTATGCCTATATTTATCTTGACCCATGACCCCACTTCACAAAGACAGGTCCATGGGTTAAAACTCACAATATGATAAATCTGCCCCTATATGTACAGCTATGGGATCTTTTATCAGGAATATTTGAGACTTGTGGTTTTAGAGATGTGGGCCCTTTTTTTAATGTGAATCGTCATGCCTTAGGGGCTGATTTACTAACCCACGAACGGGTCGAAATGAGTCCGATTGCGTTTTTTTCGTAAAGATCGGTATTTTGCGATTTTTTCGTATTTTTTGCGATTTTTTCGGCGTCTTTACGAATTTTTCGTTACCGATACGATTTTTGCGTAAAAACGCGAGTTTTTCGTAGCCATTACGAAAGTTGTGTAAAATCTTGCGATTTTTCGTAGCGTTAAAACTTACGCGAAACTTCGCACCTTTTAAGTTTTAACGCTACGAAAAAGGCGCAACTTTTCGCGTAAGTTTTAACGCTACGGAAAAAATCGCAAGATTTTAGGCAACTTTCGTAAAGGCTACGAAAAACTCGCGTTTTTACGCAAAAATCGTATTGGTAACGAAAAATTCGTAAAGACGCCGAAAAAATCGCAAAACAAACGAAAAAGTCGTAAAATGTTCGTTTTCAAGTCGGAACTTTTCCAATTTGGGTCGGATTCGTGGGTTAGTAAATCAGCCCCTTAGAGTAGTGATCCCCAACCAGTGGCTCTTGAGCAACATATTAATCACCACCCCCTGTGATGTTGCTCCCAGTGGCCTCATAATAGGTGCCTATTTTTACATTTCTGGCTTGGAGGCAAGTTTTGGAAGCACAGAGACACAGTGTTACTCCAAACAGAGCCTCCTGAAGGCTAGCAGTCCACATGCGGCTGCCAAATAGCCAATCACAGTCCTTTTTCAGGATTCCCCAATAACTTTTTTCATGCTTGTGTGGCTACCAACACTTTTTACATCTGAGTGTGGCTCACAAGTAAAAAAAGTTGGGAAATTCTGGCTTACTGCAACTGAAAACATTTAACTGTTAATAAAAACAATAGGATTATTTTTTCATCGGCATGGATTTATACTGGTTTATGATTGTAGAGAAGAAAATCAGTCAAAATGAAGAATTATTTCAATAGGAATATAGGATACTATAGGAAATGGCTTTCCTGCATTTCAGAACTATCTATATAATTTGTATTATAGGATTATAGATATATCTTTACCTAAATTTACAAATGGGACTTTGTGTTTCATAGAAAGATAATCTTTAAAGTATTCTGTAATCAGCACTGGATTAATAAGGATCCACAAATCAAACTATGAGAATGCTGGCACTATGCGCAATTTATTATACAATTAATAAGGGGTCCCCAGTAAGACAAGCAGGGCTCATTTTCTAATGGTTAGGCTGATGCCAAACGTGGCGTTTTTACGCTGCGTATTTTCTAATTCTCTCAGCGGCTGAAAAACGCCCGATATCATCATCCATAGAAATAACTTGAAAAGACTCGAGGCAAACCACACAAAGCGTAAATACGCTAGAAAACGCCTTAGCACGGATTTTTCAAGCGTTGGCTGAAATACGCCAGTATTTGCAAAGCAAGCTATTCCTATGTATACGCAAAGGCAGCTGCCAGACCTAGCTGAAATACGCAGCGTTTTTTACTATTTTGCACTATTAGCACCATGGAAACGGGATTTGCTTACGTCACCAGTTCTAGGCTGAAAAACGCCATAGTTAGGGGCTGTGTGGCTTGTGCGGCGTTTTTAGACTGAGAAAATACGCAGCGTAAAAACGCCACGTGTGGCATCAGCCTAACATTGAAAATCAGCACAAGCTGGAATGTTTTCTCATAGTAGAAACAGGCATGACGTTTTGTACCTAAAAATTAAGTCACATATTTGTGTGGCATTTATTAAATTGCACATCATAATAAAAAAGAAATTATGATTTAAAAAAAACTGTGGTCATAATAAAATGGATATATATATATATATACAGGCTCAAATGACGGCACACACAGGATTTGTTAATAGAAGTCACTGGATCAAACGAAAATTGATTACATCAGAGGTTTATTAGTTCCAACGGGATCCCTGACGAAAGCTCCTGTGTGGAGCTGAAACGTTGGAACTAATAAACCTCTGATGTAATCAATTTTCGTTTGATCCAGTGACTTCTATTAACAAATCCTGTGTGTGCCGTCATTTGAGCCTGTATACTGTTTTTTCGCACAGGCACCCAGGTATTAACTTTATCTTATGGTGTGCTGCTGACTAGCATTTTTTTTATATATATATATATATATATATAGGCATATAGTTACATGCCCCTCAATCACATGGAACTATTGAAACACAAACATAATCTTGTCTGATGCTATGTGCAAAGGATGTATTCATGCTTTTATAATGAGAAGTATAGGGCATAAGGATTCCCTGCATCTCTGTGGGGCGCTCTTTGCACCCAATGCCTCAATCACATTAATAAACACAACAAGTGCATTATTATTATTAAGTGTACAAACTACTGCACATTATTGTGACTAGCAGTTGTGTCTATATTAGTAACTGAGGCTGACAGAGAGTAATGTTTCAATGACTGGGGAGTGGGTGCTAGCTTTGATTTCAGAACACAACACAATTTACAGATTATTATTGCTCCCTGTCCTGTGCTTACTCTTATGGCTTAGTGCAACCAACTTTTCCTACTTTCAGAAGTAAAAGTAAATAGTGTAACTTGAAAAGGACCCTTTGACCCCCCCCCCCCCCCCATCCCATATCCTGACAGAGAAAGTCAGGATTCCAATACTTAATAAAAGAATCCCTACCTATGACCCCACCCCCTACGTTTTGTGATGGATGATCCGAACTCTGAATTTCACCCCTAAGTATTGGGTGAGGGCCTCTTCTCCCTGTATAAAAAAAAAACAAACAAAAGTCCTGTAAGACAGTTTTTTTTCCTACCTTTTCCCAGGTCCAGCAAAATAAAACACCCTCGTCTTCACCTTTAGCCAAAATGAATAATGACAAGCAGAAAATATGCAGTAAATAATAATTTGTATTCCTCCTGGGAGAAGCCAAATAGGTGGGTCCAGTTAAAGTTCATATGATCCCTGGTTTTACCTTAAAACTTCAAATGTTGAGTTTTGTCTTATATTTTAAGAACGATCAATGGTTTCAGTCATAATAAGAGTAGAACTTTGGCTTTGGCTTTTGGCAAAATGGGAAAGGGTATATAGGCCCAATCCCCTGGCTAAGGGATAACGTTTGGTAACCCTAATGCTTTTGCAAGGTTACAAAAACCTCAAAGTCCAATAATTACTGGAATGTGAAAAATTGTTTTCTTTGTTATAAACAGTTCCCTTTAAATATTTAGGCCTCATTCACACTACAAACTTTAATACAGTTTTTTCAGACAGATCCAGTGACCCAGACTTTTCACGTGAATGTTTCTCAATTCAAGTCTAGGAAAACAAAACTGATCTGTTCTCACAGTGAAATCAGATCATTGTTTTAATCTAGACAGTTTAATTGCCAACTTGTATGTCATTAAATTCCAGCTTTTTGTGCATCATTTCATTTCTTGACTTGAAAAAACTCTGAACCAGGCATGTTTGCTTTCGGTAGCTATAGACTTTAGATATGAATAAATATATATATATATACACACACACAAATGTATGCTATTATTGATGTTTTTCTGTAAGTGAAACACACATCTGACAAAGAAACACAACACATAGAACTATTCTCATGTGCCTTTCAAAAATGTAAAAGCAAAGGAGTCCCTAAACACTTTATGTTTGAATACACTGGGTTTTCTATAAGATAATAGGGCACATGTACACTCATAGTGCAGTGAGAAAAGTGCAGTTTTGAGCCAAGTTTTTTTACCCACAATGCAGCATTTTCCTTAGAATTCCAGCATCATTGTGGTTGCGGTGCTCTTGATCCAATTGTGCTGCACCTTACGCAATTTAATTCCATTTGGCTAAATTAAGACGGCACAGCTGTGTCGAATATTTTCAAAGTCTGCATGGAATCATTTTAGGTGACGTACGCCCCAATCATTTGCTGTAACTGAATTGCAATAATTGACGCAGGGTTCTGAGGACTACTGAGCACTATTTAGGGTTCATGTACATCCGCAAGTGTAGTTGTGGTCCCCGTACCTTCCCCGCAGTCATTTGATCATAAAATCCCTTTTTCATTAAAGGTACTTGTGTCAAAATTCATCTAGTTGCACTTGGCATAGATCAGTCCACCACCTCCAAATTGCACTTTGTTCACTGCACCTGTGGATGTACACGTGCCCTATAATCTTACAGAAAACCCAGTGTATTCAGACATAATATGTTTAGAAGCTCCTATGCTTTTGCATAGGAGAATGGTCCTTTTAATACATTCATTTTTCTGTGCTCTGGTTTATACATATATATATATATATATATATATATATATATATATATATATATATATATATATATATATATATATATATAGACAACAGAGTGTAGCACACCCGTCACCAAAATAACATCCCTCGGTGCAGGTAAAAAATATACATATAGAGATAGAGTACCGCACGCTCAGGGACTTGGTGCAAAAGAAAAAAAGTTTATTATAAAAACTCTTCTTTTACTGTTTGTACTTGAAACATTGGAGTTTTTTCAATAAACTTTAGAGTTTTTTCAATAAAACATCATATAAGACTACACTCACAGGTCTTGCAAAGTGAAAAAAATGGTAAATTATTGAATTTATTAGTTCAATAAATTACCATTTTGTTTCACTTTGCAAGAACTGTGAATGCAATTTTTTAATTCTGGCACCCAAGCAATTATCTCATACAAACGGAGAAATGGAGTGCAGTTATATATATCTGTCTCATTCTAGTTCAAACCCCCACATACCTTTATATTTCGTAATTTTTCATGTGAGCAAAGGGTTTATAATTGGCAAATGCAAAGCTACACAATAATAAAACACATACAGGTCTCCTGTGATAAAAATACTCTTTAAATACATTATAATAGGGGCACCATCATCAAAATTAAAAAGGTTTTATTTGTGTTTGTAAAGAATGAGTAACAGTGCATCAGTCTTCATATTTATGCATTCAAAATGCCTAGCTGTACTTTGAAAACAAAAAAGTAGAGGACAAAATATATTTTTGATGGCTTACATGAATTATAGGTGAGTAACTCAAATGATGATAATGTTATAGCCAATTTTACTCTTCACAGGAAGTGCAGTTTCTGCTTCCTTTCTTTGAAAACAACAGCAGCCCTGACATCATTTATGACCAGGAATCTAAAAGCACAAGTGCCATGGATCTTTATTATAAAGACCCAACATTTGCATTCTACATAACTATTGTACAACATAGAAAGGGCCTTGACAGAATTAGCAGTAAATGTGGGACGGACATAAAGGGGCTCTTATACTAAAATTCAGAAAAAAAACTCTCCAAAACTTGGTCTCTTATTGACTTAAAAAATTTCTGTGTAAAAAATATACACCCAAATATATTCTCTCCCAAGCCAGACTCCCATAGAAAGCCATTGTAAGAACATTTATTCTGGCATGAAAACATATTTGTTGACATTTCAAAGCAATAGTTTTACTAAATGCTGGAAAACTTAAAACATTATAGATGCCTCCCCAAAGCAGAGGGACACTTTTAGGTAAAAATGAACATTGAGGGAAATTTTAAAAGTTTTTTAGTAAATTGCAGGAAACGAAAAAATAAGGGAAATAGTAAACAGTCGCGTGAAAAAATACAAGAACAAATATTTAGTCCTAAACCCAACTTTTTTTGAATATTCACGGTAGTGGAAAAAACTTTTTTCATATAGAGGTGTATTTTACAGCGTGGTCACATATCCCAGCCAATGAATTACTTTATTGCAGAGGTGCCACAAGTCCGAAGAGGCAATCCCCTACCAGATAAACACTTTATCATATAGAGGTGTATTTTACAGCATGGTCACATGTCCCAAGAACAGCCAATCATTTATCATACAAGCTCTTTTTTATACATGTGTATTTAATAGTAAAGTCGGCAAACTCCCTACCACCCAATTCTGCTACAAACAAGTACAGTGGAAAACAATAAACAAAACCATTATTAGAGGTAACCAAGGTGAGGCAAATGAGTGCTCTTGTATGGGTATCGCAACTACATGTATAATGGTCGCAGTTTAATAGGGTATGTAGGGGCGGGCCAAGCTGACCGGGCGCCCAAGGCAACCGGGTCGGCCACCCCCCCTCGCGTGTGCTTTGGCATTCGCCCAATCGCCCCCCCCCCCAACGGCGCATGCGATCTGATCGGTCATTGCCTCCACCGCTAATGACAAGCGGCAGGGGCAATGACAAAGTAGCTGAACTAGGGGTAGGCAGGAGAGGCTCCTGTCTGGCGCCCCCCAATCATTATGCCCTAGGAATTTGCCTCTTCTGCCTACCCCTAGTTCCGGCCCTGGGGTATGTGTTATCACTTTTGTTTAGGTATTGATAAATCAATGAAACGGTGTTTAAATATGAACATGTTAGGAGCAGTTGGTGCCTGGGAATTGGTGTTCTCCTAAGTGACCCATATGTGAAGTATGGGTAAATGATTCTTTCTTCTGGATGAATAAGTTGTAAAACAATATCGTAATACTTGTACATGCATGGTGGAATGACTGCAAATAACTGTTTTTATTTAAAAGTAGTATGTCTATCCTTCCTAGTGTCAGAATGTGATACCTACAACAACTTTTATAGTGTAGACCTGAGGTATGTCCCCTCTAATCGGGTGTACCTGTTTGTGTTTCAAATGTGTTGTCACTGGTTATTATGTCAGGTGAAGCACAGGGAGAGAGCTAGGACAACATATAGTTTTTACAGAGATGTACCGTACAGAGCGAAAGCAAGAGGGACTAGTGCTAGAAGGCATCTTTTAAACACATGGACATGGTTATTAGGTTGAAAAAGACACGTGTTTATCAATGAAAGATTTGCAAAAATGACAGAAAGAATTAATAGAAAAGAATGGAAATGGATTTTATTTGGTAGCCCAAGCAGATCATCTAAGGTTCCAAGCAGAACTAGAGCTGTTTTCCTTGCATGGGTCCATTTTGGTGCCATGACATCACTAGAAGCACCGCTGTGCTGCAGGGACTACCAGAACTAAAAAGCATGTACATGGGTACAATAACTATTACGTTCCATGAGATCATAAAAGAATGACGCACATCCACTGAAGGGGATGACTTTTTCCATTTCACAGGACTGACCAGAAACTAATACACAAGCAAAGTTGTTTATTTGTAAAAGTGAATCAACTTTCACAGACTGGAAAGATATATGGCTGGCTACAGTTCTGCACATCAGAGCCAAAATAGAAAAATGTTCTTGAAACGTTCACAAACAGCACTATACAAGATCTAAAACAGTTAGTAGCGAACATGACCAAGTAGTTATGCCCTCAAACCCTTATTTTGCATACATTTATATAACTATGAAGTTGTAGCTTCCACTGAAGAGCCATGTTGCTGCTCTGTCTTTTCCATTCATAAGAACTTGGTGTATATTGTTGTCTTGGCCTACTGCTTAAACTGAGGAAGGACAAACTATGCTTTATTAATATTTACCCCCAGACCCTAAAGGGATTCATTTGAAGTATTTTCTAATGTTTCTAGTTTTAGATAGCCCTATAGCAGTAAGGAATCTTTTGGTAAAAGAATATAAAGAGATTTTTGGGTGGCTGGTTGAGTCTTACAGGGTTTTTTTGACAATTAACCAATGCTATTGTTATTATCGGTCAATATAGAAACTGTGTTATTTATAGTTATTTCAAGCAGTGAAGCATCTAGCAGTTCCTATTGGATTAAAAGGAAGGCAGCTAGTACTCACCTGGAAAGTCTCTCTAGAAGAGGCTAACTAAGCGAAGGACATGCTACAAAAATGCTAAATACTTACCATCTCCTTCGAAAACATGCCGGCTTTCCACGGTGGGAGTGGGTTTTGATCCATCATCTGAATTGAGGGTAAGAAAGAATCGAAAAGAAACTACCATTATTGAGGTAAATGCTATCTACTCTACAGAACTGTTGAATGTTTTTGAATGGCACGTGGCCAAGCCACGTTAACACACAGACACAAGTAGACACAAACAACAAATTATGGTGAGGATGGAGGGGGGGTGGCCTATAAAATTACTCACCATTTAAAGCATTTCTAGAATTTTCCACGTTTTGTATTGATTAAAGCAATGAAAGCACTCAAGCATTTGATGTCTTGATTGATGATCCTTGGTTCATAGAGAGGTTTATTAGCTTTTCAGAATTAACTGTGAAACCTTAAAACAAATTGCTTATATATTGAAAACCTGTATGGGCTTAACATAACACTTTTGGCTGGGAGACATAAAACAAGAAAAAATGAAAATATTTTTTCTCAGTGCCATAATGTCCCCAGTCCCAGCAGACAGCTCTGCTTGCTAAGTAAAACTGCTTTGTATGAATACATTTATTTCATCTGTGGATGGTAACTGATCTTTAAACTTATATTGTTTCCACAGCAAATATATTTGACATAAATATACTGCTATGCGTTAGTACGCATGCCTATGGGCTGTACAATACTGGTTTTTATTATAAGGCACTGATGTCTAAAAAAAGGTAGTTATACCTCTTTTCTTTAATGTGTATTTTTTAGGACAAAAGGCTAATTTTTTCCTTGATTTACATGAAACTTCTAAAATGTAATGCTAATCTGAGACTTACACAGCAGACTCTATTACCAAAAGAAAGCAAATGCTCCACAGCTTTTTATAGTCAACTGGAAGCATTACACTTGGGAGCATTTATTACCCAAAGAAGCGCTTTCATGTAATTTTAAATGGCGCATCATATTGAGTATAATGGGAAGCAATCCAAGGCAAGCTCTAACACATGGAAAATTGCATCAGTCAAAATTTCTCAGAAATGCCTTAAACCTTATTAGCCTAAAAAAGAATAATGTACAATTATATTATGGTTTTGTTTTATTTGATGTTAAAGGCAAAAATTAGCATGACCATGTCCAGAAAAGTCTATTAATGGGAACTGGTTAGATGCATTGTCATATTATGCTTCAATCATACACTATTATGCATAAGGAAAAATAATATTAAATATGTACACATTTATATATACTGTATATTATCTAGATATATAAATGCTACTTCTCATTTTGAAAGTAAGATACCTGTTAGCATAAAGCAGCCCAATGACCCGTAGGGAAACGTAGGGAAGCAGGGGCATGACGTAGCCGTAGGGCAGACATAGCCACTCCCAGTTATATGTGATTGGTGGTTTTGTATTGAGGGTATAAATAGTTAAAACTGTTCCCGCTCCTCATCCATTTTAGGCAGCATAGGAAAACGCCCACCCTCCCTCCCTATAGAGGTGGAGGCAACGAGTGGTGTTGGCGGGGTGATTGAGTTGGGGGAAAACAATGGTTGGGTTAGGAAGGGAGTTTGATAATTGATTGGGGCTGGCATGCCTGGAACCTCAGGGGCAAGTAAGTGGATCAGGAGGTGAGTTTTGTTGGGTAGGGGGTTCCGGGCTGGAAGGGCAGCTGGCAGCGCCAGTTGCGCTGCGCAGTTATTGACTTGTTATGGCTTGTTATGGTTTATGTTTATTCAAAGTTGGTTGTTTGTTATACATATATTGTGTTCATGAGATGTTTTGTTTCTTATTTGTTCTTTATGATATGATTTAAACTAAAACTTTGTTATTAATAAATATTCTGCGGCCATTTTATCCCAAGAATTGGTGTCCGTGTGTTTATTGGGGTTGGTAAGTAAAAGAGGCAAAAAGGGGTTAAGGTTGGGAGAAAGGCGGGTCAAGATCCGACATTGCTCACGTCATGAATTTTATTTATTTATATTTTTATCTGAAATGATCCAGAACTAATGATAACTAGTAAAGCTTAACTATAATTACTAATGATTTCAGCCTAGTATAGGTAATCCAATAGCTGCCAATGAATGAAAAATGTCAATCTGGATTCTCCCAAAAAAAGACTAGGAAAAAAATGCTTTATATTTGACCACCAACTTGCTGAGGATTAAATGCCTCCATCTCCCTACAATAATATATATTTTCTGCTCCAACTGCTGTATGTTATTTGGATAAAATATATATATTTTTCCAATGACAGGCAAGCTGGCATGATATATGCTTTGATGATTAAATTCCTAGGAAAACTATTCTTTAAAGAAAAATCCTAGTAAAAGGCCAAGACCTCCCCAGGCAGCTGGAAGACTGACAGTGGTTGTTGGCATCTGCTTTTCTCTGTTCTGATTAAAGAACGTCAAGGTTGAAGGCACAAATTTTCTTTTTTGCTGAAATAATTTACATATGTACTGACCTAATATCAGAAATTGCATCCATATTGGAAGAGGAGGACTTTGAAACAGTCCCAAATTACCTGAGATTTTCCGCAGAGCTTTAAACTCTCTCTTTCCTACTACTTCTTTGGGTCATTTGCTGTGCATAAAGACTATTCATTATTCCACTATACACAACAGTGATTCATTGCAGTGCAAAGGGGTTCTGATCCAAATAAAAGGTAATAGCTGCTTAAACTCTAAATGCTTAAGACTCAATGAAGTCTCTATATCAGCCAAGTAGTAAATGTTCCATGCTACGGTTTGTACCAAAATACTATTGCACTGTTACTGTAATGTAATCCATGTATTGGCATATTATAAGATAATATAATTCCAAGCAACTTTCCAACGTAGATGAATTAAACATCTTCAGTGCCTCTAAAATAATCTGTAAATCGAATTGCAATTTAAAGGTACCATTGTGATTGGATCATACCTTCTTACACCTGTCAGTTTCAGCTAACACCTAACTGAACAAGTTCAATGGAACCATTGTGATTGGATGTCTGTGACTGTACTACCATCAAGAGTTTAAATACCGGGGATTTCCCTACCAGTCATTTGAACTGAAGAAGCCACTTGGATGAGTGGTGAAACGTTTTCAAGAAAAAACTCAGAAAAGTCCAGTTGTTTTAGACTTAATTCTACTAGATAATTTAAAGGAGTATTCATTAGTTCCTTTCTACACTGAACATGTATGAAACATGCCTGTGGTCCTCCAGCCACTAATCCACTGTTAATCAGCAATCTTCTATTTACATTGTTTGAAGAGTCACAACCAACAGGGCAGATAACACAAAAAACAGACATGTCATTTAGAAAGAAATTACATTTATAATAACTCTACATTGATATCTAGTATAAATAAATCTAAAGCAACTGGACTTGTTAAGAATTCATTGAAGACGTTTCACTACTCATCCGAGCAGCTTCTTCAGTAAGTTGAACTGAAGTAGCTGCTCGGATGAGTAGTGAAACGTCTTCAATGATTACTAAACAAGTCCAGTTGCTTTACATTTATTTATACTAGATATACCATGACCTGGATGAATGAAAATCTTCATAGACAACTCTACATTGAGTTAATGAATAATAGAAAATGACTTTAAATGACATCAGAGTCACTTTGCTAGCAACACCACGGGCAGGTGAACTTGAGAAACTGCAATGTACCCTTGTTATGTTATAGGAGAGAAACATAATACTGCAAATCAGTGTCACGATTACCTTACCTAAAGTTGGGCAGCGTGCTCCCACAACCAAACCTAGCCACACACAGAGGGTCTGAAAGGGGGGAATAATTGCATTGATACCTCTGGTGCTAAAACTCAGCTATTATTTACATAAGTGTCAATAGCCGCCTTTGTGATGGGGTGCCCGAAGGGTTGCCTCTTCATCTAGATAAATAACCCCAATGAAGCACTTTTGACAAAGCTGCGAGTATCTCTTTATCAGGTTAGTCAGGGCATTAGTACAACAAAGTCCTAGGGGATGCCTCAAGCACGATAAAGCCTGTGTTTGCTACGTTGCTTTCCATTAATAACAGAAAAAGTGACTATAAACTCAGAGTATAATGAAAGTGGAGAAAGGTTTATATATAACTGCTGTTGGTAATAATTTCCACTGAAAAAAAGGAATAGTTTATGTGTTTAGTGTTACTTCATCTTAGGCATCTGTAACGTGTGGCTTTCCAGCTGTTGCTGAAATATAACTCCACTAACTGAAGGCTGACAGGTTATAGTTCTCTGCTCTAGGTGATCACGTTGCTTAAATTTGCTGGGTCTGAGGGAATCTGTTGGCTGCCAAGAACCTTGGTGATACAATCCTATGGGGAGGGTCTATAATATTACTACCCCAAGGAAGGATCCACTTTTGCAAAGTGATTCAACGATGTATGATTAAAATTAGAGATGCTACAAACCCACTATTTTGGGATATTTTTTTTCCTTTTTTTACCTTTGACCCCTGTGTGATCGAATTAGGATTTGGGGTACAGCCACATCTTTTACAAAGGATTCGTCAGTATCCCCAACCGAATCCTAATTTGCATATGCAAATTAGGTCACAAAGGGGTCAAAGGTAAAATATTTTCAACTTCCATGTTCATGTCATGGGTTTATTTAATGTGTAATGCTTTTTTAGTAGACAAAAAGTATTGAGATCCAAATTGCAGAAATATCCACACCATTCTGGATTACTAGTCCCTTACTACTGGCAGGTTAGATCTCACCACAGAAAAATTCACCCCCTCTCTATTTATTCCTATGGGAATTTTAGAAGGGTATTTGTCAATGGGTAAAAGTTAGAGTTAACCATTTGATAATTACGCTTGTAAAAATCCCATAGGAATGAACAGAACGTTGGTGAGGTTTTCTGCGCTAATTTCACACTTTCATAAATATGCCCCTTAGAGGACAGGCTTACCAGTGGTTGTTATGGAACTATTAAATGTGATCAACACGTAACAGACAATGGTCATTAATACCTTGGTGACTGATCAACAACTAGGTGGAAGTTTGATAGAATTTGATCTAGGAAAGTGTGACCATGCTTGCAGGAAAGTGGATTTCATCAGTATTCATCTTTTATTGATACTAATCAAACTGAGTAGTCTGTGATATAGAACAACTCAAGGTTATCAGTGGGCTCCTTAGTAAAAACACCAAGGAATATAAAGTTAAAGCAATGCAGAACAGTAACTAAGGGGCTGATTTACTAAGACACGAATTCGAATTGGAAAAATTCCGATTGGAAAACGAACATTTTGTGACTTTTTCGTATTTTTTGCGATTTTTTCGGCGCCTTTACGACTTTTCGGAAATTAGCGCGACTTTTTCGTTACCAATACGATTTGCGCGAAAAAACGCGAGTTTTTCGTAGCCATTACGACTTGCGCGTAAAAACGCGAGTTTTTCATAGCCATTCCGAAAGTTGCACAAAATCTGGCGATTTTTTCGTAGCGTTAAAACTTGCGCGAAAAGTCGTGCCTTTTTCGTAGCGGTAAAACTTAAAAGGCGCGATGTTTTGCGCAAGTTTTAACTCTACGAAAAAATCGCGACTTTTCGCGCAAGTTTTAACGCTACGAAAAAATCACCAGATTTTGTGCAACTTTCGGAATGGCTACGAAAAACTCGCGTTTTTTCGCGCAAATCGTATTGGTAACGAAAAAGTCGCGATAATTTCCAAAAAAATCGCAAAATACCGATCATTACGAAAAAAACGCATTCGGCCCGTTCGTGGGTTAGTAAATGTGCCCCTAAATGTTGGCTCCCAGCACAAAATCTCTACTTCCCAAAATGCTCTCCAAGAAAATCTTATCCTCACAAATATATTCTCTCACTCTCAATGCTTCTATGTCTCCCAGGGGACTATCCCTACAACTAAAACCCTGGTCACACAAAATCTTGTGGCTGACTCTTTCCATGTTCTTTTTTTCGAACAAATCATTGTTAAAGCTATGTTACTTTAATGCACTGGACAAGTGCAAGTTGTGCTCTTTATATGCTTTGGGTTTATGTATGTGCCCACAAGTTCTGAAGCCACAGAACACGCTATGTGCAGTTTGGCAAAGGCAAACAATTTTAATGTGCAAATTGAAGTTCAGTTTGTATTTTCCATCCTGATTTTCAGCAGAGGCATCTCCAAAAGTTACAGATTAGCTGAATTCCTACTCTTCTCACAGCCCTATTTAGCAGTCACATGGCACAGGCCCTATGGATGGTATTATGACAAAAAACACCAAAGTTCTGACCATGGGCTATGAGTGTCCTGTGGAGCTCAATAGAAAACCTTGTGCCCTTAGCAGGGAGGAAGGAGGCTCATGTAATAAAAATGCTGATATTCCATAAAAATAAGTAAATTATCCCATCCAACACACAACTGCCCATATGACTGTTTGCACCTCAAATTAATTTTAAGATTTAAAACATTATAATATTTCTTCTTCAAATGTATTACATCTGTATCCAGGCAAAACATGATACGTTCTGCAGTCGAGAACCTATACAAAATGTATAAAAATGTTATGACTTTCCTCGGGACGGTTTTCATTAATACATATGGTGTGCTCATTTTGTATATTAACTTCACCGCCATTGCCCTGCTATTCAAACCCCAGAGAGACGTTTGCTTATTGTTTCATATTAAATATGGATAGTGGGGATCAGAATTCTGGCACGACAAAGCTATTCTTTGTATCTTTGTTCTCTTGAACAGAATAAGCTTTACATTATTTGACTTGTACAATCATACTTTTATTTTCCATATTTCCAAGATGCTGGCAGCTCTGATTGTTTTCCTAAGCATAACCATACACATATAAAGCCATGGAATCTATACATGTATATTCACAAAGCATTCGGTGAAGTTCAAAACCATCACCCACAACATGTCAAACTTTTCCATAAGTGTTTTTTCGACATAAAATATGATATAATAAACTTACAGGCACATTAGCTCAGCTCAGGGATTTCAAACCTGAAGTCTTCCAGCTGTTCTGAGGATGATGGGAATTGCCAGTTTGCGTTACCTCAAGCTACACTAGCGGTCAGTTACTAAGACCTAGAGCAGAGGTGCAAGAGCACTAATGGACACAAGAACCTGGGTCCCAGATGTGGCTGTGATCTGTACTTCACACAGGATAGAAAATCTAGTGCATGGTGCAAAGCTCACCGTTGGCAGTCACAGGCCAGTCATGTCCTAACCGCCTTCTATAAGGCCAGAGCTAAGGGCCATTTTACCGGCCTGATTCTGCTGCCACTCCTTACCTTGCAATTGTCTAATTATATCAGTTTGGTTTGAATCACCTGTTGCGCCTAGGGTTGCCATCTGGCTGCTATTATACTGGTCTTAGCAGGTAGAAATAGTGTTTGATGCCAATGTTATTAATAGGGAAAAAATTAAACCTATTAAATGGCAGATATATTTTTTTCCAGAAAAGGTGGCAACCCTAGTTGTTTCCCTGATCATCTTTGTACCAGTGTGTAACTATTGAGGATGCAAAGAAAAATATAGGAGCCACATATACGCAGTCGAATGAAGGGTATTTAGCCCATTTATTTTGGTCACAGTGAGTAAGAAAAGAATAACGTTTCAGGCAGTCAAGTCATCTTTCATCAGATCGATTGCCTAAAATGTTATTGTATCGTGTTTATGATACCACACCAGGTATCCAGGCTTCAGTACCACAACCGAGTGACTGCAATTTTATATGTGGGGCTATAACTTCTCTACTACTGTACTGCTTTGCAAGTATACACAACAGTATATTCCCCTTGTAAGCAAGGAGAGGCATCGCAAAGCAAAACCTTTATGGCTGAATAAAAGAGTTAAGGTCGAGGTTGGTAATAAAAAACGTGCTTTTAAAGCATTCAAGTTAGCTGGGACAGCGGAAACTTTCATCAGGTACAAGGAAGCAAATAAAGCATGCAAAAAAGCTATCAGGCAAGCTAAAATAGAGATGGAAAGGGATATTGCAGCTAGGAGTAAAAAGAATCCAAAATTATTTTTTAATTATGTGAATAGTAAAAAAATGAAGCAAGAAGGGGTGGGAACTTTATTATCACGGGGGGGTACGTTGGTTGATGAGAACGGGGAAAAAGCAGAAATTTTGAACTCTTATTTTTCATCTGTCTATACATCTGAGGAGCCAGATAATGAAGGCTTCCCTTTTAATATGCCCAGTTCTAGTAATTTAGCTACTGACGCGTGGGTCACTCAGGAGGAAATTCAAAAGAGACTTGAACATGTAAAGGTAAACAAAGGTCCAGGACCGGATGGGATTCATCCCAGGGTATTAAATGAGCTGAGCGCTGTGATTGCCAAGCCTCTTCACATAATTTTTCAGGATTCGTTGAGGTTTGGCATGGTGCCGAGAGACTGGCGGATTGCTAATGTGGTGCCGTTATTTAAAAAGGGATCTCGTTCTCAGCCTGAAAACTATAGGCCTGTTAGTCTGACATCAGTAGTAGGAAAGCTTCTGGAAGGGGTAATAAGGGATAGGATAGTTGAATACATTGCAGTTCACAATACTATTAGTTTGTGCCAGCATGGTTTTATGCGTAACAGATCTTGCCAGACTAATTTAGTTGCCTTTTATGAGGAGGTGAGCAGGAACCTTGATGCTGGAATGGCAGTTGATTTCATCTACTTAGATTTTGCTAAAGCGTTTGATACAGTACCTCACAGAAGGTTAATGATCAAATTGAGGAATATTGGCCTAGAACATAATATTTGTAATTGGATAGAAAACTGGCTGAAGGATAGAGTACAAAGAGTGGTGGTAAATGGAACATTTTCTAATTGGGCCAGTGTGGTTAGTGGAGTACCGCAGGGGTCAGTCCTTGGGCCTTTGCTTTTTAACTTGTTTATTAATGACCTGGAGGTGGGCATAGAGAGTACTGTTTCTATTTTTGCTGATGACACAAAATTGTGCAAAACTATAAGTTCCATGCAGGATGCTGCCGCTTTGCAGAGCGATTTGACCAAATTGGAAAACTGGGCAGCAAACTGGAAAATGAGGTTCAATGTTGACAAGTGCAAAGTTATGCACTTTGGTAGGAATAATATAAACGCGAACTATCTACTGAATGGTAGTGTGTTGGGGGTATCCTTAATGGAGAAGGATCTAGGGGTTTTTGTAGATCACAAGTTGTCCAATTCCAGGCAGTGTCATTCTGTGGCTACTACAGCAAATAAAGTGCTGTCTTGTATAAAAAAGGGCATTGACTCAAGGGATGAGGACATATTTTTGCCGCTTTATAGGTCCCTGGTAAGGCCTCACCTTGAGTATGCAGTGCAGTTTTGGGCTCCAGTCCTTAAGAAGGATATTAATGAGCTGGAGAGAGTGCAGAGACGTGCAACTAAACTGGTAAAGGGGATGGAAGATTTAAGCTATGAGGTTAGACTGTCGAGGTTGGGGTTGTTTTCTCTGGAAAAGAGGCGCTTGCGAGGGGACATGATTACTCTGTACAAGTACATTAGAGGGGATTATAGGCAGTTGGGGGATGTTCTTTTTTCCCATAAAAACAATCAGCGCACCAGAGGTCACCCCTATAGATTAGAGGAACGGAGTTTCCATTTGAAGCAGCGTAGGTGGTTTTTCACGGTGAGGGCAGTGAGGTTGGGGAATGCCCTTCCTAGTGATGTGGTAATGGCAGATTCTGTTAATGCCTTTAAGAGGGGCCTGGATGAGTTTTTGAACAAGCAGAATATCCAAGGCTATTGTGATACTAATATCTACAGTTAGTATTACTGGTTGTATATATATAGTTTATGTATGTGAGTGTATAGATTGGTTAGTATAGGTTGTGTGCTGGGTTTACTCGGATGGGTTGAACTTGATGGACAATGGTCTTTTTTCAACCCTACGTAACTATGTAACTATGTAACTATGTAACTATGTAATAAAGGAAGTAGGCACTGCCATTGGACCATGGGGTCTGCTTTCTCTGTGGTATGGAAACCCCCTCTCCCCAGCTGCTACTCCTAGGCAGGGGGCAGGTAGGGGTTCCTCTGTGCTCGGTCCCCCTCTAAAGTAATTTTTGTGGGGAGGACCTGGCAGCACCTAGTTACACCACTGCTTTGTACAGTACAGGTAGCACTGTTTTCCATATGTGTTTTTCTATATAAGATAATATTACTATTAGATTTTTTAGAAATTATTGTGCCCTTTTGAGTGCAAACTTGTACTTTATAACAAAAGAATAAAGAATGAAATAAGGGGACTCTCCCACAGACTGGAAATCAAATTTCATCTCACTTTGCCACAAGGTACATTACTACAAATTACAGTGAATAACCATAATAGTACCATTTTAGGTAAAAGCAAAAATATGTTTTTAGATGTTTAATTCCCTTAAACGTAGATGCTGTAATGGGTTTAGATTATTTCCAAGAAGAAAAGAAACGAGAAACTGCAGTAACAGTGAGTTTCTCAATAGTGCATTGTGCTGCAATTTTGTACTTCAAAGCTAGCAGAGTGCACAGATGTGACATTAGCAAGCAACGAGAAGTGATCGAGCAGAGGCTTTGTGGGAAATACAAGATCTCTTCTCCTTTTTTTAGCCCACTTTGCAGGTGCATCTATGCAAGAAAAAGAACAAGACTCACATAGAACTAGAAGAGCAATACACTGAATGTGCTAATTGTCACAGCAATTCTTCTCTCTGCTCTGTGATTAAAAGCTAGTGGAGACGACGGGAAGGCCTCTCGACCCCTAACAGCCCTACTGAAAGCCTCTTATGTTTGCCTTTTTGATTCCTGATTGACAAATTCACTGCATGGCAGAGAAAACTGCTGCCAGAAGTACAATGTTCATTGGCTATGCTTATTCTTGCATGGGACCTTTGAGGAGCAAAAGAGAAGTGCACTGGCTAAATGCAAGTCAAAGCAGAGTGAGAAAGACAGGGCCTTGGTGAGTCAACTTTAGAAGAGATAATTGTTTAGAGCGTACAATAAGTGTATTATGAGAGGGCACAAAGGACTTTCCCCATGCATCTTGAATAGTGCTATGTCAATGTCCTAATGTACTGTGTATTAATGGCACCACTCTTGGTCAGAACGCTGTCTCATTTGAATGAATTATTTGTATGCACATGAAACAATGTGAGTGGCAATACAAAGCACAATGTAACATCTATGTATTGGGAAACATTAAAATTCAGCCATGTTGCCTTTTAATTTATTGGTGTCCTGCGAAAAAATGTATAATAAAGTAGCAGAATTATTAATGAATCAGGTTAAAGTGAGTGCAGGACTGGCCAGACTGGGGATGATTTTGAAGTAGTTGGCCAGCTTGAAGTATATTGCTATATATCGACAAACAATCCGTGGTTTGTTTAAAGGGTAGAGCATTTTTAGTTGCTTAATATAAATGCACACTGGCAGTTTTTAAAGCAATAAGGGACATTATTGGTTTATCTCTTCAAGGACAAGCAATTTTTTTAGCCTGCAATCCAGGGGCAATCCCTGCAGGACACTCCACCGATCCTCTGATCTTCCTCCACCAATGAGCTGCAGGTAAGCTTAATTTATATGTACTCGGGGGGAGGGGCGGATGGGTGGTGGGCCCTGCGGGAAGGTGTGTGAAGGGGGGGGCCATTGGGGGGTGCAGGGGCCCCTGAGGCAGAAGCCCCGGTGGGCCCTGCACCCCCCAGTCCGACCCGTCTGCAGTCTAAAATATCGTAAACCTATGACAAACTGACCAAAGTCAGGCTGTCATAAACCAGCAGTAAGAAATGTATTAAGCAGTCAGGAAAGAGCAGTAAGAAATGTATATGCTGAAATTGCAATGGCACCTACAAATCCTTGCACATACAGTTTATATTTCTGTGAACATTTCTGTGTACATTTCAGCCTTGGCGTGCTCAGCTGGATAAAATGGTAACCGACATGTTCACATTACGCTCACTGTTCCAGAGGGGCCATCAAGTGTGTAAAAACCAGTGCTTAGAAATAACACATCCATTCAATATTCTTTTTAATTAATTATACAGAGAAACCCTTCCATCTTTCTCTGTTACAGGTTAATCGTTCTTTCTTACATTCCCAAAGCAAGTTGTACAATTAGTGCCAAATAAAAGAAAATTCGAGGTAACAAGAGATGGAGAAGGTGCTTACATTGAGCTTTCTAGGGCTCACTGCCGCGTATGTAAGCCAGCAAATACACAAGTGATAAATCACAAAGTCCCAATTCAGTGTAATTTACCAGGTTCCCATTTTCTCCCATTTACATTTTTTTTTAATAATAAATAATCTGGCTTTCTACAAATCCCCAGCAGGTTAGGGTCTCTGTATGACACTGCTGTTATTAAGTGTGTCCACTGCATGGAGTTAGCATGATTAATCACAAGCTGTCATTCTTTCCCCATAACAGGAACACCTCCAGAGTTTTCACACTATTTCAACTATGAAGTAAATGATGAGGTCTTACATTTGGCACTGATACCTGGCAGGCCCTCTAAAAAAAAGTATACAAGCTAAGAAGGTATTCTAAAAATAAACTCTGTGGGATTAGGCAGATCATAAAGAAAGAGTTATTATTTCTATATACACCTTGAATGCTACCAGCTTAAGGCCAGTGATGGAGATATTCTACAGAAGTAATAAAGTGTCATCCATTTCTGGGCTGCTATTCTAACCCCCTGCTTGCAGGCCTCTGCTACCAAAGATTACAACCATTCTTCTTGCAGACCTCACAATTTGCAAGCACTAGGGCCATTTTTCAAGATGTTCTGAGGCCCTCTACCAACAGTATATGCTTTACTTATTCAGTGTCATAAAATCTCTGCAGGCAATAGGTTTCATAAAAAATAGATATTCACTGACCCCAAGCATCAAAGGTAGTTAAACACTGGGAAACACTAAGGTTCACGTTTAGTTGACTGAATTGTAAGAAATCTTGTATTAGGAAAAAAAAATGATCATTCTACCAAACCCCTAGTTGGAACTTGGCTTTTTACATCCCTTCCTATGAATGAGTCTATCAACATACCATGTCGTCTGAAAGGGAGGGCAGCGTATAAGGTCTGCCTGAGATGGCCCTTATGTATAAAATGCTGCATTAATTTAATTTTGATTACCCAAACAAAAGACTGATTGACACACATCCTATCTGTGACAATGGCACATGTAGCACTAGTCTTGTTATGCAAACAAGCTCCAAAAAAATCCCATTTACATGGGTTATGACACTTTTGGCTATCAAATGATTTTGGATTAAAATTTCAGATAAAAAGTATTCAACTACATAACCTTAAACAAAAAAAGTTAATTCATGAGCTCCTGTGAGAGATGCCTTATTTACTACTAGGACCTTGTGGTGCTAAACATCAGGACAAAACTATTACAGGACCATAAACTCATCCATGAGGAATGCAAAAAAACTTTGCAGAGGTAAAAGGAGGTCAATGAGTATATTTTGTTCACAGAAGAAATAGGAAAAAACATTACTACTTCACATGTGAAAGGACATGATTACTCTGTACAAACACATTAGAGGGGATTATAGGCAGATAGGGGGATGTACTTTTTGCCCCCCATAATAACAATCAGCGCACCAGAGGCCACCCCTTTAGATTAGAGGAACGGAGCTTCCATTTGAAGCAGCGTAGGGGGTTTCTCACAGTGAGGGCAGTGAGGTTGGGGAATGCCCTTCCTAGAGATGTGGTAATGGCAGACTCTGTTAATGCCTTTAAGAGGGGCCTGGATGAGTTCTTGAACAATCAGAATATCCAAGGCTATTGTGATACTAATATCTACAGTTAGTATTAGTGGTTGTATTTATAGTTTATGTATGTGAGTGTATAGATTGGTAGGTGTGGGTTGTGTGTGCTGGGTTTACTTGGAAGGATTGAACTTGATGGTCTCTGGTCCTTTTTCAACCCTATGTAACTATGTAACATACCATTGCCCACTAATCTGTGAGATCAATCAGATTTTATAGGTTCCGATGGATGGAATGTAACATATAACAAGGGGTATTTTGAGGTGGTGAGTTTCACTGTGGCATCTGTTTCCCCCCAAAATTACAGCCCTTAAAATATTTCATAGTCTTAGAGAACTTGTTGGCAGTGCACTGTTACAAATAAAACTACATACACCTTTTCAAGTGCGCTGAGCTTGGTTATACGGTTAATTTGCTTGCAGGCAGTTACGGCTTTGCATTTCTATCTGAGAAATGAATGCAGAGTGCTTTTTTATTTAAAATAAAGACGTAACATCCAATTTCCTGGGTAATACTTGGTACCTTAACTATTTTCATAAATTGTTTCACTCTGTAACATTTAACCATTAATATAATGTATCTACATTATACATTGCTCCCTTGAGGTAATCTTTAACTTTTTTACTTTCCTTTTTTTCCTATAATCATATTTATACCACTATCGAAATCTGAGTCCCTTTTTCTTTGCAATTTGCAGATAAATAATACAGGTATCAGACCCCTTATCCGGAAACCCGTTATCCAGAAAGCTCTGAATTACAGAAAGCCCATCTCCCATAGACTCAATTTTAATCAAATAATTCAGAATTTTAAAACTGATTTCCTTTTTTTATGTAGTAATAAAACAGTACCTTGTAATTGATCCCAACTAAGATATTAATAACCCTTATTGGATGCAAAACAATCCTACTGGGTTTAATTAATGTTTTATTGATTTTTTTTGTAGACTTAAGGTATTGAGATCCAAATTACGGAAAGACCCCTTATCCGAAAAACCCTTGGTCCCGAGCATTCTGGATAATGGGTCCTATACCTGTAGTAATCGCCCTTCCAGACTTCTAACTCGGGCTCTCAGCCAACCTTCACAGCTAGAAACTAACCCAAAAGAGAAAATGCTTTTGAGCTGTTTATCCTCTTTATACTCCCAGTCAAGTAAATCAGAACTTATAAAACCATTTTCTTACAATTCAAAGCCCTACCACACCTCACTTGTGTCTCATATGTTCCTAACTAAGTTCTCTATCCCTGAGTCGCACCACATTATCATAATACCCATATACACTGCCATTTTGGTGCTCCATACTAGAAAACTCTCCGTTGAACTTTTCATACATGAATTCCAGGCCTATCTGTTGGAGCATTGGCAGAGTATCTGATTCAGTCTCGGCACTTATGGGCCAGTGCATGATCACCAAGCATTACAAACCCCAAATAAAAAAAATACTGATTTTCGTGGGAAACAAAAACAATGTAAGCAGGTAGTACAGATGTTTTATATGTACAAATGACCCTTATTTTCCCCAAGTAATTCTACAGGTTTATCTGTAGTTTAAGTCAAATCAAATGAACTTGCTGTGTTTTTCTTAAAGACGTTTCACCAGTCATCCAACTGGCTCTCAATTCAGAAAGCCAGTTGGATGACTGGTGAAATGGCTTCACAGCACGTTTGACAAATTACTACAGATATACCATGGCCTGGATGAATGAGATTCTTCACAAACATATTGGACTGCTGTGTTTTGCAAATAAGGAAAGAGACATAGGTGGCCAAAAATACAAGAAAATTAATATTTTACACTCCTGCAGAAAAAAATGACATAAAAAAGAAATCACTGATACCTGTTACTCAACAATATACAGAGTTTCTAAGCACAAATAAAAACATTTATTATTGATGATAGTGCCCCTTTAACATTTTTATATAAATCACGAGCTGTAAACAAAAAAGTGTAAGTTCATTTGAAAAAAATATATATAATTTAGCAGAATACAAACATTTGAAACCAACACTGAACCTAGCAGAATTTTAGAATTGTCCCAAGCACTTTGCCATAGTAAAAGTATTTCCGTACTGGAGGAATGATCCAGTAACAGCATTTAAGACAATCTACTCACCCCATGTGATAATACGGACTGATTCATCACCTCTTAAGCTGGAATGTTCATAAAGGCCTGATGTCAGGAGTAATTTGCATACTAGAGTGGGGAACCATAAACTATCGGCATGCATACATACAACATACTAATCCTGGTGTAACCCTTTTGCTTATTGTTTATGGGGCAGATTTATCAAAATGTTTAGAGTTTAGAGCTTAAAACATAAAAACTCACCAATGTTCTATTCATAACTATGGGATTTTTAGAATGGTATTTATCAATGGGTGAAATATAGAACTCACAATTTGATAAATAAGCTTCTAAAAATCCCATAGGAATGAATAGAACATAGGTGAGTTTTTATGTATTAAGCTCCAAACTCACATTTTGATAAATCTGCCCCATAGTCGACATTGTTATACACATCCTTTCCTCTGGTCTCTTTAAACCTGCTTTTCCATTTTGCCTGGTGTCTCATTTTCCGTACCCTAATTGCTGTCTCTTTTAATTTCCTCAATCATGTCATTAACCTTTTATTTCAGTACTTACTACCTCGGTTCTTTCATTTTCAACCATATTTACTATGCCAGTTCATACACTGTTTTTCTCTTGACTCTTTTTGCTTTCACTAGTCTCACTTCTCTGAGTCAAGGACTCAAAGACAAGGAAATGATAATAATCATGTGAAAAGGGGAAGAAATTTACCCGACTAGTACTATTATCTTAATACTACCTAACACTACCTAAACAAACGTCTAAATTTAGATGACATTTTGCATTCCATAAAGCTCTCGCTGGTTGGTTGACATATGAAGGCTAAACGTATAATTTCTAATCTCTAATATTGTTCATGGGGGTTCTATACAATGAAAAACTTGATTTATGTTCTAAATGGCCCATTTAATAATTATTCTGACACTTTATGTGGTATCAGGGCAGCAAATTCTAGACCCAGTTTAATTGTTGGATCGTCTGCCCCCACAGAAATAGGGCTATAAAATGATTTGAAACTGACTGATATGGCATCCAAAACACATGGCTCACAATTATTTTAAACAGAAAACAGCAAGGATACTTTACTTTATCTGCTTCATTGGTATTGGCTCCTTTTTGTCTCTGATTTCTGTTCTCAACTATTTGCCCAACGCTGTAATTCACTTTTGAAACCTTTGAGACACCAGGCAATTTCTTTTGGAAACATTAGTATTACTTGATTATTTTATATCAAATAACAGAACTGCACTCACCTCTTCTGCCGGAATTGCCCTGACTTGAGGGCTTCTCAGTTACAGAACCTTTAAAGAGAAAGAAAAACAAGATGTAAAATGTTCCCAATGTTAGTTCTATTTTACACCACACTGGCCATTACAGTTGACCAACATAATTACATTACATTAACATTTATTTATAAAGCGCCAACATATTCCGCAGCGCTGTACAATAAGTGGGTTACATACATTGGACATACAGAGTAACATATAAAGCAATCAGTAACCGATACAAGAGGTGAAGAGGGCCCTGCCCAAAAGAGCTTACAATCAACATAATGCTGAATTACAGGTCTCCTTGGTAGTAAAAGAATGCATTACCAATAGTGATTAGGTACACTAAAAGGGGAAAAGTATATCTTGGTCCTGTAACCTTCAGCAACCAATCACAGTCTTGATTTTAGGCGGTAAATGCTAACTGCTGATTGGTTGCATTAGGTTAGTGACCCAATGCAAATATTTGCCCTTGTTACCACAAAACCACTAGTGTATTTTAAAGGAGTTCTTTGCAGTCATTAGACTTCAACTAGTGCTGTATTCCCTAACAAAATTCATTCACAATCCTTTACTAGGAGGCCAAATATACGTTCCATTAATTGCCTTGAAAATGGAAGGCAAAATTACACCAAGAGGAAGAGCTCGCAAATTTCAGTCCTACATGACTTGAGCTTCCAGGGTATCCTGCCATTAAATAGGTATAATAACCAGCTGATTAGTCATCCCAGCAGATATATTTACTTTGTAACATTGACACCATCTTGCTTTAAGATATTTGTTCATGACAGCATGCTGTTAGGCAAAGCATTATATCCACCTCCAGCTTGGCATACAAGATAAACATAAGCTAGTTCCAGAGCAGGAACTGTATGCTCATACCCTCTGGATCATTTTTTGAGAGAGAAAAAAACAAGAAAACACATGAATTCAGGAAATAACAGCCAACAGCAATGCAAGATAAAAAGAAAATATCAGAGCAAATATAACCTTTCTTTATTTCTTTCATTATCTGCTCTATAACATGGGTCCTTCAGCCCAACCAATCCCTGCATGACAGTCCTGAAAGGAGAAAGAGAAGGAAAAGTGGAATCACTGGGGGAGAGGGGGGGGGGGGGTTACAAAATGTTAGGCACCCCCAGTGATTGTATTCACTTACCTGATACCCCAGGCTTGTGCTCCTGTTAGCAAAAAAACACACAGGCCCGGGGTACATGCAGGCAAGTGATTCTCTTCTGTCTTCTTCCTTTGGGCTGGATGCACATGTGCAGCAGAGTAAAAAGCTGCACTTTAACAAAAAGTTAAAGTGATTGCAGCAAAAGCCAAAGGAAGGAAGAGGATCACTTGCCTGTACTACTATTACTAGCTAGTCTAGGTACCAACCTCCCCAACAGGTCTTGCTGCTGTGCTGCCTCTAATGTTTATAGCCAAAAAGAGAAAGTGCCCCCGCAAGACACTGTCTTACATAGGCTCACAGGTGGGCTTAGCGCCACCAGCTGCATAACCTGCATATTACTTTAACTATTTACATTAAAGGGGTGGTTCACCTTTAATATAACTTTTGTATGTTATAGAATGACTAATTCTAAGCAATTTCTCAATTGGTCTTTATTATTTATTTCTTATAGTTTCTGAATGATTTGTAGTTTGTAGTTTTTTTTAAAAGGGGCAGCTCTGTGAGGCTACTGTTTGATTGTTACTTTTTAGAACATGTTTTTCTATTCAGTCCCTCTCTTAGTGATATATCAGTATCTCATTCAAACCACTCCCTGGTTGCTAAGGTAATTTGGACCCTAGCAACCAGATAGCTGGTTATAGAATATAGATTCTAAACAATTATTGAAATAATTAAAAAAACCACAAAGTATAAAAATGAAGACCAAATACAAATTGTTTTAGAATATTACTCTCTACATCATACTAAAAGTTAACTCAAAGGTGAACAATCCCTTTAAGGAAATAATAAATATATAATATATAAATATTTATATCATCTCCTTACATGTATACAATATAAATACAAAATAATAGTAAATCTTGTTCTTTATTAATATTTACATGATAGTGGGTTAACTGAACTAGGGCTTCTTTATCAGGCCTGTAGAGGAAGAATTCCTAATCATCCTACATGGATCTATGCGCTAAATGCTTCAGAAGTTCTGGGTGGGTATGAGAATTCAACTTTTAATGACAATTTAATGCCAAGTTTTTTTGTGTTGTTAGTGACATTATGAATTGAGCTTCAAAATGGATTTTTCTGGTAACATCTTTAACTTTCTCCAGGACTTTTACAAATTTCAGGAATGTTACAGAAGTTGCGTACATCTCTGACTCAATGTAATTGTCTGGACACTTCGCTAAGGAAAAAAAAGAATGTCTAATGTGTACTGTATGTAGCCAAGATCCTGCTTGTCTTATTGTAAATGGAAGGAGATGCTTCTTCAAAGCTTGCCTTTTTGGGTAGTGATATTCCAGTGATTTACTGGCATAAGGATTGATGAGTTTAGGGAACTAATTCTTTACATTCTCTTATTCATGAACCAAGTGCAAAACAAACATTTATTTTATAAAGCGCACAGAACTATAGTGTAATTTCTCCAGCTAGCAGAGAGGTATATCAGTAACTGTGATACTAAACAGAGTAATGCAGGGCCAAGATCATAGTGTGCAGGGCTTACAGTAAGTTTTATACCAATGTAGTAGTGCCAGCAAGTATGAATCTTTGTTCACATTGAGCCCTTCAGTGCTCATAGCCAACTGTTTATGGTATCTCCATGCACCTGGATGTGCCCAGCAACCAAGCACTTTGGCAAGATAGCTGCTTCATGAAAACAATAAACTTGCTGAAAGCACCACACAGAGCTGTTTATACACAGCCAAAAGCTTTCCTGCCTGGGTGGCAGAGCAATTCTTCAAGTCCATTGCTTTTAGACTGAAGTGGCTCAGGCCTGTCAAAGTCCTTTTTATGCAGCTGGCAAAAGAGATATTGAATAAGGTTGTAGGTGATTATCAATGTGGTCAGATCAGTAGTTTATAAGAAAGAAAACCAACCGCCTTCATGCTTCACTCATTGTGGTCTCTGCCACCATATTGTCCCTTCTGCTGTCTCTATACTATCAGGCTGAGCCCTCTGCCCCCCATTTCACCTTCTGCTGCCCTTATAGACAACGACTGCCAGTCGCCACTTATTGAAAGGTTCAGCCCTAGGACCTTTATTCCATAAACAAACTATCCCATGTTCCCTAGACAGAACAATCACACAGAAGTATATATTATATTCTTGTAGTCAGAGTGCCAGTCCCAGTGTAAAATGCCTTGCAAAACTATTTAGAGCCTTGCCCAATTATTTCATTTCCCTGACTAACAAATCCTATTTACTGGGATATTTCTATTTTAGTGCAAGAACAGGCCAAAACAAAGAGCAGTTGCCTAGGGTGCCCGGCCACCCAGACCTGGTGCTGGTAGGGACTGAATACACATAGCAAACAGCATTCAATGTATTTTCCTTATTTTTATAACATAAAACAGTGTCACAGTAATTTTGAGTTTCAGCACTGAAATTAAAATTAAAATATCTCAGATTTTTATTTAGTAAAATAAGAGAACTGGTCAAGGCACTGTAGGGGATAGACTTCTAAGGTAAGGAAAGTGATGCTCAATATACAGTCATCTCAAAATCACCCCTATGTGTACCCTCAACCTAACAGCTCTTCTAATACAGGTATGTGACCCCTTATCCGGACACCCGTTACCCAGAAAGCTCCGAATTACGGAATGCCCGTCTCCCATAGACTCCATTTTAATAAAATAATTCAGAAATTTAAAATTGATTTCTTTTTTCTCTGTAGTAATAAAACAGTACTATGTAATTGATCCCAACTAAGATATAAATAATCCTTATTGGATGCAAAACAATCCTTGATGACTTTTGTGAGCTGGAAGCATTTTGAAATCTTTTTTTAGCCTTCCCCTGCTTTGTAGGCACCAGTTAACTTCATTTTCTTATTCCCACTCAGGTGCTTGGAGTCCATGGTTGAGTGACAGGCTAAACAGTGATTATCTCTGGACAAATGGATGGGTGTCCAAATTTTTTCACATGCCACAATTACTATTTCCTGTGTTCCTAAGTTTTAGTTATAAAATATATAAAATGTATCTGTGCATTAATTTTTACCCACTGATTACCCACAGTAAATATTTATTTCTTTTCACTTACAAAATTAACCAAATATGTAATTTGGCAAGGGGTTCTACAACCTGCTGCACATAGGCTACATTTGTTACATTGGTTTGCATCCTTGATCCTTGATATGCTCTGTAAGTACAGTTTGTAGCAATTGCTTTTGGAAGAGATAGTGAAGGGTTGGTTGTTTTTTCAGAGCCTTTGCTATTCACATTGTTGATTCAGTAAGGGTGTGATGGTTTAGCTGGACCTTTATCTGTCAGTGATTGTGCTTATGTTGGCTAGAGGCACATGAATACAGGGGAACATCAACTCAGTTCAGATTTATTTAGAGTTTAGAGAGACAAACATACATGCATAACTCTATAGCAGCTCAAAGGATCAGAAAGAAATACCAGAGCATATGTGACAGGAAAAAAAGCAGATATAGGGCCCTAATTCTATATGATCTTCAGGAAGCTTATGTCCCCCCTTAATGCTTCCTTAATGTATAATATACATTTTATAATTATGGCTTATCTGCTCCCGTGCTTGTTAGTTCAGGAAGGTGCACCTGAACCTCAATTTTGCTTTGGTAAACACAGACCATCTCTTTACTGCCTGCCTTACATATCCTAGTTCATCTGCTTGAGGGTTACACTATCACAAATTTATTGGCATGGCTGTAGGGGGCTACTACTGAGAACTTTGGCCTGGGCCCACTGGCCCTTAAATTGCCCCTGACTGGGGCCTGCCAAATCACTTTCCTTATTAGAAGCATTCTTATAAGACTGTAATAATAAAATATCCATATTAGTTATAAAATGTGTTTAGCATTGTATATATTGTTTTAGAAGAGGCAACTTACTATCTCTCTTGCTCATGCGCCGGAAATGTGCCATGTTTATTACTCCTAACTGCACTGCACTGTGATGACCAGTAGGTGGAACTCCTGCTGCACTACAATGTTCCTACTAACTAGGAGAAATTATCAGCTGGTCAGTTAAATACCTTGCAGCGGCCCAGCACAACTCTGGATCAAGATGCAGAACATACAGACAATGAAATAAAACAATTAATGAAAAAAAACTTCACTCAGGAGTTCTAGAGATTAATGCATGGTTTCTGCAGACTAATGTCTATACTTTCTGCAACCATAATAGCACTGTAGGAGCTTATGCTCTTCATTCTACCTTCCCAATTAATATTAATACCAACCATTCTAATTTAGCCTGATACCAAGTCCACCACAAAAGTTTTGGAAGAAAGCTGAACTGAATCCCAACTTGAAACTATATATTTAAATCTGAGCTAAATTTGAATTAAAATTTCAATTTAACACTAAATTTTCTTCTAAGGGTAAGAGAGTTTATAAAATGTCTCTTTAGTAATCGAATAACTTGATGAACTTTTGTGAACCTCACTGACCAAAGAGCTATGAAATCCATAATTCTAAGCAATTTTTCAGTATACATTATTGTACACATATATTAATGGTTTTAAACTTATATAGTATTTGTATTTGCAACTGAAAGCAGAATATTCCAAGGTTAATTTAACAGTGTTATTTCTAGACTTTTCCATAGTAATATATCTGATTTCTCTGAACTTGGGTGCTTAAACTCTTCATACTTCTCCAAAGCTAACAAAGGGGCTGTTTAAAATAAATTTATATGGACACAAACTATATTTCTTCATGTGCTGGAAAACCTTTTGTTAATAACTAGAGTCTCTGGTCCCTTTTATTGACTGTTTAATCTATACAACTTCTATGTCATTCACCATAAGGTGGAGTTGGAATTGACAATTTATAAAGCTGCAAATGGTTTTGCCAAAGTTGGAGAGAAGTCAGTATAATACAATGATGTTCCAGTCAAGCAGTAGGGATAATGATCTACCTAAACACTGGGAGTAGTAATTGACAAATATGGTTTTCTGGCTTTCCAACTGATTCGACTTCTCATTCTGTAGTGTGACACATACTAGTACAGTATTATAAAGCTATAATTTAAATTTAAATAGGTAAGACTGGATAAGAGACTTCAATGTCTGGAAGTATCTTCTTCTAGTCTGGGGGTACCATTTAGAACTGTTGTTAGGATCTCTGCGAGAAAGAGGATGGTTAGACTAAAGTACTGTATATTTCTCTTTGTTCTAGTGTTTACCAGTGTTTATTTTTCTTTAAACTTTTGTGACTGTCCATAAAAAAGTGTGTAATCCTGGCACCAAAAAGAGATGTAATGTGCAAAATGGTGTAACCTTACATGTCATGTTCATGCAGGTTGACCTTGGAGGCCAGAACAGAGAGAAACATTTCCAGAACTGAACACTTTCTAAGAGTAAGAGAGTTTATGAAATGTCCACTCCAGTAATCGAATAACTCTGGTTGTAGGGAAGAAAAGAGAAAACAGCTGCCCATCTTTCCTGTTGTGACATTTCCTTGTATAAGCAGAGGGCTCCAGATGCTTTATGTATGGCTGGCTGGTTTCCCAAAGCTCCTAAAAGAGTGACAGTTTGGACAGGCGGTAGGGTCTTTTTTACATATAAAGTAAGTCAAATGGAAAAGTATTGGGTGAGGTTTTTTTTTTTAACATTTTTGAGTCCGTTTTCAATTTGACTTTGACTGGCAAGTGAAATTATTCAGAACGGAATAAGAAAACATGGAATAAGAAAACCCCTTATTGGGTGATGTTAAGATCAAAGCTTCCCTTCTGCTATACACACGTCATTGCCTTAAACTGACTGTTTGAGAGTCATCTGCATTCAAAGTGCTTCTTTAGGTACCTTTGGATAACCATAGTTTTATTATGGAAGTAACAAAAGAAACGAGTAAAACTATGGTCAAGTGGGCTAAAATGAGCCAAAGAACCCTCCACAGCTAATTAAAGGACAATGAAGGTTAATATAAATTAATAGTAAGTCTAAAGGCATTCTTTTTAAGTACTTACTGCATATCTAAATTCCCAGATCCCTGCTTGCTTCTCTGAGATATGGTGCTGGCAGCCTAAAGCAGTGTGAAGGCTACAGTGACATCACTGAAATCTCTCTCCCCTTCCTGTAGGTGCCAGCGGCAGCCTTCCTATTCTCTGAGCATGTGTGTAACTTGATCCTGTCTCCTGTTCTGAGCTACACATGCCCACCAGCCAATCAGAAGCGGATCTGGCAGGGGGGAGGGGGGGGAGGGAATGAAACACATGTGCAGTATGAAGCAAGGAGGGAAAGGAAGGGAGAAAACCTTTTTAGAGATGGCTGCCTGTTCTAGAAAATGTGAAGTAAGTGTGACTGAGTAAATATTTGATTAGGTGAGCCAAAAGTGTGGCGTTTTTACTAAACAATAGGGGGACTATTGGGCAGTATGCTTTTTACATTTTGACTTGCATTCTCCTTTAAATGTCAAGGAGCTTTGGTACCTAACCCCAGGGTAGCAATCAGTTAGCCCCATGATACTACCACATCATTAATCATGTTCTGCAGAGTTAGTGGCACACACAGGTCAGCTTACACTGGAAGGAAGAGGAGGGACTAAGATCTGTTATTGATAGTTTATTGGATTATGGAGAATAAAACTGCAATAAATGTAATATTTTCTTGCAGTTGGACCCCTGCCTTTCTATACTGAGATCTGGTCATGAGCATGCAGCATGTGAATAAGTCCTTAAAACATAGGCATCAAATGTTTTAGAAGAGGCACCTGCATGTAGCTCACCCACCATTGCGCCCTAGGCACGTGCCTTATCTGCCTACCCCTAGTTTCAGCATTGACAGCAGGGCTTGTTTAATAAATTCACACCAGTGCAGAAACCCATAGCAACCAATCAACAAATACCTTTGATCAATTACTGGAACTTAAGAGTGAAACCAAATTTCAGATTGGTTGCCTTGGGTTACCAGACTGGTGCTAGTTTGCCCAGTGTAAGTAGCTGAACTTCATTGAACTCTAAACCCTGAAACTAATGCTGCTATCACTCTACAGGACTGGTCTGCAAGAAGAGGGCAAGATGCCCCCATTACAAAGGTAACATTCAAACACTCCCATTTATCCATTGTCCTGTAATGTAGACTGCCAGCCTTCTTCTCATGTGCAGTACATATTATCTTTAACACAGACGAGTGAGAAAGGTGAAGAATCATTTACTATTTCTGCCAGCCCATGGAATTAAATATATTAAGTTTCTATATTACCTGAACATACAGGTGTTTTGTTCTGCACAGAGGAGCCGCTTACAGGTTTGCCATCAGGGGTGACGCACCAGCAGTATCCTGTGAACGTATGACATTGCACCTGTTGAATGAGAACAAAGCCTTTATTTTATTTTCTCTAGACTTAGGGAAGTTTTGAAATCAAACTGACTAAGTTTGTAAACAGTGACCATCATTCCTCTCTGCCCTAGGACCTCTCACTTACAATGTACACATCCGTACATGTAACCAGTTTAACAAAAATACTTCATATAGGAGCAACTTTACAGATGTTGTGTATTATAACAAATCTCTGGTCTTTTCATTAAATGGGTAACAATATAAAAAGGCTCTATCTGATTGTTGCCCATTTATTGTTTAAAAAACTACTGGAAAGAACTGATTCACATTCATTTTCAATTTATAGTTTGCCGTGCTTGCATAGCAAAAGAATTCCTTGGCGCTTACTTTGCTGTGCCTTCCTTCTTTCATCAAACAACAGCCGAATAACGGGCCAAGGTTAACTGATGGTTTGGCAGAATGATAGCTGTCGATGCCGTCTTCTAATGATTCTGTATAAGCCCATGTTATGACTTGATCACTATTCCCAGGGACTAACTACATTTGGCCCACCAGCTGGGTGGCCAAATGAAGAACTTTGTAAATAAAATGGATAGGGTTTGACATAAAAAATCAGAGAATGATGCAATAAGGTAAAAGATGATTGGCAATAAGATACCATGGGGCAGTCGGGCAATAAAACTTTGAAGGGCTCGGATTATCCCAGCAGATGACAACAGAAAGCAGAAGAAATCTGTCTGGAACTCATTTACACTGCAGGTTGGAAAGCACTAATACTATTACTTAGCAGAGTGGTTTAGTATCATAAACCTGTAAAATAACATTTCAGAAAACAGGGAATATAATTTTCTCTCATTAATTCCTTGCTGGCTGTAAAGGATAGATTCATTTTCACAAGCAGGATCATGTGTTGTCTGGCAAAGCAGAGCCCCATAGAACAGAATGGAACTTGGAGATGTGCAAGACTTGCAGTTAGGTACTTAAGTGTCCATACGGTACATTCTACAACCTACAGTAGGTATGCAGTTAATAAACTACTGTATATTTGGAGTAATCTGAAGCTGACATAAATCTATTCACCATCCTGGAATTATTATTTTTCAGTAAGATGACCTTTGATTTGCATCAAGAGTAGAGAGGGAATAAAGCAGACCATAGGTACTAGAAGTTCACAACATCTAGAGCGTGGCCTGTTTTACAAATGAAAATGAAATGCCTGTAGAATTCAGATACCCTGTGCAATTTGATATATATATATCTCTTGGAGAGCTAACTGTGTGGTAACAATGCCCTCATTACCGTGTTGAAGTTTTAAAGGACTGCTGTACCCAGTGTTGGACTGGGGTGCCAGGGGCCCATCAGAAAACCTTAGAGTGTGGGCCCAATCTTCAAAGACTTCTTCCTTCTCTCGTATTATTAATTATTCTTTTAATCACTTCCCCATACATATTACTATTTATTCTTCCTTCAATTTTTTTCTTTGTTCTCATACAGAAATGAGGAATGACCATAGTAAAGGCATACAAGGAAAATAGCTGGGTAAAAAGGAGGGCCCACTGACACCTGGGCACACCGGGAGTTCTCCTGGTGGGCCAGCCGGACACTGACTTTACCTTTAGTATTTGTCTGTGGAAATATTAAGTAGACAACACATCATTTTTTTCTTTTTTTGTTCTCTGAGCTTATAGTTGTGTTTTGAGCTTCTATAAATGTGTTACTACACCTAGCAGTCTTGTGTAAGCCTCCATTCTTTGCTGTGTATTTTATATGATGATTAACCATAAAATTATGTAGGCATAAAACTATGTAGGCATAAGTCTTCTCCTGCACAATTCTGCTGACAACAATGCACTGATAATTTAATATTATTTTGCATTCAAAGCCTTTCTTGGGTCATCAACTTTACTAATCCTACAGTTCTTGTCTGAATTTTTTATTGTCCTTACTTATACTTCTTGAGCAAAAGCAAAACATTTATAAAATATAACACCGTCCAATAAACATTTATCTATATGAAGGTAGTGTAGAATTATATAATCTTTATTTAACGTTCTTCTTTCAATACTAGACCTGCATTCCACTGGTTTGACAGCTAGGCCTAAGATCTCCCAAAGGTGGCGAAGAATTTCCGAGCACTTTTAGACTGTTTTCGGGGGTTCTGATTCTTTTACATTAGAGATGTGATCTCCGAGCAATTACAGTCTCAGCAGTAAATGTTTTTCTTGGGTCTGGACCATTTGCTAAGCAATCACTTTCCCCCTATGAAAAATCGAGAGGAGAAGAAGCCAAAACTAACAAATTCTTGAATGTCTATTCTTCATTTTGTCTATCACATCAAAATAAATACATCTGGCTTTTTGTTGTTTTCTGCAATATATACAGAATATGTTCCTATCGACTGATACTCTATGGAATTATTATCTTTAAGTATCCATTCAGTAGGAACGAACAAGGTTTACTGTTATTACAACAACAAAAAATATATGGAAGTATATTTATTTTTCATTCCTATTAGATTTATACACTGATTTTGAAGTAGATTTATGCTCTGATTTTGCAGTCTCTGTGTAGGCTTACTATCACCTGCGGCTGTATGGCCTTTAGCTTCAAGCATACTGGTTCTTCTCCACTGCCCCATTCTACCCCAGGCCCACACAAACACAAACAGCCATGTTGTTCTCTAGGGACTATGTACATATTACAGTGTCAAAGGTAATTGGCTTGTGGGTTAAACTGTCCAAATACCAAAGCACAGCCCACTCTGAGTGGTTCAGTGGGCTGTCAGTCATCCCCGGGGGTGTTCCTCTGCTTGGGGGAAAGGCCTAGAGCAGCCTCTCACAAGTTCGTTTTTGCAAAGGAATGCAAGGAAGTTTTGCACAGGCTCGCTGGTTTTCTTTTCTCCCATACAGTTTATCCAGTTTGGGGGTTCTCTGATAACTTTGCTTACACAGTAAATTTATATTGCTGCCCTAGTACTAGGCTAGTACTTCTGAAACCTACAGGTTCATAGAAGCTCAGTGGGGCCAGGCACCTGGTGGATGGATCCACCCCTCCACTTTAATCACAGGGAATTTTTTTATTCTATGTGATTTCGGAAATAATATACTTCTTTCTACAGCCATTCAGTTTATAGGGAAAAACATAATAAAAGCTTCTTCTCATGGAAGAATAATACATTTTCTAAATATAATCTGCTAAAAATACCGTATTGTTTCTGAAATAATCAAGTAAATGTTCACCCATCCCTTATCAGCAATCCACCCCTCTACATGCTGGCTTTGTGTCAGGCTTGTTGTTTTGATGGACAGTTAACTGTAATATATCACTGATTTGTGCTCCCTTTGCCTAGAATGGATTTGAGTTAAGTGTCTTATAAAAAAATGACTCTAACACAAAGCCTCTATACAAACAAGCAGTGATTTGAATGTAAAAAAGAATTGCCTGAATGAAAAATAGGCTACAATATATTAAAAGTAAAAATCTAGACTAATGATGACATTGTAAACCTCATGCTAAAGACAGTGCAGACTAGAAAGGCAAACAGTTGAAGAATAAAAAAAAAATAAGATCAACTTCCTCAATTGCCTCAGAATATTATTGTCTATATCATAGTATAGGGTGAACTGCCCCTTAAACAAAATCTGTAAATTGTTAGTAGATATTTAACGCTATCAGAATACACTGAATGGTTTTATGAGTCTTTTCTCCTTTTTCTACATTCAGATAAACAACTAATACCGTAAATGGAACTTTTAGTCTACACAGCCTTTTCCAAAATGTTTGTGTTGGTTCCACTGTGGTACCTACAAACAACCTTTTATCTCCAGATTACTACTTTCAGGGAAAAATAAAGGCATAGAACACAAAACCACAATAGGCCACCAGAAGAGGCACCATCCTACAAACTATGAGATGCTCCTGCACTATAAGTCAATAATGCCTTCCCAGACTAGCAACACTACCATACCTGATAAATGGAACCTAAAGTGATTTTATAAACACTGCCGTGGTTTCTATTGCTACTTCGATCACCAGATCTAAACACTATTAAATCTTACTGAGATGTTTTGGAGCTTAATATTTGTAGGCTACATTTTCCGCTCCTTCGTTCCTCAAACTGAAAGAGGTTTTGCAATTTGACTAATGATCCAACATGCCATTAAGAACAGATTTCAGCTTATAACACAGAACTGCATAAACGACTAAAGGTGATCAAAAGGCCATTGGTTGTTCTGGTTGGTTGGTAAATATTCATGTATCATTAGGTGTTTTTGTGATATCTGTGTATATGATTACATTTCTTGGCATGTATAGTGAGTCAGCATTGTGGAACAAGCAAAGAAGGGAAATAGCTGATACCGGTGTATGTGGTCTTGTTCTGCTTCATTTGACTGTATGTGAGACAAATTATTTATATGATGTGTAAATGGGTTCTAGCTGTTGAAGTGCTTAGAAAAAAACTCCATTGTAAGACCTGAAAAAAATATGTCTAACAATTCATTGTTTTCCTTATGAACCTTATTGCTGGCCCAGAAATTCTACTGGCCAAAGATCAAATACTGTATAGCACATACGAGGAGCAGTTTAAGCTGGTCATTGGTTACACTGCAAAGCTGTAATTGGTGCAGTTAGTAAACAAAAAAACCATTTCACCACTGATGCTCTTTCAGTAAAGGGGCATATTTATTATAGTGTGATGATGCCCATCAGCAAATAGATTTACATTTTAAACCTACAAGTTAGAAAACAAAAGCAAAGATCACAGGTAATTTTAGCTTACACACTATACTAAATATGCCCCTAAATGTGCTAAAATTGTTAAACAACATGGCTAGGTGTACAGTATGAAGTGCATGCTTGTAATGGTAGCACATATGACAAATTTATTTAAAAAAAAGTGCCAATCTGTTTATCTGTTTAAATGTGTTGAAAAGTTGGTTACATTCAATCATCTTTCATTTTCATCTTACAGTTAAGTGGGACTTGTGAGGTTTTTCGTTTCTGTATCTTACAAGGTAGCATTTGGTTTTGGGCATGATAAGAATGTCACATTCCCTCTTTTATGCCTATAGCTGATGTAAGATACTGCAGATCTACATAATCTCCATGTTGATTCCTCTGGACTCAATCACCACCCCTTCTCTTCTCAACCCAGCCTATCCTTACATATTTAACACTCTAACAGGACTAAAAGCCCACAAGCAGTAGCCACTTACAAGATGGAGCTACACAGAAACAGCAGTTTGCTTATATATCCCACAGCAATATTCTCACTAGAATGGCTGCTAATGAAAATAATTCATAGATGATATAGTATATCAGGGATCCCCAACCTTTTTACTCATGAGCCACAGTCAAATATAAAAAGACTTGGAGAGCAATACAAGCACCATAAAAGTTCATGGAGGTGCCAAATAAGGGCTGTGATTGGCTATTAGGCAGCCTCTATGCACACTATCAGCTTACAGGAAATCTTGTTTTTATTCAACCAAAACTTGCCACCAAGTCAAGAATTCAAAAATAACTACCTGGTTTGGGGGCACTGAGAGCAACATCCAAGGGATTGGGGAGCAACACTGGTTGGGGATCACTGTAGTATATGCATAAAGACCAGCACAATCTCACACAGCAACTTTGCTTTTTATCAGCTTTTTAGATACCTTTCCAGATCATAAGGATTTCCTCACCCTATCTATTGTCATACGGGTGACTTGTGACACAAAATGCTACTATTTGTTCAGGTGCAAGAGATTTTTTTAGATTTAGGCAAAGGTGGGTAAGAGCCATGTTAGCGGACAAGTCATCAAGACTTCTTTCCTATTGGTAGAAACACAATTACAAGCAACCAATCCTTAGTCTGACTGCATTATTGTGGAATCACTACTGTACACAAATAATGCCACTTTGTACTTTGAAGACCATTCACTTTTCTCTGCTTCTCGCTGGTTCCTCCTTAAATTCCAAAATCTTATCTTTTTACAATGTCCATGTCCTCTGCCCTTTTTCCCTTTTTAACATTTTACTTTACCATGATTTGCTCATGTATCAATCTTTCATCTCCTCCCAAATGCTACTTGACATTTTATCACCTAGAAAAATACCCAAGCATATCATCCCTTAGCCATAATGCCTCTTAAATACCAGCATGTTCCAAACTGCTTTACTCAGCTCTTGCAATGGTTGTCTGTAAGTTATCTGTATCTAACTTTGACTGGACACTTTATTAGGGAGGATTCTCTTTTCTTGTGCCTGTTTCTAATTGTGCTTGTCTTGTGCATGGCTTTCATTTGGAGCACTTACTGTAAACCCCCTTGTTCTTGCATTCTTATATCATGTGTTTTGGGCAGAGTGCAGCAGAAAATAAATAAATAAATAGACACATGCATCTATGCATGCTTAAATGTTGTGTAATCAATGAGATAATTGATGCTTTCACTTTGATGTACCATTTCCCCGATGATAGCAGTTCAGTTAATTGGAGAAAGAGTAGAGTGATTAATGAATGCTAGTCAGGGGAAATGGCTGCCTTCTTTTCAACTCCATCTTATGGGCATATTTGGCATTTTTATTAACCTCTTAAACTAGGTATAAAAATCAGAACATTGCATCTGTGAACAGAAGAAAGAATAAAGTAAAAACTTACACATGTTAAAAGGTTAATAAAGCCAGACATACTTTTTTACTCTACCTAGAAATAATTCGCTATCTGCAGTGTCATTACCAAGGGGTCAGCTGTATTTAAGATATATTATGCTGATGTAAAATGTATATTTCTTTTCTACTCTAAGTTCTAATTTTGCCTAACAAATGACAGGCATTGCTGAAGTAACAACATGACAAAATACAGAGGAACTCAAACAGCTTGGAATCCAGAGCTAGATAATGCACATCCAGGCGAACATTCCTCAGGCTGCTTAAGGGCTGGATGATGAACACCTCTTTGCCAGAAAATGCTGCATTAGAAGCACAACTCATCTTCTGGTTTCTGGCATTTACAAAATCAAATGTGACTCATATCACTAGTTACCGCAATAAGAAAGGCGGAAATCATTTATAATAGAGCTGTCCTTATGGGATTACAGTTTTACAAACCTGCGCTATTCAGTAATTTATCAGTAAAACAGAAAATGTTCAGTTGGTTAAGTCATTTTATTAGCTCAACAAACATCTGGAAGTGGCTATATAGTTCACTAAAATGCTGTTTGGTATTTTAAATATCTAAAGTCTACAGGATATGTGATTTTAGGGAGGTAAAAAAAAAACCTCACATGTGTAAGAATCCCACAGTCTGGATGAGACTGTAACTTTCCCGAAGATGCTATGAATATAGTTGGCTTAGCCATCCTGTGACCATGTCTCATCATCCTCGAGGAATGAAGTGTTGAAGATCAAAGTCCACTGGACAGCAACACTTTGACATCCTTTACAATAAATCTTATTCTCTCGGCTCTTAATAAAACAATAACAAACTGCTTCTATTCAATTCCAAGACATGTTCCAATGTAAACTTGTGTTGCTGAACAAAACAATACTGCACTAATTTGACACATAGCTATCTTGAAGAAGAGTTTTCCATCATACTCATATTTTAATAATCACCCAAAGCCATGTGGAATGAATTAAAATGTAACATGATATCTACAAACATTCCCATATAATCTGGAGCAAACACAGAGTAATGTGTCCAGTAGGACAAGACAATCTAAGGGACAACCAAGAAAACAAAGTCTAAACTGTCAACTATCCGCCATGTTTAGGGATTAAGGGCCACCTCCTGGGATCATAGGATTCACAGTGCACACAAACAAGCCAAGGCACACATACATGCTAGGCCACATCATCCAATGAATGGACAGTTCTGTCTTTTGTTTCCACACTTCTTCCTGTTACAGTTAGAGCTGCATCATTTCCTGTCAGGTGATCTCTGAGACAGCACACACCCCGTCACAAAATGGCAACTCAAGGAAAAAGGGCAATATTTACTTTAATAGGCTGCTTAATATGATATTAACTACATGTTGGTTAAGTCTTCTTTCTGGGGATAGAGTGTTTCTTTAAATTTGTAGTCCTGCAGACTTAAAAGTTAAAGCAACATTTTTTTCATTTAGGTCTAATTGCATTTCTTGTCACGACCAATGTTAAATCGGCCCTTAAGAATTTAAATGTTCTGACCTAGTATATCTTCAGACTTCTTGCTGTACTCTCTATACATAGAAGGTAATTGTGTAAAAGCTAATAGGAAAATACTCTAGCTACCATAAATGTCTAAAGAGGAGGATTTCAAAGAGCTGAAATAGACCGCTCATCATCCTCCAGGCAAATGCTACCCAATATCTGGCTTACTACCATTTCTTAATCTTTGCTCATTAATCTTAGCAAGAAAGAATCACATTGTAGGCTCCCCTTCTACATTGGGCTCTTGCAGGCAATACCTTTTCTTACGAGCAATGCAATCTCCATCACTGCTATATTAAAACCCCTAGCAAAGGATGCAACAGCTAGAAGCCCAAGGGTTGACTGAAAGGAACACGACCAGCTTTTGTAGCCAATTTTTTTTTCATGTATTATGCTTAGATATATACTTTTAAAGTTACATTTAGCAAATGAAATGTTATGTATCCAACCCATAATTCTGGCAGAAATCAGAATAATTACTAAAAGAAGTATAAAATCCTTTGCTGTTGTGGGGTAGGGTTTTACAATAACAAACCTCTGAACTGGATACATTTCACAGGCTAGGCAAAAAAAATCCAATAATAATATTCACTTTTTTCTATTCAAACAGTTCTGAGTGTCTACATTTATATATTCAGCACTCACCCATCTGCCTAGCAACAAGAGTCTGACAAATTCTCCGTCTGTGGTTTTAATCCTCTGGTGTTGAATGGAACATGATAGGTTCCACACGAGGAACCAGTCCAAGAAATATCCTAGCTTTGCATATGAAATGAACCTAGAGGAACAGATTTTCAATACAGATCTTTCCAGAATCAACATGTTGGACTTATCTAGGCACAAGACCTTACTAATTGATTTGAGATTTCTAATGGTTCGTTCAGTCCTTATGTTTATTCTTGTTAAGGGAAAAGTATTCAAAATGTTGTATGACCTGTTATTTTAGTGTTTGCTCTTGCTACTGTTATTTATGAAGACTGCTTTGGCAGAGGCAAGAAACATGGCAGCTCCTAACTTTATGTATGAATACAAATATGCAGATAATGTTTTATGTACATGCAGGCATGGGATCCCTTATCCAAAAACCCGCCATCCAGAAAGCTCCAAATTACAGGAAGGTCCTCACCTATAGAGTCCATTTTAAGCAAATAATTCTAATTTTTAAAAAGTGATTTTCTTTTTTTCTGTAATAATAAAACAGTAGTTTGTTATTGATCCCCCAACTAAGCTGCATGGATACATATTGGTGGCAAAACCATCCTAATGGGTTTATTAAAAGCTGATTTTAAGCAGACTTTTTCGCAGACTTAAGGTATGGTGAAAGATTGCAGAAAGATCCCATAGACAACCGCAGGTCTAAAGGATCCTAGATAATACATCCTATACCTATAACAGCTCATTAGAGAATGGAGTATAAGCCATACTAATGAACAGGCTATTTTTTTATTTATTGTTATGTATTAATTATTAGACAAAATATTAATATTTCCATTATTATTATTCTATTTTTGGCTTTTAATACCAAACTTTTGCAAAAAAAAACCCCAACTTTCAATAACAATATTTTTTTCCTGAATGTAGTAGGAATGTTATTTTGAATGCCTTCATAAAATATTGATGCAAACCAGCCAGTCTTTTTTGGACCTATTCTCTTTTCTGGTTCCTAAATATTTAGTATTTTGTTTTAATAAAGAGCCAACATAATACTGAAAGCTGCAAAGGGCAATGAAAATAAGCAGGCAATGATAACAGGATAAAGTGAAACAGGAGAGAAGCCAGGATTGAAAGAATGCGATCAGAGGGGAAGTAAGCATGACAGAGAAGGGGGAATACACAGCGACTATTGCACTGGGAACTAAATGTTGAGAGACGGCTTGAGAGAAAGAGAAGAAGGATAATCAAGAATGAAAAGATGTCTGGGATGATTAAATGCCAAAACACAGGGACAAAACTAAACAGAACATGGCTAAGCTATGAGGGAGATTTAAGAGGATGTTCCTTATTCTACAAAATTTTGTAGAATGGAAAAAAAAAATTAAGTAGCAAAGTGAGAAATATTTATGATCATTTTTGATTTACTTTCTCCCACCCACTCCTAATCGTCTACTACTGTTGGCCATCTATCTCACCTACTACTCTATGTAATTCCCAAGTTGCCTCTTTTGGGGCAACTGTGAAGGTGCATACAAACCCCTGTATTTAATGCCTGGATAATCTGAGGCTTTTGAATGCTGAAAAACTTGATGACAAGTGCAACCCTTATTTTCCAGCCCAGCTTCCACTTAACTTGTGTAGAGCACCGGTTACATTAGATCCTCTGTCTCAGCTGGGCCCTTGCATTAACATGTGGAGGAAAGGAGAGGTGTAGCAGAACTATACTTCTCAGTTGAACAAACAGAACTTCTGGACGCCAGAAGTTCTTGAATCAATAACAGATGTCTATTTAGCACACAAAATAAAGTACTCACATAGCACTTCTGATGGAGTAGAGTATATCACACACTGACTCTCCCCTGAGGACAGACTTGGAAGGATCCCACTTCACCTCTGTTACACCATGGCCCCTTCAGGGATGTCTTCTTCCTGTTCCACTATTATCGCTACACTAACAGGCAGTATCACCTGGGAGAGATACCTCCTGACTACCACTACTATGTTGTAGCTCACAATTGCGCTCTAGATCAACCTGTCTGTCTCTTCTCTTATAGTACACTCCTAGGGGCACATTTACTAATCCACAAATCCGTTTCCCGAATGGGAAAAAATCGGATTGGAAACGAAAATTTTGCGACTTTTTCGTCGCCATCGCGGTTTTTTCGAATTTTCAATTCGCGGAAAAGTCGTGACGGCGACGAAACTGTCGCAAAAAAGTTGTGACGGCGACGAAAAAGTCGCAACAATTCGCGAAAAACTAGCGACGGCACGAAAAAAAATCACAAAAATACCAATCATTACGGAAAAAACGCATTCTGACGCTTTTCGGATATTCGTGGATTAGTAAATGTGCCCCCTAGAGTATACTATGAAAGGAGGTTCACCTACCGCTACAGCTACATACCTCATTCACGGGGTCCCTGTTCCCCAACTTCACAAAGGGCTCCCTTAGAAGTTCAAAAAGGGGAGCAGCCTGCTCCCACTAACCGTATCAAACTCCACAGGAAGTGGTCACCACCCAGGTTATTAGGGAACACATCCTGCCCAGATATCAAGGAAACAGGTACCAGGACTTCCTAACCAAAATAAAGGGAAAAACTAATAAAGGATCTCCCAGACCAGTAGGGGCAGTAACACTTATGGGTCACTATACAACCTTTATGATGGTTTTCTAGTTGCTTTAATTTTAGAGTTAAATGGCTCTAAGGAAAAATCTCTTTTTTGAAACATACTTTTGGAAAGTATTGTACATATGGAATGAGTAATAATATATTTAGAATTAAAGAATGAAAATGTAATATACAAATCTAAATCAAGTCTTTGAGCCCCACTTATGTCTCAGAATTGACTGATTAGTCTATAATTTCTTTCATACATTTTGGCACGGTGGAAATAAACAATTGTTTCATAATAGAATTTAGTATAAAAATGTGCAGCTTTGGAACCATTTTTCAGCTTCAGTTGCCGTTTATATACGTTGTGTATGGAAGTCATTATTGTCCCTGTTTAAATTTAATGTACAGCCAAGTGGCTTAAGTCAGCAGCACCAGGCTTTCTATTTATTGTATTGTCATAAAGTAAAAACTTTTATTTAAACTTGCAGGTAAAAAACATTTTTTAGCCTCTGCAAACAGAGCAGCTTTACTTGTATTCAGGAGGCTAATTCAAACTGTGTATGCCTTTAGTACTGACTTAATATTATTGTCTATTTATATGTATCTCTTTTAGTAGGATATTTAAAACTATACAACAAAGCATACTACAAAGCGAGTACATAACTCCTAGCATTCTGGACTTGAAAATCTGAACTTTGTGGCTTGCCTTGATCCTCCCAGCCATGCTTCAACAGCCTCTGATATGCCCCACACCCCCACCCAATATCTTGTAATCCCCAACAATTTTAAGGTCAGGGAACTGTGAGTGTTCTACCTAAAAAGGGCAATTTGGAGATAGGCAAATGCAGATGTTTGAAAACATAGATCAAGCAGAACTAAAGGCTTATGAATAATGGCAGGACATCAGGTTAACTATAAAAATGTAGAAAATACTCTAAAGAGATTGTCCAAGATGCCTTTAAATACATGTCACATGAAGGACAATAACTCCCCTCCTTAATTATCATCTGAAAACTTAGGGCAATGTACATTTTAGACTCAAAGTAATTAAAATAGTGCTTTATAGTTTGGAATTAGCCTCCTATTATACTAATATATTATTTAGCTACAGATGATAATTAACCAAATCATGCAAAAATTAAACTCTTATTGGGTTATGTAATAAAAGATGTAAAGTCTGCTGCATGTTTAATCACCTATTTAATGGTTACCTTTTAAAAAGCAAGTTTCTATGCACTTGGCAAGCTCTGTGAATTTTGTATGCCCCCAACAGTATGTTTTTGGATTGCCAGTGAGGGCAAAAATGCCACCCCAAAATAACGACAAGTCTCAAACTTAAGTCACTCAGTTGGGCTCATTTATGACCACAAGTGTAGTAAGGAAAGTGCCGTTTTGAGCACAATCACCATGGGTTATCTCCTAATGAAGTTTTTTTGCCAGGATTCCAGCACCATTGTGTTTGCATGTGGGAGATGCGTCTGACACAACTGCAGCCGATGCTTCCAAATAAACACAACTGCACTTCGCCACAGATTGGACACCATTGCACTGTCCACTTGGCCTCATTTCCAGTGTTCAGCATAAGAGTGATGTGTGCGCTTGCAAATGCACTGTGTCTATTGATGAAGGGTCTCTAAGGGAATCCTGGAGCCCCTGCCCGGTCCAGATGTGGTGGTTGCTCCAGGGTTCCCATGCATCAAATGCACTCGATTCAGGAGGTGAGAAGGACTACCTGGCACAGGTTGCATAGGGGCGGAAATAGTCCTTTAAAATGCCTATACAGTATATTTGTTAAGCCAGAAGAAATGTTCCATAAATAAATATAATTTAAAAAAAAATGTATATATCAATGTATGTATAAGATAAATAAAAGAGAAATTGGAGGATTTGCCAACGGATAGATCTGGCCCTTTATTTAATGTTTCTATTAAATCTTGGAATCCCCACTGACAGCTTATTTGAACTATGCATTTTTTCATACAACAGAAATGGAGCCAAATGGACCCAAGATCTAAGGTGACTGTAAGAAATCCTTTCTATGATTTACACTGGGACTACTGAGAAGAAAAGTAATTACCGGTCCCAGCAGTTCACAGATGGATTTACAATTTTAAATGTAACTGCAAACTTGCATCTATCTTCTGTATTCAACATGCACTATAGTGAGCGCACGATGGAGCCAAGCCAGGTTATCAAGTCTTATACTTTTAATACAGCCAGCCTTTGGTTACAAGTACAAGTCGACACAAAAGGTATAATATGAAATGACTATGTTTTGTGTCATTGCCGCTTACTGCATAAAATACATGTTTGTATATAACGTGTGTCTATAAAAGGACTTCCTTCCCTGAATATTTTAACCAGATGGCAAGCTTCTTGGAATCAGGACTAATTGTTCTTTCAGAAGTTTCTTTGCCTTGATTTAAGCTAGCAAGAAGCACTATAGAAACTATAGAAATACAGTTTCACAGCTTCATAATGATGCCAAAAACATGATTGATGGAACCACTCAGAACAATATGTCCAGCACAAAAAAATCATTCATCTACTCTGACAAGAAAGACACTGCCAAATCCACCACCACTGGGGATTTAAGGCGGGAAAGAAGAATGTTTTCAAGCAACTTTGCACATAACCCCAGATTACATTTAGCATTATTGTCTCACCCAAAAATCAAATGTAGTGTGTCTGCATTGTGTTAAAGAATAAAAAAAAATCACAAATTGGACATGAAAACAAGGACTGAATCTGCATAAACGAAGGCCAAGGCTAAATATGCATTTATATACTGAACTTGCACCAGCCTTAAGTTTCAGCATCTCTATGGCAGCAATGATTCAAGGACTTGTCAAAAGGGGTCACCATCTTTGGAAGTGTCTGCGACACTCACATGCTCAGTGAGCTCTGGGCAGCGGCAAAGAAGCTAAGCTTAGGGGTTGTAGCAAATTATCAAGCAAAAAATGAGTCTGGCCTGCCCTGTCATATAAGCTGATGCTACCAGGCTGATTATTAAATTCTGATGCTAATTGCACTGGTTTCTGTAGTACTTATTTGTATTAATTACTAAACAGGCTTAGATTGTGAAATGTATATTCTATATATACAGTATATAGTGAGTCAGTCCCTAAGCTCAGTAAGTGACAGCAGCACAGAGCATGTGCAGGGAATAAGCAGAAAAGAAGATGGGGAGCTACTGGGGCATCTTTGGGGGCACAGATCTTCCCTGCTAAAGGGCTGTGGGGGCCTTGGGCTGGTACAAAACCCTACAATCTACAACATTGCTAACCTACTTATTTAGTTGGGCTAATGAAGGAGTCATAGGGATAAGCAATCCATTTTGCTATTACAGCATGTTATCTACGCTAGATTTCTATAATGTTTCATCTTAATGTAAGCTGTAATTTCATTCTTAATTTTTTCAGCCTTTGTATTATTATTATTTGAGCCAGAGTCTCATTTTAAAATTATATTTCGGTTTAGCTCATTTTAAAAGGGTTTTGAGAGTACAAAGGAATACAGAAATTCTTATCATTAGCTAGCTTTAACTAGCATTGTTTATTTCTTTTTTTAATACAGCTGCTAATACCTTGACATGTCACTCAAGCATAACTGGGAAAATGAATGCAATATGCCAGGACACCAGAAGGTAAACACAATTGTGCCCAAGTATAAATCACTGGTAGTGTACACGACAATGCAAAAGGTTTATAGAATGAAAATAAGATTACTTATGGCAATTTATTATTTAACCTACAATAAAAAGGCTGCTTTTCCACCAAAAATAAAAATGTGTTAAAATATAATGTACTGTTGCCCTGCACTGGTATAACTGGTGTGTTTGCTACAGAAACACTACTATAGTTTATATAAATAAGCTGCTGTGTAGCCATGGGGGCAGCCTTTCAAGTTAAAATAGGGCACAGGTTACACAGCAGATACACTTTTTTAGAACACCATTATATTCTACAGAGCTTATCTGTTATCTGCTATGTAACCTGTACCATTCAGCCCCCACGGCTACACAGCAGCTTAGGTTTATCAGCTATAGTAGTTTTTCAAAAGCAGGCACACCAGTTTTACCAGAGCAGGGCAACAGGTACAATTCACAGCCAACTCAGAGCAACAGTAAAAGTAATGTTCTTGAAATTGCACTTTGCTCACTGCACTTGTGGTCGTAAATGACCCCTACAGTGTTTTCCCCACAGGTTTAAATTTTTTAACATTCATAAAAAGTTTTTCTTCAGTTTTTCCCCAGTGAAATGCATTTTCAAATTTACTATTGGTTTCTCACCAAAATTTCAAGAGGTCTGACATGACCAGGAGCAGTATAACCTATATGGTAAAGTGTTGCACGCTGTAAAACATTCTATCCATAGAATAAATACACCTGGCCAAAAATATTAATAAATAAATACAATTTAATTTCTTCTGAAAGAGGATGAAAAAAATGTACAGTTTTTTTTATAAATCTTCCCTGTTAACTAAAAAAATTTGGATAGCTAACTAGTTGCTTTCCAAAAAAGAGCTGAACTGTTAGAGCCTCACTGACAGTCACAGCTTAGTTCAGGACAAGCAAACATTCAGATTGAAGTGTTAATATAATCTTAACGTTTGTTATTTTTCTGGCAGCTTTAAGGTGGCCATACACGCACCGATATTATCGTACGAAACCTCGTTTCGTACGATAATCGGTGCGTGTATGGCATGTCGGCGAGTCGACCGATATCGCAGGAAGCTGCCGATATCGGACGACTCGCCGATCGGACAAGTTTGAAAATTTTGATCGGGCGCCATAGAAGGCGCCTGACCAAAATTCTCCCTTCAGAGCTGAATCGGCAGAAGGAGGTAGAAATCCTATTGTTTCTACCTCCTTACCTGCCGATTCAGCCCTGAATGGTGTGTGGCGGATCTTACGATGTTTCGTGCGACCGATGGTCGTACGAAACATCGTCGGATCGCCACGTGTATGGCCACCTTTAGGAATATAATTCCTGCAAGAATACTGCTGAAGAAAACAATGGCATTCGAGTGCTCAATGCCGGAGAACACTTTTCTAATAAAAATGGCAGTGGGTGAAAGGGGGGAATGTTTTGATAAATGAGCAAAATTCCAGAATGTCAGGAAAAGGATAGTAAAGGTGATAAAATTCCAGATGCTGAGAGAATGCCAGGAAATTGCCAGGAATCCCAATCAATCCAAACTTTGATAAATCTCCCTCTCAGTTTTTTTTCTCCGTGGCATTTCCTCTACTCCACACCCCCAATTCACTCCAGACTCAAGATGCAGCCCAAGGACCCTAAAACCCAGTCTGGTTTCTGCTAATTGTTGCTTCTTGTGATTGCAAAGAAAGCGCTTCTGGGGGCCCTCATCTTACCAAGAACTTTAAGGGGGTCTTTATGCCATTTTCTTCTTTTAGCTATAAGAGGCTGCTGGGCATTGTAGTCCAACAATTGAAGGGCTACAAATCTGACCTCATTATTATAATGGTCCCATGGTCTGTTTTTCCAGATCCCCATTACTTTCAAAAACAGCCCTTTATTTGCAGCCCCCAAGCAGACATAATCCCAGTGACCACCAGTTCTTAATTTTACCCCTTTATCCATCTAAATTCCACAATGCCTGCTTATTGAACCTAAATCATAAGTAAAAACACAAGTTTATGATTTAGGTGTGTGTTAATCCTTGAATATATGAATGCTTCATGGTTTACATAGATAGACTACTAGTCTGATTTGTGGAGTTTTGCCAATGTATCAGCTAATGAGCACCATTAATTACAAAAGTTATCTGTTGAAACAATGGCTAATTCTTACTTGCGTAAATGATCCATCTTCATTGCATTCAGGAATAAACACAGCTTCCTGGGGCTTCTTTGCCTGTTCAAGCGCTTGAGTCCTTTCCAGACGACACTTGCTCTGACCGGCATCTACAGAGTAAACACACTTTTGATGTCCATTTCCTAACTCCAAGATAAAACGATAAAACCTGTGTTTGTCATTCTGTAGTTTTATTTGTGTATTTTTTTAGTTATATTTCAGGAAGTCAGACGGTGCATACACTGATGGTAGTGCATGGGGGTGTAGCTCCATATGTATGTGACCAACTTCTACAATCAGTTATTCAGTGCAGTGACACTAATATATGTAGGGACAGACTATCTTATATTCACAAATAACTATTTGAGGTCATGCAGCAAAAGACATGAAGTTTACATAAAGTTGTGTAATCCATAGCAACCAATCAGCATGTACCATTTACTCCAACTTAGATATTTGTGTTAAAGCAAACATCTGATTAGTTTCTATGGGTTACACGACCTGGGGGTGACTTCTATTACATTAACATTACATACATTATTTAATTGCTAACAAGGGTCTGCTGTCAAATTGTATGTCAGTATGGGAGTTATGTAAGGCAAAGCACCTTCAGCAAACGGTTGCCGTTATAGTTTGCACAATAATGCCAAAAGTTAAGGTCTGTATGGAATGGATTAGCTGAGATAGGAATGGAATCCCCAGGGTTGGACTGGCCCACCAGGCTACCGGGGAAATAACCCAGTGGGCCCTGCCACCTGCCTGTATCCTGCTCCACACCCAGCCATCCTAGTCCACTGCATACTTACTGTGAAAAAATAAATATGGCTGTGTGTTCCAAAGTGGAACACATGGGCATCTTTATATTTTCACATTAAGCAAGCAGCTCAGGAGCTGGAGCAGTAGTGTCTGGGGGCAGAGTGGGGCACCCTCAGTCACAAATACGGTGGGCCCTGGGTATCCAAGTCCATCTCTGCTGAGCCCTAACCATAAACCCAACTGATAAATTAGAGTGCTGACTGCAAGCCAGGCCTTATCCTCAAAATCAGTGCCCAAACTCGCTAATGTTCTTGTTGCTGAAAGAAAATTGTTTCAAAAATGTTCCCATATCTAGTGAAAAGCCTTTTTAAAAGAGTAGAGGCTGTAAAAGCAACAAAAAGAGGACCAAAATGTGGATGCACATTTTACATAGGTATAAATTTAATTTATGTGTATATTAAATCTATATTTAGGTCTATGCATATAAATTTATTAGTATTTTCTTGCCTTTGCACCTTCCACGGTGGGTCACACTGAGAGTAGCATCCTTGCACTTGGCTCGTTGATAATCACACATAGATTCATAGGTCCGACCATCAGAAGCACACACTGGTTTATGCTGCGGTCTGGTGCAGTGAGGATTGCATTGGGGGTCTCTGTCCCGATCACTTATTAGAAACTAAAAGAGAAAACAAAAACCACAAGCAACTTAGTTACTATTCTACCTTAAATAATTAAAGTGAACAACTACAAAAAGTGAGTGTGAATTAGTAGATATCAATAACAGGAGATTCTATGGCTATCTTTCCCTTACCACTGGGCAGTGAAGGCCACTGAAAGGCTCTTGGTGAATTTAGGCTTTTCCACCTTACCTAATGTGCACATATCAAACCCAAGCAGCCTTATAGGCTAATTAGGTCCAGCCAATCATAGCTGAGTCCTTCCTATATAAATTCTTTCCTTTCCTCAGTTGCTGGTCAGAGAATTAAGGGTGAATTCCTTGTGTTTGCCAGTACTATGACTTGTCTCTAATTATTACTACCTCTTCCTTGCGTGTGATGCTTTGGTTTGCCCTGAATATGCTACCTTGTCTGAGTATCCTAGCCTGCCCTGCCTCCATTTGGTTTCATTCTGTAACCACTTTGCCCTATTCTATGTCTGCTCTATTCTACTCCTGTCTATCCTGTTTTAGGCCAACTCTGTGTTACTCCAGTCTGTCCTGTTCTATGCCTACTCCATCCCACTCTAGTCTGCCCTGTTCTATGCCTACTCCATCCCACTCTAGTCTGCCCTGTTCTATGCCTACTCCATCTCACTCTAGTCTGCCCTGTTCTATGCCTACTCCATCTCACTCTAGTCTGCCCTGTTCTATGCCTACTCCATCTCACTCTAGTCTGCCCTGTTCTATGCCTCCTCCATCCCACTCTAGTCTGCCCTGTTCTATGCCTACTCCATCCCACTCTAGTCTGCCCTGTTCTATGCCTACTCCATCCCACTCTAGTCTGCCCTGTTTTTCACCTGCTCCATCCTGTTTTGTCTCATCCCGTTCCTGTCTATAGACCTTTGCTTTTTCAATCCTGTTTCAGTCTTTTTTTCTTCTTTGGGCCTCTGCTGTCTCTTGGATAAAGCATTTACCATCTTCCCCTTTAGAAGTCCCTTACAAAAAAGCACCCAAGAGCTCAGGAATACTTTTGCGTGCCTACACTACTTATGAGTCCTGATCATAGGGGGTCATAAGTCAAATCTGAATAGTTTATATTGCTTTTAGCACAACAAAGACATCCTTAGAAGGTATTAACATTTCTTGTTGAACAGTTATATGGGTCGTGTTGACCTATTTTACTCTTTTTCTTTGCTATAAAACCTCTGAAATCACTGTGATACTTCATCTGTTCTTTGCATTCCCTGTTTTTTTTTTTTTTATTTGAAGTGGTGAAATCTGCATTTAGTCGTTGAACTTTTCACATTCTTGATTTGCCAAACACAGAAATTTAACTAATTGAGCTAAAGTAGTGATGAAAGGTAATGTAATTACCAAAAATGGGAATTTCCATTGGGAGGACAGCAAGCGGTGAGTGAATGATGCACATTTTGGAAGGCTGAAACAAGTTTACAGATGTAACTATAATAGAGAAACAGAAAAAGAAAAAAAGAAGCAGCCAGCCAAGTTTAATAAGGAGAGTAACGGTATTGCCTGATGCAGAGGTTGGAGAGGATTAGACTAATAGTTCAGCTTGAAAAATAGTGGCCGTCTTCTGCTGATTTTCTTTTTGTAACCATGTCAAAAGGCAATAATTGCAAGGCCTTGGATTCATTGTTTCTTGGCAAAAACAAGTTCTCACTTGTGCCTGGAGGTGCATTTAGAAGAGCCGGCCACGATCTTCTTTTGTACAGCGGGCACAAAATCTATTTAATCTAAAGTGCTAATACAGATGCACAAGTGTTTTACAGCCTGTTAAACAGTTCTATCAAATGGGAAGCGTTCCAAAGTTTCTTGTTTACCTGTCAAATAGCGAAGGCGTTGAATAATGACACCAATCAGTATCCACATGAGTTTGTGCCTCTGAGATATGATCTGTATTTAACCTTTGCAGTGTTTTATACATGTAGAAGCAAAGGCATCCATTATCCACAATGAATACACGCACAAATAGAAAATTGCTGTAGGCATGATAGATAATGCAAGAGTTCCGTCTCATTGGTTGGAAAGTGTGGACTGAATGCAGTTTTGGCTGAGGCAGGCTTGTTTGAGAAGGTTCATTTGTGCTGAATCACGAAATGTAAATGTGAAAGTTCAGTTATCCTCATACAGCTTAACATTTTTCAAGTACTGTGTATCAGGGAGGAAGGGAAAGGAAAGTTCAATAGGGCTAGTTATGTCCCTCATTTTAATTACTATCATTATCATTATTAGACTGGGTCTCCTAGGGACCACAAAGAACATGGCACCCTGGGATATACATAGTGCCAAATGGTGTATATTTTTATATGTTGCAAAATGCATTCACAAAGTTTTTTATGCACATTGCTACATTTTACCCCAGAGTCCCACAATTGTGGAAGACTAGAAAATATCATGAGCCACAGCAAAATGTTACCAATGCAAAAATAAGTGCCTTGCTAGCAAGTTGTATTTACATTTCAATGTGTATGTATTACATGAATTATTTCCAGTTTAGAGATACTTAATGCACAGAAAATATATACGTAATATGTAGAAATAAGGGTTTCAGTAAAGTTGGGTGTTTTAATAGGATTTCATTGACAGTAGTGCAACATATGTAATTGGCCTGGCCACTAATATATATTTATATATATAAAATAAGATCTTACTGTTAGTCATTGATTTATTAATGATTTATGTTAAATGTATATATAGTAAAACTTTCTTTGTATCCCAGATGACAAAGTATATACCATATATTAGAAAGGTTAAGCATAAATTATGTAAGAGTGTCTATTCCTCCATTACAGTCCCCTGCGTTGCCCTGATATTTAACAGAGCTGTGTAAGACTGTGATTAAACCTACTGACTATGCCGTTGCTATGAGCATTTGGAGCGAAAACAGAATCTGAGCAATATCAAACAAGCCAAAAAATAAAAAACAATATATATATATTTTTAAACCGTAATTTTACTCAGCCATAATGACTATTTTAAGGCAACATTAGAAAAATCAACGTTTTCCTTCTAAAGTGCAACTCCAGCTTGCGCCAAATGAATGTATGTGATTCCTGCTGTAATCATTGAATCTGTGCATAAACAGATGTGCACTGACTGTGACCCTCGCACATGGTTAGCCGGTCTACTTAGATCTTTTTAACACCCGTGTGTAGATGAAGACAGGTTTCCAAAATGGGCTTATAGCTGCGAAGCCGAAAGGCAAAAATGAGTCAGCGCGGTAATTAGCACAGGACTAGGCGATGCTTGCGAGGCCTGCATTGTTTAAACACTTTTTATGGCTGTGTGAGAATTTCTAGCAGGCGTGTGTGTGCCGTGCGCAAGATTTGTACAACCAATTAGCACATGTAGAGACTAATGACATTTTAAGATTCTAAAGTTACTGAACCATAGGAACATCTCCTGGCACCCCATGATATAAAGTAAAATGGTTTAAGTGAAAGGACTCTTACGACAGAACAGGTTTTAGGGCTCTGGCACACGAGGAGATTTGTCGCCTGCGTTTTTTCCCCCTGGTGCTTTGGCGACAAGTCGCCACGACAATACCCACGAAGAGATTTCATGCGAGTTGAGCTCCAGGCGATCTGCTACCCATGGTACACTCAACAGTTAACCCCCCCTCATGTTTACTCAAGTCGCTCAAAAAAGGGTCTGTGTGCGATTTGAAACAGCAGGCGATTTGAAGTATGTTTTGACGCTGGCGATTTCCATTGATTTAGCATTGGCGTCTTGTCGCTCATCTTGTCGCCAAATCGCTCTTTTAAAAATCGCCGGCGACAAATCTCCTCGTGTGCCAGAGCCCTTAGGCTTCAGTACATAATTAAGTAACTTTATTTTACAATTTCTTAGTCAGTGAGTGCCCTATGTTAGTAGTCACATTGTATGATATTGCATTTAGTTATAAGGACTTTCATTCTAATGCCAGGGCCAAGCAAGAGATCATTGGGGGTAACTGAATAACAAGCACAGAGTTTAATGCAAATCTAATAACCCATAGAAACTGACCAGCAGGCAAAAATTTGAAAGAGACTGCTATTGGCTATTAGAACAGGTGGAAAATTAGAGCCTGTTATTACATTACCCTTCAATGCAGCCAATAAGAGAGGCCAAAATAGCTAAAGCCAAGTGAAATAAATATAGTGAAACCTCACCTTTACATACCCTATTTTTAAGTTTCCCCTAATTTTCTTGGGTTTTACACCATTTTTTCTACTGTGTTCTCTTTTCATGAATTACCCTAATTTAACCTTTTCCCTCCTGGTCATCCGCAGTAACAGCCCAGTCACCCCCTGTAAATAATATGCATTACCCACCCCATTAAAATGTACATAAGTGTCACCCAAATTCTCAGAAGTAGGTGGAGCACAGACCTGGAATGGGGTGTGCCTGTGGGCCAAGATGCACTCAGATGGGCAAGTATTTGGGCTAGTATCTCTGTATGTAATCTATATGTTTCATGTATACACCCTTGTATTGCAGTTATAAGTGGTGGGAAGTAAAATGCAGACTTAGGTTAGAAAATAATCACTTCTAAGGTCAAAACAAAATAATCTGGCACAGGTAATTCTACAAAAAGCCCCTTCTTGTTAGTAATGGAAGCCATACTACATAGAATGCATAGGATTAAAATACACTCTATGAAGTCAGTCCTATTAATACTTTAAAATGCATTTTATTTAATGTTAAGGATGTGGGCTTAGCATTCTCCTTGTATCTCCGCTGTCTTCCAGATTTAATAACATATGTATATTTCCAACAGTTAATGCTTTATCCCAGTCTAATTCATCAGCTGCAAAGCCCCCTTCCATCCAGTGTCAGCAGTGCGGATTTCCAATTCATTAATTACACCAGTTATTTCTGTGTTTTCATTATTTCTGTTTGTTCTACACTTTATTCTGCCTTGGCTTAAAGCCCCTCAGTCAGTTTGGACGAGATAACCCATAAATCGTCCAATTTACAGTAACTGAGTCACAAAGTTTGAAACACAGAAACAAAGCACAGAATCTATAGTGTAAAACAATTGCTGCAGCCAAGCTGCATCAGGGAGCCATAAATCAACTTCATATAATTTTGCCATAAAATTATTTGTCTGATGCTTTTACATTTCCTATCTGATCCCCCATGTTCCCCTATGAGGGGGCTGCCATATTTGTGCAGCAGGAGTCCATTAGCATTAGAAGCCATAATAACTGACAGGTTGAGAAGGAACAGCCAGGTTTAGGGACTTTAAGTAACAATTACTTACAGAAGCAGCCCTATCAGCAAAAAATGATCAACATGACCTATAGTAACTTTTTATGTAGATTCATATTTTAAAAAGTCGTTTTTTCATGTCAGTATCACTTTAAGGAGCAGCTTTTAGTGCATTTTGTGTCCTTTTGAAAACTGGGACAAAAACTGGTACTACTAAAAAAAATACACACAAGAACATCTCTAATAGTGTGCACCCCCCTCAGGTGGTAACCCCAGGATCCTCTCAGTGCCCTGTGTCAGTCAGTCAATTGCTGCAGGTCAGTTGTGTTAAAAGTTAAAAGAATAGGGTGCACAAATGACTTGCATGCCTTGCAAGAAATGACGCCTGCAAAGAAGCACATGCACGGTTGCATTAGTTTTGACCAAGTGGATAAAACTGTGGTAGACACAGTGCATCAAGAGCACCACCACCTTGCAACTGCAATGACGCCGAAATTCTGGGGGTAAAGACTGAATTGAGGGAAAAAACAAGCCAATTGCACTCTAAATTGCTCACTGCACTTGCAGTCATATATGTGCCCTATAGGGTCTCACTTCCCAAGTCACAAGTGCAAGGGCTAGGTAACTAATGGCTGCAAAATTGCATTCCCAAGTACTCATGCACTGATAACTTGCACCTGGGGCAATAGTCTGTACAGGCAGTGCTTTGCACTATACAAGCAGCAACTCGGTCCTGACCCTTAATGGCTTCTTTTTCTTGTAAGTACTCAAAATTGCTTCCTGCCGGTGCTGTCTTGGGCATAAATGCCTGATTTGAATTTGAAAAACAGAACCAAAATAAGTTCGCAATTTCTTTTGGGATCAAACCAAAGAATGTGAATTACATTCAATTAAATGAGTCCACTTGCCTCTCAGTCATTCATTCTAAATGCATAAAAATGGCACTTAGGCCTCTTTGAAACTGGCAAGGCAGTTACATGACAGAGATATGCACAGGCCTAAGAGATTTGAATTGCAAAATGGCGTAAAGTGACCCTTTTAACCAGGTTCTGTGGGTTTGGCTCCCGGAGCAGTGAATGGAGCCCATTGTGTTTTCTTCTATTATGTGAAATCAAAGTGTTCTCAGATATTACTCTACACCGTAGGACTATTTCCAAACTCTGATAATGTATCTTCACCAATGCAGATTTTAAAATACCTAGGAAGACTTACTTGCTTGTATTCTGTTAAAATTTAGTTTTTTTATTAAAAACAAGCCAATATTGCAATGAAAATGCCAAAGGTGCCATGACTTTTATATAAGCTTCGTATCATATTAAAGGTGTGCTATAAATTCCTTTTAAAGGACAATTAAACTTGTAAGAAGCATAAGAGCTTTTATAGCACTGGGCTGATGTGATGATAACTACAGTACATGTATAGGTAGCAGACCCATATACACTGGGCTAAGAGGATCCCAGAGATTAAGGGAGGGGGTTCCTTAACATCTTGCCCCCCCCCCCCAAGGGATTTACACTTTTCTTCCTCTTAAAAGGTGTTGTTCACCTTTAAGTTAACTTTTAGTATGACGTAGAGAGTGAATGGTTCTTAATTCAGTGTACATGTTTAGTGGTCATTTGGTACAGGTATCCGAATTACGGAAAGCCCGTCTCCCATAGACTCCATTATAAGCAAAAAATTCTAATTTATAAAAATGATTTCCTTTTTCTCTGTAATAATAAAACAGTACCTGTACTTGATCCCAACTAAGATATAATTAATCCTTATTGGAGGCAAAAACAATACTATATGTTTGAATAATTTCATACTATGTTTAAATAATTTTTTTAGTAGACTTAGGGGCTGATTTACTAACCCACGAATCCGACCCGAATTGGAAAAGTTCCGACTTGAAAACGAACATTTTGCGACTTTTTCGTATGTTTTGCGATTTTTTTGGATTCTGTACGAATTTTTCGTTACCAATATGATTTTTGCGTAAAAACGCGAGTTTTTCGTATCCATTACGAAAGTTGCGTAAAAAGTTGCGCATTTTTCGTAGCGTTAAAACTTACGCGAAAAGTTGCGCATTTTTCGTAGCGTTAAAACTTTTCGCAACTTTCGTAATGGATAGGAAAACTCGCGTTTTTACGCAAAAATCGTATTGGTAACGAAAAATTCGTACAGAATCCGAAAAAATTGCAAAACATACGAAAAAATCGCAAAATACCGATCATTACGAAAAAAACGCAATCGGACTCCATTCGACCCGTTCGTGGGTAAGTAAATCAGCCCCCTAGGGTAGGAGAGACCCCTTATCTGGGAAACCCCAGGTCCTGAGCATTCTGGATAACAGGTCCCATACCTGTATTGTAAGATTTATTTTTTATTTTTTCTGCTTGATCCCAACTAAGATATAATTAATCCTTATTGGAGGCAAAACAGTCCTATTGGGTTTATTTAATGTTTAAAGAATCTTTTTAGACTTTAGATAGGTGATCCGAATTATGGAAAGACCCCTTGTCTGTTTCTCCAAGGTATGTATTTTGGATAGTTTTTAAACTGCCTTTGGTCTTTTTGGGTGTTGATTTATGTTAATAATTATTATTAACTTTGTTATGTAGTACTCAGACTTGGAGTTTAAACTGTTATATGGTTGCAAAGGATGAAGTAGTCTAGCAGGGTGAAGTTTACAAATGAACAGTAAAAGCATGAAAATAAAAAGTGATTACAAAAAATAACATTTTAAGCCATACACTTAATCTGTTTTCAAGTTGCTGGGGTCAGTGATCCTGACAAACCAGCATTTAGATATTTAACATTTAGGGTAATGTCACAAGACATGTGCAGTGGTACATCTCATTACCATTTCCCTCAATGGGGAGCAATTGCTTTTGCTCCAGTTGCTTTTTATTGCCATTACAAGTAGACTTAAATTGCAAACATATCTGATCTGTTGCACTAGTTGCACCTTCCCATTTGGTATCAGATCCTTTTTAGCAAGTTCATTCCTAGAAAACCACCAATGGCAACCAGACATACAATAATGTAGCCAAAACCTCTGATGCTACAAGAAAAGTGAGATAAGCTTGCTCAAAATATTCTTTTTATAAACAGGGTCTACAATTATTACTTTTTTTATAATTAAGAAAAGGAAATGCATAATTTTTAAAAATATATCCTTATAAACATTTTACATGTTAAAATGCTTCATCATGTTCTCTACTTATTTAAAAAATCTGAATGATCCCATTATTTCATTTATATAACCATAAAATACTTGTAGTGAATGTGTAGTAAACCCACCCCTATTATGTCACGTGTATCCTAGTCTATGAGGAAGTGTTGTCTTCCCAATGGCCCAGGGGATTGGGAGAGACCCCTACTCTATTCTATTTCCTAGGTTCAGTCACTTTATACTGCAACTTTTGAAGGAGGATGAATATGCTGGTAGTCCTATGCTGGCAGATAGGTTTTAGTAAGTGGAATCCAGGACATTAAGGTAGCTGGGCACCTTGAAGAAAGTTGAGGAAAGGGACCTTGTGAATGAGGGTTTCTAAATAGTGGCAAGTAGCTCCTGTTTAGCACACTCCAGCGGTGTGAAATAGACAATATGAGCTAGCAAGGGCATTTTTGAACTCTCATAAGGAGACTACAATTAGGGGTAGTTAACAAGGTGACACTGTATGGTCTCAAGTTTGTGGGACCCCAGGATTAAGAGTTAAAACCCTTTGAGGCACACTGTGAGATACTTTTATGCCTGGGCATACAATTATTGTGCAAGCAATACCCATGTCATTCTGATGTAATCTGCAATGATTATTCTGTGTACCATGTGAAGTACCCTTTTCGGTTCCTTTGTTCTCCAATAGATCCTGTTTACGAACACCTGGTGCCCAAAATCCTTAGTGAAATTGTGAGTACTAAAGTCACAGTTTAGCTTGGAGATCCCTTCCTCCATTTATCTGCCCAGCTCAGAAGAGAAGTTGCATGTAGAAGTGCCTTACCATAGAAAGCATTATGCTAGTGCTACATCTTGTTATGGATGCATAAGCTCAGCATGCTAAGAGCTGAAATATTATAGCCTCGTATAAAGTCGATTTACTGGATGTGTTTCTGCCAGTAAAAGAACTGCTATAATCTACAGTACATATAAGAACACTGTCCAGCCTCTACATTAATACCATTCAAAAGGCTTTGGCAAAGGTGGCTAATTGTACTTCTCGACTGCGCGACTTCCTGATGATTCAGCAGCTACACATGCAGGCTCTCTATTTCTGTTTATCTTTCAAGATATCAGCATGATAGGTGCTTCTGCACACTGTCTAAGTTTTTGAAAGCTTGTTTTAATTCCATGCTCTCTTATGCTCCATGCAGCCCCCGCTACGTTTATTTGATTTTTTCTTTTTGATCCTCTCTACTTGTGCTTCTTAAATTAGTTACAATTAATTGAAGTTCTGACATCATCAGAAAGGTTTTACTCTTGGCTCGGGTCCTGAAGTGCTGTTAAATGACTGTGCAGAACTATAAGGCGGGAGTTGACTGCTCACAGCTTCCAGGTGAAGGATATAAATCTGATACCTCAAACCATTCTCCACGACACAAGATTAAAAGCTGTGCTAACTGGCGCCACAATTTCTGGGTCAAATCAATATGTTTAAAGGGCTGTCCTCACATCAGGGTTCCTGTCATAAGGTGGCAACAGAGTGACTTATGAGATATTGTGGGAATAAATTTCGGCCATAAAAAGCATTAATAAATCTTTCTCAATTGTTGCATGTTTGCTCTACACCTCACAAAGCTGTGATAATTCAAGCGTTATTGGTTTTAACATTGTTTCTCTGATTAGAAAAGTAAAATAAATGACACGGATATGATTTTATGCTGATTTCTTTAAAAAAAATGGCAGCAACAGAATTAAAACTCTAGGTTTGCTGCTACATTTGCTAAAGTCTATATTGTCCCCAGGTCCTAATTGGAGTTCAAAATAGGCTTTGATATTTCAAGTACACAGAGGCCCCCACCTGCCCAATAAATAGTAACTGCCTATGGCACCTTACAGCAGCCCCTCTGGCATTTGCCAGAATCTACCGATTGCCCACATCTCTGTATCTCTAACGAAATCCCTTCAGCATACCTGGTCTACTGTATCCATGATTTTGAATATTATCTGTTCTCTATAAGCGCAATATGTTTATTACATGCTACAGAAAAAATAATCATATCAGGGACCCCCACGCCAGTCACACCATCCCAACACCACACACACTGTACCTGCTTCCTTCCTAATCGGGGATGGCACCATCCTCAGGTACTGGCAGGGAGCCAAGCCTGGGTTGGTTGGGCCACCTGCTCTAATCTTCCACTGTCTGATAAAAGCAGAAATCGGATCACCTACTAAACGGTGTAGGGCCAAACAGAGGGAAACTTGAAAGATACCTTTTCAGCAGGGAACTCTAATTCATGACATAGAAGTACACAAAATACTTAAACATCAGCTGCCCAGATCCAAATCGGAAAAACACCCAAAATAAACCAGTTTCACTTATTTTGAACTTAAGTACACCCCCATCCTTCTCTGTGTTGGTTTCCATCTGAAAAAATAGTATGTAATAAATGGTCTCAGCTTTGCAACATGTTTAGCAACCCATAGCAACCTGCGTGTAGTATTTACTCCAGTCAGCATACATCTGATTGGTTGCTTTGGGTTACTAAAATAACATAAAAGTTTTTTATTACTTTACCCTAATTGAATCCTAAATATTTCATTGTAAGTGGCCATCAAGTAGGTCCATACATTGCTGGCACCACAATGATTGGAATGTATAATCATGTCAGCTAACTTTTAGAATATTGTAGACAGTGGTGTGTTAAGACAATCTGCAACTGATTTTATATTTTTTTGGTACGAATTGGGAGGAATGTAGCCTCAATGGTCACCAATTTATGGCACTGGCACACCATCAATGGAAAATGTACTTGTTAAGGCAACATTGCAGCTTTAATTCAGTTGTTCATTTAAAATACTATACACAGTAAGTTATACTCCATATACTTTATTGTCTGGTTTTAAGAATAGGAATGGAAAATAAACTCCACAAAAATGTATATTCCTCATGTGAACCTTATTGCTATTTATCTCAAAGAAAGCAAAATGTGGTTCACTTCAGATTAACAGATGGGTTGAATATTGTAGACTAATAACTTGGGTTTCACCAAAGAGCTGCCAACAACTTCAGCAACTTGCCACTCAGCAATGGAACCATATTGGCATAGCTCTTAAAATACGTTTTATACTGCATGGTGTTTTTCCATCTTCAGCATTTCCATTTATTCTGGTTCCAGACCACCAGCATTTATAACATAGATTTGTGGTTTACTAAAACAATATGCAGCTTTGTATGGCTTACCGCATTCCAAAAAAGGCAGAAAACTTTGGCTCGCCAATGATTTCCTCAAGCCTCCAGTGACAAACTATTGTATAGCGCTCACACAGAACGTTTTGGGAGATCAAACGGTGACTAATATATGGTACATGGAAACAAGAATTTGATAGCGGTTGAAACCACTTGTCTCATCTCGCCTTGCTGTTTTCCTATTACAAATGTTCCCTTATTAGGATTAACCACTTTCTGTGTCAGGCAGTTTTTATTTTGCACTAACTAAGATGTGCATGACAATAGCAAGTTGAAAAGAAAAAAGAAAAAAAGAGAGAAACCAAGAATCTCATGGAATAATATACATTATGGTAGCTTCCCTATGAGTCTGTATTGTCTGTTGTGCTGTCCACTAGATGTCACTGTATGAGTTAAGCAAGTCTGTTCTTCACAGCTACCTTCAAACTACCTTCAGGTTTGTACAAAGGACACAACACACTGCATTGCACTTCTTCATGCACTCTTGTGTAATGAAAAAGTAACATGTGCAACCTTGACATAATAGAGTATTTTCTCTCTTTGTCTTTTAATCCAGTTGCTTAAAACCACTGTTCTATAGTCCTGTATGTCCATTATATTAGAGTCTTGCATTGGATCAGGTACCCGTGGGATACACAAAAAGAGGCTGGTAATCGGCCAGAGTCTAATTGATGTCCTCATTGTGCGGGTAGCCTGCAGTTACCCAACCAGCTGCAGTGGGATGCCCATTTAGGAGATAACAAATTAAATCTAGTTTTCGCAGTGTAAAAATGATTGGTGTAGGATGTCACTTTCTGTTTATGTGACATCACGTCAGTGTGATGCTTACTGCGGGAGTGGGTCCAGTGCACTTGCATGGGGATAAGAAAGCGAGTAAGTGGGTATGGATTGGGCACAGGCCTGAAAATTCAGACCTCCACAGGATTTTTTTACATTTTATTGGACATGCTAGTTCATGGGGTAATTTTTGAAAATTAAGGCATTGTTTCTGTATAGTTAATTATCTAGAAACCTAGTAGAACTAATGATTTTACAAACTATAGAAAACAAACATCAAGATGAAAAGCTACCCTGAAAAACTATTCTCTAGGTCTGGCCTGTCTGCCTGGAGGCCCACAGGCCAGATGCAGTGCTCCAATATATTTTATGGCTTACACCATACCTGAGATCTCCACAGATCTCTTTGTATAATGTCAATGGTTTATAATAATTAGAAGTCCAAATAGGAAATAGTGAATAACTAGGGTTGCCAGCTTTTCAGTAAACAATACTGGCTGGTGCTGGGGGCGAGACTGCAATGAAGAGGGTTGTGATGTAAATCGGTCGGCCGGTGATGTCACAGTGGCGGGGTTATGATGTTAAATGGGTGGAGCCGAGCCAACAACCATGTAATGGTGAGTGTTTGGTAAGTATTCTAGCTAGGAATGGGAGATAGGGAAGGATTGGCAGGCAGCCCGGGGCCTTGGCTTGTATTTTATCGGCAAGGCCAGTGAAATACAGACAACATGGCAACCCTATGAATTACTAATCTACAGCATTAGGTAATGTTTAGTTTGTTATGTCCCCTAGCATGATTAGCAGTGGTAAATTTAATAAAGCAGCGGTTATTTTAACAAAAGGCCCAAAATATTTTGCACTTTCTGTCTGCAGTTTAAATAGATTGTCAATGTTTGGGTGGATGCACTCACTAATTTCTATGTTAGTTGAGGCTGAGTTTAATTAACAGGGTCAGATAACATTGGATTGCATACTTTGGACTCACACATGAATTGGTTAAGAAAGTGAATAGAAATGGCATTTCACTAATTATTGTTATCAACAAACATTTATAGTGCCAACATACTCCAGAGTGCTAACAGAAAGGTGTATTCATGAATATACAGATATATTGGTGACTCTAAGAGCCAAAATTGTGGGTTTTGAAATTTGTGTCTTCCTGTTAGAGAGCGCAGTTGTGGGTGGGTTTTGGGTGAAGCAGAGGCAGGCTTGTCCTTAGAAGGGATTTATTGGGTATCACAAATTTACTGGCAAATACATTGCTGGTAAATGTGTAATTCCTGTTCTAAGTTGAGATTTACCTGCCAGGCTGGTTAAAAACTAGTATTAATATAACAATACCCAATCATTTTAGTGGCGCATATTAGTTTGGGGGAAAAACAAATAATTCATTTATGCATGAAGATTTCTATATTGTTTCTGCCACTAAAGTGTGATGAGACAGATTTGTTGTGGTGTTTACGCAAGCATAGCAGTTAGTTTCTGCATTATTTCTGCGAGTTGAGAGGTTTTTGGCGCTCATTTAGGTTGACTGCATAATCTGCTATAAATCTTGCAGATTTTATTTTTTCGCAACTGCCAATGGCCACTTTAATGAATAAGTTATATCAAATAGTATTTGTAAGCAATTTATAAATGTATTATTAAATATACTTATGGCCAATAAAGTAATTTCAGGAATCAATTATTTTCACATTATATTATTTTTAATTAATTGAATAATAAAAAAAATTCTAAGTAACATTTTTCCCAATGCAATCATTAATTTTCGTTGCTGACTTTATATTGCTCTGGCTTTGTTTCACATAACGCCACTCTTCAGGTGGCGATAAAAACCGGCAACAATTTTGTCTATTTTTTTCGACTATTCTGGCGATAACCTTTAGCAAAACTTGGGAGACAACTTACTTAGCATCAATGCAATAATATATATGTGCTCCAGAAAATTTACTAAACCTGCTTGTGCGTTTTTTCTGGCGCAAGTCACTATCGCTGTCTGTCACACCTTAGTAAACGGACGCCATAATTTTTCATAAATGCATATCTGCAGCACTTTGTGGAGGAAGCAAGCCACTTTGGAAACTAGTGCCTGATGAAGGCCAATGAACATGATCAATAATTTGTGCTCAATTATAAAACAAAGGTAAATAAAAGAAATCTTAGCCTGTCTGGGGTCAAAGTTTATACCAGTCAACAGATGTACTTGTGCTATTGAGCCAAACTGCTGTAGTGTACATATGGGGTGGATTTACAAACTAAATTGAGGGAATTGGGGAATACAGAGAAATTCCCAATGGTTCAATTTATTATCACTTTTCTGAGTGCCAGGAATATTTAAAGGTTTATAAAAATGTATAACCTAGAACTGCTTTGGAACTGACCTTTACATGAGTACTATAATGAAAGGAATGCATTAGTTACACTTTCAAAGGAAAATATACCCCTTGACATGAGCTCATCTAGTTGGGCTTATGTAGAAAATGTCCATAAATACTATATGAACTTGGATTTTTTTTTTTGTTTGTTTTAAAACATACCTAATTCCACAGATTAAATGAAAGCTATGTAACTTGTAGGAACCATTTCTCAACCTCTCCTCTGGCTGACAGTTCTCCACCTTAGGCTCACCATGTAATGAAAGCCCTTCCTCGCCTTGTCCCATTGGCAAATAATGGATTCTGGGACTTAAAGTCCCTCTGCTTTCCATAGTGGGTGCTACATAGATTCTGCGGAAAGCAGACTTCAGGTCCCAGATTCCATCACGTAAAGGAGAAGGAAAGGTATAATCCCTGGGGGGTGCCAAAATGTTAGTTAGAGTTAGTGCTCCAGTTAGCACTTTGCGTCCTATCTTTGCGTCGCTCCTGCTTGAGCAGTAGCATAAAGCCAAACTTTAACCAAAAAGCCATCTTTTTTACTGTATTGCACATGTGCAGGCCCCAGATTCGCAAAGAAAAAAAGACAGGAGTAAGAGGATTGCTTTTGCACAGTTACCCCAAGCCGGTGCAGTTTGATGCTGACAGGGGCACCAGCTCTATGTATCATGATTACAATCACTGGGGGGGGTTCCTAATATTTTACCACAACCCAGTGAATATTGTGAACCTTTACTTCTCCTTTAAATGCAGTACAAGCTATGAGAAGGGTTGGATATACTCTGTGATCTTGTGAGGATTAAGGTGGCCATAAACGGACCGATTTTTTACTTACAAACGACCGATTCCCGAACGATCCGATGCTATCGTTAAGTTATCGTATAGTTGGTGGTGTACGAACGATCGTCGGCCCACTAAACAAGCCGACATTATCGTCCCCAAAATCGATCGGCCAGGTTTAAAAATTTTGGTCGTTTAACGATAAAATCTGCCAGTTGGTGTGAGTGTCAGACATTTGTCTTTCAACGATTGTTCTCTGCGCATGTCACGATTGCCAGCAGCAGAAGTCAACGACATCTGTCGTACGTAGATGTACGATCGTAGGTATTTTACGATAATGATGCGACAAAATCTTTCCCGAATTATCGTTGCCCGTGGATGGCATATCGTATGGGAACTCGATCGCCATACGATCGTTTGTCGATATAATCGTTCATCGCACAACGAGCGAAATCGCCTCGTGTATGGCCACCTTAAGGGTGGTAACTGGGATGGTGATGCAAGGATGGTGGATCAGGATTGTGGGCAGGCAGCTACGAGAAAAATGGTGGTGATTGGGTTAGGAGTATAACTGGTAGGTTTCTCAATTCAATTCTCCCACTTCATACAGGTATTGGACCCCTTACCCGGAAACCCATTATCCAGAAAGTCCCGAATTACCGAAAGGCCATCTCCCATAGACTCAATTTTAATCAAATAATTCACATTCTTAAAAATGGTTCCTTTTTCTCAATAATAATAAAACAGTACCTTGTACTTGATCCCAACTAAGATATAATTAATCTTTATTGGAGCCAAAACAATACTATTGGGTTTAATTACTGTTTAAATAATTTATTAGCAGACTTAAGGTAGCAGATCTGAATTACAGAAAGACCCCTTATCCAAAAATATCCCAGGTCCCGAGCATTCTGGATAACGGGTTCCATACCTGTACTGTATTCTATTGCTTACCACCAGATGACCTTAATAAATGTGCAGAAATTAGCAGGAACATTTAAGAGCATAGTGGTCCTTGTAAATGTTATTGCCCCTTGGAAGAAATGGCATGCCATAAAAGTCACCGGGTGTAACCTAGCTGCAATTGACATTACCTTGTGATGCATGGCAAACTCCCAAATGACCCTAGCTACAATCAGATAATAATGACTGATGGCGACCATGGTTCACTATTCTTTCAGGCTTACATTTAAATGAGTGCTCACTGCTTAGCCAAAACATACACATTTTTAAATGTATGAAAAGGTGATAAAACACACCAGTGAGTAGAGATTTTGTTGTTCCTCAGAGTTTCTTTTTATGGTCCCAAATCTATTTCAACTGAAAAAAAAAATCATCAAAGCATTATGTAGGCTTTAAATAGCTTTTACTCGTTGAATGGTTTTCTCATTTAAGTACTCTCTCCGCCCTAACATTAGTTTTGTTACTCACTCGAGCACTGACTGGGCCAAGGCTTCCTAACTGATTACTGCTGTGCTGCATCCAGCCAAAAGATGACTACAGTGCCAACAAGCCTATACTTTATTATACTCAGTACGCTTGGTCCTTAATGCATTTATTCCTTCATAAAACAACCCACATTACCAAGGAAATTACAGAGCACTGGTTTGGGCAGCCATTCAATGAGAATTTAATACCACCTCTTTTCGCATTCTGAGAGAGGAATATGATTGAACATATGGAAAAAGTGTCAGATGAAGTGATTATAACTCTAGATGGAATTTTCCAAATGTCTGCACAAGAATAGAATGTCAGGGATTAACGGATTCCTTAATCAAGCAGTCTATATTAAAGGGTTAAGACATTGTCCAGTCTGTTTTCCATGAACCCATTTTATTACTTGCTGGGAGTGAAAGTCACTTCCTTTTGTTTGATGGTAAACAAATGTTGTTGTCCTGGTTTGGATGACAACATTTGTAGACGCTGAATAACATGTTAACGTGTTGAATTAAAGCTGGGATCAGGGTTAGAGAACATATAGTATTCATGGGTATAACTGTAGAGCAGGGCTGTCCAACTGCAAGCCTGCTGGCCAGATTTGGCCCATGAAATGATTTTAATGGACACCAGTTTGCTCAAGGGCTCCAAAGAATTTATTATATGACATCATCACTTTCATATAATTTGACCCTAAAACACGCTGTATCAGAATTAAAACCAGCAGGGAGGCCAGTTGGTATCCAGTGGGGCTACGACTAATAAGCAGTTTCATTATATGTTTATGAAACATAATTATTATTACTACAGTTTAGGGAGCCCTAAAAGAACTTTGCTGTGGGGCCCAGTGACTTTTAGACTTAGATATTTACACGTTCTAGTACATGTAACAAAGTGGTCAGTGTACATATAAAATGTATCAAAGTCCTTTAAGCTCGGCTAGGACTCAGCAGGACAGTACAATCTATTTGTAGCCATAAAATGAAGCTGTTTTTCCGCAGGACTATTGAGAATGCCCCTACAGCTATATCATAGGTTCCGCCAACATGTATAAACACCAATACACAGGAATGCTCCTTTACACAATAAGCAACACTCTCATATTTTACTGTCTTCCCCAGCAAGTAAAATAGAAACATTACATAAAAACAGAGTTTTCTCTTCCCTGCAACAATAATGTATATCCATTCATGCAGCTGGCTGGCTAGATGTGTCCGTAGGGAGCCCCGATCAAACCTTAAACTGCTTCATAAATCCACATGAGTCTAAAAAGAAAAAGCACAAACAGTGGCGGCCACCAGCATACTGAGTGTCCTAGCGCCCTAGCTCCCAACAGCCAGAGCAGTTAAACTGGGACTCACCTGCTTCCAGTGAAAGGGAAGATAGAAGCAAATTAATTGGTTACAGAAACCATGACTTAATACCCAGTATAACACACAGAAACCCTTGTAACAATTCTTTAAAAACAGGCATACTAATAAACAGAAAATAATATTGTAACAGATTCATTAGGAACGCGGGGTTTTTTTTGTCTGAAGTTTTGGATTGCAGGGTGAGATTGTGGTCTTTGGTAAATACCCAAACAATTGTGATCTCAAGAAAACCAAACCCCAAGAAATTCTCACATCTATTTGATCAGTTCGAATAAAAGGCCTCCTTAGGCATCTGCAATTTTAACATTATAAACCAAGGGGTAGATTTAAGTAAATTCTCTTTTTTTTTTTTTTTTCACTTTTAAATTAGACTAAATTTGTTTTCCTGAATGTCTGATATTTACTAAAAAAATTAGCTGCAAGAAAAGTTGTAAAAAACGTGACTTTTTTGAATTGTCACTGCAAAAATCCTGACTTTATTGAATTGTTGCTGCAATAATTTGAAAAAGTCTAGATTTTCGGACAAAATCCAGCGAAATCTCTAAAGTTTCAAGACAAAAGAAAGAACTTCAAGGAAAGAGAAGGGACTTCTGACATTGACTTCTACGTGAACTCAGTAGGTTTAATCTGGTGAATTGTTAAATTTGGATTTTTAGCACATAGTAAATCTCGGGAAAATTCACAGCATTTTTTTATGTGACTTTTTTGAAAAAATTAAAAATCGATGGTTAGTAAATGGAGCCACTAAATGTAATGGTTTTCTAAACCATACCTTTTTGCATGTTAGCTATAACTGACAGGTTGAGAAGGGACAGTCAGGCTGGCAAAACAGTCAGGTTTAGGAGCTTTAAGTAACAATTACATACAAAAGCAGCCCTATAGGTGAAATATGATCAACATGACCAAAAGGTAACTTTTTATGTACATAAACATTTTGAAAAGTTTTTTTGTGCCAATATCAACCTTCTGTTTGGACATATAATTTGGTGGCAGGCTTTTTCTCACAGTTTAGTACTTTAATGGTGTTATATAATAAAAGGCACTTAGTTTTCATTGGAGCAGTATCCCATAACAACCAATCAGCAGGTAGCACATACTGGTCACCTGTTTAAAAACAAACATCTTATTGGTTGTTGTAGGCAAACTTAGTAACTCTTATTACATATGGGGGTAAAATCCTTAATAAAATAAAATCAGTGTGACGGCAAACAGTTTAAGGAGAAAAAGGAGAGGACCATAGTCTGGCCATTAAAGTCCAAAACCTTCTCAGTAGACCCTCTGACAGATCAATAGACAGACAGATATCAATGCTAGTCCTGTTGTCTTCGGCCCTCTTGTTCACAACCGTCTTTGCTCTCTGTTCTCATTGTTGTGAATAGAAACAAATCCGTTTGGAGGCTGCGTATGGGCCTTATACCACCATGTGGGCGGCACTGCTCTAAGGGTTACCACATGCAGAGCATGAATCAGAGCAGCCATCATTTCCCCACTAACACCATTTAGAAAGGAGCCTCGAATGAACACAGTTGCAGCTGTATTTGCTCTAAAGGGATTTGAAAGACACTGCCTCAATTCTGCTTCTTGGACAAACTTGACTCACCGTACAAAAAAAAAAAAAGTATTTTCCAGGAAAAGAGAATTCTGAGATTCTTTGTGTCTTGTAGGTGAATACAACTTGGAATTCTTTGAAAATCAGCACACTTTTGTGCAAAACAGTTAACCCTTTTGCTGCTTTAAGTAAAAGTTTTGACTAGTTCTGGTCCATCTGCCTGTCTGTCTGTCTCTCTCGCTCTCTCTATATATATATACACAGGTCTGGGATCTGTTATCTGGAAAACAGTAAGTTCTGAAATATGGAATGCTCATCTCCCATAGACTCCATTATAAGAAAAACATTCTAATTTTTAAAAATGATTTCCTTTTTCTCTGTAATAATAAAACAGTACCTTGTAATTGATCCAAACTAAACAAATTAAACAAAAATTGTTTCCAAGCCATTTAAATTGACCAATCAGATATTGGCACTCCATTGAGCATGAACAAATATAACTGAACCTTTCAGGGAAGTCTATAATTATTTGAACAATTTCAGTCTCTCACAAGGATAATAAGTTTAAAAAAAAAATACAACAATTTTTTATAAGTTATATAAGTGACCTATCAAACAATCTTATCAAACTGGTATATATAATTTTACATATCTTACATTGAGCCACCATTTTGTGATGCTGTGTGTGTCACTCAACTCACCAGTCATGTGACAGGAAACCATGCAGGTTCTAACTGTACTAAGAGGAAGTGTAGGAACAGACTTGCCTTTTCATTAGCTATTCTTTGCTATGCATACTGGATATAATGTAGTATGTATGTGTGCATTTGGTTTGTGGGTGAGCACTGTGCCTCATATGAGCCAGATGGGCAGACTTTATTTATATTAAGCTGTTTTTTTAATATGGGCTAGAGACTCTTTCCCACATTCAGCTTTATGTGGCATATTCAATAGTTTGACAATCAGTTGTTCATGAGCTTGGAAATCATTTGTGTATCGTTGCCTTTAATTTATGGAAAGCCTACAGAACCCTGAAAAAGTTCTGAAAAAGAAAAGTTCATAAAAGGACTGAGGTTGTTCATCATACCTTACCCAAGGGGATATAAGGTGATTGGCACTTTATGCCAATATATGTGCTGACATTACACTGCCCAGGGGGGAAATGTATGTCATTATTCTTCAAGCCATATTTTTGCAAACCTGAATAATGGGGGAAGCAACAGTGCTGTTTGTGTGGTTTTGTGGCCATCAGTTTATCACTGACTGTGAGTTCATGTTCATTCTAGTTCATTTAGTTCTAGCCTTACACATTACACACAGGGGCCCTGCAGGGGGGTTAGGGGGGCCCCTGGGGGGGTGTAGGGGACACGGCCGGCGGGGGCACCTACAGGGCCCCTGGAGTGGGCCCTGCACCCCCCAGTCTGACCCTGCTAGTAGCAGCTACTTGTCATGGCTACAAAAATATATAATGCTGATCTTTTACTAATAACTGTCTCTATGTGTTTTTTAGCAGAGGCAATTCTCAGTATTGTCTATGGCAGGGTAGTTTCTGGTGTTTAGTAGCCATGACAAGTATCTGCTACTAAGTAGCTCCATGTGTCTTCACCCTAAAGCTTTTCCCTGCTGTTTACATATACAACTGCTGGTATGCAGCTCCACTCCAAGTGTGGGGTTGAGGGTAGTGAGTGGCCATCTTTTAAAGCCACCCTTACTTGAAAGAGCTCTGCTTAAAGTTTGTATGGGCCCTTCCAGAATCACAACTGGCATCCAATCAGCTGTGTGCCCCATAAATCCTAGTAGTAGTTTGCTGATATTATAATAGCTCAGGGTAGAACGGAACAAGCATGTTGAAAATACGGGTCTCTATGGGAACAATGAATAGAGAGGCCGACTGAGCAAGGTCAGAAGTTCCACACGTGCTGAACAGGAGAAAGCGACAATGTGAATGAAACTGAAGAGAGCAGGAGGTCACAGGTGGAAAGCAAAAGATTACTAAGAACATTCTGAAATGACAGTTAAAAGAAGGAGGTGTTTAATAGGCTTCATAGTTTGGTTACTTATTACATTCTGGGGAATATGATTAAATTAGAGTCTTGAAGAAAATCTGACAACCACTAAATTTAAGCAGAATAGGAATAAATGTGGGCATAGCCTAATTACAGCCATTGCAGCTAGCAAATATGTATCTGATGCATGTTTGATTGCCAGTGCATATGTTAAATCATTAGAAATACATTTAAAGGCCCATTTATTAACATTCTCATTGTTGTGGTTTTAGAGGTTTTTGAAACCATGACTAAAATCATTTTTCTAAAACTCTGCTAAAAGGGCTCATACGTATGCAAATAAGTCATAACAGGATTCTGGGAAGAAATTCCTTAAGGCTTCTAGAAAAGTCCCATTTACATGGGCTTTGTCCCCTTAAGGAATTTCTTCCCAGAATCCTGTTATGACTTATTTGCATACGTATGAGGCGGTCTCCTCAACCCTTTTAGCTTGTTCGTGAATCCCCACTCCTGGCTCTACCTAAGCTGATCAGAAAACCCTGCACTACATTGATGAGCCCCAAAAAGGGCAAAATCGGTCTGTAGTTGGGAATCTGATCAGCTATTATCCTGGCTTCTGCTTTAAACCCAGTGGGTAAGCTTTAGCCTATAGGATAAACCCATGTAAATGGGACTTTTCTAGGAGCCTTAAGGAATATTTTTCCCAGAATCCTGTTATGACTTTTCTAAAACTCTGAATGCCAAGCAATTTATTAAAGCAACTTTTAAAAAAAAGGCTAAAAAAACTGCAGAAATGCGAAAACCGTAAATTTTTCATACTGTTGCAAAGAAAGATCTTCAAGTTGTAAAAAGGACATCTGCCATTGACTTCCACATGATCTTGACAGCTTTTAGATGACATATTTTTTTCTTTCCAATGTGTCCAAGTTTTGTTGCATAATAAATAGTGGAAACATTTTGTTCTTTTTCCCCCACAAAAATATAGAATGCCCCCCTTAATCTGAATTTTAGGTTGTAACAAAAACGCATTTAAAGTAAAACTCAAATACAAGGGGCAGATTTGTCAAACATCAAGTTTGGGGAAAAAAGCAAGCAAGAGAAAAAAAACACAAGTGAATGCTAGCTTATTTAAAAAAAATACCTTGGCCTGAATAGCTGAGTTTGCAATTTTTGTTCCTCTTTTCCCAGTACAAGGGTAAAATAACGTTGTTAGAGAATGTTCCCATAGACTTCTATACAACCTCGGCAGCTTTTTGTGCCAAGTTATTCCTGGTGAATTTTCTCCTTTTTTCTCTTAAAATAAATAACAATACAGATAATAATTAATAATAAAGGATAAAAACCCTGACTATTCAAGGTTTTAGAAAAAACATTGTTTGCGCTACATTTTTTTGAAATTAGAGAAAAACACCAGCTAGATTTTTGATAAATCTGCCCCTAAATGAAGCTTACTTTAGAATCAGACATTTACAGCTGCTCATTAAAACTGACTGTCAAATGGCAGGAACTGTGTGAGGTTGGATAAATACCACATTCATGGGCCAATGCAATAATAAGCAAAGATTTTAATTAGGTCTGATCCACTAAATTCAGAATAGATAGATATCTGTTCCTAAAAATGCAGGGTTAAAGTCAGAGGTGTAACTATAGAGTGCAGACTCTGAGCTGTCCAGGACAAAACAAAAGGGGCAATCGGTATGGATAGGTGGGGCAGTATGGTTTCATTAGGCAAAGCACTTGGAAGGTTTGGGAGGCCCTTTTTTTCCATTGCTGTGCTTGGGCACCTAAACTTATACCTCTGGCCAAGATTGTGCACTTCTGGGTACAAAGCACAAGGAAATCACCAGTACTGATGTTTTTTTAAAGAAATACTAGGTAATTTTACACTTTTGTGTTTTTATTAAGGAAAAAACGCAGTGGGCAAAATGCGAATGCAGCAAAAATGTCCAGGTAAAGATGCAATTATTAAGCACGAAACATCATCCTCCATAGTAATGAGACCCTCATGTCTTATGAATATAAACCAAACACTTATAAAACTTTATATTTCTGACTCCATTTGGGGGGAAATATCATAACAGAATAGATTAGGTGTTATATGTTGAAACGGTTGATTAAACACCCTTTGTACAGATGTTCTGCAGATGACAGGAATATTACTGAAATATAAATAAAACGTTATGAAAAAAGATATGAAGGCCTCAAGGCATAGAGCATATGAGGATGCGTTTAGGTATGCAGTATTATTTACAGGTAGGTAAACTGTACCTACCATTTATTTTGCCTCCGGTAAGGATTAATTGTACAAGGTATTGTTTTATAATTACAAAGAAAAAGAAAATATGTTTTAAAATTCAGTATTATTTGATTAAAAAGGGAGATGACCTTCCCATAATTCGAAACTTTCTGGATAATGGGTTTCCTGATAATGGATCCCATGCCTGTAGTACATAACCAGGCTAGATTTGCAGGCAACTCACCATAGCAGGTAGGAGCAGCACACTGCTGCTGCACAGAAGTTGTAAGCAGTGTGTATAGGAGCACAATTTTGAACTTTTTTTTTTTTTTAAGTCAAAGATTTGCCTGGATAGCAGAAGAAGACCTGATTATAATGATACAATACAGAATAAGTGTTTGAACACATCCGTCGAGCATCAAGTTTTCATGGGATAGACACAAAAGAGATAGCTGGGCTTAACTGGGCTGTTTTAAACTGAATAAGGTTTAAAGAAAGAAAGGAGCAAAAGAATCAGGTTAAGTGGTTAAGCAGTTAAGAGTACAGGTTTGCTTGCACAAGCTCGAAAAATGCATTAGAAAGAAATATCAAGAACTTCAACATTTATGCTCACAAGATGGCAGTACAGTAGGTAAAAAATTCAGTGTTCAGAACAAAAATAAATAAACATATGCTACTATAAAAATGCCACAAAAATTACACAAGTGGTATTGTAAGGGGCTGATTTACTTACCCACGAACGGGTCGAATGGAGTCCGATTGCGTTTTTTTCGTAATGATCGGTACTTTGCGATTTTTTCGTATGTTTTGCGATTTTTTCGGATTGTTTACGAATTTTTCGGATCCAATACGATTTTTGCGTAAAAACGCGAGTTTTCCTATCCATTACGAAAGTTGCGTAAAAAGTTGCGCATTTTGCGTAGCGTTAAAACTTACGCGAAAAGTTGCGCATTTTTCGTAGCGTTAAGTTTTAACGCTATGAAAAATGCGCAACTTTTCGCGTAAGTTTTAACGTTACGAAAAATGCGCAACTTTTTACGCAACTTTCGTAATGGATACGAAAAACTCGCGTTTTTACGCAAAAATCGTATTGGTAATGAAAAATTCGTACAGAATCCGAAAAAATCGCAAAACATACGAAAAAATCGCAAAGTAATCGCAAAATGTTCGTTTTCAAGTCGGAACTTTTCCAATTCGGGTCGGATTCGTGGGTTAGTAAATCAGCCCCTAAGTGTCAGACTCTTTCTGATACTCCTTTATTGCTACCTAGTTCTGCAGCAGTGACCAAAAATAAAAAGTGCAACTAAAGCTTCAAGGCAAGCTAAATAAAATAAATGTATAATATTGAATAAATATGGCTGCTTGCCCAATTTACTTAGACAGCATTCCTGTGCAGATGTAATTATAGCCTAGTGATTTCTCAACATGCATTACCATGTGATGCACACATGGCCCCCACGGTGAGCAGAAAAAGAGCATTGTGCAGGCCACGGCTAACAATGAATTAGCAAACTGTGGGGTTCAAAATGGATTAAATGCATTTTTAGCAGAAAAGGGCAAATATATAATTATAATTTGTTACATGACAGACAGTGATCTAAATACTATTTGGGGATTAAGAAGGCTTCTTCCCCACAGAGGTAGATTAGGAAACTGGGCTACAGGTTATTTGCCTTTCACTGGATCAGTCTGTAAAATCTTTAGGAATGGCTAACCTCAATGGACTCAACTCATGATGCCAAGCTAATTTACAATTAATACAAAGGGGCAGACATATTACATATAACATGCCTAATGCAAATTAATACAGCACTGCATTTATTTTTGAGCACACGTCTATTTATTAGATCTTGACAAAGTAAGGCACTTTGGCCTAAGACCTTGTATTTGGCCTTGTATTGAGATGTTTCTGCTCATTATAAGTAAAATGTAAGGGTTTCTTTTTTGTTTGATTGTTTCTAACACTATTTTACCAAAATATATTTCTTAAAAAAAAAAACAATCACATGAAAAACATAACTGCACAACAGGTGAGCTGCTATTTTGAAAGGAAATTAGGGTAGCAATAGCACCAATACCAAATTAACCCAATTGCCTCCACTTTAGAGAAATCGTTTGTTGCTGTGAAATCATTAACCTCTGCCACAAGCAGGAGAGATCCTAATGTAAAATAAACATTCTGAGGAAAGTAGAAATTCCACCATCTAAAGGAAAGAGCCAAAAAAAAACCCAAATGCAAACAACTGATCAATTAAGATAAGAATCAAAAATGAACACAATCCAACTAAACAACCAGCCTGTGGCTTTTAAAAATTGATTGCCTTCCAATTGATTGCTTCCAATATGTTCTGCCTAATGGATGGGAAACAAAGCAATGCATTGTGCCACAATAAACATCCTCAAAATGTTGCCCTTTTGTATGATTTTATATAGCCACTATAATGTTAATTTCTAACTTATACAATTAGCCTCCCCAACAGCCAATTAATATTACTAGCACTCTGGAGACATTGCTAGTGTTAAGGGGGGGGTCTTAACCTAATAAATTAATTGGTGTAATTCTCTTTTGCAATTTACATTAATTTTTGTTTTAAGGGGTTTCTGAGATATTAGTTTTAGACAGTTTTAATCTACTAGACAGACAAAACTGGTGACTGCTTCTTCATAGCATGATGGGTACAACAGAAAAATACCGTGGCAGAAATACCATTCCACCAGTTAGAATATAAATCGCAAGTGGGATGGAATACGCAGCGTGGTGATTTGCCGAAATCGGCGACTAATCCGATTTACATTCCACTGGCTAGAATGTAAATCGCTGGTGGGATGGCATATGCGGCGCAAAATAGCTGAAGTTTCCTCTCAAGGCAACTTTGGCGATTTTGGCAAATCACCGAGCCACGTATGCCATCCCACCGGCGATTTACATTCTAGCTGGTGGGATGGCATTTCAGGGAGATTAGTCGACAGCGACTAGGGAGATTTGTCGCGGGTGACTAATCTCCCCGTCTGTCTCGGCCCTAAAGAAGGGTTGTATAACAGCTTGATATTAACCACACAAGGTAAATTCTCTATACTGGAAGGGTTTGTAGCATTAATTCTGCAAACAACACTTTTGATGGCTGATTTATATCCAAATATGCGATCATGCAAATTTTCCTGCAGTCAGTTGTTCAAATAATCACATTCATTAAAGGTACTTTTAACTTCTGTATAGTTGCATTTGGTGCTGCTCAGTCCTCTCTCCCTCCCATTCGAACGCAGTTGCGCTTAATCACACAGGGTAACCTTGAAGCTACTGCCAAACTAGTTAGTAGCAGGTTACCAACAGCGAACAGCTGTGCCGAAAGAACAGGGTGCTCTATTGGTTTTAACTGCTGGTTAAGAGAAACAGGGTGCTTTGGATATCTTCTTTCTCTGTAATTGAGTACTGTCTGATATAAATATGCCTTGATTTATATAGCAGCATCATATTCTGTAGTGATTTGGGAGATTATACATCATTCACATCAATCTCTGCACCGGTGGAGTTTACAAGCCTAGGTATCACTTATTATTTTTTTTATTTAGTAATTTTCACAAAGGAGTTTTTAATTGTGCTGCCCTGTGCTCTTATAGTACCCCCCTTATAAACATGGATAAACATGTGGAACAACTGTTTGCTTCATAACAGAAGAATAGAATTCCCCATGGCATTATAAAAAGGGTACAAGCAACACAGAAAAAAGGTGCACGGCATTTGAAATATAAAAAAAACCTAGTGGAACCAGAATTGCAACTCTTTCATAAAAACATTTGTTCTTTCTGTTCACAAACCCAGTTGAATGATGCTTGCATGCAGATCATTTTGTATTTAGCTTTATAACCTTTATACTGAGTTCAACAAGTTTACAATCCAAGGTCCCTATCACACACATATACACAATGGTTAGTTTTATTAGGAGCAAGTAAACTGCCCTGTATGTTTCTGAGTATGAGAAGAAGCCAGAGGAAACCCATGCAAACACATGGACAACATACAAACTCCTTGAAGATAGTGCTTTTTCTTGATAAGAACCTAGGGCCTCAGAACTACAAGGCATATTATATATATTATTAAAACAATTACAGTACTAGTCAAAATGGCATAATTTAGTCCAACAGACTGCTAAGCCTTTCAGGCCACTCCATGGCTTTTTATACATTAGGAATATGTTCCAAAGTAAGGTCTTACTGGTGTCCTTTTAAAGCTTAGACTGTTTATCCCTAAGGATATATTTTCTTTCTGCAATCCTAGTTATATCATCAAAATAACAAGACATTTTACAGAATGTTTTTCTGTTAGTAGCTGTAATTGTAATCGCTGTATCAAAATTATCTTTTTCCTAATCAGTAAAGTGTTAAACATAGTTGCGGTTTCCAAGTCAAGAATGTTGCTCTAATCCATCCTCTCAGCTGACTGACTGGCCCAGCGTTGTATCTTTGCTGGCAAAAACAGTTCATTTATCTCTTTTCAACACTGGTTCTACTTCTGACACTGTGTCTTGTTTTATAAATAACTCAGTTTAACATTAACCAGTCTGATTATTCAGCACAAGTCCTGGCAAAATCCAGGAAATTATACATTGAAACCATCAAAAACAAGGCAATAAAAAACTTTAGATCTCGGCTAAGAGTCCCTCTAGTGGTTGGAGGTCAGAGCTCCCAAGAGCCTGATTAACTTTTTGGGCTGCTCCAATCCATGTATCAAGACAACAGATTAAGTGGACTTGATGGATAACAGCAAATAAGTACAAACATTTAAAGTGATACTGACACGAAAAAACAACTTTTTAAAATATGAATCTACATAAAAAGTTGCCTATAGGTCATGTTGATCATTTTTTGCTGATAGGTTTGCTTTTGTAAATAATTGTTACTTGAAATCCCAAAACCTGACTGTTTTGCCAGCCTGACTGTCCCTTCTCAGCCTGACAGTTACAGCTTCTAATGCTAACGGACTCCTGCTGGACAAATATGGCAGCCCCCTCATAGAGGAACATGGGGGATCAGATAGGGAATGTAAAAGCTTGGACAAATACTTTTATGGCAAAATTATAAATAGCATGCAAAGGCAATGTTATGACAATGTTATAAAAAAAGGTTTGATTTCTGGTGTCAGTATCACTTTAAGAGCTGCTATAGTTCTAGTATACTAAAACCCACAAAAACAATATAAACCGCCAGGTGTTTATACTGATGTACTTCTATGTTCTATGGGAAATGCAGGTCTTGCAATAATACTTCTTTTGATGTATTTTTTATGATACAAGTTGAACTCACTAGTGTGGGAGTGTTGGATTCTATTATGTTTTCATTTTTAATGTATTTCCCATTGTATTTTACATTACTTAGTTAATCTCCCCAGGTATGTTCTCTAACTGCAATAATATAGAGCACTGCATTTAATCACTCAGTATCTATAATTTATGGAAGATTTTGGATGACACTCGATTTCCATTCATGCATATGGGATATTTATATAATTACTTATTGTGCCATTTATTTTATTAATTAAATTGATTGCTTTCACAAAGGGCTTAGCACTTCTTTGTGTGTTCAGTATTATACTTGTGCCCACCACTGTTCCTTGCAATGCTTTTTGCAACACCCTCCCTCAACTTTACTTCAATACTGTACAGGTATAGGACCTGTTGTGCAGACATGTTTGGGACATTTCCACATAAGGGGTCTTTCTGTAATTTTTAAATACAGAATACTATACTACTCTATATTATCAGCAAGTCTTGTGCCTCAAACCCCCTTTTACCTTTTAGATTGTAAACTGAAAGCTCATTTCAGCTTACAATCTAAAATGTGATAGGGGTCTGAGGCACAAGGTATGGGGATATCTATGTTTAATTAATTTAAATCTGCAGAGTAAAACTTGCAACCATGCTGCTGGCATCATTAACAGAATGATCAGCCCATAACTAGTATCCATGCTGATAATGACCAGTAGATGCTTACCTGTTAATTTCCTTTATTAATTATAACTTGTATGTTGTTTTACAGCACTGTAGAATATACTGCTGCATAACAAGGGTTCACCCAATCCTGAATTTGGTTAGGGATTCAGCCAAATCAGACACTCTTTCTGGCAGGACTGACATTTTGACTGAATCCAAGTGCCTTAAAACCCCATGACTTTAGACCATATGACTAAGAAAAATAAAAATCTTTTTATGTAAATTATAATTATAGATTTGTGTTGATTTATGGCCCGTTATCAAACCACAGTGATCAAATTTGCTTTTGTGCTACAATCTGAAGGTTCTTTAGGGAGAGTTGCCATTTTCTGTACAAACTGTAGTACTAATAAGTGAGCTGGGGCAGTACCTGTAAAATAGTCACTAGTCAAATAGCTGATGCCAAGCACTACAACAAAAGAAAACATGACAAAATGACTGCAGAGGAAGGCATAAATCAATTTCTTTGGAAAAATAGTAGCCTTAAGGTGCATCGTAAACAAAGATATGTCCCTCATAGGCCTAGGCAATAAACAATTACATCTGTCTAATGGCCACATAAGAAACACACCCAGCTTTGCAAACGTCCCTTAGAAAGGCTAAACTCCTTCAGGATATACATACATCAGAGTGGGAAGCATACTGGTGGAAATGGACCATACAGACAAGGCAATATTCATGTAACCATAGGGTATCGGAAGAGATTCAAACCAGGCACAATGCCCCTTAATATAAATATTATAATTATTATAATATTAATATATATATATATATATAGTCCTCCTAAAGAAATACAGAGATGGGTCTTTTAAAAATATTATGTTTTGCCCTGGATACAACAGAACTACGTAGATAATATTCAGTACTTCTGGAAGCCTATAGGAAATGTAGCTACAATATCAGAGTAACCACACCCTACAGCTCTCTGTCCACTTGTATATCATTTTAGGATCATATTTATCAGAGTGAGCCCTATTTTCCCCTTGATAAATACCCCCAAAGTGTAAACTGTTCTGCTACTACACATCTGTTGCCTATTTTCTGTATATTAGGATAATTGTTATCTTAATTTCCTTGAATGATCCATTCTGAATCCAACCCTGCATAACCCAGCTAACATGAAAGCCCTATGGTCTTTTTCTTGTACTCTTACAACGAAACTGAAGGAACTCTTGTTTGTGCAGGTGAGCACCACAGGTGCTAGTATTCATCTAAGCAAGAGAGTAACACGTTCATAATGAAAACAGATTTTTCTTTTTGAAAATAAATATCCATAGTTGGCAAGCAAAGGGGAATTTTGGTACATTGTTTAAACTTTTTTTTTTTCATTTCAAAGAATAATCCTTACTGTATAACTGCAGCTGTTGTACAATAAGGAAAAATTAATGTGTCGCCTTGTAAATTCCCTTTCTCTGAACTATTCAGAAAGTTTGGCAGGTTATTTTAAATGAGTCCCTTTTCAAAAGTTACATTTTTTTATAACACCGTATTTATTAAATCTGCACACACGGCCCGTATCCATCATTCTAAAGAATAAACAGGGGCTGACTAAAAAGGTGAGAACATGGTGAAGGTCTCACAGCAGAGTAATATTTGAAAAACAAATATAAGAGAAAGAAAAAGAAAGCTGTGTGATTATGGTGAAGGGAACATACTATTGTACACTTGTAGTGTTGAACCAGCTCAGGCTGCTTGGGCTACCTCTTGGTTTTTTTTCAGTTCATCAGAGGTTTGGTGCAGTCTTAATGGATTATTTAAGCCTATAGGCCCATACTACTAAGGCTTCACGTACCAAGCTATTGTCTAAAAACTCGAAATGACATTCCCCACAATTCTCTATCCTTGTCTGAATTCATGTTCCTCTCTGTTGGGCATATGATAGAACTACATATTGCATTTTTTTGTCTTTATACAAGCCTTGGGGAGTTCTTGAGCCCTTTTCTTACCTGTGTCAAAGTCAGAATGGATAAAAAAAACATAAATTTATATAGTATGGGACATCCATTTATATAATATGGGTTTATGCACCTTTTTTTTAATTGTTTTTATTTATTTTTTTAACAATTGGATTACACATATGCAAAATAATGTCCGTTGCAAGAAACAGTATAAAAAAAGGATTTGATGTATATGATGTCAGCATAGGATATAAAAGTATACATAAGTTGTCTTGTATCTAGTAACCCTAATATTCAAAACAGTTGTATTAGTGGGCTTGTTGAGAAATTAGCAGATATATGGTTTATGCAGCTTTTTAACATAAACTCAACTGATAATAATAGTAATACTAATACTAATAATACTGGGTTGTTTGCCTAAAAAGGGGCATATTTTAATATTCTGGCTACAAGCCAGTACTCATCTGCCAAATTGAAAGTAGGTTATTCTTGGACATTGAGACAAAAAAATGTAATAAAAACATACTGGTATGTTCTAAGGACAGCCTTAAGAAGGACTGACCTATACAGGACTATAAAGAAATAACAACTTTCATCGAGTTCTATATTACAGCTTTTGTGTCTGGGGTAAAGATACTCACTCCTCAGACATTTTTGAGTACTTTTGGAATGTGACAAATTTGGAGAGGCTCTAGTTTGGCACTTTTTTTAGTGTTTTGTTGCTTTCACATTTATCTTAGATAAATGTGAAAGCAACAAAACACTAAAAAAAGTGCCAAACTAGAGCCTCTCCAAATTTGTCACATTCCAAAAGTACTCAAAAATGTCTGAGGAGTGAGTTTCTAGTTGAAAGGGTTGAACTGCAGAATTCATTTTCAACCTTAAATGAGCAGTTTTCCACTATCCACATTGCTACTTGTGGTGTAATTGACTTCATTATCTGCACTCTAAACCACAATTAAATTAACATCTTCACCCATGCAACCATAATCCTGTGTGTATGCGTGCGTGTCAAAGAAGACCCACCAGTGGAGCATTTGCTACCTTTTTCCATCCTCTAAATCTGCCTCCAGACAGCATGAAGGCAATGCACTAGTGAGATCACAGCACTGGAACAATGCATTTGAGGCTGCCTAGGTGCAATATGCTGTAGGGCATTACAGAGTGGTACATTTACAACATGTTAGCATTGCACTTTGAAAATGGATCCCTAGTTTGTCCTAGCCAAAAATAAATTTCAAGGGGGTGGGGGGGGGGCATTTTGGTGACTTCTGTACCCTCAAATATTTGTACTTTATTATTAGAACCATTTTTATGTTCTTTACTGGCAAAGCAATTACAACAGTAAAACCAGTATGTGACAAACAGGAATAATGAATCAGTGCACATAAGCAAGGGTTTCACAGAAGTGTTTGAAGGGCTGATGCTGGCGCGGAGCCTTATTTTCCTTATCCCTTATTTGAAACAATTTTCTAATTTGCAGGAACATAAAATCTGGCTCTTAACATGGTCTTTACATGACTCAGCAGGCAGCTGTAAACTGCAGCGTAAACAATAAAATCAAAAGTAAAAAAAAAAGTGACTTGTTTTTGGTTATTATTCTCCTTTATCCATTTTCAGGGAAGTGGCACTCTACATTATACAGTTATTGCTTATTATGAGTTATGCTTTAAGAACAGAAGGCTAACAATACCTGGTTGCAAACAAAATGCCATATTTTATAAGACTGAATAAAAAAAAAACGTTATAAATGCGATCTGGGATAATTTACCGAAGTTACAGAAATGCACTTGGACATCTCCAAGCCATATAGAAATGTAAGGTAAGCTAATGCAGGTCCCATTTATTATGGATATACAAGTGCACAGACGCAGTAATTAGACTGGTAGTGATAGTTCTGCTAATTGCAGTCATTGGTAAAACCTTTCTGTTTATAGTTCATCAAGACTGGGATACTTCCTCACCTGTGATTAACACCTGGGCCATTCCACTCTCCCTCATGCCCTTGGCAAGGCTGGTGGAAACCCCAAAGAATGTCATGATCTGCCCCCAGAATTCCTCAACTGCTGACTACTCAATACAGTTTTACCTCCTACTGCTGAAAATGTACCCATTTATATCCATTTTGATTCATTTTTCACATTTTCTGCAAAGGCATTATTGTTTCATCTTACAGTTTTAACTCACCCTACATGCCAATTTCTAACTGCTAGGCTGTGTTTATTATTTACCATAGCAAGAAGCTAACATAGGGTGTTTTGTATGAATGGAGCTGCAAATGACTCTATATATTAGGGACAGCCAGACAGTTCAAGAAGTAATTGCCCTTCAGGTAAATAATTCTTGCTATTAACTGAGGTAAATTGTGAGATTTTTGAAACACAAATAAAATAATATATTCCTGCATTGTTTAGTGTGTGCTTAATACACAGAGTAGAGATCCAATTTTTTTTTATTGTACATTTCCCATCCTTTGCTATACTTTCTCTCTCATGGCATACTTCTCACTTCCTGTTCCTGCCTTCTTTAGAAAAAATATAATTTTTAAGTAGTATGTGCCATTGGGTAATCCTAAATACAAAATTGCCATTTTAAGTAATAAGGGCCGCCCACTGGGATCATATGATTCACAGCACACACAAACAAACCAACACATACATGCTAGGCCCCATCAGCCAATTAATGGACAGAGTTTTGTCTTTTACTCCCACACTTCTTCCTGATACAGCTAGAGCTGCATTATTTCCTGCTGGCTCAAGGGAAAAGATGTGATAAATATAAATAAATGGAGGGCACTCATTTCACAGTCACAAAATACAATACAGGAATTTGGTGCAAAAACAGCCCAAAACAGGGGCAAAGATGTAAAAGGGCATTATTTACTGATTTTTACTGAGTTTGGGAAGATTCTTTAATAGGCCACTTTATATGGTATAGACTTTCTGTTGGTTAAGCATTCATTCTGGGGGTACACTTTTCTTTTAAGGGTACAATGTAATTTAAACATGCAGATACTTCAATATACATGTGTAGGTTTAAAAGGCCAGCCACCATGTATAGCACCAGTATACACATGCAAATACAAAAAGAAAGCAAAAATAGTATGTGCATTTATTTGAAAGGGTTTCATATTGTACATAATCACTGAACACTTTGTTCTTACCTAGGAGAGTAAGAAAGAAATTCAATGTCCCCATCATTTGTAATACATGCTGGCAAAATTTTACCGATTGTTAAGGGATATTCATAAAAGCAGCAAAGAAGCCTGTAGCACTGAAATTCAGATGAAAGTCAACGATAGCTGGAGCAGAAGCACAGAAATGCAGACTTGGGATTTGTGCACATTTTGATGCCTCGTTTTTTGGGGTTACTGTGATCCTGTTAGCTAAGTCACTGTTTGGATTTAAGCTGAAATAAAATCTATAGACCATCCATAGCTGCTGAAGGAAGAGCAGGAGAATATTGCCAATAAAGGTGGCTTTGTGCAGGATATCTTGGGCACCTTACAGAAGACATGTCCCTACAGACTTGCAGAAGCAGTTTCCTTTCCAGCCAATGCAGAGCTGCAGGTATGTAGATGATAGAGCAGATGAAGTGGGGGAGTTCCCAAAATATCAAAAATGTCACCCCTAGAGTCAAATTGAACAGCCTTTTAGTGCCCATATTGTGAACAAATATTTTACAACACTTCTTGCTTTTACCAAGCCAATTACTTTTAAACTAAAAATCTACAAGATACTGAATTACGCTTAATTTGCTTGAGAAGAAAATTAAGCAAGTGTTTTTCTACATCCAAAGCTGATCATTATAAATGACCTTTTAATAAACAGATTTTTAATTGCCATTTTTTACAACTCATTTGGCCTTGAGTGAACTACAATTCCCAGCATCCCTCTAAATCTCCGCGACTAGGCAGGGCTGGAAGCTGCATTACACAACAGCTGGACAATCATAATATTTTCCCCCTCTTTTTTGACAATGATGTTGTAAGGCAATAAATAAGGAAGGAAACACAGGTGGTTTTTTAATAGTACTTGAGGTCAACAGATGTCCAGAAGAGGAAAGTGTCAGTGTTGGCCAGCGAGACAGGACAGAGCAAAACAAATCCCAAACATCTGAACAGCTCTTGCCTTTTGTGGCCTAGACTGATTATTCCACTTGTCTGGGGAACAGTAATGTTTTTTTTTAATGGCCTTCTGCTCCACTGAGCTTGTAACCGAATCAAAGAAGATATATTTTGCATTAGACGCAGATAACTGTGTGAACATAAAAGTGTGAACATGGAGTAAGACTGGAAAGAGAACACACACCCAATAGTGAATTCTCTCCCTCTAGCATTAACCTGCATATGTGATCCACCCAATGTCTGATCCTAAACCAGGGACAGAAATGTTGACTATTGAGATAAAAATATTTAAAATTATATATACACTCAATCAATCAATCAATCAATCTATCTATCTATCTATCTATCTATCTTTCTATCTATCTATCTATCTATCTATCTATCTATCTATCTATCTCTCTCTCTCTCTCTCTCTCTCTCTCTCATCTATCTCTCTCATCTATGTATCTATGTATCTATGTATCTATGTATCTATCTATCTATCTATCTATCTATCTATCTATCTTTCTATCTATCTATCTATCTATCTATCTATCTATCTATCTATCTATCTCTCTCTCTCTCTCTCTCTCTCTCTCTCATCTATCTCTCTCATCTATGTATCTATGTATCTATGTATCTATCTATCTATCTATCTATCTATCTGTCTGTCTGTCTGTCTGTCTGTCTGTCTGTCTATCTATCTATCACAGTCGCAGAGGAATTTCCTTGTTCTTTTTGTTACGCTTTACTTTTTACAAGTTTTTTCTCCAGAAATGAATGTTTTTTTTCTTTTGTTTTTTTATATTGTGGAACGCTGTTTATAGAATTCCAATCCCTATTAGTATCCAAGTTAAATTTCATACCTCATTATCAAACATGTTTTACTAGCATACACAGCTGTGGATATTAGCACTACACAACAAGCAAGAGCAATGCTGAGCAGTTCCACTAGCCAGGAAAAATATCATTTTTGTTATTGTTATGTATTTATAAATCGCCAAGTATTCAGCAGCACTGTGCAGTAGGATCTATATATATTAAACATCCAAATTACATACTGGTTTACTCAATGAAACACAAGGCTCTCTCACAATATATACGCAAAGTTGTGCTGACTGACCCAGGCACACAATTTTTGGGGCCCTAGTCTCAGTGAAGCAGTCAGAAGAATGACAAAAAGTCCCACCTCTCAAAACTAATTTGAATTTGGAATGTACAGGCAGGGCCTAAAGCAGCAATGGAAGACGCTTGTTAAACAAGCATGTTTCTGATTAATTTTACGTCTGTCATTTACATATGTATGTGCATATGTGTGACATCACATCCTCATGGGGAAGATCACTGTGAGAGGGAATGCTCCTGGGTGGCCTGGGAAGTCTCTAAGCTGATTTCCAGGTGGTCCCTCCCTACCCCTGGCCAAACGTTACCTTTGCATTGCCACTAAACAGAGCCAACTTCAAACACTTCCCTATTTGTCCCTGCTATGTTCTCCTGTTACAGCATTTAGAAGCGAGACAATCTGCTGTGTTTATATCTCCTGCATTCATACAATATATATTGGGCTCCCTGAATTTTGCTTAATTTTAAAAAAAATCACAAATTTCAATGAACTTTAGGGTAATGGGCCAATGGCACATGGGACATGCAGTGTGAGTCAACACCAGGAAATGCCCATCTGTATCATATAATTGGATCCTCAGTATTCTTCCCAGTAGAATGAAAATATCACCAGGGCAGGATTTAAAAATTATTCACCCCTAGGCCAGTGCAGGTGACATGGGGCTAGCCATTTCCCAGGGTGCCACAACCATGTGACCTGTGCTCTGATAAACTTCAGTCACACTTTACTGCTGAGCTGCAAGTTGGAGTCATATCACCCCCCCCCCTCCCAGCAGCCAATCAGTAGAACAATGGGAAGGGAGCAAGATAGCAGCTTCCAGTAGGTATCAGAATAGCACTCAGTAGTAAGAAATTCAAGTCCCACTTGCGACTCCTCCACTTACATGGGAGCAGGAGAAACAATAGGTTACCAGAAAGCAGTTCTAATGTGGCTGCCTACATACCAATATCACAACAACAACAAAAAATACATTTGTTAGTTCAAGAATAAAATTTTAAATGGTAGAGTGAATTATGATTATGATACATAATCCAATCATTGGACAACTCTTAAACAAATCCCCAGGTGCTATGACATAGGTAAAATACAAAAATAGAGTGTAGATGCACTCAGGGACTTCATAATACAGTGAAAAAGATCTTAATTTATTGGTTATGCCAATAAATTTTGACCTTCTTGACTGCATTATCAAATCCCTGAGTGCATCTAAACTTTATTTTTAGTATACAACGATATATACAAAGGCAATCTCTGGGAGAAACTTCCATCTTCCTTAGGAAATGTTTAAGACTAGATTCCTAGTTCTGTGGCTAGGATCCAATTATAGTAAGTGACTTGAATGCTGGTTTACCTATCGGTTATTTTTGCCTCTACATGGCATGGCTTCTGATATGGCTTTCTTGACAAACCTTTGGCCTGTGTATGGAAAAACAGTGATCATCTTTTCTAACTGATAAATGTTTGGGCTCATTCAGATATTAATTTGCTGGATGATAAATCCAGTTAGTTGGGAAATGCATCAGCACTGCAGTCCATGGCCAGCTACACTGCACATACCCCAAGTGTGAATGCTTATATGTCATATTTGGTACAACACATGGCTGATCAAATTACCCAAAGATCTGCTTTTTCAGCAACCCAGTCAAACTAGCTTTCCATGTGTGACCAGTTTAACTGCTCTGGCACTCCTAAATGAGATATCACACTGCCAGGGTCCCTGTCTCCAGGCTGCAGCTTCAGTGGGACCTTCCTTTTCAATAGCTGTGGACTGCATCTTCCCACAAGTGAGGTGGGGATTCATGTTCCTGTACAAACACAAAGACTACAGTAAACGATCTTTCATATTTTGAGTAAAGACCAGTGTGCAGTGGTAATCTGGTATTGGATTTCACTGGACTAGTAACAAGGAGGCACCTGGCATTGAAAATAAGTAAGGCGTGCAGACAACTTCCCTATTTTGTATTACAATATATTAGAAACAAAGGACGAATGACAAGTACAGGGCTGTTTAGGCCTGTGGATGTCATAGCAATGTTAATGCTTCCAGGAATACTTTTCTTTAAATGGCAAGGGAAGAAATCTGGCTTATTTTTCATTAGCAAAGTTAAGGGTGAGTTGCTGGTCAAACATGTGAATTGCTTTGATTAAAGGAGAAGGAAAGGCTAAATCATGGGGGTGCCAAATGTTAGGCCCCCCAGTGATTGTAATCATTACCTAATACCCCTGGCCGGTGCTCCAGTTAGGAGAAAACCACACCAGCTCAGGGTATATGCAAGTGAACATTCCTCTTCCTTCTGTCTTATTTCTTCAGAAAGGAGCAGACGCTCACACAGCTGAGCGAAAAATCCGTCTTTTTTGTCAAAGTCAGCTTTTCACTCTGGCCTGTGCAGTTTTTTCCCAACAGGAGCACTGGTTGGGGGTTTCAGGTAAGCGATTAAAGTCACTGGGGGTGGCTAACATTTTTCCTTCTCCTTTAAAGGAGTAGTTTTTAGTTATAGGATGTCCTATCCTTAGCAACTTTTCATGGTTTTTTAATTATTTGCCATATTTTGACTCAAATAGATCGCTGACCCCCAAGAGCCATAATTTATTGCTCTGTGAGGCTACAACTTTGTATGTATATCTTTATTTTTATTTATTTATAAAGCGCTACTTATGTACTTTATGTTACTTTTTATTGTGTACCTTTCTATTCAGACCTCTACTATTAATATTTAAGTCTCTCATTTATATTATTAAAAGCTAAATGATTCAGGAACATGAGTAATAAAAAATGAAGGCCAACTATAAATTGTCTTGCTCTCTATATTATGCTAAAAGTTACATTAAAGTGAATTACCCCTTTAACTGACATGGCTTGTGCTGTGGGCAGAGTGAAGAAGGCAGAAAAACAGTGGAATCTCTGTGGAACCAGGCCCACATTGTTTTATGCATGGGCTAGAAAATGTTTTATAAGGAGTGATAAAAAAAACAATGGTTAAAAGTAAGGAATACAGACTGAGGCTGCTTTCCAGTAGGTTACATCGTTTTTGGCTGGAATCCTTGTGAATTTAAAAAAAGTATTATTGGGGAATTTAAAACAAAGCTAAACAGGGTGTTGTACAGTCTCGCAGCATTTTCTCTGAAGCTTCCAAAAACAATGGGAAAATGGCACGGCTCATATACTTTAAGGTAAACATGTTGCAGAAGAGCTAATGGCCAGATGTGAGGTGCCCCAGTTAAAGAACAAATAAAGATCTTTAAAAAGAAGAGTTGGTTTTATGGAGTACATCTATATATAAGGCTGATTTACAACTTCATAAATATGATGACATTAAACTTGGTTCATTTAACTCTTGTGAGCTCCATGCAGTGACACTGATTTTAGTGCCTTAGGATTCTACAAAATGGTTAAAGGCCTAATGTCAGCGGTGCTGGGAGGAGAAGGGTGCACACAAATGCATATATACATTCACAATATTTTTTAATGTTATTATGTAATTACATTTTTTAATAATAATATACATTCTCAGTTAAGTATCTGTGTATTTATATATGTATATAGTCTTTATTGTGTATTGGTACAGCTGTTTAACAATATGGGTGGGCTTCCTATAGAGTGATGTACAGCCTTGTCTAAACGTTTGCAGGCACCTGAATAGATCTAAACGCTGCATGGGTTGGTTCTGACTTGCTGCAGCTTGCCTTCAGCAGAACAATTAATGCAACCCTAAAAGTAATAGTAGGCCTGCAGGGGAGGTAGATAAGGGAGGGCTGCACAGTGTTTTAGTGTTAGTATTAATGCCTGTGGTATTGGGGCCCTGAGTTCGGTTCCAGCTAGTGCTCTCTTGGCAATGGGTTTGCATGTTTCCCCATTCAGTTGTTTTGCTGACAGCAAGCCACAATTAGTATGTATTGACTCAGGCTGCTTAGCTCTGGAAATGGTCAGGTCTCTTCACCACAGGAGCCCCCACATGTAATAAAATGCATAAAATTAATTTACACTGATGCTAAATTGAGAAAACTATTTTTACTTAAATACATTCACTTAGAAATTGACATGTGGCAAATAATATTTACACATAATCTGCCCACGAGAGACCCCCTCAGCTTCTGAGTATTAACAACCTATTCCTACTGAGTAATAAGAACATTTCCGTTAAAAAAAAAAAAAAACCCTGCCATTTTAAAGCACAGTCTAAGGAGGGGAGTGAGATTGCCTTTCATTAAACCCCCTTCCTTTTCCTGAAAGTGTTTCATTCTAAAGATGCAAACTGTGTCTTTTACTATCATTCATCACTTGTCACCCAGCAGGAGCCTAAGAGAATGATGGCATCAATAAGGAGTTAAGTGTCAGCCACTGAAGCTCTGCACATGGTAAAAAGGTGTTGCAAAGAAACAATGCTTGCTATCCAGTTATTTTCTTTTTAATCCAGTATTTTCTATCTCCAAATGAACAGTGTCTTCTGCATTTGTTCTTTATTAAGCCCTTCCATCACTCATCTCACCTAGGATGTCTGCCAATTGGCTTCAATCAGCAGATCAGTTCTTTTCATATGAGAGCAAGAAATATCGCTGGAACAAGACATTGTTCCTAACCAATGAGGTCACAAGCTAAACAGTCAGTTGGGGGACACAAGACACGTGCCTCTCAATGAAATGCCTGAAATACTTTCAAATGTTTTAGAGCAGAAGTCATGATCAGGGATGCTTACTGACAGATCCATTTTGGAGAACTGGGAAAAAAAGTCCTTTTACTACTTAAGTACATATAGGGTCACTATATAAATAAAACATCAAATGCAGATATAAAATGAGTTATTCTGAAATCCTTTATCCAAAATACTACACAAATCAGCAGCATCAATCCCAAAACAGTGTCTGTTGAAATCATTTTTTAACCAAGCCAATTTGCAGCTTAGCAGCTTTCTGTAAGCGGTGTTGGTCCAGTGGTCAAAGAACTGCTTGAATATACACGCAGTATCAAAATAAAGTGTCAAATTGTGGATTTCATAGGTATACTTACAGAACTCTGGACAAGTCTTCTTTGTAATGTAATAACATTACAAACGGCAGGAAACTTGCAACAAACAATGAATTTTAATTTAGTTCTTTTAATTTAATTGTAAGTAACTTAATTAGTAACCAATCATTTGGCTGAATTTCATGGCTCTGTCAAACTATTTCACTGCTTTTGGCTAAGGAGTTGGAAATAGGCTGCAATTATTTACAAACTAATTATTACTTTATAACATTTTGTCAAACTAATATATTCCTGTTCGGCATTAGTAGAGGTGCTGATTCTTTTGTGAATAACAATGTCACTGATTAACTTGAATTAAAAGGATTTGGCCCAAGTGAAATTCTTGTTTTTCCTGTTCTTTGTGTTTTGCATAGTTTTTTATGTAAGTTGAATGCTCATGGTTTTGAAAAGGATATTGAAATATTAAAGCCTCTACAAAGACTTTGGCAAAGTAGGGACCACAATATAAACTCTAATTTTGTTCCTTCTTGACACTTTCATTCTAATGCACTTGTTTCAGTCATTAGGTAAAAGGGTAGAGCAATGTAGTTTGACCACCTATGTGGATAGCTAAATCTGACTATATCTGACCAAGTAAAGGAAACCTTAGGAGGGTGGTTGTTTCTGCTAAAGGTATGCCAGTAGTTTCTTATACCAGCAACCTTCAGCTAGCAACTTCCATGAGGACACGTAGGGAGACCAACAGTCATTCTTCATTCTAGCTATTTGCCTTGTAATTGTTTAACCCGGTATAAATGTAAGCTGATGGAACTATATTGAGATTTGTTAGAGGGATACTGTCAGAATAAAAACCGAAAAGGAATAATAAGTATGGACATGATAAACAGAAGTTTAGCTTAAACTTGTGTGTTCTGTCATTTGCATTGAAACATTTCTTATTCAATATACCACAGGGGTGAAATAATATCAATATAATGGAATAATATAATCAATATAATGTCAAACAAAAGATTTATTAAGTATGGGGTCCAGTTGAGAGGTCCAATCCCACTGGAAATAATAGTTTTGTTTTTTAAATATTCTATCTATACTTTCCTATATAACTATCAGTGTATGTTACTTTCTACAGCCTACAAGAGACATAACCTACACAACATTTCAATTTTCAAACAGAATTAAACGCTCAATTTACACTAAGTAAGCTTAGCCTAACCCTTATGAAAAGGATTATATGTTCATATCAAAATATATACCAGATATCTACCCATTTAAATCCCCTTGTGGTGAAACTAACGTAACTGTTAGAGTCTGGAATAAAAATATTATTTCCATTTTAGTTTCACTTACTCCAGATTTCTGACACCAGCTCTGTAGGCCAGAATGTCAATTTGGCTTCAGCATAATAGAGCTAAGAAGAATTTAATAAAGGTAGGAATTATGCTTATTTTTTTCTAAGTAAATGCATCATAATTTGCCAAAACCCTATAAGACGAGACACCCATATCTTATATCAGCACAATGGGTGTTTATGTCAGCACAACGGGCGCTGTATGAGTTACTGTATTTCTGCACATGCCCTACTGCTGAGAGTACATTGTGGGAATATAACATTGTGAATAGTACCATGGCAGTCACAGAAAAGGACCACAGCAACATCACGCAGTTTAAAGAACAATAATTCTCCCAACCTGTATTGATCCCCCTTATCACTCTGTACCACTGACTAGATCATTAAGCTAGCAGAAGGTGCAGAGCTCAGCCTATACCCATCATTCCTATGGACACAAATACGCAACTGGAATCAGTGCAGCCCTCCTAGCTAGATTTTCTTGGCGTGTCCCAGAATTTTAAATGATCTGGTAACCCTATCCTGTATGGGACTATAATATTGCACCCCGGGTAGCATTGGTAAATAATTTAATTAGTAATTAAATTAATATTTGGTTTAGCATTATATTCCAGTTTTTTTTGGAGGATTTGGTATTTGCCTGAATCGGTGCATGCCCAATATTGAAGGGCAGGTAAATCTTTGCTTCTAGGTATGGGAAAGGGTATACTAGAAAATCACTGAGGAGCTCCCTGGCCACATTAAAAAACACAAGGCTGCAAAATGAATGCTTTTATTTGGGTCATAGAACACCAATTGGAATTTTAATAAAGATGTATTGTAAAAAGGGGTACATTATTCCTTATATTGGGAGAAGATACGCTTGCTTGGCGACTTCGCCAGACAAGCAAATCTTTACGTGTATGGCCACCTAAAGAATACCACCTGAAGCTAATTATAAGGGTAAATATACCTATTGTAAATTATAAGGAGTTGCCCTTATAACCATACAAAGGCACAAGCCGACAGGGTGGTTTTTATACATCTCACTTAGCTCTGAGATTACTTCTAATATCCTCATATTAGAAAGTAGTAGGATGTTATATTTCTTATTAGACAGCAGTTTGAATCAAGTTAAGTTATGTGACATCATTTATATATGAGGATATCACTAAGCACTGTTTATTGAGACATATTTTACAGGTTATTTATGCTATTTTACAGGTCATTTATTTCTCTTGTGTATTTTATGTAATATATAATATATAATTATACATTTATTATATATGCAAACAGACACATCTCTGTCTCTGTGCATATACACAGGGATTTGGCCAGGCAAAACCAGAGAACTGAAATCCAGATCTGAAGAGTTTTCTGTTTACAAAGTGCTCTTGCTAATGAACGTTCTTCCCATCATGTAGTTTAGACAAAGTCATCAGAGCTACACCAGACACTGCTCAACGGGGGAGGAGGAAACACACCGAAGACAAAAGAAAATAGAAGTAACTGCCTTGTGCAAAAGAAAAACATTGGGGGATTCACTGCAAATAGATATACTGACCAAGTGGCTCCAGACTCTGTGTAGTAGTCTCAAAGCTAAAGGAAAACTAAGCCTCAAAAGCTAGCCATACACACAAAAATATTTTCCCCATTTGGTCACCCAGGTGTTGGGCCGAATTAAGCTGATATGATTATCTGCCCAGCTGGGACAGTTATTGGGTCACAATGGGGGCCTATGCAGACCTGTATGGAGAGCATTATATCTACAGCCTTATAAGGGATTGTCAAGTCTGCCAATAGATTTCTGGCTGATCCATGACAAGGTATGAGTCCGTTGGTTCCTATATATCTTGTAGATTGTAAGCTCTTTGGGCAGGGCTCTCTTCACCTCTTTTATCGGTTATTGATTGCTTTATATGTTACTCTGTATGTCCAATGTATGAAACCCACTTATCGTACAGCGCTGCAAAATATGTTGGCGCTTTATAAATAAATGTTAATAATAATAATATATACAGACCAGTTCAAGATGGCAGATAATATTGGTCTGTGTAAGGCAGCTTAAGACATAATGCTAACTTGTATTCTTGAGATTATTGGTTATTGAGTATATTTATAACTCCCTGTTTTCTTGTTAACCTGTACCTCTTTTACAAGTCTCTTATGATGTACTCTAAGGTACTACAGAAAAAACATGGTAAACTTTTTTTTTTTCTTACACCTTCAAGAATGTAGTCTGTGCCTCAAAAAGCTTAAATTCTAGTTTCCTTGCTTATCGAGTTGCTCAGTACAGAAATGGATTTTAGTGCAACAAAGCATTGTTTGATAGGCAATAGTAGATTAGGATAATGCAATATAAGGACGCCTGCAAATTATCTTACACTTCTGTATGGCACAGCAGCAGTTAAACTCTCAAGTTGCCCATAAACTACCAGTATTTCTAGCATAGTCATTTAGTTTTTATCTCTCAAAAAGAACATGGTAATGTCCTAAAAACAGTTATTTGTTTATGTTGTACCAGTTAGTTAAGAAAAAGTCATAGGTTGCAGACACAAGAATCGTACCCAGGATTCTATAAGTGGGAGGCTAGCGTCACAGTCCAGTAACCTACCCACTGGGCCACTGATTTCCATTCTTTATGAGCTAAATATACACTGGGTACTCTAATCCTGCTTAAATTATCTGTTCCCCATCAATGCACAGGCAGACAGCTCTAGCTACAAACAGAATGACATACTAATGGCAACCGCAATGATTAGACGGTGAGAAACAAAATTACTAATGAAGAGGAGAAAGTTGGAATGCAGATGCTCAGAGCTGGAAGGAAAGATGAAGTTAGGCAACTAAAAGTTAGAAAACAAAGATTTTTTTGAAGAAAGCGATCAAAATGACCATTGCAATCAACAGAAAGGTGTGAATAGTGAGCTGCCAAACAACATAGTTAGAAAAGGTATTTGTTGCTTTCTAATTATCAATCACTCTTGCTTGGACCATTTGCCATTTGTTGCCATTTAACTTCAGCACCACTTATCCATAGGGAAAAAATATACCAACCCTCACTCTGCTTTCTAACATCAATGCACAAAACAACTAGGCTTGTTCTGACTTTAGCACACAAAGAAGTTGCAATATTTTAAATGCATTGGACTGGCAATGATTGACACACTCACAAGTGAAGTCTGGGCAATTTGTACAGATTTAGAGAATTCTGTACAATATGGCTCCACATGTGGATTGCAAAATTACACTATTCCAATTCATGGAATTAATAGGAGTTGTGTGGCCCATGCAGTTTTCTGTAAAAAGAGATTGTTACATTAAAGATGGTGTGATGGTGCAAGAATTTGATTATATTGTTGGAAGGGCCAAACCTATGACAGTTAGCTCACAAGTGACAATGTTGTTAACTGCTGGCTAATATGAAAACCAATGCATATGTGTTTGTCTTTATATGCAAGCGGTGCTGTCCAACTTCTGTGGAAATAAGGGCTGGAACTTTTCTGACATACGTAATGGAGGCCTCATAATGGAAGCCAGTTTTGTTTACTCCCCCCTTTTCAAACACACAATACTGGGGCTTACAGGTGTCAACAATGTAGGGCCTTACAACCTGAATCTGCGGGGTGAATTATGCCAGGGGCGGTAGTTAATCTCAGTACTAATAACATTTAGAGCTTACACAAAGGTAAGAAGTCACAGCAGCCAGATGGGGGGCCACCAGTTGCACCAATATTAGAACCAATGTTGCTTGATGACCAGCCTGGATACTACAGGACTAGGAATTGGACAAGATAGCAGATTGAAAATAAAATGGATACTAATGCATTTCATATAAATTATAGGAAAGTGTTTGTATCACTATATTCCCATGGTGTTTCTGCAACTTGCACCTAAAATTTGCTGTACGGTTACTTCTGTCCCACTGGAGAAGGTGACAATATAAACATTCTCCTTTGATTTAGCCTTTCAGGTGAGGGGAAGAAAGCCTTTTTGTATAATAATAAAGTATTCTGTTTTCCAGTAACTATTAAATGAAGCATCTCTCACCTCTCTGAACACAGGCTCTTGCAAATATTTGTTTCTTTATAAAAGGATTAAGCATTTCATTTTAAATAAAGGACATTTTTGCTATTTTTATTTCCATTCTCCACAGAAATACTCTGTTTTTCCACCAACTTACTGTTTTGGTGGCAGTTTAAATCCTTAGCCTCCATCTCATCTATCAGCAATTTAGTCAACCGAATCTCACACATACAGGGCTACAAAATTAGGAAAACAAGGCACGAAAGTCAAAACAGAGAGTTCTGAGGTTTCACATTTCAGTAACATACACAAAATGTCAAAACAGAGTTTTGCTTTGCTCCATTTGCACAGTTATTTATAAGTGTATACAATGCACCTTTCTGCTTGGATTACTGGTGTCAAAAAATGACTGACAAATTATTTAACAAGTTGTTCATGTTAAACTACCAACCTTTAGATATTATTATATTGCATAGTTATTTTGTGTGGAATACAGTTAGCAATTTTTATCACAACTGACAGATTGCTAACCACACTGGAGATCAACTTCCTTCAGTTCCTAATTCTGTCCTCCACTATATAGGGAATACTGTACCCCACTGTAGCTATTAGAAGTCACAAAAATATAACATGATTACATAAAGGCACTAAGTTGGGAGTTATAAAACTCTGAGACTACTTGTAATATTCATTCAATTATAACATACATGTTTCAATGTGTCATTGCACAAGTGACATCATTAATTATAATGGATGACATCACTACAAACTATTTATAAATATATATTTTTTACAGGTCACTTGTGTCATATGACTCAAACTTGTGCATGATAAGAAATAATGTACCCCCTTACTCAATAATACTCTGAGTGTTAGAGCCTGTATAAAAGCACATAGCCTGCAGGTATGCCTTTATGCGGTCTTGAATTCCTCAATGACTTTAAATACCTTTATATGCAGTACATTAATCCCTCTATAAATCATGTGGTAAACAACTTGCAGCTGGCTGCAAGTAAGTTAAAATCTAAAAAGTATAACTATAAAAGTACTTTAAATTAGTTTCTACCAGTTCCAAGGTGGCATCTTTCCATCTTATTTTAGATTTAAATATGTTCAAAGGCTCTATTATCCAGAAGCCCATCATCTAGAATGTTCCAAAATATGAGAAAATGCCATTGTCCATAGTCTCCTTTTTAAACAAACAATTCTTATTTTTTAATGGATCCTCTTTTCTTTGTAATAATATAACAGTACTTTGTACCTGATGGTAACTAAGCTGCATAAATCCATATTGGTGGCAAAACAAAACAATTGGGTTTATTTTAGGTTTAAATGCTTTAGTAGAATGAAGAATTGATTATCCAAATTACAGAAAGACACCTAATCAATAAAACACCAGGTCCCAATCATTCCCTATATTACATTGTATATGCCATACCTGTAGTATCAGACTTTATCAAACTTTTATTATATTAATTCTCATTGTCTGGGGCAGTATAATAAGGATTTAAAACATTAAGCACACCCAACAAATATGAAATAGCAGCCTTGAAAAAAAAAACAACAACAGGTTTAACTATTATATTTCATTGGTTAGTATAAAGTAGGGGGTTGGGTTCCTATGCTGTGATTATAGGTGATTTATTTTTGTGCCAAGATTTTCTCAGAAAAGGAAATGGGTTGGGCTGGTGAACCCATATGCCAAGCTAGTTGGCAACATGTAATGGGCCAGGTGTAACCCTAAATTACACCACTTTCCTCACTGGTGACCCCTTTGGGGACCCTTCGGAGTCGCTTATAATATTTACTACACTGCAATGCACACAGAGAAAGGGAGAAAAAGCGACAACCTCCTAGCTATAAAGCGATCAAAAGAACCATGTTTTTTTTTGAGAAACTATTTAGTACATAGTGGCAGATATATACAAACTCCTAGCAGAAATGTAGAAAAAAAATACAACGCTGTACAACGCAACCATAGCTTTTCAGACGTGTAAAGACTTGAAATGTTCATTCGGAGCCAGGTACTGAATTAATCATTTAAATATCTGAATCTGAACATGGGAAATTGAAAGCAGTGAGGAAAGAGCAATATGTTACATAGCACCTGAGCAAATCATCTGCCCGAGCGGATTTCATGGAATATTACTGATCTTACGCAGCACGGCTTGTTTAATTAGCACGCCCTTTGTCCTGAACGCTGTCTGGCAGCAGGGGGAACCTGCATTTTTTTGGTGAGATAATACTTGTTGGGTGATGCATTATTTCATAAATACCACAGAAAAGATACAAACATGGACAAAGTGAATAACAAGAAGACATCCAGACAATAAAGTGCACATGGTCCAGTATAAAATCAAATCAGTGCCAACAAGCTGGATGCACAGTTGCATGCTCAAAAATAAGCTTTAACATAAACTAACCATTTATGACCATTTATATTTTAAACAATAGTGACATATTCTGCATTGCTTTAGATATCTAAAGCACTAACTAACTATTTGTTTTAAAAGGGATATGTTACAAAGTATAGGTGCTCCTATGTATAAAATATACATGGTAAATTCAAGCAAGCATTCTCCTGCCAGCAACCCAGTCTACATCATTTTAGAATATAAAGTAAACGATCCCCTTTACCAAAATAGGAATACCATGACAGTGGCATCCTTATGAAATCCATAATGTGGCCTCTGCCCACATTTTATTTCTCTTTTCTGTTTTTTCCCATCTGTTTATTGCACACTATGTCCTCTTACTATTCTTACAAATAAATACAAAGAAATAAAACAGACATATAAGTTCTGATTATTTGGATTTATGAAGGAGACCACAGTGTTTTATTTTTGTAACCAAAACAAGTGCAGTTCTCTGGTTTTTAGTGTTGATGTTGCCTGACAGGAACTGTGTCCAAAAAGTGCATAATATTTGAATGCCCAAAGTTCCAGGAAAATAAATAATGAGTCACAAACTTTGTACAGCAAATCTCTCTCACATTCGGCTCTATGACTCCATCCATTCTACTTAAGTGGGGCAATAGATATAAATAAGTAAGTAATACAGGTGCAGGATCTATTATCCAGAAAGTTCCAAAATATCCATTTGTATAGAATTCTATTCAAGCAGTTATTTTGTAATGTTTTGCTTTGTGCCTGCAATGAGACTGTGCCTTGTATCTGATGATAACAAGGGGTATACAATATATCAATAACAATCCTGCACACTAAATGAAAGCAACAAAACACAAGGATCATATAACAAAAAGATATATATAGAGAGAGAAAGTTATCCCGCAGTAATAATATTTTACGTGGCCATTTATCATCACTTCAGCACCCTAAAGAAAAATTATAACAAATTAAAGTACATACCACCCAGCAGCAAAGAAGCAAAGCATTCAGGAATGCAGATATTCAGGTTAATGAGAATCACCTTAATATCTCTGTAATTAAGCATAAAACCATGTTGGTGGCAAAAACAATCCTACTCGGTCTATTTAAAGGCATTTAGAGGGGAACTTCTTTTGGCGAACCAAAATTTGTTAAAGAGCCCCACACAACACAAAGACACCTAGTTTACCTATAACTGTAATCTTTTCCTTCAAAAAGTATGAATAAATACAATTTTATATGCTGAAATCCAGCTGCGAAATAGTTCTTCTCTTTCTGCATCATTTAAAACCCTGGCAGGGGAGGAGGGACTAAAACACTGATGTTACAAATTGTAACAACTTTTCCACAGCTAACAGGCAGCATGCAGGGACTACATAACCCACAATGCATTGCACTCTGATGTTCATTTCCTTATTGACATCACATGTGCAGGGGATTGTGGGATTTGGAGGATGCAGGCTGAGGATAGTCGATTACTGTTATATTTAATTGAATCTCAACGTGGTCAGCCAGATCAGCTGGAGAAAAGGGGGCCAAACCATATTATTACATTAAAAATCATGAAAAGGCTGCATATTTTTTAATCAATGTTTATTGCAAAGTTGCTTGAAATTGTGTTTCGTTTTCAAAAAGCTTAAGTTGTGTTTGGGTGGAGTTCCCCTTTAATAAGCCATAAAGCTAATCAAGGAGAGCCCCTTATGCAGAAAAATGAGAGTCCCAAGCATTCCAGATAACAGATCCCATACCTGTATACTGAAATCAGTAATCTTGCTATTGAAGTGCATTCCAATCAACAGATCTCATTATTTAAAATAGGCATCCAGGCAAGTGTGTGTAAAGGCCTGTTGGCAATGTACCCACAAACCTTTAAACATACATGTCTACCATGGAAGGGGTCTGTCCTAATAATCCCAAAAGAGGTACCCTGAAGATTAACTGCACTACAGCTTTAATGTTGAAGACTATTTTTTCCTTGGCAATATGTTAGCTATCTGGCATCTGTATGTGTTTTACTGGTTCAGTGTGATTGGTCCCCCTGTTAAGTTTATAATGCCTCAGAGTGATACAGAAACAAGGAACAGCAGGCCCTCTCTCACCAACTGCTTATTCGCCTGGCGCTGGGTCCCCCTGGACAGCCAGCAATGTTCTCCTTCAAGCTGAACATACGGTTTAAAGGGTCTTTAACAAACTTTTATTGTGGTGTTGAACATGAGCATGTTTTGGGAAGTAATAATCGCTCAGCTACAGGTAAGCAGAATGGCTGTCAACCCACCAACCCCCACTCCCACCCAACAAACAGTGAGCTCACATACAGAAAATAAATAATAAAGATTGTGAAGACTTTATGTAACAAAGTTGCAGAAGGCCGAGCTGTCTCTAAGGGGTTCAAGCAGGACCACTCTATTTATAGGGTGCCACAGACCAGCAGTTATATCACCCACAGATAGGATTGCCACCTCGCCAACCAGTAAAACTGGTGTCTGATGCCAATTATATTTATAGGGAGGGAAGATAACAAAGTCAAGGAGAGAATTTATATAAATTTGCACTGACATATTAAAACATTATTTGAATTAGTAGCATGCACCGATTGTTTCTATATGTCCATATATTTACATATACTTGACCATTTAGAAGCATCCTGCTTAAACTGCAACTGCATTAGCAACTTGTCTAAAATATATACAGCAGAGCCACTGTTCTACATCGTTTGCAGGTAAATAACATTCATGCTATTGCACTTCCTTTTGTATTTACTCACTGAGTAAATGAGTAGTAAGACATGTTTAGAGCATGTACATAGAAAGGATTATGGGAAATAAAGCTGACAATCCTTTGTGATACAATATTGTAACAATTATACGTGTTAACATTTTCATCATTTAAATGTCAACCTGATGTTTCTAAACCAATGTGCTGAGGTTGCAATGGTAGCATAGTAAATGGCTTGTGCAACTTTGTCCCAACTATTAAAACATGAACATACCATGTTCTTCATGCTCAGAGCTGCTATGTTTCTTATTTGCCCTTTGACATGATAAGAGCAATCTGCCCATTTGGACTTGTGTTGGTGCATTTGTATTCAGTGCAGTGGTACATAGTACCAATCTTCTCCTAGCTAACTGTTCGAATTTTAAACAAGCATTTTCAGCGCAAAATGCACTACACACTTTGACGCTTAGAATGCCACTCAAACAGAGTGGCATAACTACCAGGGCAGCAGTGGTTGTGACCCGGACCCCCAGTAGGGCCCACCACAGAGTCACCACATATGCCTGGCAAGGCCCAAAGGTAAATACAAGTGCACAAGATATCTTCTGACTGGGTGGGGGGGGGGTAGTTCCTAATTTGTACCAGGGCCCATGGTCCCCTAGTTACCCTGCTGCTCAAACACCTCTTGAGAGTCCACCAGTCACTGTGTCTGATGGCATAGACACATAATATTAATAATAAATACATTTTTTAAAATAAATTTAACAGATGAGAGTCATTACAGTAATGGCCATTGGCCAACAATGATCTTTCATCTTTAGTAAATGCACTTAATTACACTTAATTATAACACACACCTTGGAAATTCATAGTGCATTTATGATAATGTTCAAGCAAATGAACATGCAACCAATGAGAGACCTATAGTTAATATAGATTATAATAATAATACTTGCCATTACCATGCACCCAAACTCTTTCTCATATAAAGAACTGTCCCACTACTGGGTGCAGGTTAAGGTGACCTTGAATGCAGCCCACCTTAAGCAAATATGACACTACTAGTAGCAGCTACTTGTCACGGCTACTACAATAGGCAATGCTGATCATTTACTGATAACTGTCTCTATGTGTATTTTCTGGAGTCTAGTAGCCATGAAAAAGTAGCAGCTACTAGTACCTCCATGTGTCTTCACAATATTGAGTTTATCATTGAGGCCTGTAGTCTTTGTAAAAAAAAATAGGAGACACAAAAAGTAGGGGCCTCTTGGAATCATGTCTTCTGCTGTTGAGTTCTAATCCAAGGCAGCCAGATGTGGTCTCATTACTCACTGCCTAGCCTGCTGTGTCCTTTATACGGTAGTGGTTTGGGTTTGACAGCTCTCTGTTTATCTGTGTGTTGCTGTTGGGTTTATCCTGTAACAGGCACAACTCGGCACTAGTCCGTAGCCTTTCCCTAGACTGCCAGCTCAGCTCCCTCTGTCTGCCCTCAGCTCTTTTTCTTGCTCACAATCATTACATTTTTGGAGCTGGATATTACTAAAAAAAACGCAAAGTAAACAGAAGAGGGCCCAATCAAAATAAGGTTTGTGATATAAGACTTCTCAATGTTTCTTCAGCTGCTGCTACACTACAATTCCCAGCATCCCCTGTACAGCCATGCTTTACACTGCCATACAACAAGCGCACAGGAAAGGACCTTAGTGTGGTGGAATAGCTGAAACCTGATGCTGAACAGAATCACACAGGCATGTATTTTATGCAGGAGTTGCACGTTCCTATACAATGCAATAGATGAATGCTCAGTTATTCTAAGTCTATTATAGTGAAAAGCAGCTGCGCCGGTGATGGATAAGTATGATAAAGGTCCAATCAGTGCCTTAACATAGATCTATATATTTCACATAAATATGTATACTGCACCAAAGGAGATTATGGTTGTTCGCCATCTGTATTTCAACAATTCCACAATTTCCAGCCTTTTAGAAAAAACACAAGATGAACGGATGTCAGTGCAATCAATATCCCACAGCAAGTGACTGGGTTCTCTGCAGGAGTTGTACATATGTTGATACAAGCAGATAGAACTGTAAGATATAGGCAGAGCTGGAATGAAGCTGGTTTCCATAAAATCAGATTAGCCCACATGTACTGTATAAAGTAGATATGCACCATAGATAATGCATGTCAGTACATACTGCTCAGATGTTCTGTGCACTATGCTCAGCTCAAGGATCAAAGCTCTGCCTTTTGCAACCTGGAGCAACCGTTTTCCACAGCTGGAGAGGTAATGGGTGTCTGTTTCTGGTACAGATACAGCAAAACTCACTTTAAGTGAGCACACTAATATATTATCTACCATAAGATAGGGAAGATAATTATGGAATTTGGTGCATAGCTGTTGCCCGGCTGTACCCTCCTTCCTCCTTCTGAACTTAACATAAGCTTTTTATGGGCACAATTCCCTGTGCCTTGAGTGTTCCTCAACCTTGCTATTAACAAGACAGACTGCTGTTCTTATTTGTATTCTCACTTGATGTCACTAACACCCGACAAGCTGGGTAAACCTCATAAAATCATAGTAGTCTTGCTATCAGAACCTCAGGTCAGTCCACAAAACCTGATAACAGTATAAATTCCAAAAACCATGGCATATGTGTCCTAAAGAATATTTTGTGAACCTTACACCAGACACTGCCTGAACCTGTGTTGTTTTAGTTTATGTTGGGTATACTAACTGGAATGCTGCCTGTGAAATAGACTGATGATTGTGTCAGTTGTATGAATGGAAACCTTGGTCCATTTCCAGACTATGTCAGGTCTGAAGCACAGGGGGCAAGCCACTAACATAAGAAAGATGCTTGCTTTGCATCAACTGCTTTCATCTTTCGAAAATATTAGCGTGAGTGATCAATGCCATATATACCATATATAAGACCACATAATTAGCAGAAGTGTAGAAGAATGAGAGTTCCAGAGAGAATGCAGAAATGACAGATATACATATCATGTATGTAAGTTGTTTTTCTGCACCTACTTGTCTATGATACTCAACTTGTAGTAGTCATGTCACTGTATCAATACTGTGTAGTACATTTATTTATATGTTTATTGTTAAACTGAATGCACAGCTTAAGCGCTGTTTACTTAATGAGATTAATTGCTGGCATCAGGGCAATACATATATAAGATATAGGATGTTGCACATAGTTATTATACTGTACTAGTTAAAGAGTCATGTAAGACATGTAAGCACTAATCAGAATGTAAGGATATATTTTACAAGTTTGTAACGTGCAACATTATAACAATATCCTGAATTGAACAAAAGACATTTAGGCTATATAGGATATGGTTATAATGTTACATGCTGTGCTGGTACAACAGTGACACTGTAACAAAATTATCATGGAGGTGAGACTTCAATTAACTATTACTATTATGCTATCTTTAGATAGTATAACAGAGATTGTCCATCATTCACATTAGTGCTCTCCTCAGTGAAGCTTACAATCAAATGTCCCTATCACATTCATATTAAGGTAATTTTCAACAGAAGTCAGTTAACATGTCTGTATGTTCTTTGGAGTTATGTACTGCAAGCAATAATGTATCCATACTTGCCTTTCCTTGGGTAGGAAATGTTGGAATTCCATAATTACAGAAATAACAATATTGTGTCTACTTTATTAAAAACTACAGTCATTAATATGGGGCCCACCCCAGGCCTCATGTCTTTGTGCAGTGACAGTTTTAAAGGACGACAGATTTAAATCCAAATGTACTACTGTACTATTGCACTCAGCTAACAAAACACTTTCCACATCCACTATAGCAAAGGGCTTTTTCAGTCCACATGCATGTATATGTATTTATTTATATAGCGATACTTATGTATACAGCACTGTACAACAATAAATTAATACAACAAACACGGGGTTATTACAATAATGCATAAATAAATACAAAGTACAAAAATGAATACAAATAAATAAAAAGTACAGTTGCATTAAAGATTCCACAGAGGTAAATGATAAAGAGACAAGAGGATGGAAGTTCCAGTCCTGTAAATCATACAATTTGGCACATGCAACATTTACTAGAATGCAGAGGGTATACTCAGAAGTCATTCTGGTAAACTACTAGTCATACACAAGCAATACTGGCTGTTAATCTTTGGTAGCCCACTTGTGTATATGGCCATAATGGTGGCCTCCCTGATATATAGTTGATTAGACTTATCAATGAATAAAAATGAAAAATCCCATCAGGGTATAGAATCAGTCCTCTCCTGGGGAGACTGAATTATTCAATCTTTTGAACAGGATGCTAATGGTCAGATCAACCAAGTTTGGCTCATCACTTGGGAGATCAGCTTGTTTGGCAACCAGCAAAGATCAGCTGGTTGCCAAACAAGAGGATCTTGCAGGATACATCCAGCTTAAGAGTGATTGCTAGCCATTTACTTCAGGTCCAGTGTTAATCCTCTTTAATACTTGCACACATTGTAATACTCCGGCAGTGAGTGCAGCAACCTTTATGATCTCTCAGAGTTTTCTAGGATCCTATAAAGTGCTACAGTAGGTTGCCTGGAGCAACTTCCTGAAAAGCACAAATGCAATTTGCTTTCCAATGAATGCTACTTTCCCTTTAGAGAAAAGAGTGTAAATAACCTTGCAATTAGTGCTAGGCTGTCAAACCACTAGTTGGGACTCAGAAACTGGTCCAAACAGCTTAAGGGCTCGTTCACACCCATATTCTTCTACACATTACTTTCACTGCAGTTAGTCAGTTATGGCTGCCTTGCTGATCAAAACTCTGCCACTCACACTGACTTCTAATCAAGCCGAATAAGGCTCCCAAGTAAGAGATTTATACAAAAGAAGCAGATTTGTCCGGTGGCCACCAAGCTGCAATTATGGTGCAACTTTGGTCTGATGGTGGGATGTGTCAGATCACACACTTGGAGCTCCCACCCGACTTCAAAAGAAGTCAGGGCATGTGAATGCCACTCTGGCAATCCGTGCACCTGGATCTGAATGGCAGCAATAACAATCAGGCCAACAGCAATCTGTATACAAGAGCTGGTGTGAAGAGTTATACAGATGAATGCTGTAACGTGATAGCATAGTGAGCCTGAGCCTTCAAACATCAATACTCACTCCGACAGCTCCATAGAGATGGGTCTGGTTCCATTATATCTAACTGTACAATGCAGGGTGAGCAGGCACCCTGTGTTAAAGCAGTACATTCTCTATAGCACTGCTGCCGGGGTCACTTCCCAACCCCATAATCAACAGTTTCTGATGCTCCTAAGGATAATCTCAGATCAATTACTAGATTTTCTTTCATAATCAGACCTGCTTTTGTGTCCTATTAAAATGGTTATGAGCTGACCCCATCCACAGGTGTGCATTGCCAGGCAGTGTTCCTGTACTAAATGCCAGACAAAGAGACAAAGTAGAGGGTGCAAAGGGGGGGGGGGGGGGGCTCTGTAAAAAACTGTCTGTGATCAGAAACTTTTCAGGTGAGTGAATGTTCTTTGTGGCAAAAATGTTGGTTCAAGCAGATGACAGGTACAAAATCTCAGTAGTCTTTGGCTCACGGCTATAAGGACAAGCATCACAGTCAGTTCATGCTCTGCTGCCTGTCAATGAATCTGTGACAAGCAAAAGAGTAAAAACCCTTATTCTTCTCTACACATAACACTAAACGCCTGACTGGTAGCATTGTGCCACTGCCCATGTATAGAAGAAGAATTGACACACCTTTAATCCAGAACATGATGCCACCACAGGCCGGCTATATTCCCCTTGTAGAGGAACAGACCAAACACCTTTAGGTGTATATCATTTAATGCAGCTATCTATATCTTTTTGAACTACAAGTGACAGCATTCTCCAGTAGCCTTTGGAAAGGCTGGGAGTTGGGAGTCTGGAAGGCCACATGTTTATACTTAAAGAAGGTTACACAACTTTGTAAATGGCTTAAAACTCTAAGCATAATGGGCAGGTTTTAATGGAACTAATTGTCATTGCTTATTTAATGTGCATTGCACCTATTACAGTGCTTAACACTACTATTCTAATAGCAGGCTGTTACCCTGCAGCACATTGGCACTGCCCATTAGTCCCCAATATATTAATGCCTAGCTTACTGTTTACAATACTTGAGCACACATGTATAAAAAAATTACAAATATTAATTTATAGAGAAAAAACCTTTTCCCTGCCGTTTTAAAACTAAATACAATTAAAAAAAAAGTATAAATTGCTGCAGCTGGCAATTTTATTAAACGATCTATACATTTTATTTATAGATACTATTAATAACATATTTGTCCTATAAATGTCACCCTTATTTGGAAAAAAAACACATGTAATGCAAATACAGAAAATAATAAAATAGAACTGGCCCAAGGCAGTCGAAATCGCATCAAGTTGCGTAAAGATGCTGCCTGATTATTGCAATAAGCGCAGACGTGCCAGAGAAGACATATGGTGAGAGAAGCAATAGCATAAATACCAGGGCAGAGTGTATTGGAATGCTAAAGCGATCATAGATTCTAATCAAAGTGGCAGCAGTTAGAAGGCCAGCTAAAATAACACTGGAAAGGAGAAACGTCAGTCTCTTACCCTGGGGCCAGTCGCTCTTTGGCCGCAACACTGAGGCAGATGCAGAAGGACAAAGTGGCAAGTTACAAAAAGTGCGATCACTCTTGGGATCATGTTGCCTCTTCTTACACAGGTGCAGAAAAAAGGGGAAAAAAAGAAAATCAGGCTTGAGAGTTCTATGAAGGTAATAAAAGGAACAGTCAGATTTGGGGGCAGAGTGTACTCATAGCACAGCGCTGTGTCTCCTGTTGCGCTCTTCCTCGTCCTGTACCGGCAGCAACAGATCTTAACACTTCCATTGGGATCCCATTATAAACCCGCCTGGAAAAGGGGGAGGGAGGGAAGGGAGTTGGTAAATTAGGTCTGACCCCCTTCTCTTTCAGATGCTGTATTTGCTGAGACCGCTGCTGCCACCTACTGGCTGTTGCAATTAGGGAAAACTTCAGATTTGCTGGGCATTTTCTTCTGCATAGGGTAATGGAATTTCTACAAAGCAGCTTTTCTTAGATTCCGAAGGAGTACAATCATACGAAATCTGAACAGTATGAAAGAAAATCTAATTCTAACTTTCCAGTATTCCCTATTTACAATTTTAAATGATTTTAAAGTTATTTGTACATTGCAATTTCTTTTGTTGGCTGTTTATAGTCTCTGTGCAACTGAAAGCAGTATTTGTTTATCCCTGTCTGAAATTTGGTTCAGACTTCTGAGACAATGTAACAGAAGCCAGCTGATTATCAGACCTGGAGGAGAACTGACTTCTGCTGCATTGTTTCCAGCCAGAAGCATTTATTTAAATTTAAAGTTATAAATAACTTATAAATTGCCTTGAATAACATCTTATGGGTGAAGATTAACTTTAAGCTGCACATTTATTTGGGAAGCACCTAAAGGATGGATTCATCCCTGAATAAGAGAGTTTCTGCTGCTGGAAAATAGGGACTTCTGTTAAAAAGATTCCATGCCTGTTCAGCCTGTGTTACTTTCCCTAGTTGGCTTGATTAGTAAGGAAGCCTTTGTGCAATTGGAGGAAGAGACTTTTAATTGCTTGTGACTGTTGAAGGTCACCTCTTTGCAGCTGAGGTGAGAGCATTGAAGCCTGAAGCTGTAACAAAGCCTTTTGTTTGAGAAGATTTCTAAATTCCCCTTTATCTCCATGAAAGCACACCTTATTCCAGAAGTTGGGTAACAAATATTATGTATTATTACAAAAACATTTTGTCAGTAATATTGCATCAATACAAAGAGAACAGAGGGCTTGCTCCTGGGAGCTTACAATCAGGAGGGAGGGAAGTCACAACCTACCGAAGTGGGTAAATTTATATGTATAGAGTAGAGTTCTACTTTTAACAGTTATGCTGTTTAGGGATTTAAAACCAAAAACATGATTCAGTGATAATGCAGTTAATGTTAGGATTTCTGGAGTGAACCAAATATCCCACATCCGTAGTCTTTGGTACACAGCTCTTATTGGTTGCCAACCTGAGTCTTACAGGCACTTCACTACTCTCTAATGCAGTTACATTGGTACCCAGTTTTAATTTTGCTTGGAAATAGACAGTCCCTGCCCCAGTGAAGTTTAGAATCTAAAATCTCTTTAGCATTCACACCCACACTAGGGACAAGTGAGCTGACTGTATGTTATTGGAAGAAACCAGAGGAAACCCCTGCAGACATGGGGAGACCATACAAACTCCATGCAGATAGTGCCCAAACAAGGCAGACGTGCTGCCCACTGAGCCTCCATGCCCCTTAAGTGTACATCTCAGTATTACATCAGAAAGAATGCCCCAGATGAATGTTTCTTTTACCTCTCTCTGAAAATATATATACACAGACATATGCATAGACATATCATTTATACAAATGAAACCAACTGTAAGTAATCCAGGGTATTTATCCATGAATATTCTCCAAGCGATCAAGCTGTTACTCAATGTATTAAGGGAAGTAACATTTGCACTGCTTCAGGTGGAAATGTCTTTCCTTTAGTCTTTAGGTGCAGACCTTAGTCTTCTTTCGTTCCATCGTTTCCCTCAAAACATTTGTTCTCTACTTTGATTGTCTTTCCTCTAAACTTAATGATTCCTTATACCAATTTAGTTCTGCATCTTTGCCGTTTTTCCAGCACATAATATCCTTTCTAAGGATTGGTGGCCATAACTGTACTGCATACTCAAGGTGAGGTCTTACCAGTGATATATAAAGAGGCAAAATTATATTTTCATCCCTTATGTCAATGTCCTTTTTTTATTAAATTACAGTATAATGTTTGGTAGATACTACCAAAAAGTGAAAACTCTTTTTCCATAATTAACCCCAAATCCCTCTTTGTTTGGTAGCCCAGCCACAAAATTCCATATTGTTTTTGTGGATGTTGGCTTTTCAGGTAACCAAGGAGGTGCTAATTCTTTATCAAATATATAAAACTCCAAAATCTTTGTCTTCTCTCTGTGTCCATCAGCCAATTTGCCTGACTCCCTTACAAAGGGTCCTACGACCTGCAACTTAAATTTTGGTCTCCTTGCTTTGCATATATAAGCGATTTTTGCTTTGTTTCTAAGGTGAATATAAGTTGAATATAAAGGGATGCATACTAACAGCATTATAAACAGGTCCAACTACCCTTCATGTTTAACCCCCTAAAAAGATTGCCCTAATTAATATGCTGCATACGTGGCCTTTACCTGACAAGTTAGATATGGTTATATACATTTCATTACTCGATTATCCCTAACTGCAAATAATAATGGTTTTGTCCAGTATTTTATCTGTATTGACATAGAAAGAAAAAAATTCTCTTTATTGTATTTCTACCTCTTGTTACAGATAGCCTCTATCATTTATTTATGATTTGTAATATTTTTGGCAGTACTGTATCTGATGCAAGGTGGCTGCAGAGGGTAGCTCTGGCAGGGTGCATCTGTCTATAAAACATGTAGCTGTGACCTTCTGCATTTAGTGCATCGTATTCATGCTAATATACTGGTGATAGTATATAGTATGATTCCACTTTAATACATATATCTTCTACCCATCTTCTTATAAGGTAATCTATGTCTATAAGCTTGTCAGACAAACATCAGGGAATCTATAGGTCAAAACATCAATGCCAGTCCCCCAGTAGCTAGAAGTACATTTATTCACATTATTAACACTGTCATGGAACCTCATATTATTCTTACCTTAACACAGATATTAGTGTAAATAGTGTATTGAAACATATCCATGGCCTCTAATCCACTTAATTTTATGTCCAGCTTACAGTCAAGTGACAATAGACCCGAGGAGGTAAAGCAAATAATACCGAATTGAGGGGAGAGAACTGAAGGAAGTATGTGTTTGTCATAACTGTTTTTATAGCAGTAAGCACAGTTTATTTGAATATTTCAACTAAGAAGGTACTCCAATATCAGAAGCAAATAAATGTCTAAATTAAATTTGTGACTGCAGAGCAGCAAGAGGTGCAACATAGGAAGCCAGGAAACCTGGCCAAGTTAATAAGAATGACTTATATCTTGCTTATGTCTCTTAAAAAGTTGAATAACTAAGTCAAACAGAAACTTGTTACTTGGTAAAGAGAAAATAGCTATCATGATCAAATAAGTAAGAAACAAAATGAAATAGTACTCTTCCATAAATCATTATATATTTTTTTGAAAATATCTATAGTTTAGCCTGATATTTGAAGGCAGGTCATGATTATGTATTTCCTAAGGCTGGCTGTTTAATGGTGCACAAAGTTCCAGATTGTGCTTCTGTACCTGCCATATTTGCAATCAGGCATGTTTAAAAAGAAGATCTGTAAGTGGTTTTGCACTAAGTTTAAAATGAAACGTAGAATACCTTAAATATAAACAGCCCAAAAAACACTTAAGTATGTGTTAATCTCTATCCCCCAATCCCCCACTTTACACTTTCCAGCAATTCTGCTTCACTCTCAGCTATTTTCAATAGCTGTTTCTTTCTGAACTTACAAGCACTATTATCTATTAAACTCCATTGTGGCTAGACATAGTTTCTGTATACATGGAACAGTGACTTTCACAATTATCTGGAGGCAGGGGTGAGCAGGGCAAATGTGCCACTTGATGTGGCCGAGCCTAGTCGCCCTGTGCTGCCTTTCTACTCAGATGTTTCTCCCCCAAATGGTCCAGGTGCTGGGGACACCCTCTTACAGTATATTGCAAAACATGTAACTTCTCCGCTGGCCCCTGAAAGGATGCCCCTAGGCAAAACACACTAATGAGGCTTATTTTTATTTGTACGCTTATTATTCATTGTGTGAACAAACAACTACAATTAAACCAATTCCCTAATAATATTTGATATGAGTAATTGTTCTTTCCATTATACTTTTCAGACAGGGAACCTTTGCCACCACAGCAGAGATATTAATTAAAACCAGCAACCATGTCAGCAGCTAAATGATGCAGAAATTAGCTGGGAGTGTGAGAGTCACCACCTGATGTGACAATATGCCAGTGGGCAAGACTTGCTGGATGTCAGTCTAAGATGCCCTTTGTTTGGATCAGCTGTGCTGGTCATTTGTTGTTTTTTAACAACTAACCGCTTGGTTGGTACTGACAAATCTCCAGGGTGACAGAAAGGTTAATACTTTAGCTCAGCTTAGAGAACTTGGGTCTCCCACTACCAGTTAACACACAGGTTTCCTAAGGGCAGGCTGGTCATTTCTAATGTAGCTTCAAATCTAGGGGTCTTTCCTGTTTCTTGATGATCATTCACAACATCCTTTAGCATCAGTTGTATGTCAGAGGATGCTGGGAGTTGAAGTTTACAAAGAGTTTTATAAAATCTAAAAGTTGGAACTCTTATTCAAGAAAGTTGAATAAGAGTAATAGCACATAGCGTGATTTTGTAGGTTTTGTATTCCAAGTGTTGTGTAGTTCCATGGACTTGGGATAAAAAGCATGTCTGGTGGAGTCAAGTGGCAAGTGCTTATCACTTGAAAACACTCAGTGCTGCAGTTTGAAGTGCCTGTGACTTGACTGCACTGGACGCTTGCAATTGATTCCCATTCAAAGAGAATGGGGGGGTGGCATTGAAAGCATTTTGCCCTTCGCTGTAAAAGTTGTAGTTACTTTATTATAGAGAAAAATATTTACTTCTGCCATGTTACTCTACTTCTCTACTGTGAAGAGTTACCCCAGTCATGTTTTTGGTTTGGACTGGCATGCTAGCTACTAGCAGAATAAACTAATCCAATGTGAACTTTAAATATATAATTTTATAAAAAATGCAAAATGGACTTATTTAGTGAAACAGAAAGCACAGTGTAAGCATGCATTAAAATTGGGATTTTTTACATAAATCACACAGTATAATAAATACAGTAGCTTCTTGTGGCGGGACACAGCGTAGTGCTTAGCAGTCTGGGGCATTTCAGGGCTTCTGAAAAAAAATACATTTATTTAATCACCAGCAGTACTCTTTTCTTGGGATCATCAGTGATTACATTGGCATATGCATGTTAATAAATATTTCAGTTTTACAGCTTTTACTTTGAGCCACCATTTTGTGATGTTTTGTTTGTCCCTCACTGATCACCTGACAGGAAATAATGGTGGTTCTGTAGCAGGAAGAGTAAAAGGCACAGCTCTGTCCATTTATTGGCTGATTGCATGTATGTAATGGCAGTTTTTCTATATGGAATTATCCAGTGGCACATACTTCTTTATATATATGAAGCAGTTTTTACATATGGTCTGTTTTATATAATGCATTTTTAAAAAGTCCTGAAGTGGCCCACACCTTTACTTGGTAAACACAAGGCATGACTGCAAGCTGACTGCAGTATTGATTACATACTGGCGTCTCCTAAAATAAGTTTACCCTCATGGAGGGGGTAATTAAAAGGGGTGGAGTTTGTTTGGATCACAGTCATGACTGGTTGTAACATGTGTGGCTTGGATTGATAAGTTTAATAAATAAAATCTTCTGAATTTAATATCAGGAATGTTGGGAGTTATGAAAGTATGAAATAATAAGTGTTTACAGTGGGATTCTATACCATACAGGCAATGTGATCCCCTCTTGTGTTTAGATCTGCTTTTCTGGGCCATCGGCAGAATGAGAGGATCACATCAAACCATGTAATATCTGCCTTTAGGGGATAGTTCTTCTCATTTGCTTCTGGGCAACTCTTTGTGTGTAGGATGGCCTAAATTATGGGAAGTCCCATCATTACCGGAATGCAGTGCAGGTGGTAACCTTGATGCGCCAATAACCAGCCGCATGTGCTCTGATTTTCTGTCTTTTGTGCCTGTTGCGCTCATTATACACAATGGAGAAGACTGTCCAGGTGCAAGGTTATTGAAAATGTTCATTCCAGTGAAAAAGCATTTGTGGAACTGTGCAAAATGTTCCTATTTAAATGCTCCAGACATCATATTGCTTCAAGAGTTTAGTTTAGACCATCTGACTGCTCTACACAACAATGATATGAGTAAATAGTACTTCAAGAGAATTACATAGATAGGACTAATTTCAAACAGATAAATAGATACAGATGAATTAAAAAACAGGCATACTGACTGTGTTTAAATACTGTATTTATTAGCAGTTAGGTAGGTTTTATATAGACATAAAAGGTTGAAACTGGTCGATGTGTCTTTTTTGTCAACCAATGTTACTATGTATATGCACTGACTGCAACAGAAGGATGCACCTAAGCCAGTAGTTAATTCTCTGTACCTATATATTCTTCTTATGTCTCAAGTCATAGATAAGTAAGTTATTTTACGCAGGTAATTCATTCCAACTGTGTACTGAAACTCTAAGTACTGTTACACATTATTCCCCTGTTTGTGTTTAAGGCTTCTAAAGCACTGTGTACATTTGTGGTGCCATACAGAAACACACTTTATGGACATATGCTATGTAGCTCTTGTGAGCTGTTAATGAATTTTGACCGACACAATGAAAGTGGACAACTTAATTTTCCTTTAGTTTGTAAGCTTTTGTGAGCAGGGTCCTCTAACATTTTATTTTCATTTCATAACCCTTTTTTTAAGTTATTGTAAGACCCCTGTTTGCTATAAATGAATGAAAGCACTGCATGACCTGCTGGTGCTATATTAATAAATATAAAGTACTTTACATTCTGTTTGAATGGGAAATGCATTGCTTCTAGAAGGTGCTGGCACTGTCCAGTGGGGTATGTTCATTAACACTTTCTATGCTTTCTGTGTGATATCAGATGAGGTCCTTCATGGATTCTTCAGCAGTCACCTGTATGTGGCTTGGTTATAATGCTTATCATGGCCAAAAAAGTGTACTTCTTGGTACTGTTGATTGTACTGTGTGGCAAAAAACAACAGTCCTGTCTTGCTTTATGACAGGGATTGTAGATATACCTTCATGTATCTCACAAGATATATGGCATTATCAGTAAGCATTTATCATATATATTTGGTGCTGAAGCAGAAAATTAACCCTTTTCCGTGAAATACATAAAATCTCAAATTCTAAATACAAGTTTACTAATAACAGTTGTGTAAAACATTTCAGCAAGATTCTAATAAAGGGGGTTGTTGTGTGATGGTATTATACTAAACATTCACCTATATATTATACTATCCCTTTTTGAGTAAAAGCAATCTCTGTTTGGCTTTAGGGTAACTGTCTGTATCATTGATGACCCCTAATATTGACATTCTATACAGGTATGGGATCCCTTATCCGGAAACCTGTTATCCAGAAAGTTCTGAATTACGGAAAAGCCATCTCCCATAGACTCCATGATAAGCAAATAATTCTAATTTTTAAAAATGATTCCCTTTTTCTCTGTAATAATAAAACAGTGCCTTGTACTTGGTCCCAACTAAGATATAATCCATCCTTATTGGAGGCAAAACAATCCTACATTCAATATTTAAATGATTTTTAGTAGACTTAAGGTATGGAGATCCAAATTACGGAAAGATCCCTTATCCGGAAAACCCCAGGTCCCGACCATTCTGGATAACAGGTCCCATACCTGTACCAGTGATCCACAACCAGTGAATCCCCAACCAAGATGTTGCTCACCAGCCCCTTTGATTTTGCTCTCAGTGCCCCCAAACCAGGTAGTTATTTTTAAATTCCTGACTTGGTGGCAAAAAAAACAAGATTTACTACCAAATAAAGCCTCTTATAAGCTGATAGTGTGCATAGAGGCTCCCTAATAGCCAATAGCCTATATTTGGCACCTCCCTGAACTTTTATGATGCTTGTGTTGCTCTCTGGGTCTTTTTACGTTTGACTGTGGCTCACGAGTAAGAAAGCTTGGGGACCCCTGTTCTATACACTACCTCTGGGGTATGAAGACCCTCAGAATAAATACTTTACTATATATTATTTCTGTATACCTTCCATCAATAAAGAGAATAATTGCGTGCATGTATTATACCCTTTTTAATGCTGAAATGATTGCCTTCTTAGGTTTAGTTGTCCTTCAATACAGCTGGTTTGAAGCTAATTGGTGTGAAAATATGAATGTCTTCCATTCAAATAAATAACCTGACTGTCAATTAGTTGGCATGACCTTTACATGCTCCGTGCCAACAATGTGGTGCCCCTCATCAGTCTGCAAGCCTATCAACGGCTACCGAAAAAAAACTCTTCAAAAAAAATTAAAAATGTTATTAAGTGGGCTGTTTTGGTTATCTGGGAATTCTCCCCCGTTAAAAAAGGCAGGTTTATAGACAAGTAAATAGGAAACCGCAGAATATGTACTGTAGGTTTAGAGCACGGTGGGGGAAGGGGATTAAGAGAGTTCTGTTACAGGTACCAGAGCTCCATCTGCTGCTGAACAGATTTCATTGAAAGAGCAGTAAATGCAGGGACTGTTTCTAATTCCCACTGCCACTACAGAAGGCTTATTCTTGTAAAACCAGCTGTGCCTGTTTCTGCCAACAGGTTAGTTTCAGTGGGCTGCAATGTATTGGACCTTCCTCTGATACTCACTTGTATCCAGCAGACCAATTTATAAAAGGATTTCTTCACAAACCTTCCCTTTAGAATTCATGTGAACTGCAGCAGTTGTCAAGCGCCCAGAACTATTTGCTGATTTCAAAGATTTATTATTATTGTTATTAGAGAATTATTGGGGGAATATATTGTGGATTCATTTGGTGGAGAATTATTTTAGGGATCAAATCAAAAATGTCTTGCAGTTTACGCTAAGCTTTTCTGTTAGATGATTTACAGGGCATATTTTGTGTATGGGTGCAATATATTGCATACATCTTTTATACAAAGCTCTGCATACAGCAGACCCAGGTGCTGAAACCTGGTGCTCATTCCCTGTGTTTGGCTTCTGTATTAATTCCAATCTGTAACCTGTTACATCAGCTCTTTCATAATACAGGTATGAGATCCTTTATTCGGAAATCTATTATCCAGACAGTTCCAAAATATAGGAAGATCATCTCCTATAGATCCATTAAGAGCAATTAATTCAAATTTTTAAAAGCGATTTTCTCTGTAATAATAAAATAGTACCTGGTACTTGATCCCAACTAAGATATACTCAATTAATTGGAGGCAAAACAATCCTATTAGGTTTAAATAATGTTTAAATGTTTTAAAAATTTTTGCAGACTTAAGGTATGGAGATCCAAATCACTGAAAGATTCGGAAAACCCCTGGTCCCAAGCATTCTGAATAACAGGTCCAATACCTGTACTGCAACTATACACACAATGTAACAAAAGATTGTCTGTCATGCTTTTTCAAAATTCTGGAGCATCATAATGGTTTCTTATTAGGAACAAAGTAACAGAACAATGGCTTCTTGCAGTGGGTCCTAAGTAACATCCCAACTGGATGATGTATGCAAGGAGTTTTTTTTTTACTAATGTATTCCCAGTGTCTGGTTAAGCTGACGCTAGGGTTTTGGGTTTGGTGTGGTAGGTACCTTAGATTATAAGCTCCACTGTGGCAGGCAACAATATGAATGATAAACAATCTGTGTAAAGTGCTGTGTCGTTGTCATATAAATAAAGAATAATAATTCACAGTAATTCCTGTCCCACTGTAGCTTGGAATATGTTTCCTTAATCACACAAACACACGCTCTAGGGTCTATTTCATTAAGATCCAATTAACCTACCAGCATGTTTTGTTGACTCTGGGAGAAAACTGTAAGCAGAAACATGTGGAAAACACACTATACAAATGCCATGGCCGGAATTGAACCCAGGTCCTTAAAGCTGTAAGATAACAACGCTAAGCTAAATTATCTAAATCTTTGGCAATGTGATTTCCTATACATAGTACTGTATATACTAAATTATGTATCTGACAAGGCTTATTCAAGTACTGTATACTGCTGAGCTCCCGGCAGCTGCTTGAACTACTGTATTTGTTGTTATATCCCTGCAGACCACATTGCCTAGGTAAAAAGCTTTGACTAAAATTATTATTGGAATCAATTTTACATCAAACCAGACCAGTTTGGCCTAAGCAATTCCCCTGACTTGTGCTTCATTAAGGAATGCTAGGGGCCACAAAACTCTGGGGAGCCTGGGGTCATTTTGTATAGGGTTCATTTGTGTCTGACAGTGCAGTGCTCTGCGCCTTGCACTACTAGAGCACAGCTTGCAGCTCCAAATAACTACAGTTGGAAGTGGCATACATTTTCACCCCTTATTAGCATTTGTAAATTACCCCTATAATGTGTGATACATCTGGTTTAAAATTGTGAAAACGGTTATGGAGTTTCAATAATAATATATCTAACAGAAGACTTACTTTGACATGCAGAGGTTGAAACAAGATGATTTTAATTGTGTTCCCATGCAGTGGCTTGGGGGAATGCAAGAGATAACATACCATATTCTTCTCTGTGGAGACTATATCTCCAATGCACAAATAAATATATAATATATATAAAAAATATATAAATATATATATATATAAATAATATGGGGCTTTATTGAGGAAAGATACACTAAAAACACTATGGGGACAAACTATGATAAAGGTCAAGACAAATTAGTTAAATGGAAAAAAGCAGTAATGTCCCTAAGATCTAGATTTTAAGGTATTTATACATTTTTCTCTCATCCTCATGCCACTGTTTTTATAAATAGCTCAAACAAGTCAAAATCTATTCAAACCAATAGACATATAAATGTTCTTTGAATGCAAATCTTTATATCACTCCATTTACTCAATTAGCTCTTAAGAGTCATCAAGAATTCTGGAGTTGGGTTTCTATTAAAGTCTATAGGAACCTTGTGCAAAACACAAAATATATTGGGCTTTTCCAAACTCAGAGGAATGAAAAAACAAATGATTAATGTCCAAGAATGTAAACATTTTGAGAAATCTTCTGTGGCATTTCTCACAAATGAGACGTGGAAAGAAAAATTTTCCTTTATGTCTACTAAAGATAAAAAAAAAAAGTTTAAATTTATGTTATAAAAATATCCAAACAGTGTTGGACTAGCCCACCAGGATACCAGAAAAACTCCCGGTGGGCCCAGGTGTCAGTGGGCCCTCCTGCTCCAAACCATTTGGCCTACTTCCTTACTTCACGGTCATTTCATATTTCTGAATGGGAACACAGAGGAAAAATAAATGGAAGGATAGATCCTAGCATGTAATTAAAAATAATAGGAGAATAAAGATGTTGAGTGAGGAAAGGAGGAAAAATATTTTGGAGTGTGGGCTCATGGTTTAGGGTTTTCTGGTGGGACCCTGGGTCCGACACTGCATCCAAAGCAGGCAAATCTTATCATATTCCCTAAAGGTACATATGTTATATCTTGGTCAAATGCTTGGCCATAACTCAGCCACAACTTTTCCAAACAATTGCATAGAGATTCTGCCTTTAGCAGTGTTTTTATTTGGACCTAGCACTGTACAAATCAGTTTGATCAGATTCTGGATAGTGGTCAGGGTTTATATCTTTTATATGTATAATATCAGCAGTAACTTTGAGGCAATGTGATTGCCCTGCATTTATGAATTATTTCCCACTAATCTAGATGGAATGTTCTCCGGAGATAAACTGAATGCAATCACTTATAAAATTCCTCAAGTTGTTTTCCCTTACAATTATAGCCATTACTGTACATTATGCATTTATCCATTTTTGTAGAAAAAAATATATACATGGAAATCATGTAGCGTAAGTTTACCATAAATCACATTGCCAGATGTCTGATTAAAGTCATTTAGCAGAGAATTGGTCTAACTCTGCACATTGATTTCTCCCTTCAAACCCAATTTAAAACAACACACAAGGGACATTTATTCATTTGAAACTTAATTTGTGAGCAAATTTTATTGGAGCATTCATTTAGTTGGACGGATTTTAGGATTGTAGCCTTTAGCAAATCGCATATTCAAAATATTCAAGTTTCATTTTTACCCAAAGGGTATAACAAAATCTGCTTTTTTTTTTTGTTATTATTTTTTAAAAGTTTTTATTTTGCATTTAATATTAACATATCAGAAAAACACAACAAGGACAAAAAAAAGGAAGTAGAAACCAAGAGGAAGATGATAGACAGGAAAGAAGGTAAAGGGGGGAGCTGGGGGGGGGGGAGGTGTCCATCTTATCAGCATTACATTCTTTATTTGTTATTTAATTTCTCAAATCTAAGAAACAGTAACTTAACAGTAGTCAAAGATTGTGCAGTTAGCATCCTGTTACTGAACTGGTGTATAACCCTTTCAATCTTAATTTCTAGGACAGTTATGACTCAGATTGGTACAACTGAGGCACAGGGCTACAGCACTGCTTCCCAGGTACAACATTCTTTAGGCCCATTCTTTACTTACCATGACAGAGATGATTAATACCAAATGGGTGCTGAAGCAGCATAGTAATTTGGGAAGCCTTATTCCATTGCCAGCACTGTGCATGTGCCAATCCAGATATACTAATAACATGACTGAAGGGAAGGGGAAAAGATGCACTCACAGCCATGAGTGAAAAAAAGAGAATTCAAAGATAATAAAATGTACAGTATTATGGCCCTAGGGTTTTGGTTTTATACAGTTCTTTTCTCAATTATTATATTAGATTACTGAATAATTATAGTAACATAGTAAGTTAGGTTAAAAAAAGACTTCCATCACGTTCAACCATAATGCCTATATATAACCTGCCTAACTGCTAGTTGATCCAGAGGAAGGCAAAAGACCCCATCTGAAGCCTCTCTAATTTGCCGCAGAGGGGAAAAAATTCCTTCCTGACTCCAAGACGGCAATCGGACCAGTCCCTGGATCAACTTGTACTAAGAGCTATCTACCATACCCCTGTATTCCCTCACTTGCTAAAAAGCCATCCAACCCCTTCTTAAAGCTATATAATGTATCAGGGGAGGGAATTCCACAACTTCACAGCTCTCACAGTAAACAGTAAACAGAACCTCCCTTCTTCTAAACGGAGTGGGTGCCCTCATGTCCGTTGGAAAGACCTACTGGTAAATAAAGCATTAGAGAGGTTATTATATGATCATCTTATATATTTATACATAGTCTCCAAGGTAAACAGACCCAACTTGGCCAGTCTTTCTTCATAACTGAGACTTTCCATACCCTTTACCAGCTTAGTTGCCCTTATCTGGACCCTCTCTAATTCAATAATGTCCCATTTGAGCACTGGAGACCAAATTGAACAGCATATTCTAGATGGGGCCTTACCAGCACTCTATAAAGGGGAAGAATAACACCCTCCTCCCGTGAATCTATGCCCCTTTTAATACAGCTCAAAACCTTTTTTGCCCTTGCAGCTGCTGCCTGGCATTGCTTGCTACAGCCAAGTTTATTATCCATTATGGATTTGCCTAGTGCAGCCCCATTAAGGGTATACGGGGCTTGCATATTTTTACATCCCAGGTGCATGACCTTACATTTATCCACATTAAATCTCATCTGCTACTTAGCCTTCTAGATTGCCAGTTGGTCAAGATCCTGCTGCAAGGATGCCACATCCTGGATAGAATTGACTGGTCTGCAGAGTTTTGTGTCATCTGCAAACACCGATACATTACTTATAATACCGCCCCCCCTAAGTCATTTATGACCAAGTTAAACAAAAGTGGACCCAGTACAGAAGTGGACTCTGTACAGTACAGAACATAATTATATGTTATTTATTTCCTTGGCTGTGACTCCATCTATACCTTTTAAATAAAAATGATTTCAGCTGGTATCCCAAATGAGAGGTAAATGTGTTGAGCAGTAAACAGGTACATTGCCTTTGAACTATGTTTAGACTGTTTATCCTCCTGGGCACAGAAGTAAGGCATTTGAAAAAAAGGGGAGCACTTTTTTAAAAAGCCCTATCGGGGTTCAACAAATTTGTAATCATTTGCCACCTGTACTTCTCTTTGATACAAATCATGGATGCAATGGTAAGGAATTAGCAACATCCAGAAGGCCTTTATGCTGTTAGTGGCACTGGCAGTGCAGAAACCTTCTGTAAGGTTTTATTACAACTTTAAACACCTGGCCCAGCTGTATAAAGTCCAGGCTTTTGGTCTCACACTGTGTGCAAAACGTGCCTCAAAAGTGGTCTCCAGGGAGTAAAGGTTAAGACTTGAGAGTAACAAATATGAAAGCAATTAAAATGATTGGTGAGTTATTTATGGTATAGAGGCAAGATTTGCTGGACATCAGAAAATAAGTGCAAGGGTTTGGGGAGGGGGGGATAAGAAGACTTTTGTGTGGGTTCTTTTAGCAGATGTTAAGGCTAACCTTTTTTCCATGTGTCTGGTAACCAGAAACTCTCCGTCTTTGCTTTGCAGGTGTTAGTTTGATGAGGTCAGGGTCAGTAGAGTATGAAGCTATGAAAAAAAATCTAATTCCAAAGCCAAGCTCTCTAAGTATTACTAAGATTCAATCTCTACAATATAACAGAGTTTTATGTACTGTGCTTAAACCATATGAAGCGTCTATTGCTTTATCCAGCTAGCCAAGTCACATGGAGGGTTATTTATTTGCCTGTGATAGTTCCCTTTGAGTATGTTACCTTGTTCTAACCCTTCCTTTGTCACTGGGTTTTCCCCTGTAGAAAGTAAGGAATAAAAACATGTGAGGCATCTATTTTTGTGCCTCATTTGCAAATGTGGAATGAGGTTATTTTTATGGTTTTTTTGCTCTGTAACATGGTCGATTTATGACTCCAGTTTTATGCAGTCTGAGCCTTATAATATAATAAAATATAATATGATACTGTATAATAATATAGCAGCTACTGCACCATGTATTTGCAAAATAGCAATATTATTACTACACACATTGCCATTTGCTGTTGTTGTTTGTTATTGCATAGTTAATGAAAATCATAAAACATTACAGAAGTCCCATTATTCCAATGGCATTTCAACAACTGTAACCAAACAGATTATTGCCGGGCAGTTAAATACTGATAACTTCTTCTCTCCCTTTACAAAAGAAAGTGCTTCATCCCCCCATAGCAAATAATGGCGTTTAGCTGTTCCTTTAGAACTAGAGTGAAGTTAACGTGGCAAAGCAATAACTGCGTTAAAGGAAAACTATACCTCCAAACAATGTAGGTCTCTATAAACATATATTGCATTTCCAATGTAAAACCCTGCTTTATGTAAGTAAACTGTTTTCATAAAAATATATATAGGGACCCATAGGGTTAATCTGCCCTGGCTTTAAACCCTACTACTTTCTTATTTCTGCTGTTACTGGGCAAAGACCCATGTATCTAGTTCATCCCTTTACTTATACCTTATTGGTTTATTTGGTTGATCAAATCCCCTGCACTCCAATATAGTGTTTAGCAGTGAGGTGTGGCTTCCTTTTTGGCTGCCTCTATGTCTCAGGTGAAGGTCCACTGAGCCTGGGATCAGAATAGGCCCCAGTAAAGCCTTATTGCCCTAGAGTACCCATCCTATACTCTAGAGAAATCAGGGACAGGGACCCCATGGAAGAGGACCAGTTAGATAGTTTAATAGTGTAAGAGCACTTCAGATAGTGTAAAAACACTCTCTAGGAGAGTGCGACAGAGAGGCAAGGAAGCAAGAGCAGCTCAGCTCCACCAAGGAAAGTAGGAAAGGAAGTACCCTTCCATAAAGGCACTGTTGCCTCAGCATAGGGCCACGGTTTAAGACATAGGAGACAGGCAGTATCTCAACCCTGTTCCAGTCGGCTGTAGGACTCTCAAGCTAGGGGTTATCAACCTGAGGACTAAGAGGTATCTATCCTGACTGCTTTGAAAGGGGTGACAAGCTGACAAAGTGCATTTACCCTGCCCAGACTCCCAAAAGAGGTGGGATAAATCAGTGTGCGTCCTCTCTTGTTGTCCTCAGAGTGTACTATCATTTAATATCTGTACCATCTGTGTGAGTATAACCCTGCATATCCATAAACTGTACTATAGTTCAACTGCAAGAACCTTCTGGCGTCCATTTTTGCTAAATTGCACTGCACATAGCTACAGTGAGTTGTAGTTGCACTACACCCTTGCTCCGCAGGTCTCTTCCATATAGTGAAGGCCCATCCTGTCTAAGAGAGTCGCATGTACCCCATGCTCTAAACCACACTAGCCTGGGTTTGACTATTTTATAGCCAAATAGGGGTTGCATATACTTTTTTAGCAGTATGTGCCATTGGATAAATCTAAATAGACAATTGAGGGGCACCCCCTGGGATCATACAATTCACAGTGCACACAAACAAGCCAAGGCACACACACGTGCTAGGCCAGTCCAATCAGCCAGTTAATGGACAGAGCTCTGTCTCTTTCTCCCACACTTCTTCCTGTTACAGTTAGAGCTGCATTATTTCCTGTCAGGTAATCTCTGAGAGAACACACAGACACTCACAAAATGGTGGCTCAAGGGAAAAAATGTAAAAGGGCAATATTTATTGATATATATTACAGTTAGGTGAGATTTTTAGAGGCCACTGTTAGTTAACTACCAGTTATACTACCAGTAATGGTAGTATAGAGGTGAAACAGAAACAAATGGCAAAATCTGTTAACTTTGACCATTTTTCAAACTTTGCTGCTTTGTATACAAATAGGGATGTCCAAGCAGCCCCCTACATGTAGTAGAAATATAATTTATATAATTCCTTGATAAAGCTCTGTAGTCTGTAGGATGCTATTAATTGTATTGCAGCTACCCCAGATAAAAATGATAATAATAAAGAAAACAAATAAATACAGTATTATTTTTCCAAGGGTTTTATATGGCCATAGTGCTCCTTCCAGTGCTTTGGGGTATGGGTGATGTTTCTTTGCCATGTCCTAAAATGAGCCTTCTATGAACAAACTCAGTTCAGGCCATAGTAAGGTTAAAAAAATCTCTTGCCCTGCTAGCCGTGGTTTTATATAGTGCTGAGCTGTGATTCTCAGATATGCTGACTGTGTTCCTGCACCCTCTATGGTCAGAGCTAGACTTGGTATGAGGGCACATCAAGCACCGTGGCTAGATTTGCTGCTCTCACCCTGCCAGCTGAGAGACTGTGGTAGTATGCAGTGCATCCGGGATGTTTGGCTGCTATGTACAAATTGGCCACAGATGCTTTCCCGGAGGCCTAGGCTTTATTTATACATAAATATACTTGCTGCAGAGAATTTGGTTATGGAAACCAGATTATTAAAGGAATTTCACTTACCATTTTTTTAAAAAATAAAAGAAATTAAGCTATGTTTTTAAAATGACAGCCAGGATTTATGCTATTTAATATGAATGCATGTGAGCATTAAAAAAAGTCTTCTGAGGCTTTTTTTTTATAACATGCTAACTTAAATATTCCCCACAATTGCAGAGCTGGACCACAAAGTGATTAGTCCTTGAATTCCTATTGCCCCAAACCACAGATTTATCAGTGCTGCCAGTGCATTAAGTGGGAAGCACTTACAGATGGCACAGAACATGAAATATGGCAGTCATTTGACCTGCTTATTGCTAGTTTCAGAAATGATTTAAAAACAGAAAACTACAAGGCTGGAATGCAGAACAATAGTTCTTTATTTTACATTTTGTGCATGGGAAATTTGTAAGCATTTCTCTGCAATGTACAATGGATATATAATCACCATAATCTAAAAATATAGGTGCTATAGTGCACCAGTCCAGTAAATACGACCAATCAAAAATTAGTTTTGATCTTCTCTAAGTTGGTTGCTATAGGTACTTTCACTGGTACTGTTTAACATCTATATCAGTTCATTGTCCCTAATATATTTATTTTTTTTTTTATCAGATATCTGTATGGGGGGTTTTCAATGTGAGTTCTTCTATATTTCCCTTATGGGGTATTATTACATATTCCCACATAAGTCTTTAAAGATGGTACTGCCAGGGCTGATTGCTCAGAGTTCCTCATGTTCCATGTGGACAGCACTGCTTTATAAAAATAATTAAGTTCTACAAGGTCTGCATTGCCCTGGGTTGCATCACTACCCAAGATAGCTGTTTACATTACCCTGGTGTCTCCAACAGAACAATGTAAGGCAGTGATCCTTAACCAGTGGCTCGAGAGCAACATGTAACTCACCAACCCCTTTGATGTTGCTCCTAGCGACCTCATAGTAAGTGCCTATTTTTAAATGTCTGCCTTTTTGGAAGCACAGAGACACAGTTTTACTCCAAGCAGAGACTCCTGCAGGCTATCATTCCACATGGGGCTACCAAATAGCCAACCACAGCCCATATTTGGCATCCCCCAAAAAATTGTTAATGTTTGTGTGGCTCACTAACACTTCTTACATCTCTGTGTGGCTCACAAGTAAAAAAAATGCTGGAGATCCCTGATGTAAGGGGTAGGGTGGTCAATTATTTCCAGTTCAGTATAACATCATGCAACCCTTCTGAATGCCCAAAACACACCTAAGTTACACACATTAACCTTCCAGTAATTTTTACCTGGTTAAATAGGCATTAAAGAACAGTACAGTGTTGCCCTATACTTGCCTAAGAAATCTTCATTCACAAACTGAGGAACATCAGTTCAGTACATTCAAAAATGTGAATTACATACAAAAAATTTTACATACAAAAATGTGAATTATACATTGTGTTTTGCATCCACTTGCCCTTTAGGTTTATAGGCCCTTTAATGCCAGCTGTTCATAAGGTGCATTGGTGAACTGTTTATAGGAGGGCTGCATATCTTTCGTTGCCATTTTTAATAGTTTATTGTCTCAATTCAACCCATGGGCATCACAGATGGTGGTAAACTTCTCAAGACATACTTTGGCCTGGCCACAGCCACTGCTTCTTGCATAAAGGAAACAAGTTAACACTGGACAGAGGGTGGTGAGGGTATATTGGATTGATTTTTATTGAGGCGGCCAAGATCCCTCGTACTGTGCCTCTGCATGTATGTGACCCTTGCCAGAATCCAAGGCACCATTTAATGAGACATATTTTTTTTGCAGTAATCTATTTAATTCTGCTTGCCAGTGGACTGTTCCAATAATCTTCTGGCTTGGGTTACCGTTTTTGTTTTCCGTAATATTTTGCTCTACAGAGGCAATTTCAATTAGAGCTATTTAGCTGTCTGAATTGGTACAATTAGTGCAAACATTAATGATTGCTGCATGTGTTTTAGCAACATGAAAACCCTGCTTGTTTAATTCTGTGTTCTTAACAAAATCTTCCCTCTGAACATGTTTTAATTAAACATTAATTGTTAAATTTGAGCTGAAGGATTTTACTGCCACTTGAACAGAGAAAAAAAGAAAGGCATAAAAAGCCATTTATTAGCAAGTCACAGATGACTATGCAGTAGTGTGAAAGCCTCTCCACTGCTGGAGAACTCACCCACTCTTTTCAAATTAAAATGCTGAGATACAGGGTGATCAGTGTATACCCAATTATAGCCATTATGCTTTCATTGTGCTTTGCATGTGTTATTAAAGGTAAACGCTGCATTTCTCTATAATAATAATTTACATATAACAGCCTGAACAGTGTTTCCTATTAATAAAAATTTTTCCATGAAAAATACACTTTTCTAATAGTATGCATCATTCAGTGGCACGCATACATGCACACATACATGCTAGGCCCCATCAGCCAATTAATAGCAAAGATTTGTCTTTTGCTTCCACACAAAAGCTGCATTATTTCTGGTCATGTGATCTCTGAGGGAGCACACAGCCCGTCACTAAATGGTGGATTAAGGGAAAGGATATAAAAGATCAATATTTACTGATATTTTAGTTTGGCGAGATTCTTTAATAGGTCATGTAACATGATATAATCTATCTGTTGGTTAAGTATTTATTCTGGGGGTATAGTTTTCCTTTAAATCAAAGCCAATGGAGGTTGCAGGTATCAGCTTTAAGAAGCTAGCAATTATCTTAGGAACTAAATTCGTTTATAGGGTTACTAAAAAATTCTGTCTGCTAAATTTCTGTCTTTCTATATATTCCACCATCCCTTTCCATGACCACCTCTCTTCATTTTTTGGCTACTTTCCTGTATTCCATGTGTGTGTAATTGAAAATAGCCATTGGTGTGGTTAGGAAGAAATTGAAATTTGATTTGAAATTTAAACTTTTTATGGACTACATGATTGTATGTCTCTGTACTGAAGTAGCTATAAAAAGATTTATGGAAAAGACATTATCAAGCCAGTGAAGTGTTATTTCTTGCATTCTTTATAGTCCTTGGATAGAAAGCCTGATGGGGGGGGGGAGTTGTTAGGGAGGGGAAGCAAGATTCCTTTGTCCCAGAATACTGATAAAGAGCATATGTGACATTCCCTATTATATTTATGTTCATAATGAAACAGTCTCTTTATGTGTATAGCTGAAAATGTTATAAAACATATTTTCATACAAGAGTATTTATTGGAGCTAAAGGAGAACCAATCCCTAAAATGTACAGTGTCTGTTTAATATAAAATATTAATACTGTAAAGACGAGTTGTAAAAGTCTCCTCCCTGTGAATGATCCCCTGCATGCCATGCAAGGTACCACAATGTCCCCAGTGCAATATTTATGTCTAATCACTAGGCAAAGTAAATTTCACATATAACGTACGTCCGCAAGGGCAGCAAGCTAATTACCATTTCAGTGCCAGCGCAGGGGGGTATGAAGAGCTTGGTGCAATTGCTCTATGCCTACCACAATTGCGTCTAGTTCAGCAAAATTACTGCAACTGTTCATGCATTTCATCGCAAATCAGAATCAATGTCAGTTGAGCTCTCAGAAAGCCAATTCTTCAGCTGCATGCAAAGTTTCTTTGCACCAAAATGCCCTGGTGGCCATCTGTTGTCAGCTTATTTATATACTTGTGTCTGCCTACCCCCTGTAGATGTCAGAGATAGACGGATCAAGTTCTGGTATATAAAAAAATCAGGCAGGGTTTGGGTTGGGAGCGGGCATGTCAAATTCATTACAAATCACAAATGTCCCACTTTGGTAAAGAAGAAGATGAAATCTACTACAGAACTGAGGTTCTTATGTTTTTAAAATTATTACATCAATTTAATGGGGACTTGTCACCTTGATGAAATAATTCCAAATCCTTTTCATGTTCCTTTATCATGTTAAAGGGGTTGCTCATCTTTGAGTTAACATTTTTTTTTTTTTTAAATTCTTTATTTTGGTTTTTTCATTTGAGTTAACATTTAGTATGATGTAGAGAGTAATATTTTGAGACAATTTGCAATTGATCATATTTTATTATTTGTTGTTTTTTAGTTATTTCACTTTTTGTTCAGCAGCTCTTCAGTTTGGAGTTTCAGCAGTTATCTGGTTGCTGTGATCCAAATGACCTTAGCAACCAGATAGTGGTTTAAATGAGAGACTGGTATATGAATAGGAAGTATAGAAGCTGCATTGAAAAATAAGTTATAAAAAGTTATAACAATAAAACTGTAACCTGACAGAGAAAAAGTTTTTTGGCTGCTAGGGTTAGCTGGAAAGAGTAAAATGAAGAAGGCAAATAATTAAAAAAAATCATGCAAAATAAATAATGAAGACCAAGTTGCTTAGAATTGGCCATTATATAACATACTTAAAGGGGAAGGAAAGGCTAAGTCACTTGGGGGTGCCCCTGTTAGGAGAAAAAAGCACCAGCCCGGGGTACCTGGAGCGCTTCCTCCTTCCTTTCTCTTCTGCCAGTGAAATCCGTCGGCCGGCGCATGCGCAGTAGAGTGAAAAGCCGACTTTAATGTTTAAGTTCGGCTTTTCACTCTACTGCGCATGCGCACGCAAGCGAGAAGGAAGAAGGAAGCGCATCGCTGCAGGTACCCCAGGCTGGTGCTGTTCTCTCCGTACAGGGGCACCAGCCCGGGGTAAAAGGTAAGTGATTCAAGTCACTTGGGGGTGCCTAACATTTTAGCCTTTCCTTCTCCTTTAAATGCGAACCACCCCTTTAATTAAGCAAAATAAACTTTATTTCACCTTGATTTCTTCATTCTTTCACAACTCACGATCACAGCAAGCAGACACTATATTTCAGAGGTTATCATCAAGGCAAGCTAAACAGTAAAGAGGGAGGGGAATGTGAATGAAAAGCAAGAGCATTATGGGTAGTGATTCCTATGCTAGTAGTATAGAGGCAAGGAGAGCAATATATGATTGACAGCTGAGATTTTTAAATAAACTTATAACAGATGCCACTGTTTAAAATAGAAATGATTTAAGGTGTAACCAGAAAATGGAGTTCGTTATAACAACTTTGATTTTTGAATGGCATGCCTGTTTTCATAATGTCTCAAAAAGATAAGATTGCACTTCCAAATGCAACAGATTTCCAGGCTTAGCATTTAGGGTACATTCGCCCACAAATTTCCCCACACTAGTTGAGCTGCGTCAATATGTGCTTTTTGCACTCCTGTATAGTTGCGCTCAGTGCCGCTGCCTGCCTCCTGTTCCATACTGAGCACAGATGCAGCTATAGTTGCAGGCCAATGTGGGAACCCACATCACTGATAATGAACTCTGGAAATAATGCCAACTGGACTTGTGTTAAAGTACAGGTGCAATTTTAATGCATCAGGCACATTTCCCCCTAGCAACTGCAAATACAGTGGAATCATGGGGGAAAACGCTGCATTGTGGGTACAAAACATGGCAATTGCATAGGAATTTTGCACTTTGCACACTGAAGTGCGGAGATAAATGTCCCGTTTTGAGTTCTCACAGCATCCATTCCAGTATGTTGCACAATGATTTCCTAAAAGGAAGGTGGGAGTCTGCAGAGACCCATGGGCAGAAGAGAACAGGTGCCTATGACAGAGGAACTTTTGGGTTTAAGTCTTATATCTATTGGGTTTGTTAATTCATTTTCTACAAAGATTAGGTTGATCAACAAACAGAAAGATTGTATGTTCTTTATGTTTGAGCTTTGTGTTTTAACTTATTATTGTGTTTAAGGCTCTAACATTGCCATGTCATGAAGTTAAAGAATGTTAAATAAGCATTTTCATTCATTTAATGAAGGAAATAGAATTTTCTAAGAGATTGAATTGATTCTAATACATTTGTTTAATTGTGTCCCCATCTGAAAGAAGTAGGCCCAGAGCTGCATCCTGTAAGCTGCGCAGCCATTGCCTGACACTAACAGTTGGGCCCCCTAATAAGCCCTGTGCCCGCTTATGACCTTATACATTTTCCATAACATAGACTGAAAAAGAAGTGGCTACTATGTTTAGTCATTCATTTATGCACATATGTGTAAAATATCAACTAGTAATTGTAAAACCCAGTAAGAAAGTGGGCAGACTTTTTAAACTTTTTATTGTTAAATAACCTTTATGATATTGGATGTGCCGCTTTATTAGTCACATCTGCACATAATGGCCAGGTGCAGTAAGAATCCCCTTATTCTTTTCACACCCCTGCCCAGAAATTCAACCTTTTCTGTGTTTGTTGAGATGGCTAGTAATTCCACTTCTGGGTGGCTATACTGACATAAGCAATGTCTGGATAAAAGGATAACCATGCTAAAAGCTAGGAGTACATTTGGAAAGGTGCAGCGGTTATCAATCTGTATGTCTATGGGTTGAGTACTTTCCAGGGCAATGTCTTCATTTGAGTTTTCTTGTAGCACTAATTGATGGATTTCAATTTAACATTTAATACTCCTGGGCAGCATGGTGGCGCAGTGGTTAGCACGACTGCTGTACAGTACAGGGTTCCCTTAAGCCTTAACCACAATAGTTAGCACTAAGGCATAGGTGTGTAGCTGGAGCTATGTATGCCATAGTATTTAAAGAGCACATTGAGATAGTAATGTACAAATAGAGCAATGCAGCCCAGCAAGTCACCGCTTTCATTTTAATGGAAGGCAAGATCGCCATTTATTGAAATGGACATGGTGAGCCATATGTATCAATTATTTAGATAAAGCTTGTTCCATCTCTACATCAGCAACTACTCAATCATGAGAGCAAATGGATAGTTTTAACAGATACCCTGTTACTAAAAGTGAGAAATCCTAAATATGCTATAGATATCTTTATCATTTGTGTTCTGGATTAGTACACCAAAGATTGCCCAAAAGCACTGACAATGAAAGTATGAGAGACTTTGTTAATACATTTTCTTAGCTTAATATCCTTTATTATTGGAGCTCGCATATTGGGTCTTGGGTTTTCTTACTAAGCTTTAAATTTTATTGTTTTACCTTTGGGTACATGTTGTAAGATACAGACTTAAAGGGGTTGCCCACCTTTAAATTAACTTTTAGTATGATGTAGACAATGATATTCTGAGACAATTTGCAGTTGGTCCTCATTTTTTTAATGGTTTTTCAGTTATTTAGCTTTTTGTTCAGCAGCTCCCCAGTTCGATATTTCAGCAACTATCTGGTTGCTAGGTTCTTATTTTCCATAGTAACCAGGCAGTGGTTTGAATAAGAGACTGGAATAAGTATTGTAGAGGGACCGAATAGGTAGATAAGTAATAAAGTAACAATAAAGTTGTAGCCTCACAGATCAATACTTGTATCCTGCTGGGGTCAGTGACCCCCATTTGAAAGCTGGAAACAGGTAGAAAACGATAAAGAATAAATAAATAAGACCAACTGCAAAATTGCTAAAAATATGCCATTCTATAACATACTAAAAGTTAACTAAAAGACAAACCGCCCCTTTAACTCAAAGACTATATACTCTAAATGGAAGCTTAGGTGATCTCACTTTATTGCTGAATGATTCTGTTTTCTAACATTATTATGAATAACATATATTTATAAATCGCCAACATATTCCACAGCACTGTACACTAAATAGGTTTATACATTAGCCCAGTAACTAAGTCAGTTTCAATCTTTATTCATTATTTATTAAGAGGAAAAATAAGATTATCATAATTTATATAAATAGCGTCTATAAATTGTGCAGAGCTTCTCCCTTAAGTAACAAAACGGGGATTTAGAATAAAAAAAGTAAGATTAGAGAGTCCTGTTCCCAAGAGCTTACAATTACAAATGTCTTGTATAAAGTGTCAGGAAATTAAGCAGATTCCGAAAAATCCATTTCCAAGATTAATGCCAGGATTGAGAGTTTTGTACTGTAAGAGATCAGACTATTTATGTAACAAGCCATTTGTATATGATACCATGTAAAAACAGTGGAATCTTGGAAAATATTTGAAACTGATCCATATCCTTTTCTCCTTATAGCTTTATTATTCTGGAATCTCCATCACTTGGCAGTTCCAATAGCTACAGGCTATCACATGGTAAATATATATAAGCAATTTTACTGCAGATGGGAATATCTATTTCATAAACAAGGCTGCCTTATGGGAGAACAGCCAGAAGCAACCACTGCATACTGTCTGGAATGTTAGCCAAGACCTCACAATAGGATCAGTCCTGGAGGTTACCAGCTTTATATCCCCAGGAAATCCAGTGGTGCCAGATTTTAGGCTTCATCAACCACACATACACACTCAAAGTATTTGTATGTTATGAGCACTTGTTGATTTAATCATTCCTGCACTATGATGTGGGTGAAGTTTTCCAACCTTTCATACACAAAGCAAGAGGTGTCCTCAGCTCCAGTGGTTTATACCAGTCATACACAACTTTTTCCTTCAAGGATCACCTAAAGCGAACAGCATATTTTTGAAAATTAATATACTTATATATGGGATTACTGGGCTATATAGAAATAAATAAATAAATTAGGGACTATAAAATGAGGGCACTTTTTTATTGAGGGCAGTTTTATTATACTGATTGGAGAGAGTACATACCTATAAGGGTACAGTATATTGTACTGTAATGTACTGTAGCTAACTAATACCCTTTATTTTTCTTTAAATGCTTATCTACAAGAAATACTTAAGGGCTCTGGCACACGGGGAGATTAGTCGCCCGGAAGTTGCCTCGAGAGGATGGCGTATGCCGGTGGGATGGCATTCCGGGGAGATTAGTCGCCCGCGAACAGGGGGATTTGTCGCGGGCGACTAATCTCCCCATGTGCCAAAGCCCTAAAAGACATGTAAAGCCTACATTTACCTACAATGTATATCAGTTGGGCACATCTCCCCCACCCAAATGGCATTATTTGTACTGCATATATCCCCTCTGTTTTCTAGCACCATCACATTTTCCTAAAGCCGGTGGCCATTTTCCCCCTGATACATAATCAGATACATTTAAATCTGCAAACAGCATACACACACACACACAGACCCTTATTCAGCATACATTTCATCAAGAATGCAGGCTCACAAAGGCACAACTGTCTTTGATAAAAGTTCTGCTTTGTTTGAGCACTGTAATGGTAAAGCTGAGCTCAGGAGAAAAAAATTGAAGCAGACAGCTAGAGCTGAGTTTCTATGGGAACCAGCAATGCCATCTCTTCACTGGCTGCTAGACTGGGGGCGTGTTTAGTAATCTGAGCTTAGAACAACTGAGCATGCCCAGGAGCCAACAGCCAAAGCAAATTCCTGAGGGAGGGGGCCGAGTGGGTTACAGGAGGAGAAGGAAATCTAAGTGATTAAGGGGATGTTGCAGCCTTACTATTAACCTCTGAACAACCAGTGTGGCAGGTATCGAAAGATTTCAAAGAGGCTGTTCACTGATTACATTTTTGTGTGTGGGGTTTAAATGAGAAAGTATTTCCCTTTTTTTCTATTTATTTATTCTACCTTCAGTGAAAGTGTTATGCAGTTTAATCCTTGGCCACAACGCTACAGTCTCCCCAGCACTTTCCTTATACCTAGCACTAACCCCATCTGAGGTACAGGACCCTGTCAAGGTGACAATGACAATTTTTACACTGACTCATATGTGTACTGTGGCAAGTAGTGATGTGCGGGACAATAAAAAATCGACCTGCACCTGACTTTAACCAGTCTGTGTCCCATCCGCACCCGACTCTAACCTGGCACGTCTCATTATTTATAGACCCTTGCCCAACCTGCCCCTCTCTGACATCACAAAAGGGGCAGGACATGCATGCAAGGATCTATAAATAGCAAAATGTTGAGGCAGAAGTGGGGCATAGTAAAAGTTCAGCCTAAACCTGCCTGCAACCCCCAAAAGCTGTGTGGATGTTGGCCCAAGCCCGACCTGCCTGTCCCATGTGTTTCAGGCCAGCCTACACATCACTACTGGCAAATATATACCTCCCATGTTATTCAGGATGTGCAAGGCAGGAAAGCCAAAGGATTCTAGACCACCAGCAGGTGTTAAGTACAAGGCTAATTAATGCAGTTCACCCACTAAACCGAAAGGCTTTCAATTAACTTTTAGTAAGTTATAGATGGATTTTTGGTCTTTTTCAAAATGTTTATGGCTTTTAAAATGATTAGTGTAGAGGCCCAAAGGGTCAATTCCTCCTACTGCTAGGAAAGCCCTGAGTGTGTTACCTATTTACCTATGTTAGAAGGAGGTTTCCCTTTATGGGCCCAGGCATCTTTTGACAAGTTCCTGTTCATAAGTTATATATTAGAAAGAAGCACTTGGCTTATTTCCTTTGGTCTACAGCTAGTACTAGAGAGGATGTGCTCGGAGCAGGGGTGCTCCAGCAATGAGGAAAGTTAAGAAATTTGCCTCAGTCAGCAGCACGCCACAGATAACCTTCGCTCCTGGCTGGGAATCCAAATCATAAGGCTTAAATATCAAGCTAGGGACCCTAAGGAGGCCAGCAACCTTAGAGAAGTCAGGGAGCAGAAACTGTATAAACAAGGTAAAGAAAGCAGATATCTGCATTTGTCATAGCACACAAAAATAGTGTGGTGTTACAACTCCCAAACGAGTGTTTGCTCACTGACCCATTACGTGTTGCTCCCAGTGGTCTCAAAGCTAGTCTCTACTGCCACACAGTGCCTCCTGTAGGCTGCCAGTTGATGCAGGTGCTACCAATAGCCAATCACAGCCCATATTTGGCACCCAGGAACTTTTTACATGCTTGTGTTGCTCTCAAATTTTTTTTACGTTTGAATGTGGCTCATTGGCTACAAAGGTTGGACCCTTTAAAGGGTATGTAAGCCTTTTATTTTGAAATCCCCTAACATTATTCTAAACAGCCTAGAGAAAAACATACTTTTCTCCCTGCATGCAGATTTATTTTGTTTCTCTTTTACAAGCAGCTGAACTGCAGCTCTTTTACTGACTTCCTTGTCTAATTTGAAGCTCCACCCGCTTTTGCTTTTTGAGCACTTGTTCTCTCTCTGACTATGAAGACCTCAAAAAGGTTCCTACTGGGAATGCTTGCTGCCTCTGAACCAATCAGGTATGGCCAGTAGGCACCTCATTAAGGTTATCATAGTCAGAGAGAGGAATGCTCAGAAACCAAAAGGGGGTGGAACTAGAAAACTAGAAAAGGAAGTAACAAAAAGAGCTGAAGTTGAACTGGCTGTAATAGAGAAACAAAATAAATCTGAATGCAGGCAAAAAGGATTGTTATTCTAGGGGCTGTAAAAAGTAATTTTAGAGATTTAAAAAAAAAAAGTTTATTAATTCTTTAAATATAGTGTGGGCATTACATGAGTAAGTCAGCAAATATAGCACAGTCTATCTTGGTGCAGAAGTCAACAAATAAATATATCACAGAGGTAGTACTAGAAGTAAATTGCACATAAAAAGTGGCTGCCCAGTCTGCACCTTTAAAATAAATAAGTGGTTACATAACTCTAAAACTCTAAAGTTCACAATAATCTTCCATAAACCTACAGCTATATATAACAGATATGCATAATCACACTCAGTTCATATAATGTAATGCATAATTACAAATGATAAGTCCAAGGATCAAGACTAGCATATATGTGCTGTAATATACCACAGAGTAATTAGCAAGGGCTACGTTCAGCCAAACAGATGTTTTTGATTTGGAAGAAGTGAACGCACGTTCTGTGCCTGCCTCCAAGTAACACATGCTATTAGCACTGTAACTTTCAAAAATCCTAAACCACCCTTTTTGTTGAAAATAAAAAAGAATCCAGCATTTTACATGGTGTTATAATGGGTTAACAGACACAAAGCTAAAATAATGTAAAAAAAAATGCATTATTCCTTTTTGTGGGAGTCCAGTAAATGGATAGTAGAATTTTCAGCATAGTTTCTTAACAGTGCCATAAATAAATGATAATATGTAATCATTGTATAAAGGGAAGATACACATAATTAGATGGCGTGCAACATCATATTGGGATGTCAATCAACGGTTGTGTTCAAAAAAAGCATCCTTTGTATTTAAGAACAAACAACACCTGATGTGTTTCATGCCTCAAGGCACTTAATTGTGGAATATGAATCATGAATAAGGGCTCTTACACACGGGCGTATGTCCCTGTGTTCTCCTGTGGTGGATCTCTCCTGTGTTCCACCAAAGGACAAAACACAGCCAATTTTCCCTATTGAACTGTACTCATTTAGGTGCGTGCAAGCGCCGTACACAAGCGGAATGCAACTTCAGCACTTGCATGTACCTGAATGAGTACGCAAGAATGGGCTGTGTTATGTTCTGTACTCCCCTGCAGAGGTATGCAAGAGACTGCAGGGCAATACGCCTGTGTGTAATAGTCCATAGTGCCACAAGGCTCGAAAAACTAATTTTCATTTAACCATTTCTCAATATTTTTTACCTGGAACAAATTTTTCATTTAATGTTGCCCAGCAATGCTATAACCCTTATTTAATTAATACCTAGCTCACCGAGGTGTAATCAGACCTATCTTTCAGTCAAAGTACTGAGGTTAATAAATATGTGGCCTACTCAAAGACACAGGGATCACTTGATGTGGGCTAAACCATCTTTTTAGTTAAAGTGATGTATTGCCCCAACAGATTTCATGAAGATCAGTAATTTCTTTCCAATAGGCACAATGAGCTAATAACATTTTTGGTGACCACGTTGACAGTCTGAAAGATTTGCACATCACTTACTTATTGAGAAAACAGGCAAGATCCTACACACAAAGAGACAGTTGACCAACTCAGTTGAAAACAAATTCAAGTGTTGCCAACAAATTAATCTGGGTAACATAGATAGACTGTGCATAAATGTTAGGCAAAAATGTAATCTACAAAAGCTGGAGTAAGCGGATGTCTAACATAATATTCAGAACACTACTTCCTTATTTCAGCTCTCTAACCTCTTAGTTAGAAAGTAACATTAGGGGGGGGGGCCCACATGGGACATAACTGTTCAGTTAGTTTGTGAGCACGAAGGTCGATTCAAATGCAAACTAACCGAACAGTTATATCCCATATGACCCCTCAAGTCACTGATTGGTTAACAGCTTAGAGAGCTGTAAAGTAGTACAAGTAGTGGTCTGGCTATTATGTTAGACATCTGCTCACTCCAGCCTTTATTAGATTACTAACTATATTGAAAACATTTTTTAATTTGCGCAGTCTATCTATTTTACCCAGTTTCATTTTTACACTGAACTATTCCTTTAAAGGGGAACTCCGGTTTCTGAACCGGAGCCCCACACAATACAGAAAACCCTAATATACTATAACCTGTTTCTTCAGTATGTATGTATGAATAAATGCCATTTTTATATGCTGAAATCCAGTTGCAAAACAGTTCTTCTCTTTCTGCATCTTTGAAATCCTGGCAGGTAAGGAGAGGCTAAAACACTGATGTTACAAATTGTTAACAACTTCACAGCTTACAGACAGCATGCTGGGACTTTCCTTACTGACAGAATGCAGGCTGAAGGCAGGTTGAGGACAGTCAGCTACTGTCACAGTCTCAAAGTAGTCAGCCTGATCAGCAGGGAACAGGGGGCCAGGTTTAGGTAACTGTTCCAAATCATATTATTACATTAAAAATCATGAAAAGGCTGCATATTTATACAGTATATATCAAAGTTGCTTGAAACTATGTTTTCCAAAAAGCACAAGTTGTGTTTGGATGGAGTTCCCCTTTAAGGTCAGTAATAAACAGAACACTTTTTTCCAAAATGTAAATTCTGACTTTTAGCAGAGGCACCGCCAACAGTCCAGAGTTGATGTGACACCACAACTGCATCCAGGAAATTATATATAAGCCTCACATCGTTAATAGAAAAACACTCTCAAGGTTTACTTAGAGATGCTATTAAGACATATAGGACAGACAAAGAACTGGCATGCCATTATATTTTTAGCGAATATGAGGGGGTAAAATGTAGCAGCTGATATATGTAGAGCTTGCTAAAGTTTTCGGACAGTGCTCCGAGCATAAAGTAAAGGGCAACACAAATGATGGAGAGAGAAATGATGGATAAAATTCCAGTTTGAGGTTGAGTAACATTCTTTAAACAGGGGAGTTTTTAATGACATTTTAGATGCTATCGAATGTAATGTTATAATCTGTGTTTGCCTTTTTAAAAGAGGAATTTCACCCAAATTAATGTTTTAGTCCCTCCTCCCCTGCCGGGATTTTAAATGATGCAGACAGAGAAGAACTGTTTTGCATCTGGATTTCAGCATATAAAAATGGTATTTATTCATACTTTTTTGACCCCAAACAAAAACTGTATCTCAGCAGGGGTCCGGCATGCAGTTTATTCTAGCAGTTGCATGTTAGAATCACAGCAAGTTACACTTACTGCTGCACACAAAAGCATCCGAATTTCACAATATTCTCTGAGCTCTTTAGTTAATTTGGTGTGAAGTTCTTCATTTAAATTACAAACCAAATACAAACCAAACCTTTTCTGTAGTTATGTATTTTAGGTATAAATTCAATTCCGCTATGGCTTATTCTTCTGAAACAGATGTACATTGACTGAAAACATAAATCTGTGTGTAGATAGATTTCCCAGGGTTCAATTTGAGTTAGCAACACAGAGAGGCCTTCTAACGCACCAGTCCAGGTTTTAGCACTCTCCATAACACATGCCTTTTTGACCGCACATTCTGTTTTCACAGCTTCCATTCCTCCCTGCTCTTGCACTCTACAGGGCTAGTTAATATTTGCCAAATCTTCACACCCTCAACGGTTTTCTAATGCCGACACTAATCATGTTCTAGGGAGCAGGTCAGCAGTGAAGGAGATGAAATTCGTGTGAACAAATTCTCAGGATGGCCCTTACGTCTCACACCTGCACAGCTATTCAACCACACTGTTTACACATTGTCAGTCAAAATTAATTCTTTACAACAACGCTCCAGTGATTGCCCTCCCATTGCACAGGGACCCCATTCTGAGCTCTTGTGTATGTTAAATTGAGCATACGCCTCTGTGATTAAATTAAGTTTTTGTAACTCCAGCACCCTCCCTTTCCCGTCTTTCTCTCTGTTAATAGCGTTGCTGGTGAATGTGAAGTGCTGGCATGGAGAAAAAGTTAATTATAGACAATTGAAGCTAGAAAGAGTAGAATTTATATAGTAAATATGCACCAGAACAACAAGAAGAGGTCTGCCCAGTTATGTATAATGTGGAAGCCTGGGGCATGGGCATGATCAACTGGTCGAGAAGCACAGCTGTTGGGATCCATGAATCCAGAGGAATGAGCCTGTGTTTCAGTCAAAGGGACATACATGACTAGAACCATAACTGATTATGTGAAAAAATTACACATTTTCCCTGAACAAACGAATATTTAAAATCTGAACGTAGCTGTATTGTCTCAATAAGAAAATGATTATATTTTAAATATCCAGTTCCTGTGTTGGTTGAGGTTAAAATAGTTGTTTTTGTTGTATGCAACCCTGTAAAACACTGGACAGCCAATCTTTTCAACGGAAGTGAAAATATATATCTTAATCTTTCACATAGCTTCATCTTTAAAATATCTTTGATAAAAAAAAAGTTTTTAAAATGATATTGCATATGTAAAAAAAATAATATGTAGAGCTATTAAACATTGCCATGTAGCATTAAGTGTTAATATAATAAACTTATGATTTTATTTCAATTTTTGGAGTCTACTGCCTGATACCTTTTTCTTCAAGTCCTGGAGTGCCTGCCATTTTCAATTTTTGGATTTCCTAAATGGTCCCCTCAAGCTGAAGGTCTGGGGCATGAGCACCCAGGCCCATCTATACTCTCGGTGAGATACTAAAGATACTTAAAACTTATGAGCATAATCTTATAATGTTTGTTCTAGAGCTATTAAATGCAATGAACCCCCCCCCAAAACATTTAAGTACATTAAAAAGAAAGCTTGAAATACACTGAATGGATAGAACCCCTGGACACTGTTCTTATATAAAAAGTACAATCTCTTCTATCTAGCGTTCATAGGCTACACTTTCCTTGTCAAATCATATAGCATTTACTGGTTCAAATCTAAATCAAATTAGGGTAACGAAGCGGGTTTAAGAAATTACTCATGCCTAAGTACCATGTTTAATTAATTTAAAATAAAAGAGAAACTGGAAGTAGGACTACATGATATATGGATAGTGTGGTGGAAACTTATTGGGTCGCAATTAATTTTTTTCCAGGCTTTAATTGTAGCTATTGTTTTCATTCTGTTCTCCTTTCCAGAATTGTTACACCTCGTGCATTGATGTCTAAAGATTACATAAATGTCTAAAGATTTTAGGTGAAAAAATAGAGCAAGTGGATTTTTGTCAATGTCGCCACCCATGTGGTGGATTGCAATCCAGCTGATCTAATCATTGGGCCAGGTCAAGAGACTGGATCATTGCAGAGACTTATGAGGTTCAACCTTATCTTCAGCTCTCATGAGCTTTACCACCATGCTTCAATACTATATTTTACCTACACTACAATGATGCAGAGATTTCACAGCTACATATCTTGCTCTTTACTACTTTTTGTTTCTCTGAAACATGGCTTTCTAGTTCTAACACAAATGTGTAAAGCTGCTTTTAGTGAAGGAGGACAATACCTCACAGCTTACAGAGTGTGCCTCAACCTTTTTTGCCACTAACTTTTCTTTCCCCTCTTATTTTTCCACTTTGAGTGCCATACTCATTCATGGATCAATATAGTAGTCATTTCATTTCTTTGTTAAATGTCTTAAACCTTACTTGGCCTTGTCATTCCATACAACCTCAAATGGCCTCAGACTTGAAAGGCCTATTTCACCAGGCACTCCTCAGTTTTGGTTGCTGTTTGTCTTGCCAAGCTTTATCCCTTGGTGAAAAGTAGTAGCACCCTAAATTATGAAGATGGGTAATCCAAATGCAAAATGGAGTTCTCAGAATCTATATTAGGGTCACAACTGCTGATGTACCAGGTGGTGGATAGGTTTACAAATAAAACAGAACACTGGAAGATTAACTGTAGTTTACTAGGTTTCCACAAGAAAAGAAGTAACTTTTTACCTTTTCTAACACATAGACAGGACCTTTACTGTTGACATTCACAGTACTCCCTGACCATTTTGCATAAATTATGTTTGATATTTAGACACTCTATACATCACACTTAGTAGCCCAAAGCAATTAACTTCTCTTTGTCATTACACTTGGTTAAGGTGAGAATTTTGAGTAACCTTTTCTTTTGTTTAATGAATAGCAATGCACAACATCACAATAATACAAAGTAAACCTAATGTACCTTAACAGAAGTAATACCTATAAATGTACCTTTTTATGAGAGGATAAACTGCATATTATTTACTGTACATAGCACTACTCAGGAACCTGATGTACACCGTATGTACTATAGGACTAAAACTCACTGGATGTAGCAGGCTCCATTTATGAGAAGCAGAGGTTGATATTTATGGAGCATTTGGGAAAAAAAAAACAGAAGGCACTTATAAAGTCTGGTGTCCGCAAGGTATTCCTAAAATAGTGCCTAGGAAACTTGTATATCCAGGTAAGGCTCTTGGAAAAAACGTATGCCAAAAACTTATTTCTATGGAACTGGACCATAAATTGGTTCCCAGTACCTAAATAAGTCAGGATGGAATTATTGAAGAACAGGAAGGAGGGATGCTGCTGATAGGGCAGTTCAATGTTCTGGCCAGAACTAAAGTTAATGCATTGTGCAAATAAACTAGGCAAAGTCTTGAAGTCTTGGTGCAGCTTTGGGCAGCAAAGGATTAACGTAGTAAGCTAATGATACAAGGTTGGTTCAGTTGTTCACCTGCTAGCAGGACTCATCAGGATCAGCATTCCCCAGACAGACTAAAATAATTCTCTGTTCTCTACCTGCTCCTGGTGCTGGAGGGCCCTCTGCTGTTTAGGCAGTGCAATCCATTCTCCTCTTTCTGCTGCTCAGCTGTTCCGGTTCTCCCCTGTCTCCTTCACAAGTGTCCTTAGCTTGTCTGTTCTGCCCTATCTCCTGCAAAGCAACTGGTAGACGTGTACTCCCTCTGCTGTTTCCTGCTAGCAGTTCCAGAGAGAGACCCTCTCCCCAGGTACACGTAAGTCTTTTGATAGCCTCTCAGGTCTCCTGTCATCACCCTGACACTTCCTCTGCACGTGCTGTTCCTGAGTCTGCCCATGTGCTCCTTCCATAGGCTGATCCCCTGCAGCCTCCACAGCACAGGTACTGCTCTCATTATATTCCTATGCTCAGATCAGCATATTATTCACTACATCTCTAAAATCAAGGATCTGAAATGTAACTTTCACTACCCCTCTGCTGTTCTTCACAATTAGGCACAGTAAAATAAATAAATACATTTACAGAAAACTTAGAACCTCTCTTTAACTTTGCATGTTATTAACTTATTATTATTACCTTCAGTACTGCCAAAGCTTCTACCATTGCATAGTGACTTTATCAAGCAGATTATACATTTATAAAGCAAATACACAATAGAGTACATAATGCTTTCTTGATGTTTGATACCAAGCCCCTACAGGAGGATTCCTCCCAGCATACTGGAGCTTTTGATTGCGGCTGCTCATACCAGTATTGAAGATTGTCCCCACCGGGCCACTGTATATATTTGTTCCCACTTTATATATGTTTCTGTGTTCAGAATACAAAGTGGGCCATGAAGAAGGGAAGTAAAAACTACTACAATCCTTTCACATTAAATTTGAATTTGGTACAACATTTATATATTGCTATGTGTATTTGGTAAACATTGGTTGATACTTTTTCTAACTTATTGCACCAAATGATAGACGTTGCACTATTTTAACTGTGGTAGATCTCATTACGGAGGCCAGGGGGCAAGAGTAGATCACAGGGTGACCTTGCCTTTGTTGAGTGAAAAGTTGGACCTTAGAAAACATTTCTATTTTATCATTAAGCTATCACATCACTACCTTATCTCTTTCTTCCAGGTTACTTTCCCTGCTTTGGTCACTCCACATACAAAATTAAAGACACTGACCAAACATTTACTGATCTAGGGGCTAGCTATATTAAGCCTATATCTCAACCAATTTTAGCTTTCAGTGGCATATTTCTGCTGCCTACCCCTTATGTCCATTGTCTAGGCAATGTTTGATTACGTTACTGTTCCATTTGCAGCCTTGCAGGCCAAAAAGCTAGCACATATATTGTATATACATCGTGGCAAAACAACATAATCTTTATTTGAATTTTGAGCTTTTTTACAAAATGAAGAATTCATATTTTTAATTTGAACTTGCATTCTTTATTTGTATAGTAAACAGGGCAAAACATAAATGGGTTACAATAATATACACGACCCAAGCTATAGCTAAACAACATAAAATCTCAGTAACATGTAGAGTGAATAAAAGAGAACAGACCTAAATCTTAAAGAATTTAAGGTTATCACAAATATATATATATATATATATATATATATATAGAACCTCACCTCCGACATATGTACATTTATACTAAATCCTAAATGAATACTAATGCTAAATGAAAGGCAGAAAAATATGCTTTATTTATTGTATTTAAACATGAATTCCATGAATAGTGGACACACTGATTAACTCCTATTAAAATACTTCTACTCCCCAGGTAAAGCTCCTGTATTCAATAGAATCTGGACAGTTTAACAATCAAACTACATATTATATGCCCCAGCATTCAAAGGAACAAAAATGTATATTCTATTCTTACATATTCTTACTATCTTAGTAGTGAAAATCAGATAAGCAAACATTTGTCTTAATGCACAATTTCTGCTATAAATGAGTTGGAACGAGTGGGTGTGGAACTAATAATAGAATGAATGTGCATGAAAACAAACATCTGCATAGACCAAGTTCTTTATAAGATGAATCCATGTATCCAAACTCTAAACTAGACAATTCTTACACCTTTCCTAAATGGGGTGTATGAATTAGGAAAATAGATCTGGACACTGATGATAAACTGTAGTTTTACAGACAGCAAAAATGAGCTCCTTTTTCTTACCCATCTCTTCTTCTTTCCTACATTTGCTGCTGCTTTTGAAAGTTCAGCACAACCTGCTCCTTTCTTTGTATTTCTGGATGTACCCTCAGAGGTAAATAAAGAGTTTACAGTAAGAACACGGACACAGATTTCTCCATAGTCATCCTAATTTGAGCCCCCTCACCTGGTCACCAGCAATAATAGCCCCACTCCCAGTAATTTGCACCCAAAGTAAAGCTCACCCTCATTACTGTAATGCATGCACTAAGAAGGCTTTCAAAATCCTTAGACAGGTGGAGTCCAAGCAGAACAGGGAACATGACTGTGGGATATGGAGATTGGTGTAAATTTTTCCATGCAGGAAATCACACTGGATTTCTGAGGATAAACCTGGAATTACAGGTAGAAAACATGCAGAACAGTGCATGATTATTTTGCCAGGGGGAGAAATGATAAGGGGCTAAAGAAGAAGAGTGTGATTGGCGGTGTCAGATGTTGCTGAGAGATCAATTACTATTAAAAAAGAGAGGGTGGTCCGGTTAAAGCAATTTTCTGTGGAACTACGGTTGTATTTTCTCAAGAAAGACATGATAAAAACTAAAGCAAGCAGGTCATTTGGCAGCCAGAGTAGTTTAAAGGCAAGTAGTTTTAGAGGCAAAGGAAAACACAGTAAAGGGACAGAGGCTTTGAAGATTGTAGGGATCAATAAAAGGGTTTCTTTGGTATATGGCTGAATAGTAAATGTTTTAATTAGGAGGGGAATAGTTTGGTAGAGACAGAGAGAATGGATTGATAATCTTTGATGAAGCAGGTAGTTAGATGAAATAGGATCAAAAGGGCAGGTAGTTAGATGTGAGGAGAACAGAAGTTTTGAAATTTCCTCTTTAGACATAGGAAAGAGTACTGAAGACTCTGGGAAATGTTCAGAGAGGTAGCGAATAACTAGAGAGTTAATGCTGCACAATGGTATTACTTGTAGTGTCCCTTATGCTTTGAAAATAGCAATAAACTGGGCAATAAATGAAGTAGGTTAATGAGTACAGTCAGTGTCGGACTGGGACCCCAGGGGCCCACCAGAAAACCTTAGACCATGGGCCCACTCTCCAAACTATTTTTCTTCCTTTCCTTGCCCAACTTCTTTATTCTCCTAGTCTCTTTTATTTACATGCTAGCATCTATTCTTCCATCTATTTCTCCTCTTTGTTCCCATTCAGAAATAGGAAAAGACCATGAAGCAGGCCAAATGGTCAGGAGCAGGAGGGCCCACTGACACCTGGGCCCACCGGGAATTTTCCTGGTATCCTGGTGGGCCAGTCCGACACTGAGTACAGTAGAGGATGGAGTTATAAGAGAACAGGTTTGGTTTTGACCAGGATTTGCATCAATGGTGCTCAAGCGTATATGATGACATTTCATCCCACTGATCTCTGGTTTGAGATGTATGCCAAGGCAGGAAAACTTTGGGGTGTCTGTGCCATGACCAGCCAGGAGAGTCAGAATAAGAGGGAAAATAAGAGATATATACATTTCTACAAAAAAAACATTCTCTTCTGTATTCTACTAATCTTTTAAATCTCCAGCCTCTTTGTCTAAGATCTAAAATAGGCTGAAAACATAGCAAGATCTCCCAGCAAAGCCTTAGAAGACTATGGAATGCATGTTCCTGACCACAAAACTCTTCAAAGGAAACAAAACATACTTTTATTTCACCGGTATCTTCCCTAAGGTAATCCCATCCCTCTTACCATCATGCAATTACACTCTAACAACACTTGAATTTAGAGCCTTAAAGGAATTGTTCAGTGTAAAAATGAAACTGGGTAAAATAGACAGACTGCACAAAATAAAAAATGTTTTCTATATAGTTAGTTAGGCACAAATGTAATCTATAAGGGCTGGAGTGGGCAGATTTCTAACATAATAGCTAGAACACCACTTACTTTACATCACTCTAAGCTGTTAGCAGTCAGTAACCAATCAGTGACTTGAGGGGAGGGGCATATGGGACATAACTGTTCAGTTAGTTTGCTTCTGAATCTGACCTGCGTGCTCACAAGCTGAATAGTTATGTGCCATGTGGCCCCCCTAAAGTTACTACTAACTAAGAGGTTAGAGAGCTGAAAGCAAAAAGTTGGGTTCTGGCTATTAATTTAGACATTCACTCACTCCAGCCTTTATAGATTACATTTTTGCCTTACTAACTATATTACAAATATTTTTTATTTTGCGCAATCTATTTTTACCCAGTTTCATTTTGATACTGAACTATTCCTTTAACAGGATCGTGACCTTAAAATATAACACCTTCTCTATGCTGTGGTGAAAGACATGTTCCCTTGCTCTCTGAGGTGAAATACCACATTAAAAGGTCAATGCCACCTAGGCCAAAAGCAAACAGAAGATGTGAATCATCGGAGGGGTAAGGCTGGTTAAATGGTGCGCCCATTCTGAGATACATGGGAAATTAAGCAAGTAAATTAGTGATGCATTATAATGGGATTCATAGTGTTTATTCTCAGACTGTAAAGCTGGCCATACACGCACCGATAATATCGTACGAAACCTCGTTTCGTACGATATTCGGTGCGTGTATGGCATGTCAGCGAGTCGACCGATATCGCAGGAAGCTGCTGATTTCGGACGACTCGCCGATCGGCCAGGTTAGAAAATTTTGATTGGGCGCCATAGAAGGCGCCTGACCAAAATCTGCCGTCAGGGCTGAATCGGCAGAAGGAGGTAGAAATCCTATTGTTTCTACCTCCTTATCTGCTGTTTCAGCCCTGAACGGTGTGTGGCGGATCTGACGATGTTTGACGATATCGTCAGATCACCACGTGTGTGGCCACCTTTAGGAAAAGAACTGCAGAGCAGATTTGGGGACTACTCATAAAATAAAAAGTGTTTTCAAATTAAAACCTTCTAATACATATTGCTTTTTGTGCCTGGTTCCTTCAATCTACACTTGTATTCAAAGCTCTAAATGTACTTTTTATGGCTGGCATGTGTACTTTAAGATTGGACTATGTTTTGAATTACGTTATTCACAATGTAGCTTTTTTTTTTCTTTATTTCACTTCAGTGGTGTTTATGTTTGAAAGTATTTATGCATAATTTTAATGCAGGTGAATAGACCCATTCCATACGTGTTTCGGTCTTAGAACCCAGTAAATAAAGGTAGTACACAGGCTGATATACAATGTGGTAATATAGTTAAATCTCCAGATAACATAGGCCTGAGCTTGTAGCCCCAGGTCTGTAGTTGCCCCTTACACACTCCAGTGGAAGGCTTTAGAGAACCAGAATTTCTGTTGGAACAGACTGATTGCAATATGATTTTATAGCACGGCCATGTATATAGTTACCTCTCAAAACCTTAATGTATTATGGCTGTAATGACAGAGTCATCCACATTATTATTTTAAACAAAACCATGTGTTATACAAGATGACCAGCCTATTAAAGTGAAAAGGCTGGCAAGCATTGCTTTATGCTGTCATTCATCACAGGTTGGTAATAAGCTAACATAGTTACTATAAATATTACTACAGTTTCCTAAATATGTGAAGTTGATAAGTAAGTAAAGGAAGTTTAACCTCCACCCTGTGCCTCTGGCCTTCAATTTTATATTTTGGTTGCCAATGGATTGCCTAGCCATAACCTCCCTTTACCAACTCTTGACCTAGCTATCCATAGTGCTTTCACACTTCTTCCCTGGGTCTTTGTAAAAGGCAGATATAAGCAATTTCTGTCCAAAAGTTACGCCAAGTGTGTGTAGTGACTATCAAATATCACTCTCCTATTGTGGGGGGCATAATGCTTATGGGGGGGGTGGGTTATGGAAGAAATACTATTGTTTTCCCACAAGTGGAGTGCAGGCTCTGTTAGCCAGTGCCTCCTGTGGGGAAAACTATTTCGATGCAATAGGTGCCCATTAAATAAACATGCAGGTGGCATCTCTGCATATTGTTATCTGTGCCCCCTTTGGATTTCAGTCCTGTGCTGACAGCTAAAGGGGAGCAGTCAATGTTTAAGGCAAGGGCTTGTGCGCATGCAAATACATTTTCTGGACAGTGTACACAACAAATTGTAGTGTGCACAAAGAATTCTGTGTGAATCATTTAATACTTATCCTGACCCCACCACCACCACTTCTCTGCTCACAGTTTTTAAATAGTGCACACACAGATTTAAAAAGGCAAATGCAAAATGAAATTAGAGAGAACACTGGTAGCAGCTGCTTCCCTTCTGTTTTATCAGGTTCTGTTCAAGCAGGGGTCCCCAACTTTTTTTACCCATGAGCCACATTCAGTAATAAAACATGATAAGCAACGCAAGCATGCAAAATGTTTCTGGGGTGTCAAATATGACTTGTGATTGCCTATTGGTAGCCTTTATGAGGACTGTTAGCCTATAGGAGGTTCTGTTTGGCAGTACACGTGGTTTTTCATGCAACTAAAGCTTGCCTTAAAGCCAGAAATTCAAAAATAAACACCTGCTTTGAGGCCACTGGGAGCAACATCCAAGAGGTTGGTGAGCAACATGTTGCTCATGAGTCACTGGTTGGGGATCACTGTGTTAGAGATTTTATATGCACAGGAAACCTTTACAACAATGGATAGCAGGTTCTTTTTTAAACTTACACCCATATCATGAAAAGGATTAGTAAACTGTGCAACCTCAATATATACTGTAACTCTGGAGTGATCACAGCTCACTCCACAATTAAGTGGCTTGGGGTTACTTACAGTGCTGCTCCTATAGGCACTCACTGTGCCACCAGTTGCATTGATCGTGTGCGGTGGGGCAGTATAAATAAGGAATAAAGATATGGGGAAACAGAATAATTTTTATTTGTGGGTGGTCCTTAAAAGTAATTTCAAATTGTAAAAGTGTTTGCAAAACATGGAACCAAGATGGTCAGCTGCACTGCAGTAGACCATGATACACTTAAAGGGGTGGTTCACCTTTAGGTTAACTTTCAGTATTTTCTTAGCAAATTTTGAATTGGCCTTCATTGTTTATGTTGTATAGTTTTTGAATGATGTGCCTTGCTCTTCTGAATATGTGTTGGTAATCAATGCCAGATCATCCTTTGCCAGAACAAAAAGGATCCTTCTGTCCTAAGAAAGGATGTGGATCACCATGACCCTTTGAAACCAGGGATATCACACCTTCTCTCAGAAGACGCTACTAAGTCACTGCTCATTCAAAAAGTAATTGAGTAGCACAATTTTCAACATTCTACAATGACCCAGGGTAAAGCTTTCCGTGACATAGGGGACCAATAATCTGTCTCCACCCACATCCTAACAAAACTCTGTGGAGCATCTGGCTCAGTCCAGGGAGTTGAAGATCTTTCAAAGTCATCATTGTACCATGTACCTATAAAGATAGCCCCAGACATTGACACCATCAAAGCTTTCTGAATAGAATCATGCTTTATGTGGCCATAATCCTTTTAGACATTAAAAGAGAGGCATTCGGCAACCAATGTTATTTTCAGTGTTGTGGATTATATTTCATCATATACAGTTAAATATGTTCCATTTGTGACAAGAAAAACATTTTTTCCCAGGACAGGATTAACACAGGAGTTGGTGAAGCTGTAAACTGATGCCTTTTAAACAAAATGGGTACATCTGATTCCACCTATGTCTATGTGTGGTTGTATGTTCTCAGTATTATGGCAAAACTATCTGGTTTGGTCTGATGGAAGCGAAAGGGAATAGCAGTCTGCATTGTATGCGTCTCACACCTGCAGCATTCCTGCCTTCATTCTTTGCCTTATCTGCCTCCCGTGTATATTCTGAAGAGAAAAGATTGATTGTGAACACACAGGCTCTTTCACTACATCCCTGGAGGCAAAAATATAGTATGTGCCAGAATCTTCATGCGTCTGAGTTTTCTCTCACTCCAAGAATTAATTATAATTATTCACAAAGCAACTCTAAAGGCCTGAGTCATTCACCAATGAGAATGCATGAATAAAATCTGCAAATAACTAGCATAACATAGCATTGCCTGGGTGTTTAGTCGTAGAATGAAGGTACCATTACTTAACACAAAATCTGCATAATTCAAAAGGAAATAAAATTCAGTCAGCCTAATTTATGATTATAAGTGTAAGTGCAAAAACTGGCGCAAAATTGAGTGCACATTGGCACCATGCATGATATTGGAGTCCATGAGTGCTCATAACAGCTACAGTAGTGACAGGGTGGATATGCCCAGGTTGTTCTGATGAATTATGCCACAGCAGCTGGGACCTGACTGTAGCTATAGTGTTCTACTAGTGAGTTGGGTGAGTAGTTGCTACTGACTTGCACCAAGCGGATACCTTTATTTATACCACACACCAGAATCCTGTGGAAATCAAAAATTTGCCAAATAGACACTAATTTGTGTCCATATTGAGGCATTGTGTGAAATCAAACTGAGGATCCCAGCACTACAAGATGGGCTCCCCAATGAGCCACCCTTCTACCCATAGAAAGACAGAAAATGCCATATTGGGAAGAGACTCCAAGGTATAATTTCTCTGTAAAAATTGCCCCCAAAATGCAGAAGTGGTAATTTTTACACTACTACAGCAGACTGATGCGTGCAAAGTGCTTACCATGTATTGATGGATGTAAAGGTTTTTTTGGGAGAGTGCCCCTTGCCCTGTATGTCATTGATTTAACAAGGAAGTTTGTACTGGATTAATGAGTCTGTGTGGCTCCTGGGGCTTAATTTACAATTATTAAATGGGGAATAAAGCACAGCTTACATGGCTCCTTATATGGTTCCCAAATGTCATTATGGTGCTGTACCAGCTCTCAGATATGGCAGCTAATATATCAAATATCCTCCTCACATTGATGATCACCTAACCTTGCCTCACTTATGCTGGTAACATTATACATTATACGTAAGGTCAGACTTGCACAAACACAAAGAATGGGTAGACCCTAAAAACAAGTGGCTAAAAGGAAGCAAGCAATCATTTTAGCGCTGCTGTATCTGGGAACAGCCCTAAGATATTTAGAAACCCTGCTAATCAGAGTGTCCTCTAAGCTACTTTATCAGTAAAATAAGGTTAAAGTCTTGTTGGTATATATATATATATTTATATGTGTGTGCGTACTCTGTGTAAAAAAGTTATTAGAATGTACTTTAGTGACACCTAGTGGTGCTTTTTTTAACACCAACTCTTAAGGGATGTTTTTTTAAACAGTTGACATTTAATCTGGCATGAGGCAAGGTGAGAGTTGTGCCCGAGGCAGCATTTTACCACTTTATAAGTGGTTTTGGATCTCCTAGTTGATTAAGTGCAACTTTACTCTTTATATTAGATATCCAGTTCACTCCAGTTCAATTTATTAAGGTAACGGTAAGTGCCTGCGGGACAGTGGGAAAATACCTGGTGGGCTCAGCTGACCTGAGTCTGCTCCTGTGCAACTGTGGGAGCTCCCCCTGATCATGGGCACAGAGGGTATTGGTGTCATCAGGTTTGATTCTCAGATGAGCTCCTGACTGGGGTGAAGGCCACTGAGGTGGCAGCCCAAGTGGACCCCAGACACCTCAGGCTGACACCAGGTAGGAGGCATTGGCAGGATACACATGAAGTCTGCAACCACAGTTCAATTAAAACCCAGATGTGCCCTTCTTAAAGGTACAGAAACCTTCTTATGCTAATGTGAAACTTGCTTTGTAACCAGTCATTTGTAAGTAAGAAAATAACCTGCTCCCCTTGAATTCATTACACCTTTTATTTAATTAGAAAATTGTAAACACAAAAAATGAATTGAGAAAAACTCAACCAGGGTGCTTCTCTGAGCACTTTTGCAATTTGAATTCATTTTCTGTTTTAGCGGTTTCTGAAATATTAGCAGGCTTTTGGTTTATCTTGTCTGAAACAGAAACTCTGTGGGTAAATGACTCTACACGAGGAAGGAAGAAGAACAAATAGGGCCACGGACATTCTGAGTTTAAAAGAGAGCTGTTGAGCTGGTAGTAGCAGTCTAAAACAGAAAATATCATGGAAACTGCCCAAAAATTAACCCCTTATTATCTATACCCCAAGTGTTTTTAGAATTTAGAATTTATCATAAAAAGCTTTTCTAGTAGGCCCAAACTGTCGGTGCATATGTGTGGGTTATGTCTAACTTCTAGGCTGTTTCTACCTCTACTTCCCAGTTCTGTTGCAAAGCTTGATGAGGTGGTGGAGACACACGAAAATGGAGGAAGAAAGGTATAAAGACAAAAGTAGGAAAGACATGAAGAGATAGAAGGCCCAATGTTCTGTAACCCAGGGCTGTCGAACTGCCCCCCCCCCCCTCTATGTGGTCTCCCACCTGTCTGGCTGCTGTGATTGCTTACCTGTAAGATTTAAATGGTATCAGTACTGAGATTAACTGGCCCCCTGCATTGCTCACACCTGAGATTCAGGCTGTAGACCACTGTATTGTTTAATCATTTAATTCCCTGTACTGTTCACACATTTTAGTCCCTGCATTGTTCACACCTCAGACTCAGACTGTAAACCCCCACATTGTTCTCCTGTACACCTTTGTAGGAGCAGTGCCAGCATTGTGTCACTGTATGTACTGCCTGTCCTATGCTGCCTGTGTGTATGGCACACATACAGCCAGCATAGGGCAGGCATAGTATGGCACACACAGCCAGCATAGGGCAGGCATAGTATGGCACACACAGCCAGCATAGGGCAGGCATAGTATGGCACACATAGCCAGCATAGGGCAGGCATAGTATGGCACACATAGCCAGATAGGGGAGGCATAGTATGGCACACACAGCCAGCAAAGGGCAGGCATAGTATGGCACACACAGCCAGCATAGGGCAGGCATAGTATGGCACACATAGCCAGCATAGGGCAAGCATAGTATGGCACACACAGCCAGCATAGGGCAGGCAGAGTATGGCACACACAGCCAGCAAAGGAAGGGCAGGCGGATTATGGCACACACAGGCCTGGCCAAGGCCGCCATCAGGGGGGCACAGGGGGGACAGTTGACCCGGGCCCGGGAGATCGCGTCGCTTTAAAGGGGGCCCGGCCGTGATACAGTCTTTAAGCACAGGCCCCCTTTAAAGAATTACAGGCCCTCGGATCATTGGTGGTCAGCGGGTAATTTGATTGGTTGCGCCCCGTGTGTACGTTTGACATCAGTACGCACGGGGCACAACCTTATAAAAGAATGGATGCAGCGGTGAACCGGGGGACAAGAGGATGCAGGCGAAAGCAGCAGGGGGGTGCTAGGGGGAGCTGCAGGAAGCAGGGGAGCTGGAAGATGCTGGGGTTTGGGGGGAGATTACACGTCCTTGTGAAGAACTAATAAATTATAACTTTCATAATGCATTAATGAAAGGGCAATGTGCCCCAAAGACAATGTACTAAACATCATCTTAAATATCAGAAGCACATTATAAGAACATATTAAACATAATAAGTTGTTTGCTTGCAATATAGACTATTTAAGATGCTGTGAGGGAGCTGGAGAATGCTGGGAGCGAGTTGGAGGATATTGGGGAGGATGCTGGGGGATGCTAAGGGGAAGCTGGAGGATGTTGAGGAGGATACTGAGGGATGCTGGGGGGAGCTGGAGGATGTTGGGGAGGATACTGGGGGATGCTAGGGGGGAGCTGGAGGATGCTGGGGGATTCTAGGGGGGAGTTGGAGGATGTTGGGGGGGATGCTAGGGGGCAGCTGGAGGATGCTGGGAGGGAGTTGGAGGATATTGGGGAGAATGCTGGGGGATGCTAAGGGGGAGCTGAAGGATGTTGGGGAGGATACTGAGGGATGCTGGGGGGAGCTGAAGGATGCTGGGAGGGAGCTGGAGGATGTTGGGGAGGATACTGGGGGATGCTAGGGGGGAGCTGGAGGATGCTGGGGGATTCTAGGGGGGAGCTGGAGGATGTTGGGGGGGATGCTAGGGGGGAGCTGGAGGATGTTGGGGAGGATACTGGGGGATGCTAGGGGGGAGCTGGAGGATGCTGGGAGGGAGCTGGAGGATGTTGGAGAGGATACTGGGGGATGCTAGGGGGAGCTGGAGGATGCTGTGAGGAAGCTGGAGGATGTTGGGGAGGATACTGGGTGATTCTGGGGGGAGTTGGAGGATGCTGGGAGGGAGCTGGAGGATGTTGGGGGATGCTAGGGGGGGAGCTGGAGGATGCTGGGAAGGAGCTGGAGGATATTGGGGGATGCTAGGGGGGAGCTGGAGGATGTTGGGGGATGCTAGGGGGGAGCTGGAGGATGTTGGGGAGGATGCTGGGGGACACTAGGCTGGGAGCTGGAGGATGTTGGGGAGGATACTGGGGGATGCTAGGGGGAGTTGGAGGATGTTGGGGAGGATACTGGGGGATGCAAGGGGGGGGAGCTGGAGGATGCTAGGGGGGGAGCTGGAGGATGCTAGGGTGGTGCTGGAGGATGTTGGGGAGGATGCTAGGGGGGAGCTGGAGGGTGCTGGGGGGGAGCTGGAGGATGTTGGAGCGGGCCATAGTATGAGGACACTGGGGGAGGACAAGCAATGTTTTAGGGGGCCCTGGACTGGCTAGCAATATTTTAGGGGGTCCCTGCCCTGGCACAAATGCAAAACGTAACCCCTGGCTACCAATGATTTAGGGGGCCCTGGCTACCAATGTCTGTGTGTCCTTTGTACTGATGGGAGGGGTCACTGGGGGATGGGCCATTGGGGGTGGTGCGTAGGAGGAGGGGGGGCCCAAAAATTTTGTTGTGAGGGGCCCCATGATTTCTGATGGCGGCCCTGGGCCTGGTACATGTTGGTATGTGTCCTGAAGGTTGATCGACATCAGGAAGCTGTTGGGTTCCATAAAGATTATTGTTGACTGTACCGATTCCATCTTGAATTTCTGTTGGTGTAGAAAAACAGTTTTTTTAGTTAAGAATCAGTCTGAAGGAATCCTCTTTTTTGTGACCAGAAAACTTTTTCAGTAGAAGCCTCTGAATTTCTGTGATCTGGCACTAGGGTGATAAATCTTGTTGTAAAGAGAGAACTGCTTGGTCCAGAGCTCTCTCTTTGTTTGGAGGCACCGAGGCAACAAATCGTCTTGGGGGGGGGGGTAGTAGCAAAGGGGACTTTGTAACCATTGCAGATAATCGGAAAAGCTCAGCTGTCTGTGATGTGTGTCTCCCAAAAGTAGAGGAACTGGGAGAGACAGCCTCCAACCACGACACCTGGGCTTTGCTGAGGGTAGTCATGCACAGTCATGCAGAGTTTCTTTTTGAAGCCACCAACTTCTTTGGTTGCCTGTTAGATTGCTGCCATTTCAGCCTATTCAGTAGCGTTCCTTGATACGATTTGGTGTTGCAATAGGTAGAGGAACAAAACAAATTATAATTTCTAGATTGTGTTGCCTTGGGCTGTCTGTTGGAAGATCTATTGGGTTGGTCTGTACATCCTTTCTTTCCAGATGAAAGAAAGGTGCTCTTCCCCCATTACTCCAGTAATAATTTGCTTTACATCTGGTCCAAATAAAGACTCCCCTGAATATTTTGAGCACAGTAACTTGTTTGTTGACGCTGTGTCCTCTGACTGGTGGCGTAACCAGACTACTCAACTCGTTACCACAGAATTGGCTGTGGACCTTGTGGCTAGTCAGAGGATTTCTAATGCAGAATCGATTGCCAGTTTTTGAAATAAGGAGAGTGGTTGAAGGGCAATTTTGTTTGTCCAGTGTTTAGCTATACAAGCTAATTCAGCTGCTGCTGTTCTTATGATTGCTGCTGCTAGTGTATATGTCATTTTTAGTGAAGACTCCAATTCTCTATCCATGGGGTCTTTGAATACTGCTTCTCTTTTGGAAGGGTGGTTTGTTAGAAAGTGTGGCTATTGCCAAATCCACCTTGGGTGGTTTATCCCAGACTTTACGTTGTTCCTCGGGGATGGGATAAATATTGTAAAATCAGTTAATTAGAGCAAAACGGCCAGTTCGCATGCTCTAAACTGCGAGCAAGGAGGGAATAGCATTGTCATTGGGGAGAGCTCTGCATGCTTCCCCCTACACTATAAGATGTAAAGGCCTGTAAATAATAAAAAGAAATTAAACGAATAGCTCAGATTCTGTCCTTCAACTCCAAGGCAGGACAAAAGAACTGGGAAGTAGAGGTGGAGCCAGACTATACTGTATATCCTAAAGGAAGGGGTCAAGAGTCCAATCCTTCTGTCCTGCCTCCAGAGGTGAAGCTAGACATAACATACACATCTACAGTGAGTGGAGGGCTGACTAGAGAAAGTGTCTTACTGCACCAGCCTAACGTTTCAACATCTCAATAGAAGTAATGATCCAGGACTTTAAACTTGTCACAGGGGGTCACCATCTTGGAAAGTGGCACTCATATGCTCAGTGAGCTCTGAGCAACTGTTGAGATTACTAATCAGCCTTCTATTATGACATTAATATTCTATATATACAGTATATTGTGCATCAGTCCCTAAGCTCAGTAAGTGACAGCAGCACAGAGCATGTGTAGGGAATCAGCAGAAAAGAAGATGGGGAGCTACTGTGGCATCTTTGGGGGCACAGTCTTCCCTGCTAAAGGGCTGTGATTGCCTTGGGCTGGTACAGGAGCCCAAAACATAATGTACAACATTCTGCCTTACTTCTGTAGTATACTTATGATTAAGTATGATGCTGGGAACACTTGACTTCCAACCACACCTGCAAATTAGTTAGAAGGGGGTCAGTGCTGACCCAAGGAGCCCCTCTAATCTGGCCTAAGGCCACATTGTTCTTTGATCTAAAATTACTTTTATGGGATAGATAGTGTTGTATAACAGACTTTTGCATTTAAAAGGGAAGTCTATTTTTTTTTTTTTATCAAAGTACACTTTGACTAAAATGTCATTTCTAGAAGATAGTTAGTGAGTTGTAGTGCTAATTTCTACCAATTGGTGGCAGCAAATGCCACCAGTAGTGATGGGTTAATCTATCCTGTTTCACTTAGTCAAACATTCACAGAACGCACGCAAATTAATTGGCAGTTTTTCACAGCAACTTTTTTCAAGCCGCACGTTTTTTACAATGCATTGTAATCTGTGGGTGTATTTTCTAATCACTATCATTATGCAGTGGAGGCAGTGCTTACTATATATTATCAACAGCCCCCCTTTGTATAATTGATTGGACCCCTCTCCTTGGCTACGGCAGAAATAGTACTATTTGTATTTTTATAACCTAGATTTTGTTTTCTTTCATTTTGTGTTTTATTTAAAAATGTTCATTAACAGAAAACAGTTTTGAACATTCTGGCACAGTGCAGTTGGGTCCCATTGTAGTTTCCTAACACTGGGACCACGTCTAAAGGTGGCCATACACGAGGCGATTTCGCTCGTTGTGCGATGAACGATTATATCGACAAACGATCGTATGGCGATCGAGTTCCCATACGATATGCCATCCACGGGCAACGATAATTCGGGAAAGATTTTGTCGCATCATTATCGTAAAATACCTACGATCGTACATCTACGTACGATCGATGTCGTTGACTTCCGCTGCTGGCAATCGTGACATGCGCAGAGAACAATCGTTGAAAGACAAATGTCTGACACTCACACCAACTGGCAGATTTTATCGTTAAACGACCAAAATTTTTAAACCTGGCCGATCGATTTTGGGGACGATAATGTCGGCTCGTTTAGTGGGCCGACGATCGTTCGTACACCACCAACTATACGATAACTTAACGATAGCATCGGATCGTTCGGGAATCGGTCGTTTGTAAGTAAAAAATCGGTCCGTGTATGGCCACCTTAACTCTTTTGCCAAGTGGCTTAGAAACTGCAATGTAACACCTATTTAGACTGTTACAAACTGAGCAGCCAGTAGGTCTGCATTTGCCCCACTAGGATTAGGAACAGCTTTTAATTTTGTCTACCAAAACAGACTTCTAAAACTTTTACAATGGCTCACTTGAGAATAAGCTCTTAAAATACATAACTATTGTAGTAACGCTTTGTAATAAGAAATTTTCATACTGTTCTAGCACTACATTATGGTGTCTAGTATGTCTGAAGGTGGCCTTACACAGGCCAACCGCATACAAAACTGGCCACACAGAGTATGGACACCTTCCTATTGTTTCAATCATTTGGACAGTGCATTAACAACTGGAACAAAAGGAGTAAAAAGGAGCTGTAGTTCTTAATCTAATGATGCAGCAAGAATTGGCAAATATGGTGCATTTGCAGATATTTGTCAAACCTGCCCAGTTGCCAGATCAGATGGACATCTCTAGAACATGGAATTGTTTGAGCAACATGCACATACCAATCATAAGATATTTTGGTACATGAATGGCCAGTTTTAAAAACATTTGTTTGGAAGAACTCAACTGAGCCATGCAAGTAACCAGTAAGACCACATTTGTCACTAAGTCCTCATTATCAGGAACGCAATAGGCCAGTGACCCAGAGATATGAAGATAGCAGGTGCTGCAGAACAGTTGGTTTATTAAAGGAATTCTGTAATGATTTTTATGGCACACTTATTCCTAAATTACTGCTTACACAGCAAATGATTCACTCATTGCGTAAAGTTATTCTTATATCAATTTTTTACTTGAAAAATGTGTAGGCAGCCATCTTGGTGCATTGTGCCCGAGTCTGAGCTTTCAGAAGAAGCCAGCGCTACACATAATGAAACTAGTGTGATCTGAAAGCAGTTTTTAAGTTACATCAGTGTTCCCCAACCAGTGGCCCACGAGCAACATGCTGCTCCCAGTGGCCTCAAAGCAGGTGCTCATTTTTGAATTTTTGGCTTGGAGATAAGTTTTTGTTGCATAAAAACCAAGTATAATGGCAAACAAAGCCTTCTGTAGGCTGCCAGTTCACATAGGGGCTATTAAGTAGCCAATTATAGCTTATTGGCAACACCAGGAACATTTTTCATGCTTGTGAACACTTTCCATTTTTATGTTGCTCACTGGTATAAAAAGGTTGGGGGTCCCAGAGTTACATTATAAAATTCTAAGCAAGTTTGCAACACAGCATTGCAAGAACGTGTAGTCTATTTCACTAAACTACACCAGCCTGTACGGGGGGGGGGGGGGGGGGGGGGGACCCTCACTAATCGCTGCACCAGCTTTTTACTCTTCATACTGGTGTCCCAGATGGGACAGGAGTTTAAACCCACCTCTCTCTACAAGGCGCCTAACATTATGCCACCCCCCAGTAAAATAAGACTTTACACGTCCATAAATGTAGTAATTGCTACTGAAAGCATGTCCACAAGATTCAAACTCTTAAAATACCAGAAATCTGTTTTACATGTCTGTAAGCAAGAGATTCTAATTTTTAGTAGCAAATAAGTATGCTGCAAGAAATTTTCACTATGCCAATTAAGGGCAGGATTCCATAACAAGTGTATTTATGTAGTGACCTGCACTCCCTTTATGCTAGATATTTTGAACAGAACCCAAGATTAATAACTTTCCCAAGTATAAAGCTATAAGTTCTGTCAACTCACATTCCATTTTTAAAAGCATTTTACATTTAATCCTAAAGAGCAGTTACACACAAGGTTCAGTTTAAATTTGTTTTATTGGTAACATTTTCACAGCTCAGAACATTAAGGAATGGGGAGTAAAGTGAGGGGGGGAGGGGAAGAGTTACACAAAAACAATGCCTATATACAGCCAACAATTTACACACCCGATCTTGAATTGCTCTTACAAATAGGATCCTAAGCACAAATTAGCTTTTATTACACAAACTATACAATTTGGACTAAAGCAGGAAGTGTATCAAAACTGTCCCAGCAGCTTCAGTTTGTTGGTGGTCCACAACAGGATTGGTGAGAACGCTTAATTAAAAAAAAAATTTAAGATACCATCCTGCATATTAATCCATGACAAATACTTACACAGGAGTGAGCAAGTATGTCTTTTGAAAAGGGAAAGCAGGGTCTGGGATTTAAGTTCAGTTTCGGCTATCAGCAGACCGAGATCTGGATCGAGATTTCTGTCTATCGACTGATGCAGGTGATTTTGATGGGCTTCTTGATTTCTGGCTTTTCTCTGGAACAGGTGACCTACTCACAGACCTGGATTTGCTACGGTTGCTGCGGGGAGTGCGGCTGCGGCTACGAGACCGGCTGTAAGACTTTCGGCTTCTGGAGCGGGAGCGGCTTCGGGACCTGGATGAACTTCTGCTGCGGGAGCGTGATCTGCTCCTTGATCGGCTAGAAAAAAAAAGTTTAAGAAAAAATAAGCTCAGTGTTCTGTGCATTACAGTGCAATATACATACCTAATTTGTGTGCATTACATAGCAGCACAGCCTAGCACTTATTCCATCTCATGCATACTGCCCATATATATTCTATTGGAAGAGGATAGTCTACGGCAGACCATGTTCTGTTTAACAGACCTAGAACAAGGCATTCCCTTACAACTCCAAGCCAAGAATTAGATGAAGAACTCTAGTTCTTAAGTAAGAATCTGTCTGATGTAAAAGAGTACTGTCACAAGTTAAAAAAAAAAAAAAAAAACCACCATTTAACATACCTGTGTCTTTTATTCCCTTCAATCAGTTTTATTTTTCTGCCATTTATCTCCTTCCCAGAAAGCTTCTCAATGGCATTTTTTAAATCACTGTAAGATGCAAATTCAACAACCCTAAAATAAAAAAAAAAAAAAAAAAAGTAGAATAGTAGAATTAGCAAACAGTTACAAAAATTTAAGAATATAAAGCTTTTGTACAACATTACCAACCCACACAATAACCAGTCCTCTACTAAAGCTGGGTCACACGAACAGATTTAGGCTGTTCATCTTAAGAGCTGAACAGCAGTTCTAAAAAGTTAACATGACACACTAGTTAAGTGTCATGTAACTATAACATTCTTTTTGAAAAGAAAAAAGCAATAAGATTACCCTTCATTAAGCTTTGGTCTGTGCGCATCTGCAAATGTAACTTCTCCGGCTTGTCTCATGAAATCTTTCAAATCCTGTTATGAGAAAATACTGCTAAATATAACATAAACGCAGACATAAAGAGAACACTGAAAAGAATGCAATGTGTTAGGCAGGAGGGCCGACAGTAATTTCACCATTCTTCAAGCTTCAGTAAAGCAAGTCTAGAATTGGGCACAAAGTGGGCATGCCATCTGCCAAAAAAAAGCAGAATGCTGTGTTTAACTTAATAGGAATATAGGCTTTACATAAAACCATGAATTAGATACGCTTTACACAGGTTATTTGGTGCCCATACATCATTAAAAATGATAGATTACATTACCTTCAATTACAACTCCCTAGGCTAGCCAATCAAATTGCATTAAGCGATCGGAGATACCGTCACGACACAAGCCCGATTGGCTCTTCACCACCCACTTGTGGGCTACCCAAGTGATGGAAGCCTTTAAATCGAACGACCCTCCCTATAAGGACTATGGACGATGGCCATCATTTTCTATTGTTGTGGAGTTAGCAAGACTTTATTGCGACCAGGATTCCAACGACCACCTAATGTGCGTATCTTTCAACTCTGCCATCACGACCTCTTATTCGGAATCTTTACAGGAGGAAGAGCTCCCAACTTAAGCATCAGATCTTGTTAACTCTCAGGGGGTCACTGCAACCTGGCACTTTAAGGAAGCGCTGCGGTAATGTCTAGACCAGCAACGGATCTAGATGGCAAACTCAATGTAGGAGCTGACTGGCAAATTCAACCCGGCCCAACCAAAAGTGACCAAGACAGAGCGATAACCAACAGGCGCTCCTCGTTACAAGGCCAACGACACACAGATAGGCTGGCAAATAAAGGTTTTAATATTTGGTTAAAATTAAGATAAACAAAAAGAGCCCCCATCACCCACAGTGCTACAACCCATTTAGACATTAACAAATTTCATTCTGTGCACCTGAAAACAAGACACCCCATGTAAAGTTATTGATTGACAAACCTGCCAGCTGACTCTTGACGACAGATTTTCTACTATAAGCCGGTTCTCAGTCCTTATGGGTGGAGCACTGAAAAAATAAGTTTGAAAATTAGTTGTCAAATTTCTTGTTCACATGTGCAGTCACTAAGCAATTACTATTCCACAAGTGCTTATATAATTCTCAAACTCCTCAGTTTTAAAAATTAGAACTCCACTGCCAAACACCAAAATGGTCATTACAGTAACAATTGTTGCTTGGGTGCATTTAAGAGGCAAATAGGACCGCACATGAGGTCTTGATTTATCAATTAACCACTGCATTGTTTAAAAATGTACATGGGCAAACTCTCAAGATACAAGCAACTTTGCCCTAGTGCACGTGTCCCCAACCTGTTTTACCTATGAGCCACATTCAAATGTTGAGTAGCAACACAAGCATAAAACACATTCCCAGGGGTGCCAAATAAGGACCGTTATTGGCTATTTGGTAGCCCCTATATAGACTGGCAGCCTACAGGAGGCAGTACACCTGGTTTTTATACCACTAAACATTGCCTCCAAGCCAATAATTAAAATATAAGCAACTGCTTTGAGGCAACCAAGAGCAACATATTGCTCACGAGCCACTAGTTGGGGGATTACCGCCCTTGTGCATTACACATGACAAGGAAACTGTAGTTTCAGTAATTAACCTGCATTGACCAAAGCTACTTAGTGCAGAGTAAGAACTGTACAGCTACACCCGTATTGAAAACATTTAACAAAGTATACCAAACTTTCATTTCCGGGTCCTGTAATAACTACAAACATTTACCTTCTATCGCCTCGTGGTCGACGACTACTGAAACGGTCGTTGTATCTTCCCCTGCCAAGACCCCTTGGACCACCTCGAGAACGAAGACGAGCGTGTTCAATTGTAACTCTGGATTTAATATAAAAGTTCTTTTACTGACCATTCTTAAAGAGGGGTTAAAAAAAAAAAAGTCATGCTTAGGTCCTCAAAATAAAAACTCACCTCTCATTACACAGCTCTTTGCCATCAAGCTCATAAACTGCATCATCTGCATCTCTGGGATCATCAAACTCCTGCAGATAAAAACACATGTATCCAAATGTTATAATTTCTTTCACAAGTTATAGAAGCCTTAGTATAATTCTTTTACAAAAAAAAAAGAAAACTGTAATTAAGCACTATCCCAACACAGTCTATAGGGTAAATAGGATACCAGTGATTGAACCTTAATACTTTCAGAGCACAAGCCCATGTGCAGTGGGAAGCCAGCTTACTCATGTTATAACCCAACTACACAGGAATGAGCTCATGTAAAATAAGCCTGCATTGCAGTAAAAAGCCATGCTTACAGAGAACCACTTACCACAAATCCAAAACCTCTTTTCAAGTCAATATCTCGTATACGTCCATAGCCCTTGAAGAATCGCTCTACGTCTTTCTCCCTGGCAGCTGGGTTAAGCCTGCCAATAAATACTCTGCAGCCACTCATCGTTCCAGGGATTTAAAATAACCTAAAACAGAAAAAAAGTACATCAGATCGTGTACAGGTCAGAAAGGAGTAATAGGTGTATATGGCTAGTTAAGATTTTTTTGGGGGGGCGGGGGGAAATAAGTAACGCTTTGAGTTTTAAGCTGGGATACCACAGATAAAGGGCCACTCAAACTGTACCTTCCACGGTGCCATTACAAATAAGTACAGTTAAGCGGCCCTTTAACTACAAGCAAACCTTATTTTCATTGGGATTAAGGATTTACTCAACGTTAGACCTATTCTTATAGCTAAATAGGGAAGCACACGATGGCGACCCACTAAGATGGCGCCGGCAAACAAGCCTGTGGGCGGGGCCCAGCGTGTTGCAGGCCGATACCGGGACTGGAAATACAGGGGAATCTAAGGCCTAACATTAATAAGGACGACTAGTACCCCAATAACGACTTAATAGTCACTTCTTCAACATATAAGGCAATATAGCATTTCCCATAAGTTACTTCGTAAAACAGGCAACACGGATAAAAAAAATAAAAAAGTATTACGTTTCGCGGACCCTTCCTTAATATTTATATCGACTTTCGTAACCAGATAACGATGTAACACACATTCAACAAAAGAATCCCGGACAAAATGCAACCAGGCAACTCACCTCTTACTCCTCTGCAAACCTCTCGCCGAATGACGCAGCTGCAACGGGACTGCAGTACAAAATGGAGAACTAGTAGGAGGAGCTTGGGAAGAGGCGTGTGTTACAGGGACGCGCCCAATAATGACAAGAACACTATTGGTCCGCTCTTGATACTTTGCACTTAAAATGGCGGATAAGCCGAAGGCCGGGCTTATGATTCGCCCAGGGGGGTGGGGCGTTTACAGACACAGTATGGGGGGTTGGGAGAAGGGATCGCACGTGACGCAGCGAAAATTCCAAAACGTGGACATGAAATGGCGGAATTCTTGGGTGTGCTGGGTTAATAGTGGAAACCGAGTTTCTTTAAAAACATGTTTACACGCGGGATTATACATACAGTTTAAATAAATGACCGCCGCGTACTGTGTATTAAAAATGAGCGGCAATGCTCTTATTTGTTTCCGTGTTTGCATGAACAAAGGCAACAAATTGGCGCTTTCTAAAATGTGGCTTTTGGATTTACACGGAAGGTGGTTTCTGCAAGCATACAAGCCTGGCACCCTGTTAGTTGTATGCGTTATAACTAGAACTCCGAATACGTTTCTATTGAAGCCAGACGGCGTTTATATTGTTTGTGGTCGCATGTTTAAAATGGCGCAGGGCTTATAAATTGGAAGTTGTTGGGTGGAACTCATAGGGCATTTGCAGCGCTGTGGTTTGATAATGGATTCAGCACGTTTACCCTAAGTCGCCAGGCAGTATCTCTTGCCCCCTGTGATAAAATGTGGAATTATGTAACGGGTGTTAATATGTACAATACACATCAGGGGTGCCAAGTCTGGTTCCTTCCAGCTGTTATTTGACTACAACCCTTTCCATCCCACACAGACAACTGCCAAGTCATAAGCTGTGCATCCTTTAATTTTCTCTTCAAACAAGCACCATTTGTTTTTTAACATCTCCAGCTCTACACATTTGCTTCATGTAGCATGGATGATACAGATGTACTAAAGCACCTACACCCCAAACTCTTTCAAGTGAAGACATACATAGGGGCCCATTTACTTACTCACGAACGGGCCGAATGCGTCCGATTGCGTTTTTTTCGTAATGATCGGTATTTGGCGATTTTTTCGGAAAATTGTCACGACTTTTTCGTTACCAATACGTTTTGCGCGAAAAAACGCGAGTTTTTCGTAGCCATTACGATGCGCTCGTATTTTGTCGCGACTTTTTCGTAGCCTTTGTGCCGAGTACGAAAGATTTGGATTCATTCAAGCTTCAGTATGGTGACTTTCCTTGGGCCAGGTTGGAGCTGCAGAGTGCCATTGAGCCCTATGGGAGGCTTTCCTTGGGCCAGGTTGGAGCTGCAGAGTGCCATTGAGCCCTATGGGAGACTTTCCTTGGGCCGGGTTGGAGCTGCAGAGTGCCATTGAGCCCTATGGGAGACTTTCCTTGGGCCGGGTTGGAGCTGCAGAGTGCCATTGAGCCCTATGGGAGACTTTCCTTGGGCCGGGTTGGAGCTGCAGAGTGCCATTGAGCCCTATGGGAGACTTTCCTTGGGCCGGGTTGGAGCTGCAGAGTGCCATTGAGCCCTATGGGAGACTTTCCTTGGGCCAGGTTGGAGCTGCAGAGTGCCATTGAGTCCTATGGGAGGCTTCCAAAATCATGCTAAGTCTGAAAGTTTCGCCCGCCGCTTACGAGCGCTCAATACGAAAAAGTCGCGACAAGATACGAGCGCATCGTAATGGCTACGAAAAACTCGCGTTTTTTCGCGCAAATCGTATTGGTAACGAAAAAGTTGCGACAATTTCTGAAAAGTCGTAAAGGCGCCGAAAAAATCGCAAAAAATACGAAAAAGTCGCAAAATGTTCGTTTTCCAATCGGAATTTTTCCAATTCGGATTCGGATTCGTGGGTTAGTAAATGTGCCCCATAGTCTATTTCTGTACTGAATTGATTGATAATGTTGCATTCTGGGTAAAAACAAAAAAAACATGGTGAAGTGTGTTTGTTTTTGGACTTGTATTCATAATTGTGCTATGTGGTGTGTATTCAAACCTTTTTGAATGTATCTTTCGTGACTAGTTAAATATGTTGCACATGCTTAATGCCAACTTGTACAAGAACACAAACTAAAAATATTTGGAATTCTGCTTTCAGTAGCCAGAGCAAGCTTTTGTGACCTCCTACTTCAGAATCCTTTGGGCCCAATACAGGTTTAATATTTGAGGCACTCTCTGATATACTACACTATACAGAAAATATACAGACTATAAAATTTCTGCTCCTCTTCAATTCTGTGATCCCAGATCGGTGTATCCCCCCTTCCTTGGTAATAGATATGTATGCATGCATATATTCATATAGTGCTACTGGAATACACAGCGCTGTATAATTTTACAGTGTAGGAAAGTACATGCAGGGATGACAAGCATTACAATTAATACTTAAAGGAGAAGGAAAGGCTAAATCACTAAGGGTTGCCAAAATGTTAGGCACCGCCAAGTGACTTTAATCGCTCACCTTGTACCCTGGGCTGGTGCCCCTGTTTGGAGAAAACTGCACCAGCCTGGGGTAGCTGCTTCGCCCATGTGCAGTGGAGTGAAAAGCTGAACTTTAACAAAGAAATCAGCTTTTCACTCTACTGCGCAGGCCCAGGGATTTTGCCGGCAGAAGGAAGCTCTCGCTACTGCTTCCCCGGTCTGGTGCGTTTTTTGCCGAACAAATCTCCCTTGTCGCGGGCGACTAATCTCCCTGAAATGCCATCCCACCGGCTAGAATGTAAATTGCAGTTGGGATGGCATACGCATCTCTGCGATTTGCCGAAATCGCGAAGTTACCTTGAGAGGAAACTTCGTCCATATCGGCGCAGTGTATGCCATCCCACCGGCGATTTACATTCTAGCTGGTGGGATGACATATCGGGGAGATTAGTCGCCCGCGACAAGGGAGATTTGTCGCACGGCGACCAATCTCCCCGTCTGCCACGGCCCTAGCCCACACTGGGATTACTGACCTTAAAAACAGAATGACTGTGACTTCAGTTCTATTGTTATTCTTAGTTTTTATTGCTTATATTGTTATTCGGGCCATCTGCTATTTGTTCCCAGTTCTGACTCCAAACTGCTTCCTGCTTGGTATGGTAATTAAGCCCTTGCAGCCAGAGAGCACTTAAAATTCCTAACCTGACAGCTGCACAACAGAAAATCTAAGTAGTTTAAAAACCACAATATAAATATAAAATGAACATCAACTGAAAATTGTCTTAGATGACCACTGTCTACATCATACTAAAAGTTAATTTAAAGGTGAGCCATCACTTTAAACTGACATGGTTTAACTAATCATATGCATGGCACAGCTGGAATCAAGGAACCAAGAATCACCACAAGGAAATTAGGTCCTTGAGAACTACATAACAGAAACACCCTTTTATTTTTTTTAAAAAGATGTGAGCAGCACCACTTTTACTGATCGGGTGGCAGGAGTTAATATACATAATATGTAAATAGAATTCTTATTCTTTTTATCATAGTTTCTCTTTTATATCATGAGATGAACTAGTCAGAGGTAAATTATGCAAGAATCAAATTTAAAGTAAAGGAGAAGGAAAGTATTAACCACTAGGGTTGCCATGGTAGAGTAAATATGGACGTGGACTGTACAAATGTATGTCTCCTGTCCCAGCTGCAAGAGCACTGGGACAGGAGGCAAGGCAGCATGGCACTCATTAGTATAGTATCCAAGGCCCGTGTGTTTTTCAGTGAAGAGGAACACCAGATCAGGGTCTGAATTTTGCAATTCTGTTTAGTCTGTGGTGCCAAACAAAGTTGTATGTTGACATAACCCTACTATAGGTTAAACAAGTATTGTCGCATCTCACCAGAGCAATATTTGATGTATGTATGTATGAATAACTTTATCTGATGAAAACAACTGTTTCAAAATGCCAAAATTGACTGTTGGTCAAATATTATTTACATTAAAAAAAATGTATAGTCTGTTTGTTTTAACACTTATGTACAACATGTTCATCATGAGCTACATTTCAGTTTTTAATTGAATTAATATGAAGCTATCTTTAGATGCTGATCAAAGCATTATTGTTATGTCCCAAATGAGATTGAAGATTAAAGTTTTAAATAGCTTTCTTTAAACACAGCTTGGAACAGGCATGAATGCGGTTATCATTGTTTCAGTGGGCTGCTTCTTCCCACACAGAAAAATACCACACCCTTAAATTTACACACAGGCTGATTTTTAGGTGCACTGGGCAGATTGCCAGAATCACCCCTGACATTATATGGTTTTTGGCAGACCCTTATAACAAGCTGCTAATAGCAACACTACAGGGTAGGTTAGACCAAAGCACTCATGGTTTCTCTATTTTTTGTATTCTCTGATTCTGTAATATTCCAACAGATTTAGTGCTGCAATAAATAGGGGGTTCTTACAACTGCCATACATTTACAGTTCCCGCACCCTCAGGAACATTTACAAAACCAATTTACTTTACTGATTAACTGCTATCTTTTACTGTAACTGGATACAACAAGGTGTACTCATTTGAAAATACAGCAACAGTTGGGGAAGAATTTCAGCCTCGATTTTGCTGGGCCCAGACCTTTACTAGAATTACAGCCTGTCTTATATGAAATACCTTCTATTGTTTAATTGCCTACAAAAACAAACACAATATTGTTTATGTACTTGTAATATAGTAAACTTGACTCATTTTTATTTATAAACAACATCAGTAAAAATGGCATACCTCCAGCTCAAATATCACTTAGGAATTTTTGCTGTCATACAGATAACAATGCACTGTAAAAAGTAATGTAAACTAACAGGACCGATGTTTGCATCTTTTATGAAGGGCAGCCACAGACTGAACTGATACAATTGCTACGGTTTACATGTGAACAAAAGGAAGTATCAATTACGTGCCCATATCTCTTTCAGTAAAGTATACCTGGCAGATTACCATCATTGAAGGATGGTCACATGATCACCAAATAAAAGGTCTTAGAAGACCCGTTCCTGCAGCAGTTCACACTTATGTTACTGGAGAAAACAATGGCTTACATAGCAAAGTCATTCTATGACCTATATGCTACAAACATAGATGGGGAGAAAGTAGATTTCAATGTGTTTAGGGGAAGGGTGGTGTTGATAGAAAATGTTGCTTCACTTTGAGACACCACAGTCAGGGATTACACCCAGCTTAATGAGCTGCAGACCAAGTATCCGCGACGGCTTGTGGTGCTGGGATTTCCATGCAATCAATTTGGTTATCAAGTAAGTGACACCATATTTAAAGGTTCATATAGAATGCAGTTAATAGAAAATTATATGACAGGCTTTAACTTCTTTTTGACTGAGGCCTTTGAGATAGAATCTTTAAATTTAGTTTGTAGTAAGAAGATTTTGCCATACAGAAATAACGTAAGGGCTGAATTACATTGAAATTGTGTCTTTGTAGAAGTCTTTGAAGCCCTTGGGAAAACTGGAGGCCATATAAATCCATTGAAGGGCACACAGGCTTCCAGATGGACAGCTAACACTATTTAAGTACTTTTTTGTTCAGCTCCTAATCCATATCCTGTTTCTTCTAAGCTGGAACTTCTTCTCACCGATAACATTTGAATTTAAATCCTTGGAATTCTCCTCTGTAAAACCTGGTGGCAACATAGGACAAGTGGGATCCTCCCTAAAGCTGGCCATACACGTGGCGATCTCACGATGTTTCGTACGACCGTCGGTCGCACGAAACATCGTCAGATCCGCCACACACCATTCAGGGCTGAATCGGCAGGTAAGGAGGTAGAAACAATAGGATTTCTACCTCCTTCTGCCGATTCAGCTCTGAAGGGAGAATTTTGGTCAGGCGCCTTCTATGGCGCCCGATCAAAATTTTCTAACTTGGCCGATCGGCGAGCCGACCGATTTCAGCAGCTTCCTGCGATATCGGTCGGCTCGCTGACATGCCATACACGCACCGATTATCGTACGAAACGAGGTTTCGTACGATAATATCGGTGCGTGTATGGCCACCTTAAGAAAAAGGGGCAGTCATAGGTGAAAAAGAGCGGTGACATGGGACTTATTGATTTCCCCAAAATTTTGGGGGATCAAGTCTTTTTAATCTTTCACTACTTCTGTATGTTCTGCCAAAAGAATGCATTATACATTGTGATTTAAATTTTTAGTAGATACTGTATTTCATATAATACATTGTATTTTATCTGTGCATACACATATCTGTGTGTTTACTGCCTTTTAATGCTTACTGTTCACATGACTTTTATCTGCATTACAAGTCAGAATGTACTTTCTGTGACAAAGTAAAGGTGGCCGTACATGGGCCATTTGCAGCTTATTGGCCTGTGTAGGGAAAACAACAACTGGCCTGACTGACTGATATCTGGCCTGAAATCAGCCAGATATTGATCGGGCAGGTTAAAAAATTCAGTCGGATCGGGGACCGCATCGGCTTGTTGATGTGGTCCCCGAACCGACTGCGCCTATTCCAGTCGTTATAATTCGAATTAACCTAAATTCCCCCGATATCGCCCACCCGATTCACCTTATGGTGAATCTTTTATCTGTTTTTATCCTATCCTCATTAATGCATAAAAATAAACAGACTTTTTTCTGTGTATGTTTGGATAGATTTTTCTAAAAGTCATACAGTTAAAAGTTAAAAGCTAAAGTTTTCAATAAACATTAAAATATGTATTTTGATCTTTCCATAGGAAAACTGTAAAAATGAAGAGATTCTTAATTCTTTAAAATATGTACGACCCGGAAAAGGCTTTGTACCAGGATTCACCCTGTTCCAGAAATGTGATGTTAATGGAAAAGACACTCATTCGGTTTTTGCTTACTTAAAGGACAAACTACCAGTCCCTGACAATGAGCCTGCAGCCCTTATTAGTGACCCCAGATATATTGTATGGAATCCAGTACATCGGTCTGACATTTCCTGGAACTTTGAGAAGTTTCTTATTGGACCTGAAGGAGAACCATTCAAAAGATACAACAAAAATTTCCAAACCATCAGTATAGAACCTGACATCCAGAGACTTCTTAAGCTCACCAAATAGCATCTAGAATTATGTGTATGCATGTATGCTACAGATAATTACTACATGGCAGCTCATAAGAAAATCTAATTGGCCTTCACAGGGACTGCTGCAATGTAAATGGCAGTGGGCAAATGTTTGTGACTATCTACATTCATAATAATATTGATACCCACCTGGGAGTTGTTGTGTTTAGGGTTTTTGGGGAAGTTTAGTAGTGAGTGTCTCAGTTTTCACCCACTTCTTTTTTTCCCCAGTGGGACAACAGGTTTACAACTCTGCCCACACACACCATGGCCACTATACTTATGGCCACGGTGATCATTATATTTTTAATATTTGCCCATCTTATAATTATTACAGAACATTCTTTCACACTAGAGAAACATTTATTTTAGCAATTGCTAAGGCTCCAACAGTTTTTCTTTTTCGCCTGTCAGTAATGGGTTGCAGGAGCAGAAGATTATCAGTGTTTAGATGTAAGCCTTGTTCTTGATGACTGTATTCTTTGAAAACCTGTTAGAAGGATACATGAATGTTGTTGCAGGACTGTATCTGGACACTGCTGTATTTTTCCCCTGTACAAACTCAAATAAACATCATGTGCTACAATAGCCTTTATTGTAATTAATAATCTTAAATCTTAATTTGCACATTCAAATCTGAGGAAATCCAACCCCCCCCCCCCCCCCCAAAAAAAAGCATTCATTTTACATGACTTACATTGGACCATCTCTAATTCGGTAAGATCATGTCTATGCACTGAAGACCAAAACTGCATGGCATAATCTAGATGGGGCCTTAGAAATAGAAGAATGAGCCCCTCCTTCCGCAAATATATGCCCCTTTAATACTGCTTGAAACCTTGTTTGCCCTTAAGCTGCTGCCTGGCATTGCTTACTACAGCCAAGTTTATTATCTACAAGGACTCCAAGGCATAAGGCATTCCCATTAGGGCTTGCATATTTTTAAATCCAAAATGCATGATCTTACATTTATTGACACTGAATCTCATCTGACACTTAGCCGCCCAGACCTTAGTTTAGAAAGCAGTCATTTGTAGGGCACTGTATCATACTGCAACCCCACTGTCTGTCTTCTTACTACCCTCATCATAAAAAGCAATCAATTTTGTCTGATATCACTTATCCCTTATAAAGCCATGCTGATTACTACTCGTGATGCTATTATGTTTGGAAGTAACCCCAGGGATGCCACATACCAGATCATGGCTAAGTGCCTTGCAATTGGCATGTTACATTACACTGTGGATTGGTTGCTGAACATTCCCTGAAGAGTAGCAAAGCTGGATAATTTAATGATCACTTGTGAATGTCTCTGGTGATACTCATTGCTTTACCTGCATGCTGGCAATATCCAAATACACTATTATACAGCTGTTTTGAAAATTTTCATGCCACTCTATAGTATTGCATCTGGTAGTAACATTCAACATTTCCTATCCAATCCTGTTGCCAGAGTGACGGCTTGATGAACATGTTTGTCTGCTAGCAAAATACTGGTAGTCTTGTTATCTGTTTATCAGTCCAAGAAAGCTCTTTGAAATGCAGTTTTGCCCAAAACCTATCAATTTATAACAGACAATGAGTAAGTAACAGATGTAACTGAGCAGAAAAACTGGTTGGGTATGGTTTGATTTTAGTGTTGCTGTTAGATCAGTACACCCTTTGTCCCACCAAGTCTACTGCAACTGTCAAAATGGGTTACATTGCTTTGTATGGGGGCAAATAATGCAACTTTTCATATTAACACTTGGTTTTCCCTGTGGAGTGAATTAGTAGACATATAAATAGTAACGGCTGATACAGTGGCTTGCAAAAGTATTCGGCCCCCTTGAACTTTTACACATTTTGTCACATTACAGCCACAAACATGAATCAATTTTATTGGAATTCCACGTGAAAGACCAATACAAAGTGGTGTACACGTGAGAAGTGGAACGAAAATCATTCATGATTCCAAACATTTTTTACAAATAAATAACTGCAAAGTGGGGTGTGCGTAATTATTCAGCCCCGAGTCAATACTTTGTAGAACCACCTTTTGCTGCAATTACAGCTGCCAGTCTTTTAGGGTATGTCTCTACCAGCTTTGCACATCTAGAGACTGAAATCCTTGCTCATTCTTCTTTGCAAAACAGCTCCAGCTCAGTCAGATTAGATGGACAGCAGTTTTCAGATCTTGCCACAGATTCTCGATTGGATTTAGATCTGGACTTTGACTGGGCCATTCTAAAGCTGGCCATACACGGGCAGATCCGCTCGCTTGGCGATGTCGCCAAGCGAGCAGATCTTCACCCGATATCCCCACCTACAGGTGGCGATATCGGGGAGGCATGTAGGCAATGGGGCAGTCGGTTCGGATCCGACTGGATTTTCTAACCTGGCCGATCGATATCTGCCCAATTTCAGGCCAGATACCAGTCGGCCAGGCCCCTCGGTTCTGCCCCTACACGGGCCGATAAGCAGCTGTAATCGGCCCGTGTATGGGGACCTTAAAGGTGCCCATATACCTATGGGTGGGCGATATCGGGTAGCAGAAAACTTAAAAAAAAAATAATCCGATCGTTTGGCCTGCACAGCGTGTGCCATCCCACCGGCGACTTACATTTTTGCCGGTGGGATGGTAGTTCGGGGAGATTAGTCGCCCGTGACAAGGGAGATTTGTCGCGGGGGACTAATCTCCCCGTGTGCCAGAGCCCTTAGACAACCTCTGAGGCCGTCACAGAGCAGCTGTATTTGTACTGACATTAGATTACACACAGGTGCACTCTATTTAGTCATTAGCACTCATCAGGCAATGTCTATGGGCAACTGACTGCACTCAGACCAAAGGGGGCTGAATAATTACGCACACCCCACTTTGCAGTTATTTATTTGTAAAAAATGTTTGGAATCATGTATGATTTTCGTTCCACTTCTCATGTGTACACCAATTTGTATTGGTCTTTCACGTGGAATTCCAATAAAATTGATTCATGTTTGTGGCTGTAAGGGGGCCGAATACTTTTGCAAGCCACTGTATAAGCATTAATAGTGTCATATGAGGAAACCTCTACTGAATGCTTGCAAGGCAGAGGCACATGTTGCCTAATATTACATAAGCCTGTTCTACTCAACCTGTGCAATTGCTTATCTGAAATAGTTATATATTATTATGTCATGCACTGTGGAGTGTAAAACCATCTTATAAACCTGTGAGAAGTGTGCCTCAGTGCCATTAACTTTAACGGGTTACCCATGCTCTGAGGTGGTGTAAAATAATAGTGTCCATTACTGCTGCTGAAAAAAAAATCATACTTCCACAAGTTAAAATTTGTATTGAATTTTGCCTGCTGTTTGCCAATGGAGTAAGGGGATATACACAGATTTCAGACACATAAATTCACAGGGATTCTTCAGACATTACCCTAGTTTGCCCCCACCCAAGCCACTCCCTGTAATTTGCACTTCAATTACAGTTAACCCATGCCACTGAAAAGAATTGAAAACACACACACAAATTAGCATAAAGAAACAGGCAGAGGTGGGAGTATAATCCTCCAATGTAAACAGGTTTGTTTAGGGAAGGAGTCCCCAACCTTTTTTACCCATTATCCACATTCAGATGTAAAAAGATTTAGAGAGCAACTCAAGCATAAAACATGTTCCTGGGGGTGCCAAATAAGGCAGCCTATAGGAGGCCCTGTTTGGCAGTACATCTGGTTTTCATGCAACCAAACCTTGCCTTCAAGCCAAGAATTCAAAAATGAGCACTTGCTTTAAGGCCACTGGGAGCAACATCCAAGGGACTGGAGAGCAACATATTGCTCACGAGCCACGTGAGGTTAATAATGGCACATGATTTTCTCAATCTGTATGTGTTTGTCAGCAGTGACAGCAATGTCAATGTGCACTGAGCGTTTTCTGGCACATACTGTACTGTACCCTGCGTGTGCAATGCCAGGCAGATGACATTACAAACACTGCTGAGAGACACAGGGTGGATTCAGGCTGTAATGGTGTTTTTCCAGACACAAGCAAGTGCCTAATAAGTGCCATTAGCCAGGAATATGAGTGATTTTCAAAGCTAGTGTAGAATAAAGGCAAGTAAATAATATTTAGTAATGACTGTCTCGCTACTGGTGCAACATATAGTAACTATGGACAAGTTATTTTGGCAGGGTAACCATGTCACTAGCTTAATGTTACCAAATTACTTGAAAATCCAGCTAGAGGGGATAAACTGATTGCAATTTGATATAAATACAATCAGTGCTGCCCAGCAATGTGCAACATTTTGAAGTGATCTGGTAACCTCACACTAGCTATGCCTCTTCTATAACTATTACAAAAACAATACAGGTATAGGACCCATTATCCAGAATGCTCGGGACCAAGGGTATTCCGGATAAGGGGTCTTTCTGTAATTTGGATCTCCATACCTTAAGTCCACTAAAAAATCAATTAAACATTAATTAAACCCAATAGGCTTGTTTTGCATCCAATAAGGATCATTTATATCTTAGTTGGGATCAATTACAAGGTACTGTTTTATTTCTACATAGAAAAAGGAAATCAGTTTTAAAATTCTGAATTATTTGATTAAAATTGAGTCTATGGGAGACAGACTTTCCGTAATTCGGAGCTTTCTGGATAACGGGTTTCCTGATAAGGGGTCCGATACCTGTATTTATTTAGGCCGCAGTGCCTTGTGCCATTACCAGGTTTATTATCTGGCTACATCGCTTGTCCAGCTGCAGTAGTAGTTGCTTATTACAGTAACTATTACTACAGACACATTTTAGCCCTAAGCGCTGTAAGCGAGACCACTTCCTGGCATCGCGATGCTTCGTTTCCGGAAAGCGCAGCGCACAGAACGGTGCTTCTACTTTTTCCTGCGAGCGGGGATTTGTTCTGACTCCCCAGCTAAGACAGCGACATGTGCGGAGGCTGTGTGCAGGAGGAGTACCCGGATCGGGTGAGTGGCCCCTGGCTGCACGGAGCCTGTATAGCTATAGCGAGTAAAGGTAACTGAGAGCTCAGGCTTTCCGAGAGTCATGGGAGCTACCGCGACAGTCAATCCTAGGTGGCGCTGTTTATTACGTCACACCATTTCCTGACCAATCGGACTTCTCGTTACATCATGGTAGACTGGACTGGAGTGAGACGGTCATAAATTAGTTCCACCCATGGAGCAGTTTTAGTGTGTGTTATAATAAACTAACGCACTCGTTATACTGTAGTGGTCCATGTGCAAGCTTAACACTAATATGGCTTTGATATCAATATCTGGCAGAATAACCAAAATCAGCTGTATAGTAGGGGCTTCCTTGTTGGCCCCGGAGGTCTGGAGATTATTTATAAAGCATGTATGCCTTTCTGAAGCGCAAATGATATGTTGTTCAAATCAGTTCTTGCCCCAGTGGAGCTTACAGTGTAAGGCTGATGTGCCACAGAGAGATTTAGGGTGAAGACACAAGGGCTGAGTGACTTTTTAAAAAGTCTAATCTGTGCAGTGAAAATATGCGAGCGATTAGTTGCGGCGACGCCCATTATGGGCAAAAAGTCACCGCAACTGGCTTACTTAAAAGTCGCGGCGACTAATCACCCCATGTGTCTTCGCCCTAAGTTGCCCATGATAGATCTCTACTACCACGGCTGACTAATCTCTCTAAAATGCCTATCACTGGTGGAAAAGCCTATGCGTCGCTCCGGTTTTTCTAAAGTCGTGCAAAGTCTACTCCTGCAGGTAACTTTACCTCACTCCGGAAAGCCAAAGTAATACATTTTGGAGAGATTAGTCACCTGCGGTAGCAGAGATCTGTCACACGTGACTGAAGCTGGCCATACACGCACCAATAATACAAGGTTTCGTACGATATTCGGTACGTGTATGGCGAGTCGACCGATATCGCAGGAGGCTGCTGATATCGGTCGACTCGCCGATCGGGCCAGTTCAAAGATTTTGATCGGGCGCCTGACCAAAATCTGCCTTCAACGCTGAATCGCAGAAGGAGGTAGAAATTCTATTGTTTCTACCTCCTTATCTGCCATTTCAGCCCTGAACAGTTTGTGGCTATTTGTACGATCTTTCGTGCTACCGATAGTCGCACGAAAGATCGCAAATCGCCACGTGTGTGGCCACCTTAAATCTAATGGGTGTGTTTACTGGCATTGGAGATAAATATCATTGTTAATATTCCCATAGCAACCAATCAGCAATTAGATTTGAACAAGCGCCTACAAATTAGAAAACAACAGCAACAAGCCAATTACTTGCTACTGGCAACATTACTGGTGATATCTAGTTCTAGTGTTAGTAAACACGCCCCTTACATCCTATCACATTCACATTCTATCATGTACCAGTTAACCTGTTTGTAGCTTTTTGGAGTGTGGAAGATAAAGATACAACGGGGCAGTGGCACACAGGGTGATTAGTTGCTAGTGATAAATCTTCACTACTGGGAGCGACTAATCTCCCCGATATGCCATCCCACTGGCAAGAATGTAAAACACTGGTGGGATTTTTTATTATTTGTAGTTTTTCCAGTTTTTGTTCAAGAGCTCTACAACTTTAAGTCTCAGCAGTTACTTGGTTGCTAGGATACAAACTACCTTAGCAGTTAGGGTGTGGTTTGAATGAAAGACTGATCAGAAGGGGACCTGATTGGAAAGATAGTTAATATAAAGTTAAAATAACAATTAAACTGTAGCTTCACAGAGCATAGATTTTTTTCTGCAGGGGTCAGTGACCCCTTTTGAAAGCTGCAAAGAAAAATAATGCAAATAGTTAAAAAACTATAAAAAAAAATAATGAAGACTTATTGAAAAGTTGCTTAGAACTGGCCTTTCTATAACATACTAAAAGTTAACAAAGGTGAGCCACCCCTTTAAGCCCCGTCAGGCATGCCCTGGAGAAAAGTATAGGGTCCCGCTGTTACTGCTGCTCTTTAATCATTCCTTGTGCGTAAATAGGATGCTGAGAACTGTAGTTCGATAACAGGGTTATAAGTTGGATATTCCCCTTATTAATACTACACATATCTAACATTTAATATAATCTGTACTTTTACAAATGTTATTTTCTAGTTTTTGTAATTAATGGGTCTGCTTCAGCCTTCCTAAATGTGGCCCTTATGGCAGTTTGGCACACTGACAGTGAGATTTTTTTATGTAGTGAAATATTGGGTTGCCTCCAAACCTATTAGCATTGCAATTAGCAAAGCTGCATTGCCATTCCAGTGACCAGTTTATATTTGTCAATTGCCAGTATGTCTAATTTCAGTTTATTTTTTTTTCAGGGCAGCACATGCTTGGAGACAGGTTCATTCTTGTTAAACTATGTGAGTTGCGTTCAGTGCAATAAGAGAGACTTTGTTCTCATAGTGAATAAAACAGCAGAGGAAGAGGATGGTGAAGAGATTATCACTTATGATCGTAAGCATTTTTATCCACTTAAAGGCTGCCAACCTCGAGAAAATTGTTTGCTTAGTTATTTGTGATGCGTTTTGTTTTTGTGTTTTGAAGTCCTGTTTGCATGCTCACTGCAATTTGTGGTCCCCATGGCTTAAGCCATTTAAAGGGCACCTTTCACCCCCCCCAAATTGTTTCCCTCACTAGAGGTGCCAATAGAGCCGCACTGGTTGGGGGGAACGGTAGTTTTTTTCAACAACAACAAAAAATTGCCCCTAACAATGCTAGGCCACCCACATTGTGAGGGAGCTCCCGGTGTGGTTGACGGCAGTAGCATAACAAGTGTGCACCAGACCCCCCCTGCAAAAAAAATTTCAGAAGGACCCTGTGCACAGCAATCCATACCCATTCCCCCACTGGGCCACTTCCCGCCACCTATTGGCATCTTCTGCCTGCATGGGTCGTCCCTCCCCAGTCACTCTACTACTTGTGAGCAGGGAGGAAAAACTATAGAGGAAGAGGACCTTGGCCCCAACAACCGCAGGGTTTGCTTCCTCTATATTTATGCCACTGGGCCCCACAGAACCACAGGGTCTGCTTCCTCTATAATTGACACCACTGGCATGTGCACTATACAACATGGCCAGGGGCTGTTTTTTTTTTTTAACTATCGTTTTTCTCAACCGGAGTGCGGGCTGTATGTATGCAATATAATACAGATTTTTTTCTTTTTTTTTTATAATATAGATATGTGCAAAAACTGTCACCATGTGATTGCAAAACATGAATACACCTTTAGTGTGGTTGATGACTATCAGGTAAGGAAAATGATCATGCTGTCATTTTACTACATTTTAAGTATAAGGCATTATTTTATTATTTATGTATTTTTATTATTAGATTTTAAATTATTTGATTAAAATGGGCTCTATAAGAGATGGCCTTTCTGTAATTTGGAGACTTCTTGATAACAGATCCCATACCTGTAGACATCTGTAGTGCTAGAAAATGATTTGTAACTCTATGAATGTGCATAGTCCTAAGAAATATACAGTTCTGTGGTTCAATAAAAATATTTGTATGTGACTTTTTAGCATTATAAACTTTGCTCTATTCAAAAGTGAGCTGTGTAAAGCCAGTAACTATAACATAGTAGTAACAGAAAAATTTGCCCTGGCAGCTATCTTTCAAGCTAGACACTTAAAAGTTTGGTTGCTAAATTGCCCATGTTAACACATAGCACCATAGTAAATTAAAAAATATATATTTTTACAATTCTCTAAATCAGTGATCATCATCTTGCAGCTTGATGCATTATAACCCGCCCCCCCCCCCCACCACTCTATTCTTTAAAAGCTGCTTCAAGGAAATAAGGTCAAACTTGCATTTAGATTTGGCTCTATTAAAACATGTGGAGCAGTTTTTAATCTGGTTATTACAAACCGGATTCCAAAAAAGTTGGGACACTAAACAAATTATGAATAAAAACTGAACGCAATGATGTGGAGGTGCCAACTTCTAATATTTTATTCAGAATAGAACATAAATCACGGAACAAAAGTTTAAACTGAGAAAATGTACCATTTTAAGGGAAAAATATGTTGATTCAGAATTTCATGGTGTCAACAAATCCCAAAAAAGTTGGGACAAGTAGCAATAAGAGGCTGGAAAAAGTTAATTTGAGCATAACGAAGAGCTGGAAGACCAAATAACACTAATTAGGTCAATTGGCAACATGATTGGGTATAAAAAGAGCTTCTCAGAGTGGCAGTGTCTCTCAGAAGCCAAGATGGGTAGAGGATCACCAATTCCCACAATATTGCGCAGAAAGATAGTGGAGCAATATCAGAAAGGTGTTACCCAGCGAAAAATTGCAAAGATTTTGCATCTATCATCATCAACTGTGCATAACATCATCCGAAGATTCAGAGAATCTGGAACAATCTCTGTGCGTAAGGGTCAAGGCCGTAAAACCATACTGGATGCCCGTGATCTCCGGGCCCTTAAACGACACTGCACCACAAACAGGAATGCTACTGTAAAGGAAATCACAGAATGGGCTCAGGAATACTTCCAGAAACCATTGTCAGTGAACACAATCCACCGTGCCATCCGCCGTTGCCAGCTGAAACTCTACAGTGCAAAGAAGAAGCCATTTCTAAGCAAGATCCACAAGCTCAGGCGTTTTCACTGGGCCAGGGATCATTTAAAATGGAGTGTGGCAAAATGGAAGACTGTTCTGTGGTCAGACGAGTCACGATTCGAAGTTCTTTTTGGAAGTCTGGGACGCCATGTCATCCGGACTAAAGAGGACAAGGACAACCCAAGTTGTTATCAACGCTCAGTTCAGAAGCCTGCATCTCTGATGGTATGGGGTTGCATGAGTGCGTGTGGCATGGGCAGCTTGCATGTCTGGAAAGGCAGCATCAATGCAGAAAAATATATTCAGGTTCTAGAACAACATATGCTCCCATCCAGACGTCATCTCTTTCAGGGAAGACCCTGCATTTTTTTAACAAGATAATGCCAGACCACATTCTGCATCAATCACAACATCATGGCTGTGTAGGAGAAGGATCCGGGTACTGAAATGGCCAGTCTGCAGTCCAGATCTTTCACCTATAGAGAACATTTGGCGCATCATAAAGAGGAAGGTGCGACAAAGAAGGCCCAAGACGATTAAACAGTTAGAGGCCTGTATTAGACAAGAATGGGAGAGCATTCCTATTCCTAAACTTGAGAAACTGGTCTCCTTGGTCCCCAGACGTCTGTTGAGTGTTGTAAGAAGAAGGGGAGATGCCACACAGTGGTGAAAATGGCCTTGTCCCAACGTTTTTGGGATTTGTTGACACCTTGAAATTCTGAATCAACATATTTTTCCCTTAAAATGGTACATTTTCTCAGTTTAAACTTTTGTTCCGTTATTTATGTTCTATTCTATTTGTTCTATTCTATTTGTACAGCGCTGCGGAATATGTTGGCGCTTTATAAATAAATGTTAATGTAATGTAATGTAATATTCTGAATAAAATATTAGAAGTTGGCACCTCCACATCATTGCATTCAGTTTTTATTAACAATTTGTTTAGTGTCCCAACTTTTTTGGAATCCGGGTTGTATATTACACCAAGCTTTAGTACAGTACTTGTCCTGGAGTTTTTAATATCAAATAAAAAAATATTTACAGCAGCTGCATGGACCTTTTTAATCTTGTGAGTGACTCTTACAGGTGTCCGATCCACACAGGATGTTAGTGTTAGATTGCATTTATTCATTTATCTCCAGCATTGATGACACATGATGCATTTATAGCTGCATTTTGATGGTCTCTTGTGTCTTCACCATACTGATGGCAGCCCCGGTGGGCCCTGCACCCCCCAGTCCGACGCTATCTGCTTTGAGGCCACTGAGAGCAACATCCAAGGGGTTGGGGAGCAACATGTTCCTCACAAACTACTGGTTGGGGGTCACTGCTTTAATTGGCTCCACCAAAAAAAGTGGACTGAATGAATCAATAAAATTTTCTGATTGCTTGCTGTGAATTAGCAGGGCAATCCAAATGGAGGCCAGTGGGTCAGATCTTGCCCTCTAAGGGATTTTTATAGCCCCCAGTCTGCTAAAAGACTTCACAGAAGTCCCCACAAAAAAATTCTTTGGAAGGGCCTAATGCGCCAGCCAAGCTACCCCACCCCTTCTCCCATTGGTGTCAAAGAAGGTGCCCATTTTTACATTTCTGGCTTGGAGAAAAGTTTTAGGAAGCATAGAGACACAGTTTTACTCCAAGCAGAGCCTCCTGTAGGCCAATAGTCCACATGGGGCTACCAAATAGCCAATCACAGTCCCTATTTGGCATCCCCAAAGAACTTTTTTATGCTTGTGTGGCTCACCAACAATTTTTAAATCTGCGTGTGGCTCCTGAATAAAAAAGGTTGGGGATCCCTGCTCTGTAGTATTCCAATGATATAATCATGTTAATATAATGTAGCTGTCATATGTGGTATAACAAGAATCTTGTTAATCAGTGAGGCCTGTGTACAATTTGCCTTTATGATAACCAACCTTTTTTAAATTGTATTTTAGGAATATACCATGCTGTGCATGCTGTGCGGAAGAGCTGAGGACTCTGTCAGCGTTCTGCCTGATGACCCACGACAGATGGCTCCACTTTTTTAAACCTATGACATTGATTGCTGTCAGAACTGCAAACAAAATAGAATATTATTTCTGCAATCATTTCACATAAAACTATGACTACTCAAACTGTTGTAGTGTTAAACCTCTGCACAGTATTATAACACAAATGCTAGCTTTTATGGATTTTGTTTTAGAATGCATAAACATTAATAGTGTTCTAGACAAAGTAGAAGTACATTTGTCACATGCTTATGTTTCTTGATATTGCTCTAAATATATACATACAAAATTAGCAAATTGCAAAATAGGTAACTTCAAACAGTTAAACTACACTATTGCTCAGTCTTTTTCAATAATTTCCTCCTAACTTACTTCAAGCTGCAGTGCCCATAAGGCTAATGCCAGACGGGGCTGATCCTCAGCATGCCTCTATGCTTCTTTCATTGCAACTGCTGAAATCCACTCCATGTGCCTTCACCCGGGCCGACACAATAGCTCCAGGTGCAGGCACGAGGAATAGATGATGCCAAAGTAGGGGCTGATTTTCAGCCTGGGTTTATCTGCAGTAGCCTAAACTATGATTATTTGTCTTCATGTTTTATAAGTGAAATTCTTATATTCATTATTCTTTTTTCTGGTTTACTGTACATGTATAGGATCTATTATCTAGAATGTTTGGGACCTGTTTTTTTTTTCCTAATTTGGATCTCCATACCTTAAGGCTACTGAAAAAAAATATTTAAAGATTAGAATCACCCCAGTGGGAGTATGTTGCCACCAATATCTAATTATTCTAGCAATTACCATAAAGTACAAGTTACTGTTTTATGCTTACAGGGAAAAATTAGACTTATTTAATTAAAATAAACTCTATGGGAGATTGTCGTCTTATAATTCCCATACCTGTAACTACCTAAAAAATACAAACTGGCCTTTAGCCAGAATTCTGAAATATCTGATCATAAAAAAAAACAACAAATTTCTAATTGGTAAGCCTGTTTGATGTTGTGCTAGAAATTAAAAGAATTTCATTTCTGGACATGTCCCCCTCATATATTAGCTAAACTTTCTTCTCGTTGTCTTGTTTCAAAATGTTCATATTCTTTAAGGATATCTCTTAATAAATTGCACAGAGAACACTTTGTATAAAATGCTAAACTACATTGTGTATTATTTTCTTAAATTTATGCCCATTACATCAGGTGCGGAGTGGGTGTACTGCCAGGCAAGGTGATAGCTGCATCTGAATGGGGGCCTGGGCGCGTTGCAAAATGTATGCAAAAGTTCTGTATAAAGTAATGGTAAAACTGCAAAAACTGCTGTGGCTTGCATACTTACGTAGAACTTACGTAACTTGCTTATCAAGCAATGGCAATTTAGAGAAGCTTAACAGGGGCAGGCAGGAGCAAACTCCTCTGACCTCTCATTAATTAAAAAACCAAGTAAATTCCTCTGAATGATCCCACAGACTTATTAGCACACAAATTAATTATTTTAGTAACTATTTATATGAAATACTACTGACTAGTTATTGGGCTCCACAGCAAGATCAATGGGCCCCTAAACTTTGGAAAAAAAATATTTTCTATGAACATATATTGCAGATGTTTACCCTATGGTTCCTGGGCTCCCCAGCAGTGCCGGGTCTGTTTTCTCTATAGTTATACCCCTGCAATTAAGTAACATGATTGGTGAGTTTGTACTATCGTAGCTGTGGTTGAAATACATACTTCCAATATGTTCAACCTTTTGTTCTAGCAAAACCTACCCACCTGCTAGTTGATCGTTTGTGTTGTGCACTTAAGGGGCTTGGCAAAATATTTTGGCACTGCATGCTTGTGTTCTTAGGGGGCCCCATAAAAATAACTTGTACAGGGCCCCAAATTTTCTGGTGGTGGCCATGTAAATACTTGTCTGATAGCACTGGAAGGAACTAGAAGATCTTTCATACGCAACTTGATGTGTGACACCTGTGCCACAGTGAGTACAAACTCAGAACAGACTGGGCTGAGCTTACACCTGCATTTTCTTGGGTGGAATACATAAGAGATCCATCGCAGGTGAATGCAGAAAGAAACCCTTGAGTGTATAAGCCCTATGAAAGGCAAAGCACCAGTCTTTTGTATAAAAGAAACTGATGGAATCAGTTGCACTTATTCCCTTACTGACTATTCTCAACTGTTGACCATGTTCCTTAGACAAGCAACTCTCAATGCAAATAAAGAGGGAGAAGGATTATATATGCACTCACCCCACAGTCCTAAAGAAGAAGCTTTATGTAAGACGAGGAGAAGTATGGGAGGCTGGTCAGATTATGTGAGCAGTAAACTGTGGGAAATATTTTCCTGTGGGGAATAAAACATGCTAATGCAGGATTATAACTTAAAAGATGTTATCTTGCAATAAACTTTTTGGCAGACCAATTAAAGAGGGATGCAGTGTTACTTTAAAACAATATTTTAGTTAAACGAAAACTAAACCGCCAAAATGATTACTTGACCAACAGATGTTTATACTATGGTAAGTGACCTATTAAAAAATATGCCAAACTTAAATATACTGTCTATATCAGTAAATATTGCCCTTTTTCTCTTGAGCCACCATTTTGTGATCGTCTGTGTGCTCCCTCAGAGATTACATGACCAAAAATAATGCAGCTCTAACTGTAATATGAAGAAGTGGAAGCAAAAGACAGAATTCTGTCCATTAATTGGCTGATGGGGCCTAGCATGTATGTGTGCCTTGGCTTGTTTGTGTGCACTGTGAATCCTTCATTCTTACAATGGCAATTTTGTATTTAGGTTTACCCAGTGGCACATACTACTTAAAAAGTATATTTATATGAAAATGGTTCAGTTTGATGAAGAAGGTTTTACATACGAGCGGAGTTATGCTAGACCTACTGTATATACTCGAGTATAAGCCGAGTTTTTCAGCACTAAAAATGTGCTGAAAAAGTAAACCTCGGCTTATACTCACGCTTATACTCGCATATATATGGTACTGTTGCGAGCGCACACGTTGTGGACGTCCGAACGTGCGTGCTGTCGCGTTGAGCTCAGGTAGCATTCAAACAAACAGCAAAGATGATTGAGCTCCGGCAGCATTGGCTTCACATTACAGGGAAAGAGTACAGACAGGGCACCGATGTGACCATCGGCGGCGGTATCATACGCGGCGCTTCACGGGGTAGGGAATAAATGACAATGCTGTCATTGTGTGTGTCGTATGTGGGGGTTCCTGTATTGTGACTGCCATCCTCCAGTGTCAATGAAAAGGGCTGTCCATTGCCTATACGGGCCTGTATGGCCTATATTTCCTTCCTAGGATGTCAGTCACAGCACTGCTATATTTCCCGGGGCTGTATCTTTTTGCCTTTCTTGTCTCTCTCTCTGTCAGTACACCCAGTGGATTAGCAGACTATTGAGGATTCTCTTTTAAAAGAAGCTCTTTTAAATAGGGTCAGATAAAGAGAGAGGGAGCAAGAGGGAAAGTGAGAGAGACTGTCAAAATGAGCCTTAGACAAAGATTTATTATAAACGATTTAAAGGGCTTAATGTATGTATCCCCAATGAGGCCTTAGAGCTATGAGAGGAAAGAGATGGACTGTGAAAGGCGGCACAATAACCTATTGTTTCTCCTACTCCCATGTAACTGCGGGAGTCCCAAGCCGGACTTGGATTTCTTACTATTGCGTGCTATTCTGATATATACTGGGAGCTGCTATCTTGATGCTTTCACATTGTTCTGCTAATTGGCTGCTGGGATGGGGGTGATATCACTCCAACTTGCAGTAGCAGCTGCATTTCCCTCGGCTTATACTCGAGTCAATAAGTTTTTCCAGTTTTCTTAGGTAAAATTAGGTACCTCGGCTTATACTCGAGTATAAACGGTACATTGTATCTATAAAAGGTATAGTTTTCCTTTAAGAATAAGTATATTGGTGATATTCCATCATGTTCTTGGGTTACCATACATGGAAACTATTTCCAAGTCAAAATGGCCAATATACATTTTAGTGTAAAGAAGTAGAGATTCTAACAAAATGGTCTGCTGTGCATGATTTTTAAAATGCATGGTCTGCTGATTAGCCTATCTGTAGTTAAGGGCTAATTAAAAGTATTATTTCCTACTTGTTTCTATTGTCATCTCCAATAATGATATCAACTATGAAGTCTTTTACACTTCCAGTAGTTTTGTATGAATGCAAAAATTATACTTCTCACCAGAATTGAGATCATTACTTGGGCCTGTCCCATCAGGTGAAGACTGCATGGATGCATGACATCTATGGCGAAGGTAGTTGGACAGGGCTTAAAATGTAACATATAAGAGTTTGTGTATATAGACAAGGCATACATGCAATAAGCATTCTGCCCAGTGTCTGGCTGCACTTTACACCTCACATGACATGCTAAGGCAAGCTTTGTTCTTATCAACTGCTATAGTTTAGGTGGTATATACAGGATGCCATTATGGTCTGCATCAATTGCTGCTCCCTTTATTTGCACGTGTGCCTACTTCGTATACTGCCTTCCTAGTCGTAAATAAGGTCAGACACAGGCTTGTTACACCCCTAGCCCAGGGGCCCAAGAGCGGGTGTGGGGGCCCCTGGGGTAACAGCCCCAGTGGGCCTTGCACACCCCAGTCCAACCCTGCCTAGGGCCATGGTTATGCCAGCACACCAAGAGTATTCAAATACAGCATGTGTCTGTAGGAGCATACAAAATTTGCTTAAGTCTTGAGAATTGATAGACACTTTGTTTAACATAACCTTGTCTATGTGCCTTTTCTTGCTTCTGTATAAGTCAATTATGCCCTGTATGTCTTCAGAAAGCATGAAACGTGTCATGTATGTATTAGACCATTTAGTCACCAAACAATTTTTTTTCACTTGAATGCTTCATACAAGAATATCTTTACTTTGTAGAGAAAATGAATGGTTGGAACAGGTTATCTACCGAAGCAGTTTGTCTAACAGCAAGCTAGGGGGCAGTATTGTTTTGTTTTTTTTTTCTTCACATGGATTCTTCAGAGGGAACTCTATTGATCCTCACCAAGTCTCTTGCAACAGAAAAACGTTTGCATTTTAGTCTCACTTGCTAAATTAAGGTAAAGCTTAAAACAGTATAGCACTTTTACATTGTCAAAACAAACAAGTAATAAACAAATCAAGGCAATATGACGAAGGCTGGAAGTTATAGTGTATGCCAAGTGTGCATGGCAGAATTCCAGAGCAGGATCTCACAGATCATTCTGGACAGTGTCAGTTGTGCTGCTAGAGTATCTGCAGCTTCCAGCCTCCCGCCCCCAGCTTTTTATCTTATTAGCTGGTTTGTAACCATATGCTTTAGGGCTCTGGCACATGGGGAGATTAGTCGCCCGCGACAAATATCCCTGTTCGCGGGCGACTAATCTCCCCAAAATGCCATCCCACCGGCGAAAATGTAAATCGCCGGTGGGATGGCATATGCGTGGCACAATTTCAGTGAAATCGCAGAAGTTTCCTCTCAAGGCAACTTCCACAATTTCACTGAAATCGCGGCACCACGTATGCCATCCCACCGGCGATTTACATTTTTGCCGATGTGATGGCATTTCGGGAAGATTAGTCCCCGTGTGCCAGAGCCCTTAATGATAACCCAGGGCATGGTGGCTGCAGTAGAAAATATATTCTCTGGAGTGCCCAGAGCAAGGTGGCTGCAGTAGAAAATATATTCTCTGGAGTGCCCAGAGCAAGGTGGCTGCAGTAGAAAATATATTCTCTGGAGTGCCCAGAGCAAGGTGGCTGCAGTAGAAAATATATTCTCTGGAGTGCCCAAAACATGGGGGTAGCAGTGAAAAATATATTCTATGGACTGGATACTTATAATATTTTGCAAAGAGGCATCTGCATCAATAAGTAGTTATGAGCAAATCTGTCTCATTTCGCTTTGCGGAAACTTTTTTTACGCACACATTAAATAAGCCCAATAGGATTGTTTTGCCTCCAATAAGGGTTAATTATATCTTAGTTGGGATCAAGTACAATGTACTGTTTAATTATTACAGAGAAAAAGGAAATTATATTAACAAATTTGAATTATTGGAGATAGCTTTTCTGTAATTCAGAGCTTTCTGAATAATGGGTTTCTGCATAACTGATTCCATACCTGTACTAAGAATGTCAAACCATTACCGCACAATGTAATTTGTAGCTGTGGAGCCCAGGGCAAATTACACTTCTACCCTCTACTAACTGTAGAAGATCATTCTGCAATGTTTTGTGGATTAAAAGTCAGTTTGAGAGCCCCAGACATAGGTCAAAGAAATATTTTTTCCAGGAAAATAAGCAGTAAACATGAATGTGTAAAAACCAATAAACAGCAACGCACACAGAGCAGATGTAGGCAGATAAGAACACATGTGGCCAAGTGAATGGTGTGTATATGTTTCCCTATGGTAATTCTTTGGGCTCCTTAACGAAGCCTATGAATTCTGTGCCTACCCAAATGTTGTGTCGTGCTGAATGAGTGACAGAGACCATGCCATTCCACAGCTGACTGTATACAGAGAATATCTCACCCCCTCAGGAATGACATTGCTCACTTGCTGATAACTTTATTTTTAACATGGGCGGGTCCTCAGCCAGTGCAATGTGGACTGCAGCATAACGGTATAGTTGTACTTTTTTTTCAGCTGTTCTTTCTCCTTTGTCCTTCACTTTCATGCCTTTCAACTGTGCCACCAAAACAGTATCAAGATAAGCTGGAGAGAACAAGGTAAAGTGCTCTTTGCTATGTTTATGTCGCAGGTACTCTTTGTTTGGCTTTAGTAAAGATGGAAGTGTAATGTACCCCTGAAAAATGCATGGTTGTGAATTATCCAGAAATTATTGGGTGAGAAAGTGGGCACCCATGGAATAGTGTTGGTGCTGCATGTAAATTAAAACATACTCATATAGGTATGTACATAACAGTAATAGGTCTAGTTTGATATGTGACATGTGCCAGTTTGTACAAGCTATTTATTAGGGAGGGACAACTTATAATAACAAAATATTTGCAAATAGAATTTATGATAAGTGACACTGCATTTGCTACTTATTAGCAGGTTTTGTCCTGTTGTCGCTGGATATAGTTCAGAGTTCAGTCTCATCATAAGGAAATGAGGTGCTAGAAAGGCCTGTTCTTAGCTTCTGCCTTGACTAGGCAGTTAATACAGGTGTAGGACCTGTTATACAGAATGTTTGGGACCTGTTAAGAATATTTCTGTAACTTGGGTCTCCATACTTTAAGTATGCTACAAAAATCATTTAAACATTAAATAAACTCAATAGTTTTGTTTTGCTTCCAGTAAGAATTATTTATATTTTAGTTGGGATCGAGTCCAAGGTACTGTTTTATTATTACAAAGAAAAGGGAATTTTAACATTTTAAAATATTTGATTAAATTTCTATGGGAGATGGCCTTCCCATATTTCAGAGCTCTCTGGATATCAGATCCTATACCTGTATAGTGCTCCCTTAGCATATTGTACCTTGGTAGGAACTCGGTGCTATGCCAGTTAGATCACACACAACTGTAGGTTACGCTATAATGCAATACAGTAAGTGGTGCAAAACTATGGCCTCCTGTATCTAGTGATTATGTTGTGTTGGTTTTTGGCAGGCACATTTAAACATGGTGAATCTTTGTACTTTGGACAATGAAACCTAAAATGTACTTTTTGGTATTGTTAGACTGGATGCAATTTATTGCACCATGTACCACTTTCTAGTAGCATTTAAATACTGTTTGGACACTGTCAGAGCTTATTTAGGAACACTGGGCAAATCTGTACCTAGGTAGTAACATATGGCAATCAAAAGTTTGCCTTTGTTGTTCTACCAGTAGTTAGCAGAGAAAGGCTAATCACCGACTGGATGAAATGGGTTAATGCCCAGGTGCTGGCTTGCCCAGTTTTAATAAATGAGCCTCATTGCCTTTTTATTTGTTGACCAGACACAAGATTTTTGAGCACCCTCTAAGTGCATCTGAAGCCACTACAGCAGAGGTGCCACCTATGGCATCCATAGGTTGGCATTTCGCTGCTGCTAAACTCCAGCACCCTAGCTATTTGCTAACAGCTGCAGCCTATAGTTTATATGTATAAAGAGTATTTTTGTAAGATTTGTGTTTACTTTCAAGTGGTGATGTCTTTGCAGGACTTTTAGATATTTATTATATATAGAAAAAGTTTTGCTTTACCCTGGAAACTTTCTTGTCTTGTTGAATAATGTATTGCTGTGTTTTTGCAATGTTGTTACAAGATCAATGGCCCCATTTAGCAATTAAAAAAAACACTATAAAGTATACTCCTCTGTCTCCCCAGACACCAAATATGTATCACTTGAAATGGAGCATGCTTTACGGCTTCTATCTTTTTTATCTACATGTCACAACTGCATCATCCAGAGAGACCAAAAAATAATCACTTATGTGCATATGCAACTTTCAGCTTATATTACTATGTGCAATGTAACTCCAACTTGTGGGAAGGAGCAATACGTCCTTGCAGCCTACTTTGAGAAATTGTGTGCGATTGTGTGCATGAAAGCTAGGAAACCATGGTATTAGTACCTGTCTACCCTTGGCAGTAATTCCATTGTCCCTCTAGTGGGCTGCATCTACAGGTAGGACTGAGGCAACGGGACTATGGGAAAAAACTTGGTGGGCCCGGAACTCGTGGGCCCCACCAACTCAGAAAGCTCCTTTGCTGACCTAGTTGCGCCTAGTTAAGCATGAGATATGTGCCCTCAGGGGAGCGGGCAGCAGGGGCCCTAGAGAGGTGTGGCGGCCCCTGGGGTGTTAATCCCAGTGGGCTCTGCACTCCCCAGTCCAACCCTATGCATCTATGGATACCACTGACAAGGTAATGTTGTCATGGATGCTTCATACATTGCTAACCCATCTCTGAATTGTAACTTGAGCACAGTTTATTAACAGATGGTGCTAACTTTTGCCTGTACTCCCACAAGTTATTTTGTGGGGAAAATAAATGACAATTAGCATCCACCATTGCACATTACACTTGCTTCTTGGAAATTAGCCCCCAAAGGCATTACACCACTGGGTATACAGTAAGTGACTCACTTTTCAGTAACTGCCAAGTGAATATATTGAAATATAACTAAAACTATAAGTGTGGTGATTTTAAATGTTATGGTAAAGGACATGATTAGTATTAAAGTCAAAGTTGTGGTCCTCATGGACATGCAAAACTGGTAAAAACCCATTAAAGAGCTGTCCTTAATAAGTTCATTTAGAATGATTAACAAGTAGACTTTCGTTGTGTCTTTACATGAGTTCTGTTCCTCATCTTAGGTTAATGTCAACTTAATTTATGTGTAAACTCAGTGTATACTCTAAGTTTGTAGATGGGACAAAAATCAGTGCAAGACATGCTTACTGCAAAGGCAAAGTTCTGATCTGTCATTAAATTTAGGAATAGATATATATAAACTAGTGTAATGGTGGGAAGAGGCCGATATATTTGATTGGAGGAGAGATGCTGAGGCTCATGTAGAAGTGGGAAGAAAAGTGCAGAGAGTACTGTATTTGGTTGGTAATGACATGTAGTCAGCAGCTGACTTAATGGCGGGAAGAGAGATGCAGATACTGTGTTTGGTTGTAAATGAGATGCAGAGGTTGGTATCTGTGTGTCCTGGAGGAAGAAGCTGAAAAAACTTATGGGCTTTGGGTGGAAAAAGAGCATAAACTAACTTAACTAACATAACTTAACTAACATAACTTAACATAAATAACTAAATTCAGTATATTAAATGACTCAATTTGCAGTAGACAGACCAAAGGATAATGAATGAGAAAAAAGAGCTCTGTAGAGACATATTATTAACAACTTTTCAGTTGGTCTTCATTTTTATTTTTTCAATTATTTACCTTCCACTTCTGACTCTTTCACTTAGCTTTCAAGTGGGGGTCACTGACCTTGGCAGCCAAAAAAAATCCTCTTTTAGCTAAAATATTATTGTTATATTTTATTACCTATCTTACCATTTAGGCCCTCCTCTATTTATATTCCTGTCTCTCTTTTAAACATCTGCCTTGTTGCTAGATTAAATTGAACCATGGCAACCACATAGCTGCTAAAATTCCAAACTGGAGAGCTGCTGAACAAAAAGCTAATAATAGCTAATAATAAAAAAAACTGCAAATATTAAAAAAAATAAGACCAATTGCAAATTGTCTCAGAATAGTAGTTTTTACATCCTACTAACAGCTAATTTAACCCCTTTAAAGACATTAAAGGCTTTCTTACCTTGAGCATCAGAGTAATTCATAGCCACATACTGCAAAAAACATTATTTGCTTTGTAACAGGTTCATTGAAAAGCATTATAAAGAATTCCTTTGCTTATTAAGGTCTGTACTTTAGGGGTACTCTAATGTTCTTCTTCCCTTAAACATTTGATAAACACAATACTGTGGGTAATAATGTAATGGTGAGCACAGACATAAGAGGGAAATTAGTTCTTTAGTATAGCCTAAGTCTGCATGGAGGAAGGTATCAAGATTCTTCTCTTAATGGTAGTAAAGGAACATGTGTTTGTTTTTCACAAATGTTCAACTGCCCTAAAGAAACATCTTTAAATGTGGACAGGGTGTTTTTACAGTTCAAACCACATAGTTTTGGTATTGTAGATGCAACTACTCTGACATTATAAAAAATGATGCCTCTTTGTCACGTGCCAAAACTTGGTTATTGGTATTAATTCATATAGTACAATATACTGGGGTAAGTACCGGGGGGCATGCCTTCCTATGGGGCACGTGCGGTTCCCTCTTCTGTAGCAAATTAAAGGATGTGTCAACCCAAAAAATAATTTTTTGGCTAATAAAAGAAAACATAATTCTAAACAACTTTAAAATGTGAATTTTTTAATGCTATAAAAATTATTTGTAAATGTAATAGCTAATAAGCAGCATTTGTTTAACTCCTGGTTATGATTTTTTAAACCAAAAGCCAGTCTCCTTCAGCAAGACAGGTCTGTCTCTCTTGTTTTAAGGTGGCCATACACGTGGCGATCCGACGATGTTTCGTACGACCATCGGTCGCACGAAACATCGTAAGATCCGCCACACACCATTCAGGGCTGAATCGGCAGGTAAGGAGGTAGAAACAATAGGATTTCTACCTCCTTCTGCCGATTCAGCTCTGAAGGGAGAATTTTGGTCAGGCGCCTTCTATGGCGCCCGATCAAAATTTTCAAACTTGTCTGATCGGCGAGTCGTCCGATATCGGCAGCTTCCTGCGATATCGGTCGACTCGCCGACATGCCATACACGCACCGATTATCGTACGAAACGAGGTTTCGTACGATAATATCGGTGCGTGTATGGCCACCTTTACACTGTTTTAAGTCTGAGCCACCAGGGCAGAGAATAGAAAAGGACTGGCAAACACTGCTTTTAATAGCAATAATATGTACAATTAAATATACACATTTATAATGAATGTAGATTGTAAAGTTGCTTAGAATTATATTTTCTTTAATTAGGCAAAACATTTTTTTTTGGGTTGACATGTGCTTTAAAAATAGATTATAATAGGGGGTTTCCTACCTTCCCATTGATTTCCTAGGATCTGAGAGAATTATCTGAACAAGATGGACCAGCAACTGCAAAGTAGAAAGTTATAAATATAAAAGGCTGCTTGCTTTTTAAAAACTGGTCTAAAGAATAGCTAAGGGATTAGGGACAAAGGAAATTCTAACAGCTTCTGGAATTAGAAAGATTCCAGATCATTGTTGTTATCACTATATTTATGATCATTGTTATTTAGTGGATGCTTCAGGGTTGGTTTTCAACACTGACATTTTTTGCCAAAGTATATGCTGACTGATGAGTTCACATTTGATAAGTGAATTCCTATAGGGCGTGATGCCTGAAATGCAAAAAGACAGATAATGCTGCTCTGCTCTTTTAAGATAAAGAAGCTAATTGGAATGTCACATACAAAGAGCTGCAGGAAGAGCAGTGTGCTACAGTTTCAGGACACATATTCAGTATTCATCCCTGTACTTGGCTTGGCTTTGTTAATTTATTTTATATTTATACAATGTATTATATTTGTTATAATTTTAGTAAATACATCTTAGTGTTGTTTCTTTATGGGAGCACTAATTCCGGCACCCTCTGCACATTCAGACATAATTAGGTTTCCAAATTTTATCTTATATTCCTGCATACCTATATAAATACATGATACTGCATTTTTCACCATCAATTTACTTCCTATAGTGTTTTGCACAGATATATATCAGAGTTCTGCTTATTCAGTTCTCTTTCTGATGTACATTCTATAGCACTGAGAACATGTTGGCTCTCATATACTATTGAGTGAAAAAGGTTGTGTGCCAGAGGAACAAGACTTGTATTTTCTCTTTTACAGAAAAGCCTTCTGGGGCTTATGTCTTAAAAGGGAAGGAACATGCAGTCTTTGCATAAATACTGTAATAAATACTACACTGGATAAGGCAGTGTTTAACTTATCATTACTCTACATATCACTGAAGCAGGAATCAAAACTGTCTGCATTATTTCCCATATAATGTATATAGCATTGCTTGTACTCCCTATATACCCAACTATTATATTAGGGCTAATTTTCACACTGAGAGAGCATATAATGTTTCTGCCAAGATAACTGTGCTTCTATGGCATCACATGGATAGCAAAGTTCTAGAGTAGTATAGAGTATTACATACTATCTATTAAGTTAAAAAAATAGTTAAGTTTGTGGAGAAATTCCCTGTTGACGTCTTCTCAAGGCAATGCTTGTACCGCCCATTCTCCTGAAAGCATTACACAGCAAAACTTGTGTGGGGAAAGCCCTCGATAGGGGCACGCAGCAAAACAAATTGAAAAAGCAAAAACTCATAAGCTCACAAAGCTATAGCACAGTGGTCCCCAACCAGTGGCTCGTGAGCAACATGTTGCTCACCTACCCCTTGGATGTTGCTCTCCATGGCCTTAATGCAGGGGCTAATTTTTGAATTTCTGGTAAGGAAGCAAGTTTTGGTTGTATAAAAACCAAGTATAATGCCAACCAGAGCCTTCTGTAGGCTGCCAGTCCACATAGGGGCTATAAAGTAGCCAATTATAGCTCTTATTGGCACCCCCAGGAACCTTCTTCGTACTTGTGTTGCTCCCCAACACTTTTTCCCTTTAAATGTGGCTCACGGGTATAAAAGGTTGGGGATCCCTGCTATAGCATATAGGCACTGGTCATTTCCAGTGAGAAAATCTAAATAACATCTCAAGTCCTTAAATAAACTTGTAAAATCTAAATAATATTTCAAGGCTAGTAAGCCCATGTACTAATATAGGTGATAAATAATACCTAACACCAAACAAATTATCAATCATCAAAGGACCAAACATGGAGTAGCTTAAATTCCCCTGTTGCCCTGTTTTGCTTAAAAAATAACAAAAGCCATAAGGCTAATGCCAGACGAGGCATAGGGCAGATATTGAATGGAATACACTCGGGTGCAGGCACATGTAGTCGAAATACGTCTAAAAACACGACACTTTCAAACTCTCGCATTTTTATGCATATTTCCGCTACATGTGCCTGCACCCCTCCTCTTGAGGCAACTTCCGCGATTTTACTGAAATCGCGCCACCACATATGCCATCCCACCAGCAATTTACATTTTCGCCGGTGGGATGGCAATCCGGGGAGATTAGTCGCCCGCGAACATGGAGATTTGTCGCGGGCGACTAATCTCCCCGTGTGCCAGATCCCTTAAGGTTGCTATGGGTTACTGTTCCTGTGCAAGATAAGTGCCTGTTATTACAAATGGGAGATAGAGTTTACTTGATTAAAACAAAAGGCAAAAAGTTTGTTCAACACAAGCCCTATTCATTGCACTCATGTTGAACAAGGGAATGCTGGTGTGGCCAAGCAAACATGGCTAAAATGACACTCTCCATTGTAGAGACAACTCCCTAGTTCTCATGGCTTGTAAAGAGAGACATTCCAAATCAAGGCTAGTATGGGTATTCCCCTCTATTAAGGAAAAATTGAGAGTATAAGTAGCTATTTGAAGACATGAAAGCCATTGCAGGAATATGTTGTGGTTGTATCAGACTAAGGTTCCATTCATAGTGCATAGTTACCAGCTGGCAAACCATCTCAGCTTTAACTGCAGCCCATGAAAGACACACACATCAGTTGTTATGACCTCAGACATTTATGTGGAGAGATATCATTGGCACTGCACTATGAAAGTCTAGTCTGTAATATGGACAGGAGTATGCTAAATGAATTTGCCCCTCAGAACTGCTAGCCCTATTTATGTTACAAATGGATCACAGAACTACACCCCCCATGTTAATAGTTCAGAAAAAGCTAAAGCACCACATAATGCATGTCCATAATATATATATATATATATATATATATATATGGGCTGTGATCACCTTACAAGAAAATAATGCAGCTCTAACTATAAAAGGTAGAATTGTGGGAGTAGATGACAGAACTTTGTCCATTTAATGGCTCATATGACCTAACATGTATGTGTGCCTTGGCTTGTTTGTGTGCACTGTGATTCTTATGATCGCAGGGGGCAGCCCTTAGTACTTAAAATGGCAATTTACTATTTAGGATTACCCTATGGCACTTTTAAAATTAAAGGAACAGTAACACCAAAAAAGAAAGAGCTTTAAAGTAATAAAAATATAATGCACTGTTGCCCTGCACTGGTAAAACTGGTGTGTTTGCTACAGTAACACTACTATAATTTATATAAGCTGCTGTGTAGCCACGGGGGCAGCCATTCAAGCTGGAAAAAAGGAGAAAAGGCACAGGTTACATAGCAGATAACAGATAAGTTCTGTAGAATACAATAGTGTTTTATCTGTTATCTGCTATGTGCCTGTGCCTTTTCTCCTTTGAATGGCTGCCTCCATGGCTACATAGCTTATTTATATAAATTATAGTAGACTTTCTGAAGTAAACACACAACTTTTACCAGTGCAGGGCAGCAGCACATTATATTTTAGTTACTTTTATACACTTTCATTTTTTGGTGTTACTGTTCCTTTAAAGCAGTTTCTACTCAACCTGTACAGCATCATTATTTTGTCACAGACTATGTTGCAAACCAGCTTCAAAGGCCTTTTTCATCCACAGGCACTCCATAATTTCTCATTTTTTGTTATTTTCAAATTCGACAATTCATTTTCCCGAATGTCTGATATTTACTATAAAAAAAGAGAAGTTGTAAAAAACTTGACTTTTTCAAATTGTTGCCACAAAAATCCTGACTTTCGAAAAAGTTGTGATTTTCGGACACAACCCAACGAAATCTCGAAACTTTCGAGACAAAAGAAAGAACTTCAAGGAAAGTTCTATTGATTTTTACATGAACTCGCCAACTCGCAATTGTCATTCGGATTTTTAGCAGTTTAGATGCATAGTAAATCTCTGAAAATTTGCGGCATTTTTTCTCTGCGACTTTTTCAGAAAAAAAAAATCGGTGGTTAGTACATTAACCCCTAAGTCTCTAGTCTGAAACCAAGTCATTAGTCACAAGCTTCCTGCTGTAGAGTGTTTGTAAATGATGTCAGGTGTCTGTACAGAAAATGTGACCAAGTGAATGCAATAACTGAAATTTCCCATAACTACATCTTTATTTCAAAGGATGGATATACTAAACAATTACAGGATTAGTGAATGTTTATGGACTGATTTACAAACAACTTTGCTAAATGTGGCAGCTGGCATTCGCAACCAATCATTAGTCTACTACAAGTCATAAAATGAAAACAAAGATCTGATTGGTTGCTGTGTATAGCTTTACTGGTAAAAGTTAGCACCCGTGTTAGTAAGTTGGCCCTACATGTTTTTCTAGGCTTTGTTTGCTTGGGAAAGACAAGGGTACTACCGTGTCTAAAAGATGTTTAGTTCAATATTAACTGCTTAATACAACCTAAGCAAAGCATTCTATTATTTTCTGTGATAACTTTGCCTCTTTAGGTTTTACATTAGAGCAATTGTTGCACTGGCAACTTGGGAGGGCTTGGCACAGTGTCACAAGGTCTCAGTCAGGTTAAGATATGGGAAGAAATTCTATTCTCTCTCCTGGATACATCTGAAAGGCCAGCTTGAAGGTTAGTAAAGATGATATTTGGAGTGAAATCTTATTGCTGTACTAGAGATTCTTTGAAATTGATATTTTCCTATACCTGTAACCATGTTATGAGCTAAGGGGGCCCCCAACAACCTTCGCATCAGAGCTTAAAATGTACAGAGAAACGAGTATGACAACTCCTAGTCACATGCAAGGCCATATTCATATATAGGCATCCGAGGGCCTGTGCCTAGGGTGTCAGGTTTTGGGGGGGGGGTGGCCCTTGGGTGCCTATATATTGGTTTTTAATGTTTGTTTTTAAAATAGGAAATCCTGGGGGGCTGAGGTATAGGGGTCGGGTCACACATCAGAAGTGAAGTCACACGCATGTGATGTCACCTATGCGACATAGGTACTTGTGACATCACGTGCACGCTATGCGTGATGTCACTTACCCAAAGTAGGGGGTGTATTTAGGTTTGGCGCCTAGGGTGGCACCCTTCATGGTCAAATGAATACATTCAGGAAAGTAAAAGTCACAGGAAGCAAATGGATTAAATGCACCCACCCAATTCTACGTGATGAAAAGTCTCAGAACTGAGAAGTAGTGTGCAGGATATAGTAGTATAGCAGGATATAGTACAACAACATCTAATAACAAATACAAGTTTAAAATGATAAGACAAGAGGAAATGACCTCTTAGTGGCAGGCCTGGACTGGCAATCTGTGGGTTCTGGCAAATGCCAGAGGAGCTGCTGTAAGATGCCATAGACAGTCACTATTCAGTGAGCCTGTAGGGGGCTGTTTGGGCCTCTGTGTACTTGAAATGCCAAGACGTATTTTAAATCCAGACCTGCTTATTGAACAAGTTCAAATTTTTGGGGAACTGCTCCAATGTTAATGTTGTATAATTAACACTGGATTATTGGTGTGCTGAGCCTGCAATGCTTGTGTCTATGTTTTTGATCAAGTTAACACCAGTTGTATAATAATGAAGGATAGCAATTCATTTGAGGGTAAGAGGGTCACCATTTAGTTTAATAAATTTTGGTGTCATGTTTACTAATTATTAAATAGGAAGGGAAAGAGACCAACTTTTGTTTTTTGTCTACATTGCCATAGTCTCTATTCAAGCATTTTTAACATCATTATTAAAAGTTATGTTTTAATTAGTTCTTTTTTGTTTTTACCTCATTACTATTCCAGGGTGTGCTGCAACTTGGGTTAATCTGGGTTTTTGGAAATAAATCGAAATTGGCAGATTGGCCTATGCCTATATATATTACTGAGCATTATTTGAAAAGCAAAGGGGTATATTGTCTCTTGTGTTAGCCAATCAGGATTGCTGGCGTGAGTTACCAAGCAGTATATTGCATTCTTTTGAAACAGTCAATGAGTGACATGTGACAAAATGACACCATTAGATAAAGCTAAGTCTGTAGGGGCTAAAACTCAAAGTGCTTCTCTGCCCTTCATGTTAACTTTCTGGGAGCAGAAGAATTTGGCAGCTGTCGGTGAGATCATTTTAGCCGTGCTATTTCCAGCAGCACTTACGGTAAAAGAGATACACATTTTAAAGCATAACTCTCAATTGTAACACCCATAGGAAGGAGAGGCTGTTAATTTATTTAATCAGAGAGGAATAGTAAACACTATATCAGTCTTTAGAGCATGAATTATTAATAATGTGTAGCTGAAACCTCTGACTGTGTATATAAAATGACATTTTGTGCTCAAGGATTGTGATTTACATGTTTCAATTCACAAGGCAAATAAATGCCTGATGGGTTTCGTGGAATCAGCCCTTCCTTATGGACCAATGCAATGTACAGGGATGTCACTTGTCTGTCAGTAAAATGTTTGTATCTGGACCTAAATCAGCCATTGCCCTGAGTCCAGTTAAGTCACATGTTCCATTGCTGACAGGAAAGTTCAGTCTGAAAAAGGTGCTGATAGTGTCAGTATGCAGCACTGTGTGGAGTATGTATACAACTTAATGAGAAAATACATGAAGGGAATTTGCTTTCATTATCCTATACAAGGGTAACCTCAACCCAGGAATGTTTTGTCCCCATTGTCTTACTAATCAAGATGGAGGTGAGGGGGCCACACATTTCTAATTCAGATGGCATTGAAAGTTTTATAACATGTTGGATGTTTGTTATTCCAGGTCTCATAAGCTTTTGTCATGCAGTGGTTTAACTAGTTCATGGGTGGCACAACAACATATTGTTGTTAGGGCTCCCAAACCATGTTTTGAAAACATACATTTTATGCCTCTATTAGTATGTGATCACTGGAGGATCCCAATAAGTGACAGTTACCTATTGCTAAGATGTATTGAATTGCTTCTGCCTGTGGATACAGATGGGGTGGCACAGAGGTCTAAATGAGCCCAAAGATGCATCTGCCCCATCCAGCTTTATGTAATGATGAGCCTTGTTCCTACTTTATTCACTCTTGATTAATTGTTAATTGAATATATATCAATTTATATGATAAATAGCTGCAATAGGAGATCAGGCAAATGCTGTAATGCTGTTTGGGTAATGCCAGTCACCACAAATTACCTTAGAGGGCTAAAATAGCTATTGGCATATATTTGTACATCTGTAAGGAAACCTATGGCATATAGAGAGAATTGGTATCATCTACAACTTAACAATGGAGTAGAATGCTTCAAATATATTTTTCTGCCTGTAAATCCAAATGCCTGTTGTTTGTATATGGGGGCTTAACGTAAAAGCACCTTTATGCACATACAAGGTCACAGGGAAAAGATCTTTCTAGAAACTCACTGGTTCATAATACCACAACGGTGTTTATTTGCTTGCCAACATCACTGGATACACACTGAGCATCTGTTTTATAATCACTGTGTTCATCCTCACCAGCTTTTAGATAGATAATTAGCTTGCTAATGGTTATTTCTAGTAACTCTTTTACAGTTTTGGAGTATATTGGTAAAAAATACGGGCAGTCCATTCTAACATTTGTAAGGCTACGGCTGTCTCCCGCTTCTCTTCACTTGTCAGGTGTCTTCTAGTGATACCAGAGCTGTGCAAACAGGATCTGTGATAATGGTGTTATCTGGCTCCTCTGTCCTCCTCTTTAACCTCATTCTCAGAATTCTCTCGCTCTGCAAAGTCTTGTAACTGAAGTACTGAAGTGTATATAAGCAGGTTGATCTGTAGCGGTAAAGTCATGTAAAATGGTTTCTTCCAATTAAGGTTTTTCTGTTCAGATATGAATGCAGATATGGTCAAAATGGAACACTGCAGCATTGTACATTTTCTATTGTTAATGTCATTTATAATGGCCACAGAAAGAAGTGCAAGAGCACTAGGGGGCATAAAAGGCAGTAGCACTTCAGTCTGTGGTCTGCCTGTGTTCTGCACATTGTGCAGGATAAAAAAAACCTAACATAAGATGCAGAGCACAAGATTGTTGGGTTCAAGCCAACCCTCTCCTAAGCAATGGCCATAGGGCAGGCATTACTGTGCATGTAGTAAAAGAGCCCTCTTGTGTTCAGCAGCTTTCTTCCATCTCTAGTTAAGTGCCATTCTACATTGCATTCTCTCTGTCCTCTTCTGATTTTAGGGCATGATACCCATTAAATGAAGCAACCAACATTATTTTTACAATGACAGCTAGAAATGATATGTCTGTATCCTCGGTGAGAAACAGATCTATAGGTCTGTATAATATTCGATGCTTTGCAAATGTGTCATATGTCTTTGTATTTTAGGCCTGCCGAATTTAAACTTAAGAGTCAGCACCTACAAAAGCAGCAACATGCAGACCACTGACTTTGATAACCTGGAAATTGAGCAGCAGTACTGCACTATCAACTCCCGCTGGGAAACGGTAGAGGATGACCTTGACAATGATAACAGTTCCGCTCGAATGTTTGAAAGATCTAGAATTAAAGCCCTTGCAGGTACATATTATTAAATGCTTTTGATCATCTAGTTATAGCATTAAAGTTGTTTTTTTATTATTTTTATATCAACAATTAAACAATTTCAATATCACATACAGTTGGCTTGTAATGGCAATTACAAATATTACAGTAATGTTACCACGGTGTTCTGAAGTTGTGTCATTGGTATCACGGATATATTAATTTATCCCAATAGTGATATATTTTCTATCAGTTCCAACAATAACATATCCAAATATAACTATAAGAAGAAAGAAAAAAAAATACAAGAGGAATATACTTGTAATCAATAATTTTATGTTAAAGAAAATTGACTACTGCTCAATTAAACCAATAAAAGATGAACGGAGAGAGTTCTTCTCCAGTGTTGCCACACTTTAAGAAATGATGGGTATTTATCTAGTGCGATGCTTGTCAGCTTCTCATTTACAAATATCCAATTGATTTTGGGTTTAAGTAAGTTATAATTTATAGAAGGGGAATTCCAGGATCTTGCTAAAAAACATTAAAGTTGTTTTCAAAAGGTTTAAAAATATAATGTTACAGTCCAAGTGGGAAATCAAATCTGACAGTTTTAAGTAATTGTTGCTACTCAATCCAAAAAAAAGTCTATGCCAGCACCCTGAACCATTGGTGATAATTACCCCCCCCCCCACCAGAAGTAATTGAATAAGATAAAACAAAAAAAAAATATCAGCAGCAATGCTAATCTCCAGTGTATTAAAACATTAATTACACTGGCTTGTTGTTATGAATGGAAAATACTAGTAAACCTAAATCCACTTCTCAAAGTCGTGGGTTTTTCCATCAGGCTGAGAGAAACTTATCCACATCCCTAAGCTGCTTTGCATGCCTGAACTGAAACTACAATATCCACCTCAGTACAGGCACACAAAGCGGAGCATAGGTCTGCCTGTAAAAAGCAAAAGCAGGCATTTTTGGGTGGATACTGTCATTTTCAGTGCAAAATAGCAGGGCTGAGAAAAGCAGATCTATGCTCGGTGTGCCCTTTCCCTAAAAGCCATGATTGCACTTTAATGACTACAAGCTATCTTGTCTAAAAGCAGTTCTTAAATATAAGGTGCAAAAATAGAAAAAAAAGGTAAAGAATCTTTGAACAACAAATAATCATAAATATAGAGCCAGGCACAAGTGCAGGGGCACTTAAGGATGTTACATTGTTGCCTGCAGAGTCTTAAATGCAGAGCATTTGCACTTTGCACCTTTCAGTCCAGTAAAAGGAATAAAGCGCTGCACTTAACACCTGCCATAAGCATGCTAGCCCTTTGTATCCCCCAGCACTCCTGGTTTATACATTTTGAATGGGAATGCTGGGAATGCCTATTTGCAGCCAGCCAAATGCAGGCAGTGCTGAATTCAGAGAAAGACATATTGCCCCATTCTGAGAGCACAAAAAAGGTGCTCCTGTGGGCACAAGTATAAATCCATGTGCAGAAAACATGGCATTTATCTGTTTTTTGCACTTTGCACCTTGCCCCTCCTTTGTGTTTCTCAATTTTTTACATTAGTATACTTATCCAGATATGAAATATGATACAATTTATGGGTTTTTATTGCAGACATTTTAATAGGTAATTGAGATAGCATCTTGGTCTACAGATGTTGTGAGATGGTTTCTAAATGAATATACTATAAATTATTACTATTACTATTATTATTATATACTATAAATTATTACTATATTGTATTCTAGGAGCAGGGTCGGAACTAGGGATTAGGCAGAAGTGACAGAAACCTCAGCCTCCATCTCTAAACTCTAACTGTCCCCATTGATTGTCTCCATCCTGGTTCACTCACTCGCTACCTTACTAGGGCACACCCCCTGTCTAGAAAGAATGAAACACTTCCGCTAGTGATTTCTTTCTATTGTCAATTATAGATGAGCGTGAAGCCGTGCAAAAGAAAACATTTACCAAATGGGTCAACTCCCATCTTGCTTTTGTAAGTTGTCGCATTTCTGATCTCTACTTGGATCTGAGAGATGGAAGGATGTTAATAAAACTTTTGGAGGTGCTATCAGGAGAACAGCTGGTATGTTTTCCTTGCTATCTATTTTCTATTTTCATTGAATGTTTCATTTTCAAAATGCTTACCTTATATATACATACTGCATATCTGTATTAACAAAGGGTTATGTGCGTGTGTGTGACACTCAAATGATTGTGTCTTCTTCTTGTGTAATAGTTTACCAGCCTTTTGCCAACCAGAGAGAGATTTGGGTTTTAATGCATTTATATTGTCATGGATAGTCCTGTAAATACTGTAGGATCACAATAAATTACTTTACTATGAGACCTGGACACATATTGGTGCACATTATGGGGGCTTATAGCTAAAGAATGAAACAAAGCAGCTGAGTAGCCATTGGGGCTGTCATTCAAATTAAAAAAAGGACAAAAGGAAATGCTGGATAAATAAGCATTAGTCTTACAGGACCACTGAACCTTTGTCTAAAACACTATAAAGTATAATACTATAAAGTATTTTAGTATTATTTATATTTATACCACTACTCCTCAGTAACAGTGATGTCTTGGTTAGGGTTAAGTTAGGTGAGGCGGGTTAGGGTTGAAATTTGGGCAACCATTTCAGGTTCCACTTGGCTGTGAGTCAGACTGGGGAAGTACACTCTTCCTCTGCTCCCAAAGTTTCTCTGTCTTGGAAGGTCCTACAATGGCTGGGGTGTGAGTTAAGGTTTTGCTGGTTAGGGTTGGGTGTGAGTTAGGGTTTTGCTGGTTAGGGTTGATTGTGGGTTGAGTGGCTGCAGTGAAGAAATAGCTATAATGAACAGAACAAGCATAATTTAGCCGCCCTTAGGGTGTTTATGTTTCATAGACAGGCAGAGAGAAGCAGATACACTCCAATGCACTCCTGTGTGTAGCTCCTTTAACAGGTACAGTGTTGGCCTATTTTCAGACATTAAGGACATACAGATGGTTTCCTGTCCTTGTGAATTTCCGCCACTATGGAAAGTTAGTGCACTTGTTGCCTAAATCAAACCTGTTCCTTTTTCCAGGAGAATGTAGCAATTTCCAAAATACCTTTTGTGCCAAAAGTTTAAATATAAGAAAAGCGAAATTCTTAAATAACATAAAATAACACTCAATATTAGCATGCATTCTATATTTGCATAGCCAAGGGTCCAGTTACATGATGACAATGTCTGTTGTTTGCATTTTATTTTTCCAGCCAAGAAGAACAAAAGGGAGAATGCGTATCCACTGCTTAGAAAATGTGGACAAAGCTCTTCATTTTCTTAAGGAGCAAAGAGTCCATCTTGAAAATATTGGTCCTCATGATATTGTCAACGGCAATCATCGATTGGTATTGGGCCTTATATGGACCATCATATTACGTTTCCAGGTAAGCCCCTAGAAAACTGCTAGTAAATCCTGCATAACTTGTTAAAAAATTCCACTATTGGACTCATTTGCAGCAAATATGTAAGTATTAACAAATGCAGCTTGAATAATCTAAATAACATCCTATGCATCCCATGTCCAATGCCTGCCTTTATTCAGCAGTGCTCTGTACAGGGCAAGGAGCAACTCTTTAGGATAGTGGGCAGCCTCGGGGAGCAGTCTTATGAAATCCGGCCCTGACTGGATGACTCCACTGGCAATGAAACCACGGGATCCATACTTCTATAAGGCTCATTTACAACTGAAAAATCACAGTGTTATTCAATATATTATTCAAATCACTGTAAATGTCTTTCCTGAATCAACTGTCTGATGTCATTCCTAACCAGTATACAGTATAGTTTCTCTAAATAGAGGAAATGGCATGATATAGAGAGAGCTTGTTGTATCAGGTGGTACAGGTATAAGACCTGTTATCCAAAAAGGCCAAGACCTGGGGCTTTCCAAATAAGGGATTTTTCCATAATCTGAACCACCATAGTTTGTCTGATAAAAAAAAAAGTTAAGACTAATAAGTTATTTGAAACTAATAAAGTATTTGAGTCGGGCGTTGCAAGATACATAATAGCACTGCTCATTTCTTAGAAGTATGGATACCCTGGAAACTTTTGGCTTTCAAAACAATTTTACAATTTTTCTCCTGCCACATGATCTTAAACAACTGGAATATCCTTTTTATTATCTCCATTGTTATGATTATTAGAAGTGTTCTTGCAAACATGTCTGCCAATCTGCTTGCTAATACCAATTTTCTATGGACAACATGGTACTGTAATAGGTTAATTCTCCAGCTTTACTGGTACTGACTAACTAGTGAGCTTCTGATATCTGTACAATTATATATCAATTAGATATCTGTACCTCCTAATAATTTTGTTTTCTCTATGCAATAGTTGCCTTTGTATAGAACTATAGGATTGCTTTGCCTCCAGTATGGATTAATTATATCTTACTTGAGCTCAAGTACAAGGAACTGCTTTATTTTTAAAGATAAAAAGGAAATCACTTTTAAAATTTGTAATTATTTGCTTAAAATTAACTTTTTGGGTGATGGCTTCCTATAATTTATAATATATGTGATTTTAAACCCTCTTTTATGCTTTCTTAATATCAAAATTGCCTGATTCTGTATTATATGTTTGTATGCACTATTTTTCTAATGTCTAAATGACTACATATAACTACAACCTTCACATAGTAACAGGGACATGCCAATATATGGTAGTCCATATTTTATTTACATCTTTACTACTTGGCACTGTAGGGTCAGTGACATGCAATATATATATATATATATATATATATATATATATCATACAAAAAGAGCAGCAACACTGGGATTTCTGTGCAAATCATTCAAAGTATATTTAAAGGTGTAGATACAGCCAACGTGACATTTTGCATATATATAGTATATATAGTAGTTTGACATTGCAATCTGACTTTAGACACGCCAAATTATATATGCGCTCATATTAGGCCAATGTTGCTCTGGGCAACATCACCGGTAATGCTTAACTCCACTTTTTGCACAGCATGATAAATATACCCCACAAGTCAAAGGGGGGGTTCAGGACTTGTTCCAGCAAACACAGAGACTAACTATCATGGTTTCCTATCAATCTGTGGAAGCAGGCATGTCAATGTAGAAAAGAACCCAAACATTTATAGTTATCATTGGATGTTCTAATAGTGTTTATGCCACCTTCCTATATAACCTCAATTAAATGAGCTCATGTCAACAAGGGGGGTGGTATATATTCCCTTTAAAAAAGTTAAATCATGATTTTGAATTTTAGCTAGCAATATAAAAAATATATAAACAAATTAGAAGAGATGAATATAGAAAGTACTGGTACATTTTATAATGAGACCTATACAACTTTAACATTCATCCATATTGGCTGGATAGTGGGGCCACACACTATTCAGTAACTAATTTTCTTTTGTCAATATAAACCAGGCTCATTGAATCACAATCACATTTTTTCTCCTACCACATGATCTTAAAACTGCTAGAATATTATTAGTATAAAAAGTAAACTTTTCAGTATTTTGGGGTCCTAAATTGAATTAGCCTAGTCACATCTAGTTAATCTAAGGGGCAGATTTACTACCCCCCCCCCCCCCTGAGATTTACTAAAACTCAATATTTCCTTCCCCTGTTGTTGCTGTGGAAAAATAGTTTTATCTAAATGTTAGTGTTTTAGTACAAAATGTTGCCATGCAAAAACAAGCAATAATATATATGCTCTTCTAAGTGACAGTTTACTGGAGAGAAGCAGCATAACTAAGTGCTGCAGGGCCCCTAGGCAAAAAATCTTGGGAAGTGCCTGGCAAGCACTGCAACCTATGTGCTCCCACGTCCATTCGCACTCGTGTCTGTGTGCCTGCTCGCAAAAAAGTGGCTACAGAGGAGGCTGACTGGCAATAAAATGGAAAAAAAGTTCCATATAAAACAACAACAAAAAATTATTTTATCCAACACTCCTCTTTTCATAAATAGGACACTGTATTGGGTGACATTAATACAGGTCCTTATTGGAAACTGCTAATAATTCATTTGTGTACAAAAAGTTTGCCATTTTTAAAAAGCTGAACTAAGCTTGCACATGCTTTTTAGATCCAAGATATTATAATTGAAATGAAAGGCAGTGAAACTCGCTCTGCAAAGGATGCTTTGCTATTATGGTGCCAGATGAAGACAGCAGGGTGAGTACAAATGGGTAGCACTTACTGTTTTTAATTTATTTCAATGATCAATACACAAAAATGAAAAGAAATAGATTTTATTTATGTATTCCCATCAATACATTTATCTTTAATTAAATTAAAGATTTTCTGTAATTCATTTAGAAACCTATAAAGCATCACGATGTGCAGGCATATTTTCTGTACATTGATATATTGGGAAGCTGTACAGCAGGGATCCCCAACCTTTTATACCCGTGAGCCACATTCAAATGGAAAAAGAGTTGGGGAGCAACACAAGCACGGAAAATGTTCCTGGGGGTGCAAATAAGAGCTGTACTTGGCTATTTGGTAGCCCCTATCCGGACTGGCAGCCTATAGAAGGCTTTGCTTGGCAGAACACATGGTCTTTATGCCTTTAAAACTTGCCTCCAAGCCAGAAATTCAAAAATGAGCACCTACTTTGAGGCTCCTGGGAGCAACATCCAAGGGGTTGGAGAGCAACATGTTGCTCACGAACCACTGGTTGGGGATCACTGCTGTACAGAAATATACATGTAGATTGTACATTCATTAGAATAACTTCATGGGGCAGATTTATAAAAATGTCAGTTAAGATCTTAATACATAATTTATCAATGGCTGAAAATTAGAACTCACCATTTGATATATACACTTCTAAAAATCCCATAGGAATGACTAGAACGTGGGTGAGTTTTTATGTATTAAACTCTAAACTCACATTTAGATAAAGCTGCTCCCATATGTCACAGTCCTTATTTTCTCTTCAGTCGTGGCAGTGATTTATAGTTCATTTTGTGGATTGCGTAACATATTTATTTCATCCGTAGATGAGACGTCATGAATGCCAAAAGCTTGAGCAACAGAATACCCTGCATAGCTTAGTATCATGTTCCACCAAAGTATCACAGCCTAAACATACACTGTTTCCAGGATCACTACAAATAAATCTCTCTCTGGTGCTGAATTATACATGACGCCAGATGGACTGTACGCCCACACACATATATTAGACCTGGGTTTAAACTAAATTAAAATGCAATTTGCAATATTAAGTTCTAAACTACAGTATCTTGATTTTTTTGGCTCCTTTTCTGGTTTTGGATCAGGAGCCTAGCTATTTTACTTTAGAAAATATTACAGAACTGAAAGCCTGCATACTAGCTCACAAGGTTGATTCATTAAGGCTTAGAATGAATTCTGATATTTCTGCATCTACTTTTGATAATGTGCTGATAGAAACATTATATTAAATGGGTTGCTCACCTTTAGATTAATTTATGGGGGCAGATTTATCAAAATGTGAGCTTAATACATTAAAACTCACCCATGTTCTATTCATTTCTATGGGATTTGTAGAAGTGTGTTTATCAATGGGTGAAAGTTAGAGTTCACCATTTGATAAATCCGTTTTTAAAAATCCCATAGTAATAAATAGAAAGTGGGTGAATTCTTATGTTTTAGGGCTCTGGCACACGAGGAGATTTGTCGCCTGCGTTTTTTCCCCCTGGCGCTTTGGCGACAAGTCGCCACGACCCACGAAGAGATTTCATGCGAGTTGAGCTCCAGGCGATCTGCTACCCATGGTACACTCAACAGTTAACCCCCCCTCATGTTTACTCAAGTCGCTCAGAAAAGGGTCTGTGTGCGATTTGAAACAGCAGGCGATTTGAAGTAGCCTCGTATGTTTTGACGCTGGCGATTTCCATTGATTTAGCATTGGTGTCTTGTCGCTCGTCTTGTCGCCAAATCGCTCTTTTAAAAATCACCGGCGACAAATCTCCTCGTGTGCCAGAGCCCTTAATCTCTAAACTCACATTTTAATAAATCTGCCCCTTAGTTTGATGTGGGCAGTGATATGATATGATCAAGAGATAGGGCCTTTTATTAATAGCCAAGGATTTGTGGACATCTTCTTCTCTTCATCTTGTACAAGTTCTTGTAGATTGGAACAGTTTTGTAAAGGTTAATTTTAATCAATTCGTATTTGTGGTTTTCACAGTTACACAGTTACATTTTATAATAAAATATAGCACCAGCGAATCATCTATTTCTCTAATCAACATTTGCTTATGTTTTGGTAAAATTCTCTTGTTTGGAAAATTTACAATAATGCACCTCAAGTGATGAACAAATATGCTATTATATGTTCAAGGTATCCAAATGTTAATGTGACTAATTTCACATCAAGCTGGAGGGATGGACTGGCATTCAATGCGTTAATCCATAAACACAGGTAAGACCCACCAACTGTTTATTCTCTGATTAAGAAATGCCCCCAGTTAAGGTTCCAAATCTCAGGACACTGAGGAGGATACTTCTGAAAACAAAGATAAATTATCAAACCTTTTCTAAAACTAAAGTATTAATGACCCTGGGCAGCGCTGTCTATATAGAGCGTTACCTCAATGTAGGCTGAACTTGAGGTGTCTCAATTTACATGGAAGTAAATTCTTAAAAGAGAACAAAACCTAAAAAAGCTAAATGAACACAAATCGAACCTAACCATGCAAAGCCAAGCTGGCCTTAAGATGGAACAGACAGAATGGCACATGTCCTTTATATGTAGACATGAAGTGAACATGGCGGTAGAAAAGTCTGCTTGTGTGCTATTTAGATTTGGAAAAGGTTGTGATATTTTTGTCCAGGTGTATAGCAAAAGATATTTTATGGGGAAGAAAAACTGCTTGTACAAATTCAGTGCATAAAGGACCTTATTAGGATCAGAAGGATGTACAAACACATAAGGCTTTTGTTATGTATAATTATTACATATAAGGTTGCCACCTGGCTGGTATTTTACTGGCCTGGCCAATTAAAATGACATTTGATTTCAATGTTATATCAACAGGCCAGTATTTTTTTTTTTTTTTTTAGAAAAGGTGGCAACCTGAATTATATATGACCACCACAGCACTGTAAATTTGTCAAGTAATGACTAGGTTTTACGCTAGCATTTCAGCAAATCACAACGCTTAGTGCTTTTTTATATTAAAAAATACAATTCCACTTGCAGGCCTGACCTGTTTGATTTTGAAAGAATGAAAAAATCCAATGCAAAGCACAACCTTGAGCATGCCTTTGATACAGCTGATCACAAATTGGGAATAACTCAGCTCCTTGATCCAGAAGGTAACGCTTACCCATATATTTCATTATCAGGTTCAGCCCAATAAACACTATACTTGTTTAATAACTTATGCAGAGCAGTACTACTGATTTACAAGTTTCTAAAATATGATGAGATTCAGCTTCTTTTTCCAATGTGCATTCTTTCTCAAACCACATGGCCAAAAGGCATTTCCGCAAGTAATAGCAATACAGTTAAGGCAAACAGCACCAAGCAATAAAGTAGCATACCTAGGGGCACATTTAATAAGACACGAATTCGAATCCGAATTGGAAAAATCCGATTGGAAAACGAACATTTTGCGACTTTTTCGTATTTTTTGCGATTTTTTCGGCGCCTTTACGACTTTTTCGGAAATTGTCGCGACTTTTTCGTTACCAATACGATTTGCGCGAAAAAACGCAAGTTTTTCGTAGCCATTACGATGCGCTCGTATCTTGTCGGGACTTTTTCGTATTGAGCGCTCGTAAGCGGCGGGCAAAACTTTCAGACTTAGCATGATTTTGGAAGCCTCCCATAGGACTCAATGGCACCCTGCAGCTCCAACCTGGCCCAAGGAAAGTCACCATACTGAAGCTTGAATGAATCCGAATCTTTCGTACTCGGCACGAAGGCTACGAAAAAATCGCGACAAAATACGAGCGCATCGTAACAGCTACGAAAAAGTCGAGTTTTTTCGCGCAAATCGTATTGGTAACGAAAAAGTCGCGACAATTTTCCGAAAAAATCGCCAAATACCGATCATTACGAAAAAAACGCAATCGGACGCATTCGGCCGGTTCGAGAGTAAGTAAATGGGCCCCATAGAGTTTATTGTAGACAAATTTTTGTCATCTCTTTATTTTTATGCTCATTTACTAATCTCATGGCTCACCCTTATAACCGGTCTGCTAAGATCCATAGCAAGTTGTGCCTAGTGGAGTTGCCTTGCTTGTAAGTATTTGCAGAGGTGGTTCTGTTCTGGATTGCAGGTCTTTGCAACCCATGGGTCACTCTTTTTGTACAAAATATTTTAATGAACTAGCATGTTAAAAAATACGCCATAGCACATGGGAGAGTACTTATTGCTAGCTGTCTCACATAGCACTTACTTAAATGCTTATCTATATTATTTTAAATGCTTATCTAAATTTCACAGCTATTATTGTATTATTCAGGTCTTTTGTTGGTGTTTTGTTAGTAATGTTTATTTGTTTTAAATCTGTTCTCAGATGTCCTTACCGAAAACCCAGATGAAAAATCCATAATCACCTACGTAGTAGCATTTTATCATTATTTTTCAAAGATGAAGGCCTTGGCTGTAGAAGGAAAAAGAATTGGCAAGGTAGAGAAACTTAAACGGTCATTATAAATTTGTGTGGTATTTTGTATTCTCTATAAGTAAATGAGCACATTTTTGTTTAGTTTGTATGTCACACTATATAATTGGGATTAAATGTAACAGAACGTTAAGGGCCAGCAATCCCATTTATTTCAGAACTAAAAAAAAATTAGTTTGCATAGTATCAACTACCATCTACCACAATGATATCAAACTTAAAGGAACAGTAACACCAAAAAATTAAAGAGTTTTAAAGTAAATGAAATATAATGTACTGTTGCCCTGCACTGGTAAAAGTTGTGTGTTTGCTACAGTAACTCTACTATAGTTTATATAAATAAGCTGCTGTGTAGCCCCGGGGGCAGCCATTCAAGCTGGAAAAGAGGAGAAAGGGCACAGGTTACATAGCAGATAACGTATAAGCTCTATAGAATACAATAGTGTTTTATCTGTTATCTGCTAAGTGCCTGTGCCTTTTCTCCTTTGAATGGCTAACCCCCATGGCTACACAGCTGCATTCTTTATATAAACCATAGTAGTGTTTCTGAGGCAAACACACCAGTTGTACCAGTGCAGGGCAGCAGTACATTATATTAGAATTTCTTTTATACACTTGAATTTTTGGGTGTTACTGTTCCTTTAATTTGTTTTTTTACTGGCCAGATTTAAAAAAAAAAGTACTTTTCACTTGATATAAGCACAATTTTTCTGCGTGGTGCCTTGGTTATTCAAAGGTTCCATTTGAGCAGATTCTACTTTCAATATGAAAGCAATACTGGGAGGCAGATTTATTTATATTCTAATTCAAGTTGTTTTGAAATTCAATGGCAAAAATAAAAATCTTGATTTAAATCAATTGAGTTCTTTTCAGTTGATCGCTAGCACATTTACAATAAATCTCAAATTGGAAAACATTGATCGGTTTAATTCACAGGCAAAATTCCAAATGCAGACGAAAACTGCATTGTTACATATATTTTCAATTCTATTTTCAAAATTTGTAAAAAAATGTAAAAAGTCTTATAAAATAAAATAGCTTAAATGTTGAAAATACACATACAATTGACTTCTATAGAAGGTTTTTTTTCTGCAAAGTGGTTTATTTTGAATTTTCAAGATTTATAAATGGATAAATGTAAAAAAAATCAAATTCAAGATCATGTTTTACTGCAGAAATTTTCTTGAACTGAGACACAAAAAACTAATTGAATAAATGTGCCCTCCTGAAGTTGACTGCAAGTAAAGTGCCAAACACCACTTACAGGGGAAGTTCAGCGTTAATAAACTATTATAATTAAGGCATTAATAAGGCATATATGACCTATTCTAGGCAATTTTTAAATTGCACTTTATTACTTATTTTGTATTGTTTTTTAATTATTAGCCTTCTTATTGTGTCTCTTTCCAGCCTGCAACTGAAAATTCTAATTGGTTGCCAGGAATTGCACTGACCCAATGATACAAAAACCACAGGATGTCCAATCAGAATCATTTCTGATAGGATGCCTTATTATTATATTTTCTTTCAAAACCTACCAAAGTATCCTCATTCTTTTTTGGCAGGTGTTGGATAATGCGATTGAAACAGATAAAATGATCTATGAATATGAAAGCCTGACATCGGATTTGTTGACATGGATTGAACAAACCATCTTAGCCCTTATAAATCGAACATTTGCAAACTCTTTAACTGGGGTCCAACAGCAGCTCCAGGCATTCAGTGCATACAGAACTACAGAAAAACCACCTAAGTAAGTTCTTCTTAGCTGCCATAAAATACAGCAGATGGAATCAAGCCCATGTGCCATTACCCTTATAATGCCTGCTGTCTCTAAATGCATCTATGATGCGATGGTGCACTACTGAAACACTCTTGTTTTTTCCTTTTAAATTGATTTTCAGTAGTAACTTGTCTACATACAATAGCTTCTCCTGCAAACAATGATTTCCAAATAGTTTTGCTTAAAACTTAAATCAGATGCCACCTTTGGGAGCCCATAGATATAGTGGAGTTCAGTAAAAACAGATAGTCAGTGTATTTTGGCTTCACCAAATCTCTTTTACTATCCTCCTTAATACAATTTATGTTTACGTAATGTAAAATGCAGACAATAAAATTCAATTCTATTTTTTCCTGACAGATTTCAAGAAAAGGGTTATTTGGAGGTGCTCTTATTCACCATTCAATCTAGAATGAGAGAAAACAAACAGAAAGTATATGTCCCTCAAGATGGGAAGCTTGTTTCTGACATCAACCGGGTAGGAAGATCAAATATTTCTCAAAATAGTAGGCACAAATGTATCCAAGTGGCACTGTGCTAGAGAGCTGGCAATATGCTAGAAACGCTTTTCCACAAAGATATAATTTTGCAAAAAATTAATACAACAACAAGGATACTGACTTAGCCTTTAAAATGACATATAAAGTATTTTTCACTGGGGGTGCCAAAATGTTAGGCACCCCCCAGTGAAATACATCACTAATTTGTTTCCCCAGGCTGTTGGAAAAACTGTCCGAGCACCACGCCACCATTTTACTTTCTACTGGCATCCCAGGTATCACTTGCACAGTATACTAGTTAAGATTAACTCTACTGCACATGCACAACGCAATAGGAAAGCATGGTAAAGAAATGCCGGCACAGCACGCATTTTTGTACACAGGCTGGTGAGGTTTTCTCCTAACAGAAGCACCAGCCTTGGGAATAAACTTAGTGACCTATTTCACTGCGGGGTGCTTAATATTTTGGCACCCCCCTGTGAAATAGACTTTACATGTCCTTTAACAAAGGATTCCGGACAACCAAATGTAATTTTAGTAAGAAAATATTATGAGAAAAGCATAGTTGATAACAGGGCTTTACATTATTATGTGTGACAATGCCTTTCTTATGTCTTCTACAATTAGGCATGGGGTCGCCTTGAAAAAGCTGAGCATGACCGTGAGACAGCACTGAGAAATGAACTTATTCGACAAGAAAAGCTTGAGCAACTGGCAAAGCGGTTCGATCGCAAGGCTGCAATGCGAGAAACTTGGATTTCGGAAAACCAGCACCTCATTGCACAGGTACCTTACAACTCAGGAAGAAAAGGAATAAAAGGTTCATAAGCAAAAATATTTGTTTAAAGGACCAGTCAGTTGAAATAAATATAAAATATGTTACATACTTTAATAATTCCTACTAGACTATATCTGTATGATATAATGGGATTTTATGTGCTTATGGCTACAGTATAGTGCCAAAAATGTTTTCATATAATGCCTAGGGGAATTAATCATGGTAAGTCTAGGTTTTCCATTATCTACCCTGATTTCTGATCTGTTTTCCACAGGATAATTTTGGTTTTGATTTGCCATCAGTGGAAGCCGCCAAGAAGAAACATGAAGCTATTGAGACGGACATCTATGCATATGAAGAACGTATACAAGCACTAGTAAATGTAGCTAAGGAACTGGAGAATGAGAGATACCATGATATCAGGCGTATTAGTGCCAGAAAGGACAACATTGTGCGCCTGTGGCAGTATTTACTGGAGATACTGAAGTCTAGGCGCAATAGACTTAACATGACTGTTGAACTGCAAACCTTGTTTCAAGAGATGCTGCACATTGTAAACTGGATGGATGAAATAAAGGTAATTGTTGTAATATCTATTAAGATTCAGAAAATATGGACCACAAAATATTTTCCCTACAACTAAACATCCACTATATTAACAGTCATCATCCTATTCCCCTTTGCCATTCCTCTTTCATCATTATCTTCAGCTCTTCAATATGTTGTAATTGCCAATATTAACACATGCTCGTATCTATTACTAGGGAGGCCTTTTATCCCAAGATTATGGTAAACATCTCCTCGAGGTGGAATATTTACTGCAGAAACACAGCTTGACAGAAGCTGATATTGCTGCTCAGGCGGATAAAGTAAAATCATTTAGCCAGGCTGCTCTGAAGTTTGTAGGTGGAGATGGTAAGTGTAAAACCACATGGATATTGTCCCTGCTGACTGTTGAATTAAAGCTTCTAGCATTTCCTGACAGCAAAGGCTGAGGGTGATGGCAGCTGAAGTCATATATGTAGCTGATAATGAGCTAAAGTATGAGATCCATGCTCTGCATGCTGATCTTTCTAATAGTTATATGACTGGCTTTCAAACCAGTGATGATTCTCTAAAACAAGGCAACTACTCTTGGTAGTACTGCTTTGGGTATATATTCAAGCATTGTATCTGGCATGAAAACATTATTGTTTGTTAAATATGAAAGTATAATTGTACTGGTTTCTTGTAGGGTATCAGCCATGCGATCCACAGGTGATTAAAGATCGAGTTCAGCACCTTGAACTTTGTTATCAGGAACTAGTATCACTGGCAGCACAGAGGAGGCATAATTTGCAGCAATCACGTTGTTTGTGGAAGTTTTTTGGAGACATTGAAGAGGTGGCAAGATGGATAAGGGAGAAAGAACAAATCTATACTTCAATGGATTTTGGAAAAGACCTAACCAGCATCTCCATTCTCCAAAGAAAACACAGGGCTTTTGAGGATGAACTCAAAGGTCTTGAAACTAATTTGCAGCACACTCTTAAAGATGGAGAACAAATGATTGCCAATAAACACTATGCGTCACCGAAAATCAAAGAACAAATTGAAAATATCAAAGTTCAGTGGGCTCAGCTAAAGGATTTGGCAGCCTTCCGTTTGAAAATTCTTTGTGACACTGAGAACTTCTTTCAGTTCCAGGTTGATGCTGATGATCTGGCTGCAAGGATGCAGGACACCTATCGTATGATGCAAAGTGACGATGTTGGTCATGATGAATATTCAACCAAAATATTAGTGAAAAAGCAAAAGGATCTCTTAGATGACATAATGATCAATAGAAAGGTTCTGGAGGGTCTCAGTGAGGTGGTTCAAAGATTCCCAGAGGAGTTCAAGACTTCACCTGAGATTGATAGTCGACTACAAAAATTAAGAGCTCTCTTTTCTGATTTAGCATCCCTAGCAGACTTGCGTTCCCAAAAACTTCAAGATGCTCTCTCATTTTATACCGTTCTTGGTGACATAGATGCATGCGAGATGTGGATGAATGAAAAGGAGAAATGGCTGGAAAAGATGGAGATTCCAGAATCACTAGAGGACATGGGAGTTGTACAGCATAGGTAAAATTGATATGTTTTTACACATCTTTTTGACGCAGAGTCAGAGATTATATAGGCATAGGATTTATTATCCAGAATGCTTGGGACCTGGGGTTTTCCATATAAGGGGTCCATCCATAATTTGAATCACCATACCTTAAGTCTTTTCCATAATCAATTTAATTAAATAAACCCAGATTGTTTTGCCACCAACATGGATTTATGCAGATTAGTTTAGATCAAGTACACAGTACTGTTTTGTTATTGAATAAAAATGAGAAGTGTCCGTTTACAATAACTTGCCACAGTCCAAGGGGGGCTCAGGTGCACTGCCCTGAACCTTCAGCTAATATCATCCATAAGGAAAAAGAGCAGGCACTCAAATGAGCAGTCCTACAACGGAAAAAAAATCCAAGTGTATGGTAGATGTCCTAGTTAAATTCAAGCCATAGTTTCAATTCAGAAAATGATGTGGATCAAAAAAAAATCGCACTCACCAAAAAATTGTCACACAGCATTATGAGTTCTGTTTTTGTTTTGCTGCCATACAAGTATGGGCTTTCCTTTTGTTCTGCTGACAGATATTACTGGAACAATGTCAGTATTGATGATAATCTATAAATGTATTATTTATCCCTTTGGTATTGTTTCTACCTATATTTTCTGTTATTTAGGGCTATATTTATCATGCTGTGTAAAACGTGGAGCATTACCAGTGATGTTGCCCAGGGCAACCAATCAGCAATTAGATTTCAACAGTTAGAAAACCAAAGCATCTGATTGGCTACTATGAGCAATATCACCGGTAATGTGTTACCCCACTTTTTACACAGCATGATAAATATACCCCTTAGTGTAGTGTCTATGTAAACCAAATGTGACAATAACAGATTTGATCGTGGTTAGTTGGCCTTTGGAAAGCTATACGTTTTAAGGGCGAGATGAAGGATTTTACTTTAGTAAGATTTAAGATGTGGCAAGGATGAGATGCAGATAATATGATTGATAGATAAACAAGATGAAGGGGAAAAAAAATGGAAAATTAATTCATAGACATATATCAAAATGCCTTAGACACATGACAAAACATAAAGAATACCGATAAGGGAGTTGTATAATCTAAGAGAAACAGACATGATAGTTTTATTAGATGATCAATTTCATTTACAAAGCTGCCTGAAGGAAATAAGGATGAATAAACAGTACACATTAGTGCTGTCCAGCGTTTCCTTTGTAGTTGGTTATAATACACAACATGTTTGTAAACAATAATATAATAATATTTTGATGTCATATAGTGGAGTCTGTGGAACCCTTGGGCAGGCAGGACACCATCCTTTAGAGTGACACGTCTGCTGTACAGGTCTCCAGCTGAGAAGCTCTGACACAAACAAATAATTTCATCTTTGGTTGGGCCACCACTTTAGTGATCAGATTTTAAACCACCAAGGCTGGTTTTGTTTGTTTGGAAAAAACATTGCAGTTAATTAGAACTAAAAAATCTATTACATAATAGATTATAATTTTTTATAGTATGATTTGTCCTCTATAATGTCTGGATATAGTCACTGCTATTTAACACATCTGTAATGCCTTTTATTGTTTATTTCTACTTTATTTTCCTTCATCGTAAAGAAGACTTGGAAGATAAATGTGACACATCATTTTTCATGCTGCTTTAGCCCCTAAATCACCTGGTTTAACTGTGATTTAAAAAAATAATTTCATGTCAAATAATGACCTAGGTGCCTTCAATATAGATGGCAGGAATGCCTTGTTACTAGATACATTTTAGATACTAAAATACTTAGGGGTACATTTACTTATCCATGAACCCTCCGACTGTTCACTCGATCGGTCCAATCAAATTTTCTGCAACTTTTTTTTTTCGACACTAGCACGACTTTTTCGGCACTTGCGCGACTTTTTCTTATTTTTAGCGTGAAAAAAATGGATCGGTTTTGCCACTGTTTACAATCGTTCGGTACGAACATTTAGTGACTTAAGGATCACCAATACGATATTATCGTGACTAATACGATTTTTTCAGAAGCATTTTCGTGCTATTTGCGATCTTCAGAAATTTCCGTTTCCAATCCGAATTTTTCCCATTCAGGATTCAAACTCGTGTTTTGATAAATCTGCCCCTTAGATTTACATGTTCCTTTATTCTCTTTGCTCTGATGCTGTTAGCCCTATTTTGAATTGCTTATATTACTATGTATAGTAACATATTTTTTGTTTTTCCAATTTCTTAACCTACTGGTATATTTTGATACTGTATCATGACTACCACTGTATTACTTTTCCAGTATGTCAAAACAGTCTGGATGCTTTATGATAATTGCAAATACAGATTTATTGAAATTAAAAAAAAAACAAAAACATTTTACAGTGGCAAACATATATAAATACTGACAAACTGCTTGAGTTCTCTTTTGTAGAGTTCACATAACAGATTACTGAAACATGTACACTAAGCTTTGGATTTTCTTTTAGATTTAATACATTAGACCAAGAAATGGGTGCTCTGGGCTCCCAAATTCAGGATGTGAACACAGCAGCCAATGCTCTTATTGAAAGTGGACATCCCAGTAGGAAAAAAGTAAAGGAAGATCTGGATCACATGAATAGCAGGTAAGCTTTCAAGAAAGATCCTGTGTCCTAGGTAGTGTCCCACTCTTGTAGGTGCTGGTGTAAAACAATATTATCTGTTTTATTTAAATGATTCTGAATTTGTCTAAGACAAAAAAATTGTACCAGCTAAACTGTATATATAAATTTTAACTATAATGGCAATGAGTGTTTTATCATGTTTTAGCAATCCAACATAACATTACACAGTATGTGGCCACTCTGAATTCTAAACTCTCAAAATTCAATTACATTTTATGTAATAAGTCTCTATAGAACTTCCAGCCAGCTGATAACCCCATGTTTTTATAAAATGCTCTGCCATGCTTTTATTACATTTAACTTTTGTGTTAAGTAAAGGTAAAATATATACATTGTTTTCTCAGATGGACAGTGTTTCAAGAGATGGTTTCCCAAAAGCGAAGAGCAGTTGATTCTGCCCTTGGCCTTCACAATTATGGTGTGGAATGTGATGAGACCAAGAACTGGATAATCGAAAAAATCAAGGTTGTAGAATCTATTCAGGATCTTGGAAGTGATCTTGCGTCTGTGATGTCAATTCAAAGGAAACTCTATGGCATTGAGAGAGATCTAGCCGCTATTGAGGCCAAACTCATAAATCTACAAGGAGATGCACAAAAACTTGCAAATGATCACCCTGATCAAGCTCAAAACATCCTTGATCGACTGATTGATATAAATAAGAAATGGGAAGAATTGCAGAAGGCACTGCAAAATCAAGAGGAGTCCTTAGGAGAAAGTAGCAAAGTACAAAAATTCTTGGTGGACTTGTTTGATTTTGAGACATGGCTTTACAGAGCCCAACAGGCAACAGCTTCAGAAGATATACCCACTTCACTGCCAGAGGCCGAAAAGCTATATGCTAACCACCTTTCTCTTAAAGATGACATTGAACGCCATGAACCCGATTTCTGTGATGTTGTAGATACAGGTAACAAGGTAACCTCAGGACAAACAGACCCCCAATATGAACAACTTGATCAAAGAGGCAACGATATAAAAGAAGGCTGGAATGATCTCCACAAGATGTGGGACAATCGAGAGAAATCCCTTTCTCAGTGCTTGGAATTCCAGAAGTTCCTGAAGGATGCAAAGCAGTCTGAAGCTATTTTGAGTAATCAGGTAGTTTTCCAACTTTTACATAACAGATTATATGCAAATGCATGTTTAAATGTAAAAGTGTAGTTCACCTTTGAATTCATCTTTGAAAGGACTAAAAGACCAATAATTGAGATGGCTTTCAAATTGAGAGAAATCCTGTTAGTGTAAATAGTTGGCATTACTGCAGATAATCTTTCACTATCTACTCCAGGGATCCCCAACCTTTTATACCCGTGAGCTACATTTAAATGGAAAAAGTGTTGGGGAGCAACACAAGAATGAAAAAGGGGGGTAGGAATAAGAGCTGTAATTGGCTACTTAAAAGCCCCTATGTGGACTGGCAGCCTGGCTCTGCTTGGCTTTATACTTGGTTTTTATGCAATCAAAACTTGCCAACTTAGCAGAAATTCAAGATTAAGGGTCTGCTTTGAGGCCACTGGGAGCAACATCCAAGGGGTTGGTGAGAAACATGTTGCTTCTGAGCCACTGGTTGGGGAACACTGATCTACTCTATATGGTCACATAATCATCTCTTTTCTGTAATACCAGACCACTTGACAAACTACAGACATGTCAATAAATGCAAGTTGATTGGCATCCTCTGGTAACCTTTCCTTTCTGTCCAAATATAATGTCCATTGCTCTTTACTGCCATTGAATAGAAAATATAACATAACATTTAATTCCCCCCCTGTAAATGATGAATTAAACATACTGGCATATGCTATCCTGGACATAGAGACTTATTTAACTGCATTTTAGCTCAGACGCTATGCTCATTCAAAGACTCATGTGATAAACTGGCCACACTTTCCTTAGATATGGTGGAATGTTTGCTTGCTCACAATGGAAATTAACTTTTAACACATGGAGGTGACATCAAGTTTTCTAGATTAGATCAGTTTTCTAGATTGCAAAGGAACTTTGAAAGTCTATTAGGCTAATGCCCCAAAGAGAGATTAGTCGCCTGCGGTAAATCTCTGCTACTGTGGGCCCTAAAGGTGGCCATACACGTGGCGATCTGACGATGTTTCGTACGACCATCGGTCACACGAAACATCGTAAGATCCGCCACACACCATTCAGGGCTGAATCGGCAGGTAAGGAGGTAGAAACAATAGGATTTCTACCCCCTTCTGCCGATTCAGCTCTGAAGGGAGAATTTTGGTCAGGCGCCTTCTATGGCGCCCGATCAAAATTTTCAAACTGGTGTGTATGGCCACCTTTACATTTCCAAAATGCCTTTTCATCGACAAAGTGAATCACCAATGGAAAGGCATACACATTGCTTTGTTTTTCCGAAGTTGCACAAAGTTTCCTCCTGCAGGCAACTTTGTGTGACTTCAGAAAATGAAGTGACGCATTTGCCTTTCCAGCACCAATTAATTTTTTGCCTGTGGAAAGGCCTTTTGTAAAGGTTAGTCGCTCTTGGTAACAAAGATTAATTCCTCCGTGAGACGTCAAGTTAAGTTATCTCACTTTGCTTTTTTCATGTAATTTAATGAGAGCAACAACTCACTATATGCAGATTTGGTCTGGTTTGAAGACTTAAGGTCAGGTGTATGCTAGTCACTCCTTTGCCCATGAATATATATCCCATCCACACACCAGTTTATATTTGTTTATTATTCAAAATCACACATTGACATCAATTTTAGTAAATACGTCAACTACTGTGCTTGTGTACATCAAATAATGAAATATATAGATATAATGTTTGGTTTGAGACCATGGTAAGGCCCTTTGCATTTCTAACTCATTTTTGCTTTCGTGCATCAAACTGAAGTCGTCTGTTTTTGTTTAAGGAATACACATTTGCTCATATTGAAGTTCCCACCACATTACAAGCTTCACAAACTAGACTGAAAAAACATGAGGATTTCCTAGCTACTATGGAGAATAATGACGAGAAGATTGTTGGAACCATCAATCATGGAAAGAAATTAGATGAGGATAAAAATGTTTTTGCTGATAAAGCTTTGGGCAAGATTTCCTTTATTGAAGAAAGGTAACATAACGTTGCTGGACATGGCTACTGGGTAGTAAAGTGTGGAAATATTGGTATGGTTCTCACCCAATAAATTAATATAATAGAGATGTGGGAACAAACAGTAGGTTGCTAAAAGGCTTTCCTGCAACCAGTATAACTCTCCTACAAATAAGCAACCATTCGATATACAAGTTTTTTTGATTAAGCATAACAAACTTGAATTCACAAACTGGAACACTGATAAATAAGCCCATTAGTAATGCATTTAGTAAATTATGTAAGGTGTCTATGCCTCAGTGTGGGATCACAATTTGCCTTGTAAGCTCATAAAAATGAAATGCTAATCACTGCTGAACCGTAAAGTGTTTTTTATCCCAGTTACTTAAAATATCTGCTCTGTTTTATAAATTACAAATGTCAATGAATTCAAAATCTACATACATTACTGTAATGTCAGAAAACCCTCTTTCATATTGAAAACATATTTTTCTAGATATGCCAAGAACTTAAACAAGGCCAAAGAAGTTTCTATTCTGCTGAAGGATAACTGCGACCTCCAAAATTTCCTTGAAAACTGCGAAGAGGTAAAACATATGGATTAGCTTTTCAACATAATAGGACCAATAAGAAACTGGGGATTATCAGTATTACCTATTTTGATACCCAGTCCAGGACTGTAGAGGCTGACTTAGGAGTATGATATGTAAAGGTGAGATGGAACAAAGCACTAAAAGTGTGGATAGACTTGGGTTGCATTTGCCACACTCTGGTGTTTCAGTCAACCTGCTCTGGAAATGTGATTGTGCGCATCACAGATATCATTCATTGTTTAGTGTACAGCTTGCAGAGAGAATTCAAGCCACATTCACCACTGAATAGTAAATAGACTAATGTATATTTAAGGGAATCTTTTTATATGGATATTGGGCATGGATGTCACATGACCAGTATAGTAACATTTTGACACACACATGCTGAATTAATTTTTTTTTGCAAGTGAATAATTTGCAAGGATGGACAATCCTATTTAATGCCTCTGCTTTGTAATTACCTCTTGAAATCAGTGCTTTGTACAAGAATCCTGGATTCAGAGACTACATGCAAAATGTTGCAAATGGTTTGTATTCTACAATTACATTTTTCTTCTTTCAGCTCAATATATGGATCAATGAAAAAATGTTGACTGCTCAAGACACATCTTATGATGGAGCTCGAAACCTGCACAGCAAATGGCTAAAGCACCAGGCTTTTAAGGCAGAACTTGATTCCAACAAAGAGAGACTTGAGAATCTTGACAAGGTAACTATTACCTTATGAATATTCTTTTAAGGTCTAAAACCTAGCACAGATGGAGAGAAAGGAGAGCAAGTAGTAAACTAACTGCTTGCATTACCCCAGACTCCCTATTGATAATATACAAGAGTAGTGATGGAAACCACAGTGTAGAATCCCACCTCCTCTAAGCTGTAACCTTGTCTGCCCAAGTTTGTGTCTGCCTGCAACCTGATGTGCAGCTTAATGTTACATATTGGCTGGCATCTTGTGAATGATGTTGCTGATATTCCTTTTTTTTTTTTTTTTTTTTTTTAAAGGAAGGGAAACAACTGGCACAGGAAAAAGAACAGTTTGCACCAATTATTTCTGAGAAACTGAGTGAGTTGCACAGACTCTGGGATGAACTGGAAACTACCACCCTCCAAAAAGAACAGTCTCTTTTTGATGCCCACCGCACAGAGCTTTATGAGCAAAGATATGCAGATCTAAATAAATGGATAAAAGATATGGAGCAGCAAGTAAAATCTGATGACTGTGGAACAGACCTTACAAGTGTTAATATTCTACTAAATAAGCACAAAGTAAGTTTAAACTATTGAAAATATCTACATTGTGGGGGTAAGGGGTCCCTAAAAACTGTGGAACAAACTTGACCCAAATTATGCTTGTTTTCACTCATATAATTTAGTTTAGTTCCCACAAACTAGCACTGGACAACATTATTGCAGTGTAGCTGCAGGGAGGTGCAGGAGATCCAACCTCATCTGCTCATGGTGGGCAGAAGAGTAGGAGAGTATTTATACACTGAAGAACCTGGCCATGCTTCTTTGTTTTCTTTCTTCTCACATTTATATTTATTTTGCTTTAAATGGTTGTAGAGAATTGAAGATCAGATTCAACAAAAGACAATAGAAATGGATCAAGTTCTACCACAAGCTTCAGCTCTGGGCAAAGAACCTGATGAGAAGGAGCCAGAAATTAACGTACGTTTTCTGCAACTTGAGCCGCTAATGCAGGAGAGAAAGAGGAAACTTCTTTCTTCAAAGCAAGTACATCAACTGCACCGGGACTTGGAAGATGAAATTGTGAGTTTAACTGAGATTATAGCCCTTGAATGCCTACTCTTATGTAATTAAAGGCAGTAAGTTTGACCAGTAGCAACCAATAAAGCGTTTGCTTTTAAACAGGTGATGAGTAATTCTAGGTGCTTATTGGTTGCTATGGGTTACTGTTCCTGGGCAAACTTAGTGCCTTTTGTTACATAACCCTCTTAGTAACTACAGTAAGGGGCTGATTTACTAATCCAGGAATTCGAATCCGAATGGGAAAAATTCGGATTGGAAACAAACATTATGCGACTTTTTCGTATTTTTTGTGATTTTTTCGTCGCCGTTTCGACTTTATCGTAAATTGTCGCGACTTTTTCGTAGCCGTTACGACTTGCGTGAAAAGTCGCGACTTTTTCGTATTGAGCGCTCGTAAACGGCGGCCAAAACTTTCAGACTTGGCATGATTTTGGAAGCCTCCCATAGGACTCAATGGCACTCTGCAGCTCCAACCTGGCCCAAGGAAAGTCTCCCATAGGGCTCAATGGCACTCTGCAGCTCCAACCTGGCCCAAGGAAAGTCTCCCATAGGGCTCAATGGCACTCTGCAGCTCCAACCTGGCCCAAGGAAAGTCACGATACCGAAGCTTGAATGAATCCTAAACTTTCGTACTCGGCGCTAAGGCTACGAAAAAGTTGCGACAATTCGCGCAAGTCGTAACGCTACGAAAAAGTCGCGACAATTTGCGAAACAGTCGTAACGGCTAGGAAAAAGTCGCGACAATTTACGGAAAAAATCGCAAAATGCCGATCATTGCAAAAAACCCGCATTCGGACGCCTTTCGACCGTTCGTGGATTAGTAAATCAGCCCCTAAGTGTCAGTAACACCAGGAAATGAAAATGCATATACTTTGGGTCAGAGTTATCAAAATGTGAGTTTAGAGCTTAATACATAAAAACTCACTCACGTTCTGTATGATTTTTTTAAACATATTTATCAAATGGTGAACAATAGTTTTTATCTATTAATTAGGCTTCTAAACCCCCCATAGGAATGAATAGAATGTGTGTAGGTTTTTATGTATTAAGCTCTTAACTCACAGTTTGATAAATCTGCCCCTTAATGTTCACTAAGGGGTCAATTTATCAAAGTTTGAGAACAAAAAAAATCTCCTACTAAAACTGTTCCTCCACAGAACAATATTTTTTTTTATTTAATAGATTTTCTACCAATTTTTTATTGATTCCACCTTTTATGTGTCATGGTTATATTAAGCTTGTTTTGAATTTCATATTTATTAAACATTGGTTTGTAATACTGTTGTGTTGTTTTCGTAGCTTTGGATTCAGGAGAGATTGCCTCTTGCAGAGTCACAGGATTATGGAAATAACCTTCAGACGGTACAAATGCTAATGAAGAAAAATCAGGTATTTCTTAAATAAAGTATGTAAAACAGTAAATTAAGTGGGAAGTATACAGCATACCAGATGAGGCTGTGGACAACCAATATGATGAAAAGGATGGCCAACTGGCAACATAAAAATACAGTTTAGATGGATGAGGGAATGATATAAAACTAAAGTTCAAGTAAACCATGCCTAATTTGTGCACTAAATTGTGCAAAACTATAAGTTCCATGCAGGATGCTGCCGCTTTGCAGAGCGATTTGACAAAATTAGATAACTGGGCAGCAAACTGGAAAATGAGGTTCAATGTTGATAAGTGCAAAGTTATGCACTTTGGTAGAAATAATATAAACGCAAACTATCTACTGAATGGTAGTGTGTTGGGGGTTTCCTTAATGGAGAAGGATCTGGGGGTTTTTGTTGATAACAAGTTGTCTAATGCCAGGCAGTGTCATTCTGTGGCTACTACAGCAAATAAAGTGCTGTCTTGTATAAAAAAGGGCATTGACTCAAGGGATGAGAACATAATTTTGCCCCTTTATAGGTCCCTGGTAAGGCCTCACCTTGAGTATGCAGTGCAGTTTTGGGCTCCAGTCCTTAAGAAGGATATTAATGAGCTGGAGAGAGGGCAGAGACTGCAACTAAACTGGTTAAGGGGATGGAAGATTTAAACTATGAGGTGAGACTGTCGAGGTTGGGGTTGTTTTCTCTGGAAAAGAGGCGCTTGCGAGGGGACATGATTACTCTGTACAAGTACATTAGAGGGGATTATAGGCAGATGGGGGATGTTCTTTTTTCCCATAAAAACAATCAATGCACCAGAGGTCACCCCTTTAGATTAGAGGAACGGAGCTTCCATTTGAAGCAGCGTAGGTGGTTTTTCATGGTGAGGGCAGTGAGGTTGGGGAATGCCCTTCCTAGTGATGTGGTAATGGCAGATTCTGTTAATGCCTTTAAGAGGGGCCTGGATGAGTTCTTGAACAATCAGAATATCCAAGGCTATTGTGATACTAATATCTACAGTTAGTACTAGTGGTTGTATTTATAGTTTATGTATGTGAGTGTATAGATTGGTAGGTGTGGGTTAGGTGTGCTGGTTTTACTTGGATGGGTTGAACTTGATGGACACTGGTCTTTTTTCAACCCTATGTAACTATGTAACTATGTAATTTAGGAAAAATGTATACAGACACAAATGCACAAATCATGCATTGGTGCAGTGTGGAATGGTGGTCCAGGTGATCCATGCTTCAAGTGCCCATGCCTCATTTAGCTCATGCAAAAGGGTATATGTCTGGAACTGTTCAGTCCTACATACACAAAGGGTCGCTTTAAGGTACCAGTGTGCCCAGGGCAAAGATCTCATTGGTGAGTCCCCGAGCTACCCCAAGATATTTGTAAAAAAGGACTACCCCCAAGTAGCAGAACTGGAATCTGTTAAAGCAGGAAGTAAAGAAATAGCCTATAGTTAGTGAAGTAGACATGAGATCCATGTGTGCTGGCCTGGACCAACAGTAGTGCAAGCAGATAACCCATGCACAAATATCAGCATTTTATTTTAAAAAAAGAAGATTAAAGTGTATAGATGTTTAAAATGAGGGGTCTGCCATTTCTAGGGTATGCATAAGTCAAAAATTATAGCAGTTGGAATCTTTTTTGGTGGGCCCCCAGTCCTGGCGGGCCCTGGGCAATTGCCCCTTTTGCCCATTTATTAAAACAGCCCTGCATACACAATTGGGTATCTTTTATAAGCAAATTTGCATCTGGGCAGTAACACATAGCAATCAACCAGCAATTAGCTTCTTTCAGCCATGTTTTGGTAGAACAATAAATGCAAACATCTGATATGTTCCCATGAGGAGCAAGGTTGCCCAGTGTAAATCAGCCCTATTATGTGTCTAGAAGAGCATGTCTCCAAAGTCTTTAACATTGCTATAAGTTCCAAGTAGTGTGAATTCCTTTTCATGGTGAACTATATATATAAATAACTTTATAAAAGAGTGTACAATAAAGCAAGTAGGTAAAAGCAGGTCTCTAGGTTATTTCCTTTGATTCATTTAGGGTGGATGATATTTTGAGTTTTGTGTAAACTTTCTGAACAAAGATTGTATTTAAACATTTTAGACTTTACAGAAAGAGATTGCAGGTCACAGTCCCCGGATAGAGGATGTTCTAATGAGAGCAAAGCATATAGAACATGATGCAGATATTGATGATCAGCCTATTGAAAAGAAACGGAAGTCTTTGGAAGAGAGCTGGGATAACTTACAGAAACAAATAGCAGAAAGAGAAAAACACTTGCTGCAAGCTCTTGAAGCACACCATTATTATATGGATGCAGGCGAGGCAGAGGCTTGGATTGATGAACAACAGCTTTACCTGATTGGAGATGAACAACCAAAGGTAACATCATCGATATACCCGTCATTTTGCCTTATCCATGATAACCCCTTTTTCAAAGACATTATTTATTGTTTGGACATATATCCAGATGTCTGGAACAGACCCTGTGATTGTAGGGTGGGTCGTAACTCCAAGCACATGCAAAACTAGAGCTTTTCATCAAAGTTTTGCTATTTGAATTCTAAGAATATTTTTTTTTCAAAAGGATGAAGAAAGTGTTGTTGCAATGTTGAAGAAACATCTCAATTTACAACATGCCGTGGAACATTATGGGAAGAATATTAAGGACTTGGCAGACCAGGCACAAAAACTCCTTGCATTAGAGCATCCTGATAGGTATATCACAAAAATTATTACAAATAGAAAAATAACAGGGATGCATTTAATCTTGCTACACTCTGTGTGGAGAAAATCCTACTACCCAGCCAGTTTAACACTGATAATATGACGAATGTATAACAGGAGCACCCCTGCTGTTTTGTCCTGGTGGTTGGTCAGACAGTTTGCATTTTTTGTAGTGTTTGAATTATTACGCAATTTGCTCTGAGGCTCTCCAGTTTTAAATTTTAGCAGACACCTGGTTTCTATGGGCCAATTTAGCAGCCAGGCAGTGGTTTGAATAAAAGACTGGAAGATAAATAGGAGAGGGCCTGAACAGAAAAATAAAAAGTAATAATAACAACACAATTGTAGCTTCCGTGGTTAGTGATATCCCATTTGCAAGCCGGGGAAAGGCAAAATACAAAGGCTATCAATTAAAAAAAACTATGAGAAATTAAAAAAATTGAGGACCATTTGAAAAGATGCCTAGAATAGTACAGTCTATAATTTACTAAACATTCATTTAAAGGACAACAAAACCAAAAAAACCTCTCCCTTAATCTAAAGGCATCCTTAGGAATCACTTACAGAATGGATTTATTCCTGCCTAAACAACTGTCATTGGGTAGGAAATGCACAGTTTAAAAAAGGAGAGTCCTGGGGCTGTCACCGTCCCACTGCCCTGGGTAGTCCTGAAGCGCATTTGGTGATTTTTTTCCCCTCTGTGTGCGTGCGCGTAATATACCAATATTTCAGCTCCTATTGTTACGCATTCTTATCACGTGCGCAGTAGTGAAATGTAGTGAAAGGATGTAGCATTAATTTTACTAAGACAGGAACTTTAAGAAACCTGGGTTGCGCATTTGGAACAGCAAAAACAATTTTAAAAGTTGATATTGTGAGCTTAAAACCTAGTGATCTGATACTTCTCTAGGATAACTGCTATAGGGGAACGTGGTGTTCACTTACCTTTTGTTCTCCTACAGATGAACAACCCATTTAATTTACTGTTGATAAAAAAATACAATACAGTAAATCAGTTGAAATTTCATATTTGGAAACAATACAAAAATCTAATTATTAAATATAATTTTAGCAAACCTTTCTCTTGCAGTGAACGTATAACTCGGCACCAAGGCAATATAGAAAAGCAGTACGCAGCACTGAGGGACATGGCTGATGAGAAAAGGCAAAAGCTGGACAATATTTATCACATGTTTCAGCTGAGGCGTGAAGTTGAAGATCTGGAGCAATGGATTGCAGAAAGAGATGTGAAGGCCTCATCCCAGGAAATGGGACAAGATTTGGATCATGTGTCAGTAAGTAATGTTGTAAAGTCAGCAAAATTCTGTTTTTACAGCAACAGAAATTAATTATGGAGAAAACTATATAGCTTTGAGTCCCATCCACTGGTTTAGATCCTCTAATAGATTATAATATAACTGAAATATGCTTGAAATATTCTTGTCTACTTATATAACAATACAATTATGAACTAAAAGACCCTGTACAAGTATTGGACTACAAACAGGGAAGGCATAAACCCCAAAAGAGTAAGATAGATAGATAGATAGATAGATAGATAGATCAATAAGTAGATAGACAGATAAAAAGATAGTATGATAGACGATAGAGAGATAGATAAATTATTGATTTTGTTGCATGAATAAAAAGTAAAAAAAGTTTGGGACTTTTTTCTGCTCCAGTTGATTTCAAAAGGATCAAACATATTTTGTTATTTTAACCAAATCTTTTTAATGAAATCTACCTTGCCAGATCCTGAGAGACAAATTCCGTGACTTTGCGAGAGAGACAGGAGTCATTGGGCAGGAGCGTATTGATAACGTCAATATTTTAATTGAACAACTGATTGATGCTGGCCATGCAGATGCAGCAATGATTGCAGAATGGAAAGATAACTTAAATGAGAGCTGGGCAGACTTGCTGGAACTTATAGATACCCGTGTTCAGCTGCTGTCTGCATCCTATGAACTCCATAAATTCTTCTATGATGGTACAGAAATCCTAAGCATGATTGAGGAGAAGCACAAGGAATTGCCAGAAGATTTGGGGGGAGATGTACACACAGCACAATCACTTCACCGAGTGCATACTGCATTTGAAAGAGATATTCATTTTATTGGGAGCCAGGTATGTATAAACAGTAGGAATGGTGGAGGGCCCACTGGTTACCTGGGCCCTAGGGTGGTGGTCCCTGCCAGCAAATACAGCGAGGCCCTAATTAAAAAACAGTTTTTTGCATGCACATCCACACCCCTGATACACCCTGGCTACTCCTCAATTATACCATTCCTTCCACAATCCACCCAAACCCCACTTAGTCCCTTGAAGTTCTGCCCCCTTTCGTGTACCGCAAATCACACCATCTCAGGGCCCCAATGTCGCCCCTGATAGTAGCGCTACATGTAGGTTTGCCTATTTGTAAACAAAGAAACACTGATTTGGAGGTCTAATTCTATTTAAACATAAAGAAAAGTGCCAGCTAAATGTGATTGTGCTTTTTACTTTTCTGATTATATTTTAAAAAATAAAATATATATAAATGTTGCACAAGAAAAAGAATTGTGGAAAAAAATGAAGATTGCTTTTTTTTTGGTGATTTTTCATATTCAAAAAAAGTTGCGGCAAAAACTGTTATTGTCTGCCCCTTCGTTTTTCCACATATAGGTATGGTAGATCAGTTCTTTAGGTTTTTGTTCGACTTCCAGGCAATTGCTACAGATCTGAGTTATTAGCCTCAAATTCAATTAGAGTTCATTCAGAATGTAATATCCTCGTACCCACTTATTCAAATGATGTATGGGGTTTCTCACTGCCAGACAAGTGAGTACAAGGATATATCGCTCATATTGCCATGTGTCCAACCATTCACCTCAAAACCTGAACTTCCAAATCAATGTTCATACACTTGTGTTACCAAACTGTGCAAATCTTTGCTTGCCCTGCATATTTAATGAACCTCTATCTTTGGCTAAATCTTTGATTTTAACAACTCCTGGAAGCTTTACACCACACTGGGTTTTTGCTTCTGTAAATACAGGACCCATTTTAATATAAAGCCTGAAGGTACCATATCACTTTCTTACTAATGATAAACAAAAGTGATCAAACGGAATTAAGGCAAAGAAATGTTTCTTATTGCAGGTACAACACTTCCAAGACACAGCAGCACGTTTATATGCTGCCTATGCAGGAACACAGGCTGTGGATATACAGAAAAAGGAGCAAGAAGTTGTTGAAGCCTGGAAAGGCCTTCTGGATGCCTGTGATGGGCGTCGAACAGAGTTGATTAGTGCAGCAGAGAAATTTCGGTTTTTCAGCATGGTGCGTGATTTGATGCTTTGGATGGAGAACATGATTAGACAGATTGAGACACAGGAAAAACCAAGGTAAATGTGGATCCAATATATTTTATAATTAACAGCTTGTTTTCTTTCAAAATATAAATTAGTGCTCTACAGGCTGAAACCTTATTTAAGTACATTAATGCCAATGCCAGTCTAGGGGGCATATATATTACAGTGTGTAAGCCAACATCGCCTGTGACATTGCCCATAGCAACCAATCAGAAATTAGAATATAATGATCACCTACAAGTTAGAAAACAAATGCAAAAATCTGATTGGTTGTTATGGGCAACATCACTGGTGTTGTTATGTCATAATTCTAAAACATTGTTCAGTGTATCTTGGTTGTTTCCTTTTAGTAGAAATAATACTGTTTCCTCAAAGATCAACAGAATGTGAAATAAATCCCAAATTCTAACAAATAGAAAAATAAAGTGTTGTCCCACATCCCACATTGCCATCATTTTTGGTGAGAACAGTTCTGATGGGTAAACAGTTGTAAAACAAAATTCTTATTGGATACCCAATAACAATTACATAGATACATTGTAAAGTTGGGTTGAAAAAAGAGCAAAATCCATCAATTTCAAACCCTCACATATATAAACTATATATACCAATATATTGTTATACCAATATTATAGTATCACAATAGCCTTGGATATTATGCTTGCTCAAGAAATAATCCAAGCCCCTCTTAATGGCATTAATAGAATCTGCCATCACAACGTCACTAGGAAGGGCATTCCCCAACCTCACTGCCCTCACTGTAAAGAACCACCTACCCTGCTTCAAATCAAAGTTCTGTGCCTCAAGTCTAAAGGGAGCTCTGATGCATTGATCTTTTCTACGGGAAAAAAGATCCCCCCATTTGTCTATAATCCCCTCAAATATACTTGTAAAGATTTCCCCTCGCAGGGCCTTTTCTGCAGAGAAAACAATCCCAACCTTGTCGGTCTAACCTCATAGTTTAAATCCTCCACCTTCTTCTACAGGTTTAGTTGCACGTCTCTGCACTCTCTCTAGTTGATTAATATCCTTCTTAAGGACTGGGGCCCAAAACTGCACCGCATACTTGCCAGGGATCTATAATGAGTTACAATGTTACAACATTAAAGAAAAATGTACTGTTTAGTAAAATCAGCCCTAGTACTCTATCAATTTCTCTTACTAGTGCCACTAATTACCAGGAAAGAAATACAATCTGTGTTTTTTCTTTGACAGAGATATATCATCTGTTGAGTACCTAATAAAATACCACCAAGAACTAAAGGCAGAAATCGAAGCTAGAAATGTCACATATACAGCATGTGTGGATTTGGGAAACACTCTCTTGGCTCGTAATCACCCAGCTTCTGAGGAGGTAACATTTAACTTCAATACACAGAAAGCTCAATATCATAAAGTGTATTTTCTGTCAAAGGTTTTGTCATAAAGTTACACTACCCACAACCAACCAAGGCTTTACTATAGAAAATACATAACTATGACATCACACATAAATATTACTACAGCTAAATAATTCAATAGGTAGCATAACTTAGGGAAAGGCTTTCAAACCTATCAAAGATAGAATCAGTAATAATGTTATTCTTAGTTGTAAGTAAGCAGACCTTTAGGGTGAAGACACACTGGGCTACTAGTAGCAACTACTTTTTCACGGCTGCTAAACTCCAGAAAATACCCTGCCATAGACAATACTGAGAATTGCCTCTGCTAAAACACACGCATAAGCAATTATCAGTAAATGATTAGCATTGTCTATTTTAGTAGGCACAACAAGTAGCTGCTACTAGTAGCTCTGTGGGTCTTCATCCTTAATATAGTGTAGGCTACTCCTTCTCTGCTTATCAGTATACATATGTTTGGAAGCTTCAGTATTGTTTGCCTTTACAAGGTAAAGGCAAAAGTAAGTTAAAGGAACAGTAACACTAAAAAATGAAAGAGCTTTAATGAGATAAAAATATAATGCACTGTTGCCCTGCACTGGTAAAACTGGAGTGTTTGCTACAGTAACACTACTATCATTTATATAATAAGCTGCTGTGTAGCCACGGGGGCAGCCATTCAAGCTGGAAAAAAGGAGAAAAGGCACAGGTTACATAGCAGATAACAGATAAGCTTTGTAGAATACAATAGTGTTTTATCTGTTATGTGCTATGTGCCTGTGCCTTTTCTCCTTTGAATGGCTGCCTCCATGGCTACATAGCAGCTTATTTATATAAATTATAGTAGACTTTCTGAAGTAAACACACAACTTTTACCAGTGCAGGGCAGCAGCACATTATATTTTAGTTACTTTTATACACTTTCATTTTTTGGTGTTACTGTACCTTTAAGGTTACAAGGGGTTGGTAAATTAATTGTTATCTATAATGAATAAATATAGATGTAGAGTTTTGCATACACTATAGTCTATATATATATATGAATATGCTTGATGATGATGTGGCAGTTAACATAGATTATATACCTTTATTTCATTTCATTATATTATATTTTATATAATCCCCTAACAGAAAGGCAAAACGAGTTATGATCTTATATTTTAAGGGGAAAAGTATGATGTCACTAACGGAATGATCAAATGTAATGTTCAGCAGTGATAGCTTCCTTTGTTTTCCCATAACCTCTACAGAGCGATGCCATAAAACTATGCTTGTCTATGTATTGCCCTGTAATAAGCATAATGGAGATTTGAGGGTTAGATGTGCAGGTCGAATTTGTGAATTTTAGATTTTTTTGTCAGTTTGAATAAACTCTAAATTTGATCAATCTTGAATGTTTGCTCATTTTTTTAAAAATTCAATTATAAAAAATTTGATCTAATGAAACTGTGGAAAAAAAACCTGAATGCATTAAATTTGTATTCTACTCATCATTTTTAATGGGTCTACAAAAATTCAAAAAACTCAAATTGAAAAACTGCATATATTTTGCCTGATACAACTCCCATTGACTTCTACATGAAGTCAAAAGTTTTTAGATGCCAACGTTTTACATTTGAGTTATTTACATTTTTTATTCTTAATAAATATCGAACATTCAAGTTTTAAAAACCACAGTGCACAATTAGAGTTTGAAGTGTATAAGAATTAGTAATGGTAAAAAGGAGCTATGTCCCTGCCATTGTGTCTTCTGGATATCAGCTAATTCTGCCTGCTTCCATAGTGCTGATGAATGGTTTCTGTACAACACGTTCCAGGATAACAAGCTAATTACCAGCCAATTTTTGCCATACATTCAGTACAACCTTATAATGGTATTTCTACTAATATCAAGTTATACTGTTACCATCTTGAAACAGATAAAAGAAAAGTTGGTGCAGCTAGAAGAACGGAGAGAGGAGATGATGGAGAAGTGGCACAAGCGCTGGGACTGGCTTAGTATTTGTAAGTGTTTCAGTATAAGGGGAAAGAATTTGTTTTACATACTCTATTCTAGCGATTTCCACTTTGTCGGCGTATTTACTGTATATTATTTTAAATATAAATATATATATATAATAGAAAGAGGGCCGCACACACAGGGGCTTGATGCAAAAGAAAAAATGTTTTTATTGAAAAGTTCCAACGTTTCAAGCACGACCGGCGCTCTTCCTCAGGGACAAACCATGAGGAAGAGCACTGGTTGTGCTCGAAATGTTGGAACTTTTTCAATAAAAACTTCATTTGACAAGATTTACTGGGTGCATTGGCATCTGGCGTCTAAACACACAAGTGCAAGTAGTAGTTTTGGGCACCACAGACTTTTTATACTCTACATGTGATGTGTGTGACAAAAACTGCTGCTTTGCTTGAAAGGGCAGAGAAAAAAGATTTGAGGGAAGGCTTTTATTGCACTTTTATTTTTGGAGCCCTATTTAAGAGATAATTGGAAAATCCCATTATATTTCTACTTCTACAACTCAGTTGCCTCTTAAAATTCTGTTTGCCCCAGTGCAGCTGCACCAATAGAAATGAATCATGTCTGCAAAAATGGCCCCTTTATTGGAGCTCCCTATAGATCCTATCAGTTCTCTGTCTGTGTTTCAAATGAAGAGTGGGCGTGTCCTAACAGTCCCTGCCAGAAGCACAGTAGGAGGGGGAGAGCCAATCACAGTCTTTGCAGCACTCACACATGCAAAGACAGGCTTCAGTTCCCTATCAGGTCAGCCTAGCTGCTGATTGGTTCCTATCCCACAGTGCAGTGTACTGAGAGCCGCCGGCTTCCCTGCACATCCAGAGAATTCAGCCAGCAGGCAGTGGAACAGATGGGTGGGACTAGTGGGGTTTTGGTGGAATTTCTCAATAAATCAGTCCGACAACACAAAAAACACAACTTTTTTAAGCAAAATCCTTCTATAATTAGAGGAGTATAATTCACTGGTACATTCTTAATTTTTATATGATATGTCTCCTTTAACATGGCTAATGGACTGATCTAATTTCTTTGCAGTACTAGAGGTTTGCCAGTTTGCAAGAGACGCCTCCATGGCAGAATCATGGTTAATATCAAAGGAGCCATACCTGTACAGTACTTATGTGGGAAACAGCGTTGATGATGTGGAAAAGTTAATCAGAAGGCATGAATCATTTGAGAAATCCACTTTAACATGGGAAGAGAGATTTTCTGCGCTAGAAAGGCTAACAACAGTAAGTCCATATAATGGGAAAATGCCCATTATCTAATCAGATGGTTTTAACGGGCCCTACAGTGACTGTAGGGTAATCTCTGAAGAGAAGTTTATGAAAAAGATACAGCAGAGCTTCGAAAGGCAAAACAAAAACCTGGTATGCCTGGGCCTTTCCTTACTCAAACCTTTGCTACTACTTCTGCTTAGGAACTACAACTCCTAGCATTCCATAAATATCTTTGCTGATAGGAAGGTTGCCTATTCATGTTGAAATCTATACTTTGCTTCCATCTGTTTCATTCTTGTCCCCTGAAACCCAATGATTTGTAAAACATAGATATACATTAAGCATGCATGCCTTCGTTCATAAAACATAGATATACATTAAGCGTGCATGCCTTCGTTCATAAAACATAGATATGCATTAAGCGTGCATGCCTAGGTACATAAATGACAAATATGCATAAAAGCGTGCACTAAAATAAGTAATTTCAAAAACACAGAAATAAAACTACACAGGCTAAAAGCAATAATAACAGAGATTCCTATTATAATATAAGGTGCATAATGAATATTGTACCCACTACTAATAAATATGAGAATATTCAAACTTGAAGAGGAGTTCAGATTACGCATTAAGGGGCATATTTTTCAAAATTCGTATTTGTGTAATTTTTAGCTAAGCTCACATTTGTAAAAAATGTGAATGTTAATATATTTATTAATATATTTATTAAAAAAAAATTCACATCATTTTTAATGCGTCGCAAAGCTCAAAAAATTTCAAAGAGTCGAAAAGTTTGAATTGACCAAATAATTGCTCCTATTAAATTCTGCATGACCTCACAAGCTTCTAGATGCAGAAATTTTACATTTGCGGTTTTCACATTTTTCCTGCTTAATAAATATCGTCAAATTAGTGTTTTTCTTAAAAATTATTCAATTTCATATTTTTAAAGCAAAAAAACTTGAATTGTGGAAAAAAATACTAACGTTGATAAAGAAGTAGCTTTATTTGTATTTTCTTATATATGTTACTCTCTGACACCATACAAAAATGGAAACACCAGTATTACACATGATTTATTAACATTTTGTGTATTTATTTATTTATAGCTGGAGCTATTAGAAGTAAGGAAATACCAGGAAGCTAAAAGACATGAAATGTTAATGGCTGCAGAATCAGAAATGAAAGAGACAGCCCAGAAGGAACAACAGTAGGTCAACTAATCTTGTAATGGCAAACACAGTTATACACATGGCTTAATTACAGGGCTAACATAAACAGAAGGGCCTATGGAACGGAGCTGCAGTTTTTTCATTATGACACATAATTGTATCATAATAATTTGCATAGTAAATTTGTATAGTATTTGTGGTGGCAATGTCTATACTTTAAAAATCAGGTCCCAACATCAAGGACCTGATGTACTCTTTCACCTAAAAGGCTTTTCAAAGCAGATAATTGATATGACGCTGAGCCTTAAAAGTCATATATGTATGTATAACTTTTATAATTTATAAAGTGCCACAAGGGTATGCAGCGCTGTACAATCTCACAGAATACAAAATTACACACAGGGAGGACAAGTGATATAATAAATAAATACAATAAATATATATATGTATATATATATAAGTGCCATGTGGTATGAGACACAGTAGGAAGGAGGTCCCTGCCCCGTAGAGCTTACAATCTGAGTGGTTGGGTAACATACAGGCACAAACTGGAAGGTAAGAGTGCACCAGGTATGGGCATTTGCCCTTAAGCACAGGGCTAGGCAAAATAATGTTTTAGTGCTCCAGAAGGTAACAGCTGAGGTTTTTCTTAAAGAGAGTGGGTGAGTTTTCCCTGCGGAGGGATTCAGGGATAGAGTTCCAGAGGTAAGGAGATAGAAAGGTTTAAGACGAGAGAGCGCAGTGGGTGTGGATGGTGTAAAAAGACAGAGGCTCTGAGAGGAGCTGAGGAGAGGACCAGGAACGTGCAGGAAGACCAGTGAAGAAATGTAGTGAGGAGCAGATGATTGAAGGGCTTTGAATGTTAGCAGAAGAATTTTGTAAGCTATCCTTTGCTTAACAGGCAGCCATGCAAGAGAGCTTAATTGAGGCTGAACAGGTTCCCTCTTAGGAGAGAGCAGGAGGATCCTGGCAGCAGAGTTTAAAATTGATTGCAGGGGAGAGAGTTGGGAGTCTGGGAGGCCAGTTAGTAAGAGAATGCAGTAATCTAAGCGGGAAAGGATAAGGGCATGTGTTTTAGCTGTTACTTGTGAAAGAAAGGGGCATGTTATTAATATGGTTAGAGAAGGAGAGTGACTGGTAGATAACCACAAGGCAGCGTGCAGAATTTACAGGGTTGATGGTCATGCCATCAATAGTAACGGTGAAAGGAGGAGGAGGAGGAATTTCTTGCCTAATAAAAGAAAACATAATAGTTCCAAGCAACTTTCCAATTTACTGACAATTTTTAGTGTTTTAAAAGTTAGTTGTAAATGTAACAAAAAACAGCATTAGCTGAACTCCTGGTTGTTACTTTTTAAACAATGTTGCAAAGATCAGTCTCCTCCAGCAAGTCAGGCCTGTCAGTCTGCTGCCTTGTGTTACATTGTTTCAAATTCCAAAACAACCAGGGCAGAGAACAGAAAAGAACTGGCAAACACTACTTCTAATAGCAATTATATATACAAACAAATCATAAACCATTGCACATTTGTAATGAATGTTGCAAAGTTGCTTAGTGTTTTGTTTTCTTTTATTAGGCAAAAAATTATATTTTTGGTAGACTTGTCCTTTAAACAGATATTGATAGGGGAGGCTATGAGTTTGGCCCAGTGACTAATATAAGGGTCCCCATTTTCTGATACAGGAAACCCATAACATCAAATGTTCATTTTATTGATAAAGTGCAATTCAGACTTTGAAAGCAAGTATCTGATGAATGACTCTATTGCAAATTAGGATCTATATTAGTACAGGGCCAGTCATATTTCATTTGCAACTGAGCACCAACCTGCACTGCAACAGCACTAACAACATAAGAAACACAGCGCTAAGAAATATGTCTTTATGTTACTTCTAAGATTCCAAACACATGAAGAAAAAGAACATGAAGTGAAAGCCATTATCCATGCTGCCCCTGACTCTCCAGTGGTGAGTTCATATACAATCTACTTTTTTCTGAAGTAGTAGTAGCAGAATGTTTTTCTTTTACTCCTTGATGGAGAAGTCGAGTCTATGATAAATAAAAACTACACTAGTCTTTTATTCTTTGACTTTTATTGTCTTCTGATTTTTTGTTGTTGTAATAGTTAGAGGAGCTAAAACCAAGATTGCCCAGTATAACAGAAGTAACTGAAGAAACTAAGGAGAAAGAAGAGGAGAAGATCACTCAGGAAGAGTATACACATACCGAATCCATGGAACAGACTGAATATAGCATTTTAGATCCAGAAACCAGACAAATCGAAGCAACAACTTTACCAACAGATTCTGGTAGCTCTAGCAGTATTCAGCATCAGGGTTACCTAAACAGGAAACATGACCTTGATGGAACACTTAAAAAAGCAGCAAACAGGTATACATAAGATATTATAATTGTCTATATAGCTGAAAATTCCATCACTTACAATAAATAATGTTTATTATTGTTAAAGCGACCTTTCCTCTAGTTTCCTTTTCTTACTACCTATGATGTTATGTCAAGGAAAGTATTTTTATGTTTTTGAAATTACCCATTCATTTTATATCTTTAATTCTCCATTCTATAAACGTATTTAGTTGCCTGAAATTTTTAAGATGCTGTCTATCTTAGGGTAGAAGGGCTATTGCAAACTAAAGTGTGCTAAGGGCTCCTTTTGCTTCAGTAAGTTATTCCAAATCCAGAGTCATAGTCATTTATTTTTATGATCAAATTGGTTCTTGCAAAGATGTTTGGTCTGAGTTATAATTTATATTTAGCAAGAAGTACATTTAATATATGTAATTATAAACATGCTAACTTTTAGCTGACCAAAGGCAGTATACCAAACACAGTGGGCTATATGAGCTAATACTAGACTTCTCTGTGCCATAAAAAATAAAAATAAATTAATATCTTTGTACATTACTTTTCTGACTAGTGTAGGTAACATGTCTATTCTATATGAGGCAAAATTTTGTAGGATACTGCAATACAATACACCTGGGGTGTATTAGTACCTGTGTGTACATAAACTTGCAGAGACTTCCTGGTCTAGTTTCTAACGATTCCTGTCTGTAGGTCATTTTCCCTATTAGAATTAGTGACAGTGGTGAGGCCGCCACTCTCCACACATTACAGTTGCATTACAGGGTGGCTTTCGGTATTTAAAATGTTAGTTGTGGGTAAGCGGCATGTCAACTTTTAAAATACTATGTTGCTGGGCCTGTGTAAACATCTATGTAAAGAAACAGTACAAACTTAATGTCCCAAAGGAGCATACCAATTTTCTGCTATATACCAATCTTTTCAATATTTTGCATCAGTGATTTTGAAGTTGCCATTTAATCTTAATAAAGTTGTGATTGCAGTGAAAAAGAGTGTCCACATATGCTATGATTTGGGTGGAATTTTGCAGCAACATTGAATTTTGGGGAAAATATCATAATAAGTGTAGTTTTGCCTCTTATATTAACTGACTGAAATAACTGTGTTTGGCTTTCATGCAGGTCCTGGAACAATGTCTACTGTGTGCTTAAGAACCATGATTTGTACTTTTACAAAGATGCCAAATGCTTTGCTTTGAATGAAGCTTTCCAAGGTGAAGGCCCTCTGCCCCTGCGTAATGCAAGCTGTGAAATAGTGGCCGACTATAAAAAGAAAAAACACGTCTTTAGGCTTCGGTAAGTTTTAGATAGGGTCTAACAAAGCTGAACTTTAGGTTGCAAGCATTAGGTGGTTAGCATTAGCTATCCATTATCAATCTCATTACGTATTTCACTAACCTTTTGTTATTTTGTTCATAAACATTAGATAGATAGATATATAGATAGATAGATAGATGATAGATATATAGATAGATAGATAGATATAGATAGATGATAGATATATAGATATATAGATAGATAGATGATAGATAGATGATAGATAGATAGACAGTATTTAGTAAAACCTAAACTAAAATATTTTATCATTTCAGACTCGGTGATGGAAATGAATGGCTATTTCAAGCGAAAGATGAGGCATGTATTCTTTTACTAACTTTTGGTTATTTTTGCTACTACCCTATTACAAACTGCTCATATTTTATTGTATTCACTTCACAGAAAAATGCATGAAACTGTAAAAAGATTCACAGAAGGGCAAAAAAATTTGTGTAAAATGACGTGCGTCAAAATAATGACGCACACGAAAAAAAATTTTGATACACGTAATTTTTTTTGAATCGCATAATTTTAATTACATGCATCATTTTTTTTGTCGCACAGCAAATTTTTTCCAGGAATCCACCCCTGGCAAAAAATTTCGCTCATCACTAGTTATTGGTATTTTGTGAAATCCATTGGGTCCCATTATCCCAAATTTACTTGCTATGGGACAGTTACAAAGTTGAGTTTCTAGACACTATAAATTGGCTTGCATTTAATGTGACAAGTTTAGAGATTGTCAATAACAATCAGTCTCATTCACTCAGGTGCAAGTGTGGGAGCGTTAAGATCAGGCCTGGACTAGCAATCTGTTGATTCTGACAAATGCCAAAGAGGCCATAGACATTCACTGTTTAGTGGGTTGGTGGGGGGTTGTTTGTACCGCTATATATTTGTATTGCCAGGGTCTATGTAGAATCCCAGTCCAGGCCTGTCTAAGATACATAATATTGCAGTCCTTAGAGCAAAGCTCAGAGTGAAGCTCACATGGGTAAAAGGGAGCCCTGTACTTACAACTTGCCTTTAGCCAGCAGCCCTGACACTTGGGAGGCAAGGCAGCTGTTTTTTTGCAATTTGCCTCTGGTTCACCTCTATTGTAAATGAGCCCTAAACTATCTTCAGAAGTGGTTCTTGGCTTTCACACTCTAAAATCCTGATGTAATCTCTCAGAATGGATAATCTGGTTGTCTGTTGACCCTTACCATACACAATTATGGCCAGCTAGTATGCATTAGAAATTACAATATTCACTGATATTTAAAATACTTAAGAGTTTTCTATAGAAATGTTGTTTCTTATTCAAAAACATCTACTTTTTACAGGCTGATCTTCAAACCTGGGTGCCGATTCTTGCAACAACCATTACAGAGGCTACAGATCATAAACCTAAGTCCAAAAGTCTTCCTCTGCCCTCCACATCTGCATCTGAAGGAAAGCCAGAAAAGAAAGATAAACGATTTACATTTTTCTCCTCAAAAAAATAAAACTGTAACACCTGGAGCAGAGAAAGTACTGTCCGATTCCCTTATTTACTCAAAGGCATAAGTGGTAGTTTCACTAACCAATAAGAATAGTAGCAGATAAGTAAAAAAGCAATGATTGGAATTTGATGGGAGGAGACTGCTAACTGTTATATACTGCACAAATTAACATTGCATCTGATTATACCAAAGCTAATTTACTTGAAAGATATATTTCCTTTCTGCTGTATATATCCTACAATATATGCATTATTAAAAGAGAACTCCAAAATTGCAGTACCTTAAAGCCATACAGTCCTATATTCCTTATTACAGAGCAAACTTTGTCCAAGGTAGCCATGCTCATTTCCCAAATACTTGCATCACAAATCCCTTTCCCAGACAGTTTCTCATCCATCTTTCTTGTTTCATCCACATTTCTCAACATCTGTATGTAGGATTGCGCATTGGCACCATCACAGCTTTTTTACAGTGATGTATTGTTTGTACTCTTGCACATTCTTAGGGCCCAGTGTGGTGTCTGGCTTCAAGTATACTGCAGCTATTTTCATTTGGGGACAGACAACATTTAAGATTATTGTAAAATAGACACCTTATATAGAGATGCTGCCAGCAAGTTTTCACATTTTGTCTCACCATGTCTATACACCACTAAAATGTTAAAGTGTTAAATCCTGCCTGTAGATGGTGCTAAAGTACAAAGACTTGCCAGCAAAACACAATAGAAAATGCCATAGACCATGCGCCACCTGATGGTTAAATTTTGCTATTTATTTTCCTGTGTTAACTGGAAGTGACTTAATGCTTGCCTGCATCTGGCCTATTTTTTGAGGGACACTTGCCATTCAATATCCTTAAAATGGAACAGAACTTTTTGGAAGACAGCCTAAAAGGTGTTAATTTAGGGCATGCAGGAGGCATGAATTGGGCAAATGTATGCAGGGCAAAAATGTCCTCATATTTGCATGCTGGCAGGTTGCAATAGTATCACAGAAATATATGTTCTCTTTGTGAGTCATAGGTTATTACAATTTTATTATTATCTTTGTAGTGCTGTACTGTACAAAAGTTTAAAAATGCCGGTTAACACTAGCTAAAAACAATTGAGCTTTTCTATACATGAACTGACCTAATAACATTATTAGGACTTTGAGAACACAGAATGTGTAACAGGGTGTATTTTTTTAAATTGTTTCTGTTGTTTTTGAGCTTGAGTTAGAGGTCAGTCTACTACATAAAACACTACCTGATTGCTCTAATGGTGTCCCTTACAACAATTTATTATTACCACATGAGCGTCAATAAACCACATGAGTGTAATGTGGCTTATTGCTAATTGGGCATGGGCAGAATAGAAACATAAGAATTGAAAACCCTAAAGCAAATAAAAAATAAAGGCCAAGAACATAGTTTTTTTTGTTATTACTGTCAGCAACAGTAATTATAATAATTATAGCATTTTTCCTTTTACCTGATGGGTGGTCAAAGCCTATACAGATAATATTATCACTAGCAATTAGAATACCTACATTTTAGGAGGTATTGTAACAAAACCACTAAACATACTGGACCTTTTTTATTAGACAGATATTTAACAACTTTACAAAAACATTTTTTATTATTAAAAAAAAGTTACAAATGCTAGAATCATGCAGAGACAACGTTATCAAAATGTGACACATAGCCCTCTGGGGAATGAGGATAATTGTAAGTATTAATGCTAGCCAGTAGGCCTAGAGAGGTTGGCTTGGTGAATGACCCTCTTACCAACACCTTTTAGGTTTGCAAAACAGCAAATTAAAATAACAGACTTGTTATATTAGCAGCCAGGCCTCGCAGAGAATCCAAAACCAAACAGGTACGTCATCAGACCATACATGCAGCCCACAGACAACTGTGGTAGTGCCATACTGCACCTCCATATTATTCAATCATTGCCTCAAGGGCCATTAGATCATCCATATTTGGCTCAGCATGTAGAACCAAACCACATCAAGTTCTGCTTGTTTAGTGGGCCAGCCAAAAATAGAATCTTTCTGTGACTGGTCAGCTTGCATTTAATATTGCTTTATGGCAGGGAAAGCAAGTGTTATATTCTCTCTGTCCATATTCTTATTAGATGCTATTTCACATCATGGTCAAAGAATAATAAAAATGAGTGTTATCAATTCTGGCAAAGGCAAATGACTTTCTCTTGTTTTAGAAGTCGAGAGCCACATAAGCATCAATACTTTTAATTCAGAAAATGTTTGAAATATACATAAAATATATACTGTGGTCAAAGTATCTGGACACCTGGCTGCCCAACTTCTCATTCCAAAACCAAGGACATTAATATGAATTTGGTCTTCTTTCTGCTTCTCCACTAGATTTTGTTATTGTTAGTGAGATTTACATTCATTCAGTAATGACAGCAATAGTAAGATTGGGTAATGATGGGGTCAGGCCTGGCTTGCCGCCAGTATTTCAGTTAATCCCAGAAGGGTGTATTTGACTTGAAGTCCTGGCTCCGTGCAGTGCAGTCAAGTTCTTCCACTCCCATCTCAGCGACCCCGATATGGACCTTACTTTGTGAATTGGGGCATTATTGTGCTGACATGAAAGGGTGTTCCCCACACTGTTGCCACAAATAAGAAGCATGGTATTGTTATTGTATGACATAGCCCTAAAGGGGATCTAGAGCCATTTAAAAAAAAAAAAAAAAAAAAAAAGCATATATTATTTACATATATTCCAAAATTGTTTAATTTAGTGCAAGGAACATAAAACTACATTTTTCAAAACTGACTTTAGATCCCCTTTTAGGTTTGCTCCCAAACCACTGAAGACAACTCCATTAGTGAAAACAGACCATTATTCCTTCTCCACCAAACTTTACCATTGGAATTAAGCATTCATGCAGGTAGTGATCTCCTGGCAAATGCCCGGACTTTACATCAGATGGTGAAATACCATTTATTATTCCAGAGGACATATTCGACCACTCCAGAACCCAGTAGTGTTACACCACTCCAGCTTATGCTTGGCATGCTTGTTTGCCAATGATTGCCCATAAAAACACCCCTTTACTACAAATAGTTCTCGTTCTGACATGTCTTATGAAGACAGTTTTGATCTCAGTGAGTGTTTAAGCTGTGGACATGTCATTTTAAAAAGAGTGTCTAGATACAGGGCTCTTTGGTATTGAAAAGCAACTAACACCACCCATTCTCCCACCTTCTAACACTTCCTGCAGTATTTTGACTCCCTTCCAAAGCCATTAATAATACATTTTCTTCTCCATCTGGAGCCATCAAACTGCATAGATCTTCGCAGTCATCCAAGTTTTAAGCTGTGGTTATATGAAAATATTCCTATTATTCCTGTAGAACCAGAATTGGAAGTCAGATATTTGTAGGTTTATTACTTTTTTTTAAACAGGGCAAATGTGCAGTTCTGTTGCTAAATTCTTGAGCTTGTAGATTTTGCAGTAGTTCATTGATGTACTAAGTCTTGTTCCATGTGCTTGGAATTGTAAAAGTGTGAGTACAGAAAGAGAATTACAGCCCTCAAATGCCATTGTATTTTTAGAATCTTACTTGGTACTGATGTCTATGTGGTGCTATTTCAGAAATATATGTTTGGTTAAAAATAACTATGACAACAGAATTCAGTACACAAGAAGTGATCAAATTTTTTTTAAGAGTGTGATAATATAAATACATATTAAAATGTACAGACTTGCATGAATGTTTATTTTGTTTTGAATTTCATCATAGCAGCATTTACAAGTTTAGTTTTATAAAATTATCTTTTACATATATTAAATAAAATCCCATGTAAGAAACTGATACCATACTGACAAACTGCATAAAGCTATGGTAATGTATGCATTGTGTATCTAAATAAACTCTTACAGCAAATTCATGTTGTATCTACTATACTCACTTTCCATGTCAGATAACACCTCTATGGTAGATAAGTACAAAAGCGGGTTCGAGTACCTGACCTAGGGGAGAGGAACAGGAGGTGTTGGCAATTTGCATTATGCTCAAACACATTTAGGATATCCATGCCTAAAGTACTTCTCAACGAACAAAGGAAGTTAGTGTCGATGTATTGGGTATATGAGCTCTAGGAGACAAACACTCTAAGGGGCTGATTTACTAAGACACGATTTCGAATCCGAATTGGAAAAATTCCGATTGGAAATGAACATTTTGCGACTTTTTCGTATTTTTTGCGATTTTTTCGGCGTCTTTACGATTTTTGCTAAAAACGCGAGTTTTTCGTAGCCATTACGAAAGTTGCGCAACACTTGCGTGCAAAGTCGCGCCTTTTTCGTAGTGTTAAAACTTAAAAGGCGCGACGTTTCGCGCAAGTTTTAACGCTACGAAAAAATCGCGACTTTGCGCAACTTTCGTAATGGCTATGAAAAACTCGCGTTTTTACGCAAAAATCGTAAAGACGCCGAAAAATCGCAAAAAATACAAAAAAAAAATCGCAAAATTACCGATCATTACGAAAAAAACGCAATTGGACGCATTCGGCCCGTTCGTGGGTTAGTAAATGTGCCCCTAAATGTTAGAGGTCAGCAAGTACCCCAAAAGGGGGAATACAATAGAGGTTACCTTCTACAACATGGAAGTTCAAGAGAATGACCCTGGTTTATGCCATTTAGGCATTTGATTACAAAAGTAAAGCTATAATAATCTAAGTATCCTTGATGAATTTTGACATTTTCTCCATTGGACTGAATTATGGTACCATGAAAGAAGATAGAGTCCCTTTTTTAAGGAATAGAAAGCTTTCATGTTCAGAGACCACCCCAGCAATTAGGTGCCTCTATCAAAAGAAACACATGATTTCTTTTGTGTAAACATGTATTTTAGTATCTGACTTCCTCTGTAAGAAAAAGCCTTCATTACAGGGGCCTGAGTCTGCGCAGCTCTCTCCCCTCTCCTGCTCCCCCCTCCCATAAGAATTCATAAGAATTCACTCCCCCTCCCATCAGAATGTGATTTATGCTGCCAAGCTAAAATGGCAGCTGCTATCTTTAACAGAGGGAGCTTCTAGGGCTCTTTACTCAGTTATGGTAAAGCTTTCTGCAGAATAAATATAGTGTTCTAGGTGGCACTAATGTGGCAAATCTATTGGCAGTAAAATGCCAAAGTGACTTTCCTTCTCCTTTAAGTCTTTTAAAAAATCATTTAAACATTTAATTAACCCAATAGGATTGTTTTGCCTCCAACAAGGATTAATTATATCTTAGCTAGCATCAAGTACATAGTACTGTTTTATTATTACAGAGAAAAATGAAATCATTTTTAAAAATTTGAATTATTTCATGAAAATGGAGTCTATGGAAGATGGCCTTCCCATAATTCAGAGCTTTCTGGAAAAAGGGTTCCGGATCCCATACCTTATTATAATTACAACAATGAAACAATTGTATTTTTATTACTCACTAACTGCCAGCCCTGGTGCAGATGAAACACAAGCAATGCTGGCCCAGTAACACCCAGCTTATTATGCTTTCAAACCTTATTTCCCTCTGCCAGCTCTTTCCTTTCTCACTCTCCTGCATGGGTACTGGCACAGGATAATGGTGCCTTGTTGTTAAAACTGACCAACTGCACTTATCTACCAGGTCTATCATCACTCTGTAGTTGCCTTGGTTTCTGGAACATAACAACCTTCCTATCCTCAGTTATCTTTCTGATCTGTTTATAAGGTTCTATACAATCACAGTTGCTTTATTAGCAATACGATAAAGCATATAATATAGCCGCATTGCCCTAAGCAAAGTTCTTCTGGAAACTCATTTCCAACGTTGGCACCTCAGGCACACGTAGGTATGTAACATCCCCATGATAAACGTGGCCTCTGCTCGACTGACGTTTTACATTGTGGCTGTCAACTTGTTGCCACTAATAAAGATGGCGAACACCGACGCCGAAAAGCTAAGAACTCTGCCAATAGGAATCATGGCCGCTCCTGCTTTACTAAATGTAGGCCGTGCCCACCCACTCTCTACTGTGAGCCAGTTCGCTTGTTCCGTTCGTCTGGTGCCTGTAATAGACAAGTCCGGGATGAGTCCGGCTTAGCATGGCAGGCGGCCGGGGAAATGCACTTCTTCCTATTGAGCTCAGCCCGCAAGGGGGTCTGCGCCCTACTCCGCCTGCCTGTGACCCCCCTGAAACTTATTCCCACCGGCAGGAGAATGAGCTGGAGGTCCTGGAATCCATCTATAGTGGGGATTTCGCGGATCTGCGCAAGAACTCTGCCTGGAAGGTACCTACACTGAAGGAATGCCCTGCACTTACCTGCCTACAGGGGAACTACACTCTGCATGCAGGCACCTCTGCAACTACACATACTGCGTTATCTGGGGAGGGGCGGAGGGTTATAGGTTACTTCAGACGTGCCTCATGCAAGCATGTAACTGAGGAAATGATTTATAACCAAAAGTTACATGAGTTTTTGTTTGTGTGTGCGTATATAGTTTATTTATTATTTCATTTCAAAATACTTTTAAGCCCTGTGAGTGCCCTGCTTTATACGACATCCTATATTAGTTTTTTGCAGTGTCCACCCAGACATTTTCTCCAATAAATTAGCAAAGCTATTATATATATATATATATATATATATATATATATATATATATATTTAGTACTATGTCTTGCATTGTCCCTTATAGTAGGGACTGTAGGTGACATAACAAGAGTTGGATAGCAAAAGGTTCAGACAGCTGCGCATGTCTATAGATTGGAATAAGAAGAATGTGGCACCTGGGCTAACAGATGCAGCAAGCGACAGATAAGGTGCATCTGTTAGGCCAATGTCCCACACAGAGATTAATTGCCCGTGATAGATTTCTGCTACCGCGGGCAACTGATCTCTCCTAAATGCCTTTCCACCGGCAACAAAGAGAATCGCTGGTGGAAGGGCCTATTCGGTTTTCTGAAGTTGTGCAAAGTTTCCTTCTGCGGGCAACTTCGGGCGACTTTGGAAAACCGTATCGTTGCATAGGGCTTCCCACCGGTGATTCTCTTTGTAGCCAGTGGAAAGACATTTAGGAGAGGTTATTCGCCCGCGGTAGCAGAGATCTATCATGGACGACTATCTGTGCGCAACAGCAACTTTAGAGGGCACAAGGTGTGTGTTTCCCAATGAATTGCCAGTCCAACCTTTATGTCTCCATTCCTGGATTCCTGTGCTTTTCCAGAATGTATCACGTTTTCTTGAGCTCCTGCTTACTAAATTCTCTGCTATTTTTCCAGGATGTTATGTTTATCAGAGCTTCTCATGCTTAGCCATTGTACCATGCAAAATTATGAGGTTCTGTTTACATTTAAAGGAGAAGTAAAAGTATCCTGGCTGTCAGTTTTTTAGGTACCTGCATGGGCATGAGTGACAGAAAGTTTTTGTGCTGTGCATGCACCTAGATTTAATAGACGCCCTTTTTTTTTGTTTTTTTTTAAACTTTTCCTTTGAGTGGCATCATGATTCGCAGGTGTGTAACCAGGTTAGTTCTTTTCCACATTTTGTTGTGTCACCACCTGGCATTTAAATAGATGTGGATTTTTACACATTTTTCATTTGATTTACACAACACACTTAAACCTCTAAAGGTGCAACTTTTGGGGTAATATGTGAGCATTTGTCATGACAACATTGGGCAAGCCCTGTTGGATGGGTATTATTGATGAACTCCAAATTTTCAAGTCTTGCTACAGATTCTCAATCAGATTGATGTTTTGGCTTGACTGGGTCATTCAGGTTCTTGGTGTGAAACCGATCTATGGTAGCTTGGGCTCTGTGTTTAGGGTTTTTGTCTAGCAGGAAGGTGAACCTCATCCCAGTTATGGTTGGGAGCATATTACAACACTGGTACAGAAGTCGCTGTCCATGTGTCCATCATCCTAACTCTCCAGACTGAAAATGTCACCTGCCGGTAGCTCCTCTCTGCATATGTATAATGACAGATTCAGGCACCAGGAACTACAGCTCCTTTTCACTTTCATTTGCATCCATTTGTTTAAACCATTGTTAAAGTCTGAGTGTATGGCTAGGTACTTTCCTTCTGATTAATTCATTTTGTAATGTTGCTCAGTATGATAACACAGAAAGCTGCTGGAAGCCATTTCCCCCTTTTACTTTGCCCATACATCAGGGGGCTCAAACTCAATTTACCTGGGGGCCGCAGGAGGCAAAGTCAGGATGAGGCTGGGCCGCATAAGGGATTTCACAAAATGCAAGCCTTCATGGACTTTTTTATCGGATAATGCAAGGCACGGCGGGCGGGAGCTGCTGATTGCGGAAATGACGTTATGCCATCATAACAGTTATTATGGGAAGACGTTCTGTGTGCACAATTAGCTGCTAACTAAGGAGCTAATTGTGCACACAGAACGTCTTCCCATAATAACTGTTATGATGGCATAACGTCATTTCCGCAATCAGCAGCTCCTGCCCGCCGTGCCTTGCATTATCCCTTGAATCGCAATAAAAATCGTGATCCATTCATTGCTTTTGCGAAGGCATTGGTGCGGGCCACAAAATATTGTACCGAGGGCCGCAAATGGCCCGCGGGCCGCGAGTTTGAGACCCCTGCCATACATTATGTGTAAAGTTGAACCTCCTTTCCAATCACAGTGTGGTGTGCCCTAAAGCATAACCTCCATCACAGACTTGATAAAAACCTTAGGGTCATGAACAAATAGGAAGCCCAATATGACCTACGGACAATTTTTTTTAGGGCCTAGTGTAGTATAGAAGCATATACAGTAGTAGTTTCTGTACGTACAGTGTATGTTTATGAGTTCATGTTTATTCCTTTAAGCCCTTGAGGGCAGGGTCCTCATTACCATCTATATTGGTTTGTTTGGATGCCAGTTGTTATGGACGCTTATTTAAAGCACTGTAGAATGTGTTAAATGTAAATGAAGGTAATATAAGAATAGTCATAACTTTCTTTTCATGATTATATTTTAAAGGTACAGCAGCCTCCAGAAGTCATCATTGCCTTACGTCCTCAGGGAAATGAGGTTCATGTCAAGGTGGATTTATGGGTAAAATGCCCTCAGAACTATCCTGATGTGTAAGTACTTAGCGCATTCCCTCTCTCTAACAGTACTGTAAACAAATTGCTAGTAATGCTTTGTGATATCATTACAGGGTGGGTCAGGCGTGGGTCTATAAAGGGGATGGAGAAATCGGGTCGGGTATGGTTTGGGTTGGGAGCGGGGGCGGGTTAGGGTCGGGTGTTTATCTCGACCTGCACATCAGTACAGACAACCCTGCTTTTAATAACAATTAGATACAAGTAACTTATTAGGCAAAATCTTATTTTTCGGTTGACATGTCCATTAAAAAACACATCTATATCAGAGAGAGGGCTGCTGGCATACTTTACATTGTATAAGCTGGAGCTTAAGTGTGATCAGTTTCCATCCAAACCCCAAAGGGATCTCAAATCAGATAAACACAGAATTGGATAGTTCCTAGAGATTTTTTTGGAGGTAAACAAAGATATTTCATATTGCTGTGGCTGAAGTTTAATGTAGATATGAAAAATCACTGTCAGTACAGAGTGTAAATCTTCTAACTGATTGGCATATGTTAGTATCTGCCTTTAACCTTGACAATCAGTTCCACCTTACAAAATGTTTGCACATTATTATATAATGTTAAGGCAAATTTTTACAGAACTATTACTAAAGGAAAACTGTACTTATATATATGTATAATATATAAATTCTGTGTATGGAACCTGCTTGGTCAGTATTATTTTTATGATTGCAGTCCTCCTGAAATAAAGCTGAAGAACATCCAGGGGTTGTCCAATGAAAATGTGAACTCTCTGACATCAAGCTTGGAAGATTTAGCAAAACAGCTTTGTGGAGAGGTAGGTTTTAAGCAATATTCGTGAGTTTTCCCATCATAGTACCATACCTTGTTAAAATGCCTAACAAGTGTTACTTTGTACCTTAGATCAGTGATACTGTAGTGTACATGATTCCTCAGATTGATAGTAAACCAATAATAAACCTATTAATACTCTTAATAATACTCGTTTGGATTTTTTCCATACCTGCACCACACCCTTAATTTTAAGTGACAAGATGCTATGTAAATGCCTGACCAGAATGTTTTATTTATTCTTTCTCTGGATAGGTAATGATATACCAGCTTGCGGATCATGTGCAGTGTTTTCTTACAGAGTATAACCATCCACCTCCTAAATCCTTTCATGAGGAGATGTTAAAAAACCTTCAGAAGCAGCAGGAGAAGCTTGCTCTTGAAGAAGAGAGACGAATGCAAGAGATAAAGATGAAAGAAGAGCAGACGGTAAGGAGTGCACAGGGAAATCTGCTTTGCTTTGACACTGGATAACTAGGTAGGGTAACTGGCTGGTAACTTCATATGGTGGGCTCATTTTCTCATGGGACTAAAATCCAGGGCCTTGTTAAAATCTTTGAGCATCTTCCTATATGATTCATAATTTAGTTGTTACTCAGAGTGTTTGCTTGCTTCTTATAAAAACCTAAGAAATGTGTCAGTCTACAAAAACATGTCTGTATATTTTGAGTGGGTTTAGCATCTTAACTACCTTCTTTTAATAGAGACGGGAAATCCTTAATGAAATCCAGAAGCGAGAAGAAGAGAAAAAGGAAGAAAAAAGAAGGAAGGAAGTAGCAAAACAGGTATCAAGTACTCTGGTGTCTGTAAAGCTGTGATCATCACAGAACTATAACACATAAGGGAAAAAGCATAGTTATTCTATATATTTGGTGTGTGATCTTAGGCTAATGCCAGACAGGGCTGATCCTCGGCTTCTGGATAAATACAGCCCCACGCAGGCATCAGCCTTTCCCTGTGCTTGCACATGGAGGCTTGTGTCAGTCAGGATGCTGGCACGCATAGCATATTTTGGCCCTGAAATGCGCAAATAAACACCAGGGCTGACACAATGGCTCTGGGTGTAGGCACAGGGAACAGCTGATGCCAGCACAGGGGAGCCAGTGTTTGTGAATAGATCATGGGAATCTGATTTTAAATTTCTCCACCAATGGATATTTAACTGAGTCATATTCCCTTTGTCATGCCAACCCTACAGTCTACGGCTGGACATAAACGTCTTTATTACTTGCATGCTTGAAAGACCTCTTTCTCCTGAAGTCTTGTCTTTGGTGGCTAGTGTTGTTTACTTGAGGGATACGCGACAAGGAATGTGCGCTGATTAATTTTTCCAAAGTTATGCAAAGTTTTCCACTGCAGGCAACTTAGCACAACTTCGGAAAACAAAGCAAAGCAAATGCCTTACCATTTACTTTGTTGCTGGTTGAATGGTTTTTCGGAGATATTAGTCGCCTGTGGTAACAGAGATGTTGGTGACTAATCTCTCCATGGGGCATCAGCCTTAAATGGTTTTCATGTTGTGGGTTTATAACAAAATCTGTAAGTAATGTGCTATATTGTATCTTTTAACTGTGCAGGATTATGTTTATTGTGATACATTTGGTGTTTAAAGTACTTCTAGTTTGAACCCTGTTGACTGACAAGCAATGTATGCCAAAGCGATAATAGTGTTAGTTTACCAGTTTATCAACACAGCCGTGTTATGTTGGTTTAGCTTCAAGGCACAGTAGAGGAAACATCTGCTTAATAATAATGCACAAGTTTAGGCAGTAATATACTGGTGTTGATGATTTTTATAGTTTTACCCACTGTACTGCAAAAGGTAACAAAATCAGCACGTAATGATGACCTTTCTCTGTTTGCTTTTCGAATATTAGGAACGGATTGAAAACGCTAATCTAATGTGCCAAGAGAATGTAAATAAGATTAATAATACAGGCAAGACAACAACAGCTGCCTCGGATGGGTCACTTCCTGATCATGGAGGAACCAACAGAAATCGGCCACATTCAGCAGGACGCTCAAAGTAAGATTGAATATTTTACACTTAAATGGTGATAATACTGTGGCTGAATAAAAGCTTTATGTTGCTAGATGTTGCTGTCCTTTATTATTAATCAAAAGAAAGCCCTTTGTATTTATCCGTGACTGGTGTTACTACAATCTTTTGTCTCGCTGGCAGGTATTGCCTGTTGGACAATCATGGATTTTGTTTGTCAGTTTCAGATTGCCCAATGGGCACTAGCTTTGCTAGTTCTAAGTAGAAGAAGCCATTTACAAGCAAGGATTAAATAACATACATTAATTATATTTAGTCTAGCTAGCCTTTCTAGCCCACCAAGAGTATTGGTAGCCCCTATTTCCAGGCCCGGATTTGTGGCAAGGCCACAAAGGCCCAGGCCTAGGGCAGCAGGACTTTAGGGGTGACATGCCACCCAGCTGCATCTACATTTAGTCTGAAGCACTGGGGAAGTGCTGTCTTCTGTGCACCGATTCTCAGTGACCGCCCAGGACCGCCTATTTCTTCATCTGAAGAGATGCAAAGGTCAGAGGCACTGGTTAAATTAACTTGCGGCCTGGAATATGGTGGGCATCATGTGTCATTACCACAGCTTAGCACATTACAATGATGTTGCAGCAAGACATAGTGTAGTGATTCCTTCACCTTTGCAGGATGCGCTGATGTGGACTATGAGTGGATATAGTAGCAGTGCCAGCAATCTCCTACTGTATGGTCTGACTGTGGGTAGGGGAGCTTGGCACCTTGATGGGAATCCAGAGCATCTAGCCTCCATCCAGATGACATTACTGCCGCCTGTTAATCTGTGTGCCTACTTTTTACCCAAGCCTCTGTTAGTTTTATGTCCCTTTCTATGATGAGGTACCCTCACACACACATACAAGGCAAGAGAGTGCAGAGCTGCAGTATAAGGGCTCTGGCACACGGGGAGATTAGTCGCCCGCGACAAAACTCCCTGTTCGCGGGCGACTAATCTCCCCGAGTTGCCTTCCCCTGCCATCCCACCGGTGGGATGGCACACGCGGCGGCGCGATTTCGCGCAAATCGCCGAAAAAGCCTTGCGAGGCAACTTCGGCGATTTGCGCGAAATCGCGCTGCCGCGTGTGCCATCCCACCGGCGACTTACATTTTCACCAGTGGGATGGCAGGGGAAGGTAACTCGGGGAGATTAGTCGCCCGCGAACAGGGAGTTTTGTCGCGGGCGACTAATCTCCCTGTGTGCCAGAGCCCTAAAGGTAACTAATAGTTGCTTTCGCTTACTTGTCGGTGATCACACAAACAATGAAGGAACAATTTGACTTGGAGTGGACACTCCATTTGCTGTTTACATATAAGTAAGGCTGCAAAGACTCCCTGATGTACACGACACAAAACAGAAGGGCCCCCAGTTCAGCTGTGTGTACTTGGTACACTGGTTTCACTACAGCTCAGCTTTGTGTAGTTGCCTGCCATGAACACTCTGCTCTTCTGCTAATAACAATTAACAGTTTTAATATTTTTTGTGCAGCGTGTACAGTGCCATTGAATTGTAACATCTACAGTTGCATTTAAAATGCTTTTGTTTTTTTTACAGAAAGAAATCGCCAGCGCTCGGTCTAACCCACTCTGTAGTGTTGACCAGCTGCTAGAAACACACTATTGTGCCAGCGCTCGGTCTAACCCACAATCTGGAGTTGACCAGCTGCTATAAACGATAAAAAGCCATTAATTATACACAAAGAGAAAGAAAGTTTGCCAGCGCTTAGTTTGCCTTTAAAAATAATTTTTACAAAAAATGAGGTGTTAGTACCACACTTTGGCCAAAATATGTAAGCTCACGTGCCACGTCAAGGCCCCTCATTGTATCTGAGTCCTACACTGTCTAATGACTTTGAGTCTCTGATGCAATAACTCCATTATTTACCTGTGTGTTACTTTCTTCAGTGTAATGCATTTATTAATAATGTTTGGTTATGGTGTATATTCTTATACCTCTGCATTCATCTCCTTTGCTATCAGGCGGGACCGACAGTATTCGGTGTGCCTCACTGATGACTCAACCCCATTTGAAGTGTTAACCTTTGATATTGGATGCAGTGGGCAAATTGTTGTTCACAGAGGAAAGTGCCTGGGTGAGTTATTACTATGGTTATTAGCCTGTCGGTCTAGCTAATAGAGGGTTGGAATGTGAGGCAGGGTTTGCTGTGGTCCAGGAAGCCATAGCAACCAATGAGATGTTTGCTTTCAATAATACAACTGAAACCAGACCAATAAATGGTGATTGCTCAAATTTGTTTTGAACTGGTAAAGTAAAATCACACTGGTGCAAATGTGCAATTTTTACCCTATACATATGACCATTTTCTAGACTTGCAGTTCCACGTTTGTTCCTGATTGTCAAACTTTTAATTATATACTTCCTATTGGATTTTAAAACACTGTGTTTTAGCAGATATTAAAATTAATTCCTGTGTGTTTAAGCATTTGTAGAACCCTGTTAATTTTTTTTGTAATTAATTTATGGCATGATTTTGCAATTCAGTGGGGGACTCAACAAAATTTAAAATCATGTATGCATTTTATTTTATATTAAAGGAAAACTAGGCTATACTATAGGTCTCTGTAAAAATATATTGCATAATACCGCTCATATGTAAAACCCTACTTGGTCTAAATAAACCATTTTCATGAAAGCTTTTTTTAGTAGTATGTGCCATTGGGTAATCCTAAATAAAAAATTGGCATCTTAAGTACTAAAGCCATCCCCTGGTGCACACAAACAAACCAATGGTTGATGAAGGTTGTAATTCTATTTCAAACTTCAGCTGGAACATATAACTTTCCATATCCTAATCATTATCAATTATTATCTACTGTTTATATTGTGCAGGGAAAGATGAGCTGCTGGGTAAATCTGTTTACAATGGCTTGGAAACTGCTTCAGGACATTTTGTTGTAATCTATGAATGGGTTCTCCAGTGGCAGAAAAAGATGGGCAAGTTTCTTACTAATCAAGAAAAAGAAAAGATTGAAAAGTGTAAAAAACAGGTAAAGTCTGTACTGTCTAAAATAATCTTCAAAGGTGCAGAACTCAGTTACAAAAATAGTTGTGGTTTAAAACCATTGGAGTTGGATTTATTAATATGATTAGAAAAGGAAACGGTAGTGGAAACAGTAAGTGATGAGAAATATTAGGGAAGAGAGGTTAGATAAAGACCAACACGTTATATGGAGGAATGGGATGGAGGAGTGTCAGAAGAAACCCTTTAGGATACTGTCACGGACAAATAATACTGACAAGTTCTTATAACTAAAAGATGGGTCCCATTATTTTTTTAAAATGCAGCATCACACAACTGTATATACTGCCCACAGCAACAGTGCTTACCAAATACATACCAAGTCACTACTATTGAGAAATAAGACTCTTTTGTTGGTCACATTGTACTTGGGTCACTTTGTCTTTTGAAAGGATGGAGTACATGTGTAACCAGTACTCCCAACTTATGGAAGGATCCCCCTTCCCCTAGTGTGACTACAATTTGCTGTCTGTGCACAGGCAAATTTAGCCTGCTCACCCTGGGGGGGTAAAATATTGATGTGCTGGGTGCAGTTTAGGTGCGACTTGAACAGTTATATCCTATGTGGCCCACCTCCCTTCTAGTCACCAACATGTAAGAGAGATGCAAAGGATGAAGTTTTGTTATGGCTATTAAATTAGATATGCGTCTCAGCCTTTTATAGATTTATTTTTTACACTGAACAGTTCCTTTAAGCAAAAGACTGCTATTGTAACGGACCATCATTATAAATAATTGTACCAAAGTATTTATTCCAAGGAAGTTATCACTGGATGTCTTGTTATACAACCAATTACGCAGTAACCATTATTATGTGTTTACTTTTCCTTTAGATAAACAGACTCTTACTGTGGCTAGTCATGACTTGCATGCCTTATGGAAAACATCATTGTAAATGTTGAACTATACATATTTTAATTTTATCATTGTTATTATGTGACTTCAAAAGTTGAATAATACTGTTCACCGTTGTTCCCAGTTTTCCCTGCTGCTCACAGCATTTTTTTTAACAAACAGATTCAGGGAACAGAAACCGAGTTCAGTTCTCTTATCAAACTGAGCCATCCAAACATTGTGCACTACCTCGCTATGCGAATAAAAGAGAAAGAAGATTCCATTTCTGTCGGGATCATAGCTGAACATGTTAATGGTACAAAGCTTTCCAGTTACCTTGAGCAGGGTGTACCTGTTCCACTGGATCAACTACGGCACTATACTGCCCAGCTGCTATCGGCACTGGACTATTTGCATTCTAATTCTGTGGTACATAAAGTCATGTGCGCCTCCAGTGTTTTGGTGACAGCTGACGGGAAAGTAAAACTGACAGACTATAGCCTTTCCAAACGCCTTGCTGACATCTGCAAAGAGGACGTGTTTGAGCAAACAAAAGTTCGATTCAGTGAGGATGCTCTGCCTAGCAAGAGTGGCAAGAAAGGAGATATATGGAAGCTCGGTCTCTTGCTACTTTCGCTGTCACAAGGCAACATAGCCAAAGAGTATCCTGTAAAAGTGCCCAGTGACCTGCCTGCAGATTTCCAAGATTTCCTGCAAAAGTGAGTTTGGTGCTTTCCATGTTTCTGTGCAATACTTACTGAAGATATTAACAGTGTTTCTGATATAATCATCCCCATGGATACGTAAATCGTGGTTTGGGAAGGGCTAGTATTAGCTTTGCAGCTGGGGCCATTCATGTCTATGTAATTATATGAATCCAAACAACTGCTTCATAGATGACCATAAGACATCCTTAAATATTTATTCAGTCACAATTATCTTGTTAAATGGGCAGTTCATGTTCACAAAACTCATTTATATGAAATAGTACACTACAATTAGCTTTTTTCTTACAGTTTATCTTAAATGTAAGTATTAAATATTTATTTATAAATGAATAAGTTTAACTTTCCCCCTCATATTTTTGAATAGATGCTTGGTAAACCATTTTTCCTGCTTTCATGTATAGATGAACATACGTTCTGCAGCCACAGACTCTTCAGCTCCCCTACTGAGCATGTTTTCTGAGTCATACATTAGTTACATTTTAAATTTTCATGCAGTCTTGCCTGATATCTAGCAGAAGGCATTTTGTCACTCCAAAGAACAATAGACTTGTGCTTTTGGGATTCTGTGTATGTAAGTGCCTGGACAAAATATAATCCAAACTCTTAGAGCAATGATCCCCAGCAAGTGGTTCTTGGTCAACATGTTGCTCATTAACCCCTTGGATGTTACTCCCAGTGTCCCCAAAGCAGGTAGTCATTTAAAACAAGCGATTATATAGTTTGGATGGATATTACCAAATATTATGAAACAATTGATGTGTGGACAGCTTTACCCTTCCTCCTCCATAACTATTGGCCTCTGTGGTTCACTAATATATAATATAACTGTTCTTGAGATAAAAACAGTTTATTTGTTTGGTTCTTTCCATTCAGTCACCATATCTGTGAATTTGTTGGCATGCTTGGAAGATAAGATGTTGGGTGGTGGGTCTGTTGCTTAACTTCACATTTTTTGCTTTACATGTGGTATGGCTTGTTTTATGCATTCATTTTCACCGACTAGGTGTGTTTGCTTGGAAGACAAGGAACGCTGGACTACACAGCAGTTACTAAGTCACAGTTTCCTTAACCCTCCACCTGAGAAGAGTCCTGTAACAGAGGAATGCTCAGATGGTAAGGAAAAGCTAAAATAGGATCTTAGCTGCCTTTTTCTAAAACTTGTTTTTTTTTTTATAACCACAACAAAAAGCTATAAAATTGCATTACATTCTGCTCTCAGCTCTCTAATGCATAACATGCTGTTTCTAGATTATCCGGGTGACTGTACTGAGACTGTCATTCCCAGATCTTCAGTATCTAATTCCACATTCCATATTGAGTCACAGAGACAGTTTTCTCGCTACTTCAATGAGTTTGAAGAATTACAGATGCTTGGGAAAGGGGCATTTGGTGCTGTCATTAAGGTACTTTCGGCCTTTTGATTATCAGTCTTTTTGTTGAACACATCAGTTGGTCCTGAGCAATAGAAAACTTTAATTCTACTCACCTAAAAATATAGGTACAGATAACGAATCCTATACTTATATGTACCAATTTTATTTTAGCTTCAAACAAAAACGTATTGTGCATTCATTTGGTTGACAGTATCATGCATACTTTGTTACGTGGGGGATGGGGCTACAAAGTAGCCTAAAGCTAGTTCTACAGTCATGGCAGATAAGTACAGAGCCAAAGAAGAAGGTTCTTTGGTCTCAAGCTCCAGACCAAAGAACCTTTTCTCTACAGCTGTTACAGGGTTCATTGGCAGTATTCACAAAGCATCACTGGTGCTTGATTTGTAACCCTCTTCCAATGGCCCTTATAATGGTTGCCTTGCCTTGTCTTGACATTCTGAAACCCTTAGTCAAGGGATTCACCAATCAAGTTTCAAGTTTATTGTCATATACAAATAACAATGAAGCATCATTACTGTAATGACATTTTTTTGACCCGTGTTCCTCCCAACCATGGGAAAAAAAACAAAATCCAAAAAGCATTTGCCCTGTAACCATCCAGTTAATGTCGGTTCATCCATGACATTCATCCCAAGCTTTCCACATAACAGATTTGATACCTGTACAAACATATCCTAGACTTTTCACAATAGCTACATCTTGTGGTCTGAACATTGAGCTAAGGGGTGAAAATGGGGGAAATATTTGTTCTGGAACCTCCTTATAACTACTTCCACTAAATTCCTAAATTGCCTGATTGTTAATGGGTCTTTTGACTATTCCTCTTGGATTATAAATTTATTTGAATTATGTCTTGTTTGAAATGTTCTTTCTGACATGGTAGGCTCTGACACATTGCCATATAAATAAAGACATTCCATAGATAAGAATGTAGAATCTATGGTCTTTTTTGCACAGGCACTGTAAGGCTACTTTTTGTGGTACTTAAGGTTAATGTCGGACAGAACAAATTAGTTGCACACGTGGTATACTAACTATTTTGAAATGCCTTTCCACCAGCAACAATAGAAGTCGCTGGTGGAAAGGACTTTGCATCACTTGCTTTACTTTGCTTGCTGGAGGAAACTTTGTGATGTGTACTCCTGTTGTTGCTGGTGGAAAGGTATTTTAGAGCGGTCAGACGTTCACAGTAGCTGAGACCCCCAGTGATTTGACCTTTTCTCTTTTAAAGAATGAATGTACTGGTTTATTCATGAAAATAGCATTCCATCATTTCTCTGGTTTCAGGTTCAGAACAAACTGGATGGCTGCTATTACGCTGTAAAACGGGTACAAATCAATCCTGCAAGTAAACAGTTCCGCAGAATTAAGGGGGAGGTAACATTGTTATCTCGGCTCAACCATGAAAACATTGTAAGGTACTATAATGCATGGATTGAGAAACACGAGCATCCTACTATTTCTCCTAAATGTGAAGCACATGAGGAAAAGAAAGTGACTGTGAAGCCAGAACAAATAGTAAAGAATGATTTGGGATTGTTGGATGATATTGAGGAAAACGCACCAGCACCCATATTAACCAGCTCTGTAGAATGGAGTACATCTTGCGAGCGATCATCCAGTGCGCACTGTACTAATGGGGATCAAGATTCAAGTGATGATGATGATGATGACGATGAAGAGGGAGTGTTTTCACCTTCGTTCCTGTATGTATTTTTGACACCGCTCATGTGAAAAGATTAGGGATTCACAAAAAAAAGAATTTTAGGATTAAGTCTGGATCAATCACAAAAGATCAGGCCCAATAACAAACCAAATCCAAGCCCTAATTTGCATGTGAAATTGGCACAATTCCACCAAAAAAGCATATGAAAAATGATTACCTTTTTAATTGTTTTTAATGTGTTACATAGTTACATGACATTTAGCTTGGTATACAGATTCTGATCATCCTTAGATAAGAATATTAAATTCCACTTAGGTGGCAGTGCACCGATTGAGTCTGCAACTGAGCCTGCCCAAGTGGTATCTGACTGAAAATTGGACAGATATTGATAGGCAGGGTTAAAAACCCCAAAGGAGGACTGCATCAGCTGGTTGGTGCCTTCCTCTCCCCCAGCATTCCTGTGTTTGAGATCCTATCGCTTGGCCCTCGATATCGCCCTCCTCAATGTGGGCATATTGTGGAAGTATCCGCTTGTTTGGTGGCTTCATCAAATGAGGGGATCTTTAAATATATGGCAGCCTTAGATGCAGGCTTTGGATGAGGCACATTTAGTCTCAAAGCCATATTGGCAACCTGGTGCTTTGAGTTATTCACCTTGGCCATTGGATTTTGGCAAACCTACATTGTACATAAGCCTTAATATCAGGTACAACTTTGAGTTATGTATGATACTTTGGATATGGAGATATTAATGGAGACTCTTATTTGTGGCCAGCATTGCATGTTTGAGTAGTGGCTCTGCAGTAGTTTGCCGTATCACTGTTGTGGCATTAAGGGAAAATAAATAAAATATTATCCCTGCTTATAAATTGGGTTTATTTAATATTTGGAAAGACTACCTTTTTATAGTATTTTTCAAAAGGCAATTTAATCAATCATGTGCTTCATCATTCAAATTAAAGTGGTCTTATGGTGTGCATATAGGTGTGTGTGTGTGTGTGTGTGTGTGTGTATATGTATATATATATATATATATATATATATATATATATAAATGCTAGTAAGCTGCACACCATAAGATAGAATTGATACCTGGGTGCCTGTGCGAAAAAAATAGTATACAGGCTTGAGTGACGGCACACACAGGATTTGCATAAAGGAGTCACCGGATCAAACAAAAATTGATTACATCAGAGGTTTATTGTTACCAACGTTTCAGCTCCACACAGGAGCTTTCGTCAGGGATCCCTGACGAAAGCTCCTGTTGGTATATATAATATATATATATATATATATATATATATATACAAGAACAGAGAGGAGCACACCCTTTAAGTGAAAAACAACTGCCCTTGGTGCTGGTCAAACAGTTCAATAGACAAGCAGAGTACCGCACACAAAAGGACTTTATGAAAATAAAAAGGTTTATTGGAAAAATCCAATAAACCTTTTTATTTTCATAAAGTCCTTTTGTGTGCGGTACTCTGCTTGTCTATATATATATATATATATAATATATATATATATAATATAATCTATATGCTTCAGCTCTTAGCTCGGGTGCAAGGTAAATGATTTAAATATCCAAAAAAGACCAGCAACACCGAGTTATATTCCAAAAACAATCAACTGTGTATTAAAAACGCATGAACAGCCAACGTTTCGGGACCTTTCTCAATATATATATATATATATATATATATATATATAATATATATATAATATATAGATAAATATGTATGCTCACACATATATATAGTCGTTTTTTTATCTTTTTGTAATGTTTGTTTGAATTTGTTTTAGGCCTGGGACAGATTCTGACAGTGAGATCATATTTGAGAATGAAGATGACATTAGTCCAGATCAGGTAATGCATGGTTTTAATGAAGAATAGTATTAAGTAGCAAGGATAGTAAAAATGATGCATGGAGAAGAGATCTTGTATTGAGAGAACCTTGTTAGCAAGGCAAGCTACTGCAGTGGCAGCAGGAAACATCCTGGTTTCATTTTATGATATGTTGGTGCTGCTCACTGATCTATGGGGTCTGCATTCTGCTTTTATTACAACTTAACTACATAATGTAGGACCTACATAACTTAGTGTTGTCCAGTCAACATGGATACTATTACTGGGCAGGTCATATAGATTCTATGTAACGTGATACATTTTCTCCACAATCTAAACAGGATGAAGAATATGACAAGAACAATGTAGAAGACCGCAAAGCTGGAGCCAATGAGATTGTGACTCAGGCAGTGCATTATTTATATATTCAGGTAGAGATCAGATGTCGTACTGCATTAATATTTCTGGTAATTCTTGTAGTTGCTTTCAAAGGGGACCTGTCATCTAAACATAGAAAGCTGTACAATAAAAGTCCTTTACAAAATTATGAATATAATTTTTCATATTGTTTTAATCATAAAAATCTATCACAGCAAACAGGTTGTGCAAATGCTTTTAGAATAAACAAATGACTGGGGGTTGAAGTGCAAGAGTACTAAGGGGGAAAAGGGACATGCCCCTTAGTGCTCATTCTCAAAGGACTTGCACACACACACCCTGTCAAGAAAGACTCCCTATTGTGTAGAAAAGTGCTATAGTTATCACTCCATGGTGCTCTACAAACTCAGTGGAGTACCATGCCTCCTGGAGCTTCTTACATTATTTGGGCAACACGCGGGGCAATTAGTTGCTGCAACTTTTAAGTTAGTCTATCACAGTGACTAATCGCAGCTTTTCTGCCATAGGCTACAATAGAACTCGCTGCGACTAATCGCCCGTGAGGTTTCACAAGGCAGATTAGTCTCCCCATGTAGTACCTACTCATGATGAGACCTTGTTTCAACCCTAAGTGATTAGTTGATTATAGTTTGGCCCTTACTTCATTTTCGTTTGGTGAGTAGGTTCTCTCACTATTGTTAGACAGTGGTGCTCGAAGACATTAGATTGCATGTTTTTCATTTTACAACACTGTGGAATTTCTGCACCATATGCTTCTCTTTTAGGTTAAATTTTAATATGTGCATTGAATGTATTTTTGCTGTATTGTCTTGCAGTTTTTCAAACAATTGTATAAATCTTATCTGTGTCAGATTTGAATTCTTCAAGCTTGCATCCTTTATTTTAGATGGAATATTGTGAGAAAAGCACCTTACGGGACACGATAGACCAAGGACTGTATATGGATGTTGGCCGCCTCTGGAGGCTGTTTCGTGAAATTTTGGATGGATTGACCTATATACATGAGCAGGTATGTAAAAAATAGATGTCTAAATGAATAGACTTTATTAGTATCTATAATTGGCGGCTACATCTATTTTCTGGGTTTATATATACCCAGCCTTATGCTAACTTGACAGTCTATGTAATATTTGTTTTATTTGTTTTATTCAACAGGGAATGATCCACAGAGACCTAAAGCCAGTCAATATCTTTTTAGATTCAGAAGATCATGTCAAAATAGGAGATTTTGGACTAGCTACAGATCACCCAGCATCTTATGTAAGTTCATAATGTGTTTATTTGTTTGCAACCCATATATATAAATATATACATATAATATATTTCATATTACCATTTCAATTTGCATTCTATGCATGTGGCATGTGGCATGAATACATATTTGCTACATATTCAAATACCGTTTACTGCCTCAATGGCACATGGGGATGGGTACTGTATTGGTACAAAGCTATATCCTCTCCATATGTGATTGGTTATGATGGGAACAGTACTTCTGAAAAGCTGGAGAGCCACAGTAGACTGTCCTTAGGTTTAATAAATATCTGTCAACCTTTGTCTGCAGAAATGGTAGCAAATCATTACACTGTTGCAGAGTGACTTTAGAGACTTTATAGATGGATTAATATACATAATATACATATTCATGGGTATTCATGGTGGTCTCTTTATTCTAGACTGAATCAGCACAAGGGGAAGAGGATCAGGCGCATTCTGACTTGGTTAAAGTCGACCCTGAAGGTAATCACCAATATAGAACATACTAAATGAATATAGTTTATCTTTTGGTGTTTATCATCATTTATAAATCAGATTAGAGCCGTGTGGACATAAGGACTTCTCAGGTACAAATATACAATATACGATATGATAATCTGTCCTGAATCCCACAGGCAGCATTTCTGTATTAAGAATAGTTGACATGCAAACTAATTGAAACTGTAATTAATTATTAGAATAAACCAAATGAATAAGGCCTGTGGCACAAACAGCATGTTTTCCGCCAACATAAAAACAACAACAGAAAAAAGAACCCTGTCTGCATCCGTCATAAATGTGCATTAAGGGTAAGGCTCCATGAGGCTGACAATCCACCCATATGCCCATATGTTCCAATTGCGCCAGCACCCAGAAGCATGGAATCCGTCTGGCTGCAGGCACACCAAATCACATTAGTTGGTGGGTCTATTTTGCTCAGAGCTATAGTTAATGTATTATATGTTGAGAGGCATTTTAGTAGCTCCTTTCTGAATTATTTCTGTTTTATTAATGTCTTTCTGTAGATAGGGCCTCAACACCTGGTCGCAATACTCAAGGTGAGGTCTCTGCAGTGATTGATAAGGTGGCAATATAACTACCGTCTATCTGCTACTAATACACCCTGCCAATGCAGCCTAGTATTCTGCTTGCTTTTTTGGCTTTTTTGAAGTAGTCCTGTATCAGCCCTTATCATCTAGAACTTATTGTTCAACAGTGACTAACTAATAGCTTTAAACACTTGCCCCTACAGCATTATCTGTTAAATGAGCTCTTTAGGGTGAAGAAAAGTTGTGGCGACTAATTAGTGCGCCACAAATATTTATATTACCCTATATGGCAGCTAAATCATTGTGATTAGTCGCCGTAATCGTAGCCATGGCAACTAATCACTCCATGTGATTTTTACACAAAAAAGCCAATTGGCATTGCCTGTAATAAAAAGCTTTTTCCTCTAGCCTTTTTGAGTACGGTTATTTACCATCAAACCTTTGTCAGCACTTTGCCCAGATTTTTTACATGTTCCATAAAGCAAGACCCACCCCAGTATACATAGACGTACATAAGTTACAGGTCCCCAAACCAGTTGTTTGGTTCGTAAATTTGACTTATTGCTAATAATTTCATTGTTGCAGGGGTAGAATTTATAGTATAATATAAAATGTGAATTGTTGTACAGTCCTAAAATGAGGCATTAAAATCAAATTGAACACAAATGTATCACAAATATACGGAAAGTGTATTGGGGGCCATACAAGGTATATCTGCCTTTCTATTGTTCCAATTGCCGAAACAGCAGGGAGTGAAGAGGAGCAGCAGCTCCTATTCACTTATTCATCTGCCTATGCACTGTACACTGGCCAACATGGTGCACTGGAAGATCACATGTTCGAATTTGCCCAATACCCAAACCGACTAATAACCATCAGCAGACTGCTTATTATCCTATTTACATGGCTGTCTGTAACTGGGTTGATTCATTTCTGCAAACTGAAATAAGAAGGTGGCTGACACCTATATTAAGATTAATCTAAACAAAAGCTGTAAGGCTTTTTTTTTTATTAGATTCCAATTGCTTAGATTGTAAGCTCTGTGGGACAGGGACCTCCTTTCTACTGTGTCTTTTAACAAATGGCATTTGATCTCTGTTTATTTATCCAAATGTATAACTGTGCTTTGTTACTTATAAATTATTATGCTTGTCCTCCCTATAAATAAAGTTATACATACAAACATACAAAAACCAAAAGCAGATCATCTGGATCATGTTACTGGGTAAAGAAGCAATGCAAATACACAAAGCATTAGAAGCATAATTATTTCTGTAACCATTTAGGCTATTAAGGTGAAAACACTTGTATTGTGCTTTAATAGGAAAACTCACTGGCATGGTTGGCACTGCCTTGTATGTAAGCCCTGAAGTCCAAGGAAACACCAAAGCTTCATATAACCAGGTAAGTACAGAACTGTTCATCCACAATATCAAGTTACAGTATGTTTATGGGCTTTCTACACTGGCTGTGTCATACAGAATAATATTTTACATTTATTTAAATATAATGCACTGTTACCCTGCACTGGGAAAAATTTGCTTCTGCAGAAATTATACACTTTATATAAAAAGGCTAACCATGGGGTGGCAATTCAAGGTACAGTTTGGATATAGGACACACTTACATAGCAGATAATCAATATGAAGTGCAGAAAACACAAGCTAAAATGTATTTCATGGCTTTCCAGAAATGTAGAATGAAAACCTTTCTCATAATCAGTAAGTCATTTTATACCAAACAATAGTTTATTTGTAGGTGCTGGATGGACTTGTAAAGACTTTTAATGAAAGAATGTATATGTGTTTATATATGAACTTAATTTATATTCAAGCTCACTTTTTTATGTCTGACCATAGAAGCCAATATAAATCCAGTTTGTTAAATATCTGTGCATAACATGGATCTACTGTTATTTCTTCCTTCTTAAAATGCTTAATTCTGTGTATTCTCCTGTGTCCTTAGAAAGTGGACCTTTACAGCCTGGGTATAATATTGTTTGAGATGTCCTACCGGCCCATGGACACAAGTTCTGAACGTATCTCTGTCTTAAGCAGGCTTAGACAGGTAAATCTGAGATGATTAATATGGGCTCTCCTGGGAATATACATACCTCTGTATGGTAGAACATAGTGTAAAAGCCACAGATTTAAAGGGTTTTAGAACAAGATACAGGCCAGAGAGATTGCTCCCCATTACATTATATATTTACTGCAAATCATTTAGGTTTTTGGGTTTGTTTTTACAGCTTTTCCTGCATTAATCTATGCCCTCTATACTCAAATGCCAGCATTGCACAATCTCTCTGTCTGCTGTGGCATGTTATGGCCTGAATTATTAAGTTCACATTAAGTACACATTTATACCTATTAAAGCTGCAGCCTTAAAGATTATTTTCTTGTGAATATCAAATGAAAATAAATGCTAGTGGCTAGTGAAAAAGAGTTGCAGAACCCAAATGTTTTTTCTCTTGCAGGTGTCTGTAGGACACAGGGACCAACACTCGGACCATACTCCCTGTGTTCCACAGACATCTGAACAGAAAAAGATTTGTGGTGAGTTTTACAGAATCTCTTTTTTTGCAGGCCTTGATTGTGTTCCCAAGTGATTTTGAAAACCCAGAAAATGAAAAACAGGTAAAACATGATATGAGATTTCAGATGAGAGCTTTGAACAGTTTGAATCTAAGAGACATTTCTGCTATTTCTTCCCACCCCCAATTTCCAAGCAAAATTGAATTTAGTAGGCAAGACTGGCATTGGGGCTTTTCTAACCAGTATCTGTTTAATTCAGTTAATATAAGAAAGCAGATTCTCATGTGATAGGCAGCCTTTCTGTCATGTGGTATTTGGATTATTGCAGCTAGTTGCAAGACAGCTTAGAAAGGAGGAGTTGAAAGCTGAAGTGATAAACAGTCTGAGGCCTTTAACCCATCCAAGTTTAAAAAGAAAAAAAAATATTTTATGTGCAACAGAATACATGAAAAGCCTAATCAAATCAGTTTGTAACGCTACCTGTGTTGGCATGGATATCCACAGGGGTCCCCACTTTCCATACCTGTGAGCCACATTCAAATGGTAAAAGTGTTAGGTAAGCAACACAAGCATAAAAAAAGTTCCAAGAGTGCCAAATAAGGGCTATGATTGGCTATTTGGTCACTCCTATGTGGACTGTCAGCCTATCCGAGGCTCTGTTTAGAACAGAGGTTTTTATGCAAGCAAACCTTGCCTCCATACCAGAAGTTCAAAAATAAGCAGCTGCTTTGAGGCCACTGGGGGCAGTGTTCAAGGGATGGTGAATAACATGTTGCTTGCAAACCACTGGTTAGGGATCACTGATGTATACAAACAACACATTTCCATGGAGTTTATATACAGTAAATTACATTATATTACAGTAAAAACATTACATGTAAAATCAGGAAAATTCTTCAAGTACTCAAATAAACACAAGAGTCAGTTTTACTTTGAAATACAATATTTACAGTGATAACGAGGAGGGTTAAGCAGTGAGCATTATGGGGGCATGTGTACAGGCCTCTCTCAGATCCACTACCTAAAGCAATAACTGATGTGCGCATGACAGCTGGAATTGACTATTTACAGACAGAACCACGGCAAACTATGCACCTGGTTAGTGTTTTAAACCTCTTTATTTCACTAATAACAATATTCATAGAGGATAAACATACAATTGTTGGGAACAATAGGACCGATATTGATGCAAAATCCTGGAAAACACGAAAAATCAAGGAAAAGCACCCATTGAAATTCATTATAAATAAGTGGCACCACAAAATAGTGTAAAATTCAGGAAAGCTTAAAATCAGGGTACTTAAAATGAATAAGGTGTCATATTTTTATTAAGATATGTATGCATATAATTTAATCTTGTAGAAAAAAGTGATTACTTGGCTCCTGAACCATGACCCAGCATCCCGCCCCACCGCTATGGAGTTGCTTAAGTGCGATCTCTTACCCCCACCACAACTAGAGGAGTCTGAACTCCATGAAGTCCTGCACCACACCTTGGCCAATATCGATGGGAAAGCGTACCGCACAATGATGAGTCAAATCTTTGCCCAGCGCATTTCACCTGCTATGGATTATACATATGACAGTGATATATTGAAGGTATATAGATATAAAATTACTTCAATAAGTTACTTTTAAATATTGCTTAGATTCTAGAAAAGCTATTCTAGGCACTTAAGCAAACAACGTAGACTTTTTTTTTACTGTGTATACTGTACTTCTGCATTTACATGGGACCTCAGGAATGGATCTCTATTTCACCATATAACACAGACAAGAAAAATAACATATTTGTTCTCAGGGCCATATCCATATATTTGGCACCTGAGGGCCTGTGTCAAGGGTGGATCCTCAGGTGCCTATATAATAATTTTTTTTAAAGAGAAAGAAAATCCTCCCCAGCCTCTAGTGACTGCCTGCATAAATCCGACCGAAGGTGGCATCTAAATACAGTGCTGTAACCATTGATGTGGGCATAGTACACTGGCTGTCCATGGTAATTGGATGAGTTTAGGACAGCCCTGTTTCAGGGGATCCATTGTAAACAGAAGGCTGCCAGTCCTAAAGCACTGGGCCAGGAATTCATTGATTAATGACCTGAAAATATAGTATGTGCAAGCATTATGATGCTGTTTTTTTTCAGGGTATTTTCTCAGTCCGTTCTGCCAGACTACATCATCATGTTTGTGAGGCAGTCTGCAGGATATTTAAAAGACACGGTAAGCTCAAATTCTTCTTGATTTTATGTAGCATCACTTCATCCTAAGAAAATATCTGAAAGAATGCCTAATACATTTTATATGAAGTGGATAAATCGTTGCTACTATTGTACTTTTGTTATAAAGCCACTTTTTTTTTTGATTTGCACATGAGTTATATGGCTGGTGTTGTAAAGCCCCTCAAGGGTTTTACAGAGATTGCTGTTGCCTTTGGGCCAATGTTTTCCTTTGTTGTTCTGTTGTAGGGGCTGTGAAGTTACATGCCCCACTGCTGATGCCACGAGGTAAAGCTGGGTTTGATAACAGTGAATCTGCATGTTTTATGGATCACAGTGGCATGCTGGTCACCCTTCCTTATAACCTCAGGGTAGGTAGCATATTTATATTAATCATAAGTTACTTCTTATTTAATTAGTGTGTTTAATCCTTTGATGCCCCTGGTGTAGCTTTTGCCAGTTGTGATGAATAGGTTAACCCAAAACCTAAAGGATCCACAAGTTCAAGCCAAGAACATGAGCACCAGGTGTGGGTCTGGGCAGGTGTCAAGGTTAAATGTATTCAATAGTGCTGCCCACTCCCCCAGGGTGACTGATCCAGGTTATATGTAAGTTTTCCAAGTGGAGCCAGGTGTGTATTATAAAGTAGAAGAGGACTTCAGGCTGGGTCGGGTGTATGTTAGGGTCTGGTTCAGGTCTAAAAATTTTTGGACCTGCTGATCACTATTTGCCAGAAAACTGGCTATGAAACCATTAACAGCTGTGGTCATGCAGATTTCAAGCCTCTGCTCTACAAAGCACAGTTGGGAGAATATATTGTACTTGGATTTTGTGCCGGGTGCATTTAAAGACAGCCAAGGCAAAGTCATTAAGAACAAACCACTCCTGTGAATTAAAAAAAACAAAACAAAAGTTTGCTCAGTTGTTAGAGTTCCCTTTAATATGAAAGTGATATTTTGACAATATGATCTGCTAAACACTTATTTTTGTCCTTTTCTATTTTTAGATATCATTTGCGCGGTTTGTTGCAAGGAATAATATAACTAGTTTGAAAAGGTAATTGAAACACCATGTGACCTGTAATAAATTACATTTGCATTTTGTATTGGAAATGATTTATCAACACTGTAGCATCAGCTTTTATGGACCTCAGATTTGCTAATATTCTGATGATTTTTGACGGCCCCAAAGCTTAGCAGCTCAGCAGCCACTCAGAGAGCAGTGATTATGTAGCAAGCCACTGGCTTGCAAACAATGGCCTAATAAAGTCAGATGGTGTCTGAAGGCCTGGATCATTACTGTTACAGGCTCCTGCACTAAGTTTAGTATTTAAAATACAGTATTTCTAGCCATAATCCTTGTTTTAATTCTCCTTTTAACTAGTATTCTCCATTTTTTCCTAGGTATAGCATTGAGAGAGTGTTTAGACCACGCAAACTGAACCGCTGCCATCCAAAGGAACTCACTGAGTGTGCATTTGATATAATCACTTCTGCTGCAAACTGTTACCTGCCCATTGCAGAAACAATATACACCATATATGAAATTATCCAGGAATTTCCAGTACTGCAGGTATGTTTGCCACTTATTTTCTTGGGTTCCTTTTAATGCACAGTGCTGTTGTGTGCCAGAATTACCTGTATTTTGTATCACATTATGGATGTGTTGAGTTGCTTGTACACTGTTGTTTTTTGGAGGCCCAGATCAGCCTGAGTATGGAGAGTTATGTGTTCCATGTGCCTATCATGGGGTGAGGGCATTGCTTTATCTATGTGATCAAACAGTTCTTACAAAGAAATACTTTGATCAATGTGTAAAGTCAATCAGGGCAGAAGATTTACCAGTGGAGTAAGGGCTGTGTAGCTGTCATGCTAACCCACATGACCAGCATAATGCTTGCCCATGTAAACTACTTGAAGGAAAAGTAACACTAAAATAGAATAGATTTTTTACTTAAAATTTTTTAGTGTTACTTTTCCTTTAAAGGAGAACTTTGCATGCTATTTATAATTTTGCCTTAAAATGGTTTTTACATTTGTTATCTGATGCCATATTTGTGCAGCAGGCCGTTAGCATTAGAAGCTCTATCTGCCAGGTTGAGAAGAGACGGTCAGGTTGGCAAAACAGTCAGGTTTAGGGACATCAAGTAACAATTCCTTACAAATGCAGGCCTATCAGCGAAAACTAAACAACATGACCTATAGGGAACTTTTTATGTACATTTATATTTTGATGAGCAGTTTTTTAGTATCAGTATCACTAAGCTTTTTGAGAAAAAAAAATTAAAAAATAAAAAATCATTTTAGGCAACTTTGAATATACATCAGTTAAAAAAGATGCTGCCTTTTCATCAGTGTAATATGGTTTGGAACAGTTCCCTAAGCCTGGCCCCCAGTTCTCCTGCTGATCAGACTGACTACTTTGAGACTCAAATAAAATGTAACAGTAGTCGACTGTCCTCAGCCTGCCTTCAGCCTGCGTCCTTCCAATCCCACAATTCCCTGCACTTGTGATGTCAATAAGGAAAGGAACATCACAGAGCAATGCATTGTGGGTTATATAGTTCCTGCATGCTGTCTGTAAGCTGTGGAGAAGTTACAAATTGTAACATTAATGTTTTAGTTCAAATGATGCGCAAAGAGAAGAACTGTTTTACAGCTGGATTTTAGCATATTAAAATGGTATTTATTTATTCTTTTTTAAGGAACAGATTACAGTGATAGATATATTAGGGGTTTCTGTGTTATGTGGGGCTCTTTAACAAATTTTGATTTAAAAGCCGAAGTTCCCCTTTAATTAGGAACACAAAGATGGCAATGTTTATATGTGGTAAGCCATGTTGTAGCATCAGATTTTCCTATCGTGGCTCCAGTTGGGCACAGCTATAATGCATGTAAACTGTCTCTGTCCGTGCTACAGCTCACTGTGTTTATACCTGTATACATTCCTGACCCTGCTGACTGAGTGTGCTTATTCTAACAGGAAAGGAATTACAGTATTTATGTGAACCACACCTCGTTGTTGAAAGCCATTCTCCTTCACTGTGGCGTGCCCGAGGATAAACTCACTCAGGTGTATAACATTCTGTATGATGCAATGGTAAGCACAAACCAAGCGCTGCTAAATATGCAGTACTGCAGCTTGTGATAATGGATGGCCAAGAAACATACACTCCTGGACTGGCCACTACTATCTACAACATTTGCTTTGCTCCTAGATAGCTAACACAAAACAAGCGGCATAGCAATAATAACTGGAACTTGAAGGCATTTTTAACTCTTTAGCAAATATTCTGCCATTAATACATCCCTGGAGCTTTTATGAGCTATCAGAAACTTATATCCACATAGGTATTTGAAATGTGCTATGTGTATGTCTGCAGCTCTTACAAGCTGTTGTGGGACACTTCCCACCATTCTACTGACACAATGCCAAGAGGATGCTGGGAGTTCTTTCTTTTGGAAGTAGGCCTATATTAATAGCTGCTTAAATACATCTTTTGTATGTGAGCCTACATTTTTAAAAAATATTGATTTGTCTTTTAGATTGAGAAGCTGACAAAAAGAGAAGTGGAAGCCAAATTTTGTAATCTCTCCCTTTCAGAGAACAGTGTAAGTACCTGCGTCCTCTTGTGTCAGTGCCATGTGTTTTATCTGTCTGTGCCGGCACCATGTCTGAAACATAATATTGCTTATCCAGCCTGGGGTGCTACCTCATGTGTTACTTCACCCATTTGCCCACTACACTACAAGATTTATGAAATGCAAATATACACTGGGTGTCATTAATCATCAACCCTTCTGTCTTAAAGGACACCATTATTTATAGTAATATATATATGCAATACTTTATTGCTAATGTATATATGTACTATTTTCATGGCGGTTTTTCTTAAATGACACTCCAGAGCAATTTATCTAGAGGCTTGAGCTGCGCTTTTGTCAGCTCTTCTGTAATCCATCTGTAGTTGATGATCTGGAACAGGCCCGGGCTGGCAATCCATGGATTCTGGCAAATGTCAAAGTGGCTGCTGTTAGATGCCACTTTTTGTAGAGCTGATGGGGGCTGTTTAGGGCCTAATTTAAATCCCGCTCACCATTTCATTCATGTTTCTTTCTTATTTTTAAAGTTCCAATTGAGTCGCCTTTACCGGTTTATTGAGCAGAAAGGAGACCTCCCAGATTTGGAGGCAATGATGGTCCCACTCACAAAGCAAAAAACAGGGGTCGGTGTGCTGGCAAAGCAAGGTTTGAAAGACTTGGAAGGAGTCATTGGATTAGTGAAGAGGCTGGGCATTAAATTACAGGTTTGGATTCTAACAAAGGAGCAATGAGCTATTTGCATGCATGCAGATTAAGTTCAGTAATCCACATTTGACATGTTTGTTCCACCATTAAATGCAAAGCAGTTTCATTTTTGAGGGGAAAAGTGACATTTTAGATTTTTGACTTCTATTTTGATGTTTGAAATGAGTACATAGCACTACAACCTTATAGAATGAATACATAACATCAATTTGCATTCTAGATTGTGGTTAACTTTGGACTTGTCTACAAGATGCAGCAGCACAGTGGCATAGTCTTCCAGTTTGTGGCTTTTATCAAGCGGAGACAGAGGACTGTGCCTGAAATACTTGCAGCTGGAGGCAGATATGACCATTTGGTAAGTACAGAACTGAATACCCTTGGCATTACCAAGATTAGTAGATTAGGGATGTCATTACTGCAGCATGCTGGGATGCTTAGCTATTTTTACTAGGTTCTTAGGATCCTCATAGTCTTTCCCGTATATAATAACATTCCATGGTCCATCAGCATTATTTTTTCTAGATTGCATGATATGTTATGAATGCCATTTCTGAGTGGGTGAGTGGGATCCAGACAGAACACAAAAAGCCTAAATGATAAGTAAACCTCTAAAATAAGTGACTGTAAAATTGATGAGAGTGCTATTTTTTCCAAGATTTGACAATATTAAAAAGGAATTTGTACTGTTAATATGAACGAATTTTGTTAAAGCTGCGCAACCTGCTGGTCTGTTTCCGAACATGATGTCGAGAAAGTTGTCAGGTGAAAGAAGGAAGAGGGCGAGTCTGATGTTTGTCTGGTTAGATAATTTTTGTCACGTCTTTCCTGATGTTTCTAATGTTTTTCGTAAGAACATCAGACCTGCCCTCTTTCTTTCTCCTGACAACGTCCCTAACATCACTGTCGGAAACTGACCAGCAGGTGGCGCTGTTGTAACAAAATTCATTCATATTTACAGAGCACATTGCTTATATCTTCCAATCTTGGAAAAAAATAATGAGTTTAAATAGCAAAAGTGCTTAGTATAGCACTCTTATCAATTTTACATTCACTTAGTTATTTCAAATCCTTTAGTTTACCGATGCAGAAAACATCTGACACATCTCTGTTCAGTTCTATCACTCAGTGTGACAGGAACTGTAGTGCTCAGCAGAGATGTTCTTATTTATCAAGACGATCCTCAGTGGATCGAAACGCGTAGATTTGGGCATCCAATAAAGGATTTTTCTTGTAGCCTGTATGCCGTGAGTGCCTTCTATGGAGAGATTATGATGAATGGTTTGCACCCGGCCTTTAACTGTACAGAGTGATGAGTGCCGATAACCGGATTATATATATATATATATATATAATAAAACATATATATATATAATAAAACACTTTTTTAGCATTAACCTTACAAATATGATTAAAACACATGGTTTCTTCATGATTTCAATCTGCTTCTGATTGAACCAAGAATTATATATAATGTATTTTTCCTTTTCTTTAGATTTCCCAGTTTAGGGGACCTCAGACTGGAGCTATGGGATTACCCTGTGCTGTAGGCGTTAGTATAGCAATAGACAAGATATCTGCTGCGCTTTCCACTGCAGAGGAACATGTAAGTTAAATGTACTAAATTATCCTCCTTCAAATGATGCTGACACTTTTTTTGGGGAATGGGCAGCCATGTGAACATGAGTTTTTGTTCACGTCATGGTTTGTGAGCACTCTGTGGGGCAGTATCTGCAGGGAAGGATACACAGAAGTGCAAGATATGGGGAATCTATTTGGAGTATTTGGAATACAAACATTACCAGCCATGGCAATACTGGATTACTCTGTCATGTGACCCTACCACTCAATGCCTGTAAAGGTCATCAGTGCAAAAGATACTCATGTATATATAAGCATATTTTTTGTGTGCTGTCTCAGGACTGATTGCATCCAGTCGTTTGCCTGTAGCATGGCATATATATTAACACTTTTTACTTCCTCCATCAGATCAGCAGCTGTGATTTATTAGTCGTAAGCGCTGGGCAGATGTCTCTGAATAGAGCCATTGGGATAACACAGAAGCTGTGGGCTGCTGGCATTACTGCAGAGATCATGTATGAGTGGTCTGAGGTAAATCTAAATAATAATGCACCATGTTGGGTAAACACAATATACTTATCAAGAAACACTGACATAGGAACTGCTGGAAGTGGAAAGAAGCTGTGGCTGGCCCATAGCATGCTGAATGGCTCCATAACCAGTGACATGAATGTAACCCACCTGTCACTGCACATATGGGCTGGATTTGGGGCTGAAAAAGCGTTAGTGCACAGTAACAGCCGGAGAGTGCTCATCTCACTGGTTACAGATATGGGTCCGCTCAGTACATTATTGATGTATTTTGTGCTGGCGGAGAAAATCCTTACTTCAATAGGTATCTGAAATTCAATAAGCATAGTAATAACCTTTTCATATTTGCAGCCTCTCCAGTCCTTTTCTCATTTCCAGATAAAGGGCCTGTTATACATTAACTGTAAAATACAGCTACGTATTATGTTTCTTGGTCCCAAGCAATCCTGTATTGTAACACATCCCATACCCATCCCACACCCAAAATATTGCTTCATGTAGAAGTTTCTTTTTATTTCTTTTGTCTCAAGTCTCAGGATGAACTGCAGGATTATTGCAAGTGTTCGGGGATTTCGTATGCTGCAATTATTTCTGACAAAGAAGGAAATCACATTAAGGTAAACCATTTATTTTTATGCAAGCCAGTAATTCATCATTTCCCGTGTTTAACTTCAATCTATAGTTTGTTTTAATTATGTATGACTTCTGCAGAAATGACCAGTCGGGTACTAACTGGTATCTGAAAATGAACTAAAGCATTCAAACTTTCCTGTGTTGCTAGGCCTCTCTGTAGTCCCATTTAGTAGGTCATTTAATTGGTCATTTACTGTGGAAGACCAGTGCCCAACGTGAGCTCAGTAAAGTCCCTCTCCGCTCAGGGTGTGTACAGGGGTACAGCAGCCTGTCAGAAGCTTGCATCACCCATGACTTAGTTATAAATAAGTGGCAGTTATCAGTATACTATATGTTCCATTTGGAAATATTAGAAACTGAGAGTATGCTTCCGGCAAGCAGTATCTTATTGCAAAAAATGATCTAGGAGAATAGTGTGGTGTCATAAGTGGAATGTCTAGGAGGACAGGGAGCCATAACTCCCAAATATTATTTCATGAATGATACCGTAAATCATTGCCTGTATAGGTATCCCCTATAGAAAGCACTGTCCTGATGAAAACATTTGAAGGTATAGTGGCCCCCAAAAACACCAAATATATTTGGTTCAAGTTGTTTTTGCAGACACAGATCAGTATTGGCCATTAATTATGTGTTTCATTAGTTATAATGGGTTTCCTTGTCATTCAGCTGAAAACATTTGAGAAGGAAAGACAGAGTGAGAAGAGAATATTGGAATCTGATCTAGTGGATCTCCTGGTGCAGAAACTTCGGATCAGAGTCCTTGAAGAAAGAAATAACAGGTGCATTTTCTTTCCATTTATCTATTTATTTTAAAGGTTTTTTTTTCTTGTTATTGGATGTTAATTCATATTAATGCGCTATAGTTGCTGAAAGCTGTTTTACTATTTCAAAATTAGATGTTAGAGGAACAGAACAAACAAAAAATGAAAATGTTTTAAAGTAATAACAATATAATGTACTGTTGCCCTGCACTGGTTAAACTGGTGTGTTTGCTTCTGATACCCTACTATAGTTTATATAAATAAGCTGCTGTGTAGCCATGGGGGCAGCCATTCAAGCTGGAACAGGGAGAAAATGCACAGGTTACATAGTAGATAACCTCTGCTATGTAACCTGTGCCACTTGGACTTTTTTCAATTTTAATAGCTACCCCCGTGGCTAGTGTTTCTGAAGCAAACACATAACTTTTACCAGTTCAGGGCAACAGTAAATTGTATTCTAATTACTTTCATACATTTTAATCTTTCTCTAACAGTCGTCTGTGGGACACAGGGACCATGGGGTATAGTAGGTACCAGCAGGAGGCAGGACACTAGAATAGGAAGAAGAGAACTAACCCCTCCTCCCTGCTGCTATACCCCCCAGTACTTCCTGTCTGCACCAGTTTTTTTCTAGTGTCCCACAAGGAGACAGGATCTTCAAGTTTTCTTCGTTCAGATTCAATCTGGCAATAGGGGTTGTTCCTAGAGGTCTCCAACAGGAGCTACTCTACTCAGGCTTCCCCCTACGTGGGAAAAGTAAAGGACGCTGGGGCACGTGAGTTACAAGCCCTGCAGACACCCTGCCTCTGAACACAGAGTGCAGAAGCTGCCCAGCGCTCCCTAGTGCCATGGCCATTTTCTGGCCTTAAACCTTGCCTATTTCACATCAGCCTTCCTCCTGCAGGCTATCCAGCCCGACCAACCCCTCCTCCCCACGCTGCCTTCTCCACCTTAGCCATGCTTCCACCGTTTCCCCTTCCACAATCCTACGCTCCCAGACCATTTGCTCAGCTCTGTCTGCCTGTGCCCTGCCTTCAGCCCCTCTTACCATCCGGCTCCATTCCTCGTGGCATCCATGCGGCTCCCTTAACTTCGATCCGATGAGTTCCACCATGCGTTCCACCATGCGTTCCACTTCCTGCTCGGCGCGTGACGTCATCAATCTTCGCGCCACTCCGCGCGCTTCTCCCTTACTTGTGCGCACTCTCTCTGCAGTCACCGGATCGCATGGACACTCACTGCTCTCCATCCTGAACATCCAAAAGGAGGAATTCTCCAGGCAGAGGCTCTGGCAGAAAGGGCTCACAGGGACCACGGTTCTGTTTACTTCTTCCCTTTTATTGCAGGGGTTAGGCGCTGGCTAGTGGAGAACAGGCATTCAGGGGGGTTGGGGCACACATTGGGGGCTGTATGCATGTTTGTGTTTTCTCCTTATGCTTTTTGTCTGCTGACTATGCATTTCTAAGCATTTAGAGCATTTTCTCCATGCACATGTATTTTTCATAATTCCCCTCTAGTTCTGGGTACTAGCTTCACGGGATATTACTTCTGGCATGTACTGGCACTGTGTACTAGCTTGTACTGACTCTGTGTACTAGCCCCGTACTGGCACTGTTACTAGCTTTGTACTGACTCTGTGTACTAGCTCTATTCTGGCACTACTCAGACACGGCTTGTTATTACTGACTTGTACTGACACCGTTCTTAACACAGCACTCATACTGCAGTGGCACTATTTTACCGCATTGGTACCATACTTCTTGTACTGTCCTGCATTAATATTTCTTCCTGCACTAACTCCTTTCACTAGTATGGCAGAGGGCAATTCAGGGGGCCCCTTTCCCAGGGGGGCTTCCAGCTCCTCCAAGGTAAAATTTCTCGCCTGCGCCAGGTGCTGTAAATGCCTACCTTCAGGCAGAAAGGAACCACTATGCTCCTCCTGCACCAAAACCACTACTGAAACTGCTTCCCAGGACCCTACTCCACCGGTCCAAGCTGCAGAACCCGGGGATGAACCTACTCGTGCAGAAACACACACTGCCCAGACACCGGCCATGGCTCCTAGCCAGGATCCTCCGTCCTGGGCAGTCTCTCTATCCACGGGCATTCCCAAACTGGCCGCATGTCTGGACAAACTCCTGGACAAGCTGGATCGGGAAGACTCAGACCTTCGTCCCAAATCCCTCAAACGTCATGTCCCCATGCACGCAGAGGACTACAGCGACTCCGAATCACCTCAACCATCAGCTGAATGGGACGGACAGTCACTAAGTGAGGGCGAAATATCCGATGACGATGACCTTGCCGACACCGAAGAACCGGCCAGATCTCCATCAGAAGCCGTGGACTCTCTCATTGCGGCAGTAATCTCCTGCCTCGATCTCAAGACCCCAGAGTCTCAGAGCTCAGCACAACCACTTTTCAAAAGCCAGAAAAAGCTACTATCCATGTTTCCTACTCACGAACAGCTAGACAACGTCATTCAGTCGGAATGGGACCACCCAGAAAAGCGCTTTCAAGCCAATAGGAGATTTCAGCGCTCCTACCCATTCCCTCAGGAAACCCTTCACAAGTGGTCCACGCCACCTTCAGTCGATGCACCCGTCTCGCGCCTTTCCAAGAACACTGCCCTTCCGGTCCCTGACGCTTCCTCATTCAAGGATTCCATGGACAAAAAGACGGAAGGTTTCCTCAGAGCCGCGTTCACAGCGGCCGGAGAAAGTCTGAGACCTGTTTTGGCATCGGCATGGGTTTCTCAGGCCAACCAATCTTGGTCCGACTCCCTTATGGAGGGAATCAACTCTGGCACCCCTAGACAGGAACTGGCGACCCTGGCATCTCAAATCAAAGACGCCAATGAATACCTGTGCAAAGCATCCCTCGACGCAGCTCAAGCCATTAGCCGAACCTCAGCTCTCTCGGTAGCGGCGCGTCGTTCTCTATGGCTCAAACTGTTGTCGGCCGACCTCTCATCCAAAAAATCACTAACCTCCATCCCCTTCAAGGGCAAACTCCTGTTCGGTCCAGAACTGGACAAAATCATTAGCCAGGCCACCGGAGGAAAGAGCACTCTACTTTCGCAACCAAGGAACCGTACCTCCTTTCGCCGAGGACGTTTCTTTCGTGGAAGACCGTCCAGGACATCATCATCCTCATCGTCCAGGGACTACCATTCCCAGTCCTCCAACAAACCTAGATTCCAGGGCCGTCCCAAATTCTCCTGGCAAAATAAGAAGCCCCAAGGCAAGACTTCCGACAAGTCCGCCACGGCATGACTACCTTCCACAAGAAATCTCCACCCCGGTAGGAGGCAGACTTCGCCTATTCCGAGACGAGTGGCTTCGCCTCACCGCCGACCCGGGTACACAACATAATCTCCTCAGGGTATCGGCTCGAGTTCGTGTCCAGACCACCAAACCGTTTTTCCATGTCAAGACTCCCTCCAGACTCAAACAAACAGAACGCCTTCCTCTCCATCATCCAGGACCTGCTGGACGAAAGAGTGATTGTCCCGGTCCCTTCGGGAGAAAAATATCGAGGTTTCTACTCCAACCTCTTTATCGTTCCCAAGAAGGATGGATCCTTTCGACCCGTCCTAGACTTGAAGCACCTCAACGCCTTCATTCGTTTTTCTCGCTTCAAGATGGAGTCTCTCCGTTCAGTCATCTCAGCCATGAATCCAAACGAGTTCCTGGTGGCCTTCTCTCTCAGGGACCAATCCTTCATCCCAATCCAGCCTTCCTGAATTTGACGGCGTGGAGATTGAGTCGATAGTCCTCAGACGAAAGGGATTCTCCCAGGAAGTCATCCGTACCATGATGGCAGCTAGAAAACCCGTCTCCTCCAAGACCTACCACCGAGTATGGAAAACCTACAGAGACTGGTGCAATCAGGCTGGTCACACCTTTCAGGACCTATCGGTCCCACGCCTCCTGTCCTTCCTACAACTAGGTCTGGACAAGGGTTTGTTGCTAAGCTCCCTCAAATCTCAGATCTCCGCACTATCCGTACTATTCCAGCAGCGGCTAGCCATACTGCCCGACGTGACCACATTCATTCAAGGGGTATCACACATTTGCCCCCCCTTCCGGGAACCTCTGCCACCGTGGGACCTCAACCTGGTCCTATCTGCACTACAAACACCTCCATTTGAGCCACTAGCCACCATCCCCTTGGCCTGGCTAAACTGGAAGACGGTATTCCTTCTGGCCATCGCATCAGCCCGCAGGGTGTCAGAAATCAGCGCACTGTCCAGTCAACCTCCATACCTGATATTCCACGAGGACCGAGCAGTACTATGGACCCTGCCATCCTTTGTTTCCAAGGTAGTCTCGGCCTTCCACATCAACCAAGACATAACCATTCCATCATTCTGTCCTCCGCAATCTCCCAAGGAGGTGGAACTACACTCACTCGACCCAGTGAGGGCACTCAAATTCTACCTACATCGCACCCGAGAAATACGAGCCACAACCACTCTATTCATTCTCCATTCCGGCCAACGGAAAGGACACCAGGTGTCCAAGACCACCATATCTCGCTGGATCCGGGAGGCCATACGCGGAAAATCTCCTCCCCTTCGCATCACAGCCCATTCTACCCGAGGCATAGGATCCTCCTGGGCCTTCAGAAACGGAGCTTCAGCCGACCAAGTTTGCAGGGCAGCCACGTGGTCCTCCATTCACTCTTTCACCAAATTCTACCAATTCGAGGTCTTCGCAGCATCTGACGCGCACTTTGGTAGAAAAGTGCTACAGGCGGCAATTAATTAGTCCTCCTATTGACCTACCAATCCGCTTCTCCCACCCTGAAATCAAGGGACAGCTTTGGTATGTCCCCATGGTCCCTGTGTCCCACAGACGACTGTTAGAGAAAAGGAGATTTTGTGATACTCACCGTTAAATCCTTTTCTCTCAGGGCGTCTGTGGGACACAGGGCTTCCCCCCCCTCCTGCTGGTACCTACTATACCCCATGGTCCCTGTGTCCCACAGACGCCCTGAGAGAAAAGGATTTAACGGTGAGTATCACAAAATCTCCTTTTTGGTGTTACTGCCATATGCTGGTGTTTCCCCTTACATGGTTTGTGTCAAAAGAATACAGAACAGGCTGTTATAAAACAAGTGTTCCTTCTTTTTTTTATTGCATTTGACACTTTTGGGATAATCGGCTTTATTATTATGGTCGGGGTATGATGGTATACAGTATCCCACCAGGTTTTATAACTCCATGTTTTTTCTTGCATTTTCTTTAGAGAAACGTCGGACAGTCTCTCAGTGCAAAATGTGAAGGGCTCGTTTAATTCCCAGAGTAAGTCAAATGTTTGGAAATATACCATGTTTCTGCTCACAGAAGGCAGATGAAGTTAGGGAATCAGCACTCATTGTTGGGTGCCCAGGAAGATGGTAATATTGCAGCAAGCAATGAGTCGGATCTTTTTCCATATATTCCCCTGCGGTGTTTTGGAAAATACTTGCTAACAGCACTTTGTAAACAGCTCATTGTGTACATTTGCGTTTAAAAAATGTCATAAATATTGTGCTGTACTTTGTATTGCAGGTCAGTTTGAGCCACACAGCGCAATAATTGTGCCAAGTGTCAGTGTTATAGCACCAGAAAAGCTATCTGCCAGTGCCAGGCGGAGATTTGAAACCCAGGTAATATCTCAACCTGAAACACATTGTTTTTATATAAAGCCACTTTTAAAATCACTTTGTGCCTGATTTTTTCCTGTACTTACCTGCTATAAGCTAATTCTCGCCCCAGAATACCATACTCATTCCTGGTTGAAAAAACTTGTGATAAATATTAATAGTGACGAGGGACATAGAAATAAGCATAGCAAGTCTGTTGGTTTATGGGGGGCCTGGGGCCCTATGTGCATTGAGAGATAGTTGGGGGTGCTCACTGCTGCATATTTTTCATTAAAACTTTTTCACTAATTGCTAAGTCCTTGTGTGTGCGGCTCTCTGTCCTTAAAAAAAAGTCTTCCTATAAATTGGGGGGGTATAAGGCAATAAACAGACTCAAGTTCTGCTTTTAAAGTGTTGGAGTAATTTAAATGAATCCATATGATCCAGTATGTGTGAAGGACAATGGTGTTTCCTTCAGAGCAGTCACATTACTGTGGCAAACGCTGGAGAACAAATAGAAACAATCTGTGTTTTTCCTTTTGCAGGTGCTAACAAAGCTTCAGACACTCATTACAAACTTCCAGCAGAGAAATGGTGAAATTGAAATTTTAGCAGTAAGTTTTTGTCTTTTACATATTCCATAACCATCAGAACAGGTACAGAGAGAAGCAGAACTGTGTATGTGACTTTAACAGAATAATATGGATTCCCAGTACTGCCTCATTCTATTATGTCTCACTGTGTCTTTGCCCATGCAGACTTTTCCTGGGACATCAAAGCAAAACAAAAAAAAATACAAGTTACTAGATATATTGCTTTAAAGGAAAAGTAAACCTTTAAAATAAGTGATTGTAAAATTGCTGAGAGTGCTATTCTCAGCACTTTTTTTATTCCAAGGTATTAAGGGTTAAAGTACTGTCAAGATGAATGAATTTTCTCACAGCGGCACCACCTGCTGGTCAGTTTCTGACCATGATGTAGTTGAGGCATTGTCAGGAGATGATCTTCTGATAACTTCCTCAACTACATGATTGTCAGAAATAGACCAACAGATGGCGCCGTTGTGACAATTCTGTCATCGACAGTAGTATATCCCTTAATATCTTGGAATTTAAAAAAAAGTTAATTGAAAAAGTGCTTATAATAGCATTTTCCTCAGTTTTACAATCATGTATTTTAAAGGTTTACTTATCCTTTGATCAAAGTTTATTAAAAAAAAAAAAAAAAAAACATTTTAAACATGCCTGTCTGTTTATTTTAGGTTGATCTGCCAAAAGAAACAATACAGAACTTGTTAGCTTTAGAGGTAAGCACACACTGTACACAGGATCAGTTGCAGAGACCTCTCCAGTGTTTTGGTCTGTTCCTTGATTTAGCATGGGGTGCACTCAGTAGAAGCCCATTATATTTATGCATTGGCAGCTTTCATTATCATTGCTGAACTGTATGTGCCACTTAGGGGATTTTGCTATCTCACTACTGGCCATGGGCGGGCTGAGGGGGAATATATATACCCCACACTATATTAGTGCACACAAGTTAAAGTGAACATATACCCAAAGAACCTTTTTGTAAAATTGCTCTTCTGAGCACTGTTGTGTGTGGAAATGAAACAGCCTGATAAGCATAATAAAGTACAGTATTGTGTCTCAGCATATCCGTGGTAGGGGGAATGCACAAAAATTGGATTAAAATGAGCCCCCATTATGGTATCCTACACCCTGGGCACCTAACACAACTGACATTTCTTTATTCTCTTCAACAGTGCGCAGATGAACAAGTCTTCAATGCATCAGTGAAAATGCTAATGTCTCGGCTGCCAAAACAGAGATACCTGAAATCAGTGTTTGATGAAATATACACCATTAAAATCGAAAAGCGGTAAGGAGTGTTCTATAGAGACTGTGATTAGGGATCATACAGCTATTTCTATTCATCGGCTGGTTTATTCCATTAATTCTGTAAGGGAAAAAGAAGTGGGTACACACAAACCTGCCTGTATGTTTGTGGAGTGTGGTAGGAAACTGATGGAAATCCACACAGACACACACAGAACATGCAAGCTCTTTCTCATGCCAGTACTGAGAGAATAACCATTGCTTGAGGGATTGTAGATAATGATAAGTGAGCTCTGTATATGTACTTAAAGGGGTAGTTAATGTTTTAATTACCTTTAGAATGATGTAGATACAGATATACTGAGGCAATTTGCAATCAGTCTTCATTTTTTAATTTTACGATTTTTGAACAAATTAGCTTTGGCATTGGTTTGAACTAAACAGAAAAGACAGGGGGATGAATAGGAGAGGGTTAGGGTAGAAAGAGAAGTCATAAAAAATAATAACATCAACTTGTTCTCAACTTGTTTTGGCTGCTGGGGTCAAATAATGAAGACCATCTGAAAAGAAGCTAAGAACAAGCCATTCTATAACATATCAAAATACCTTTGCATTCAGAAGTGCCCGTTTCATGGCACAGATGCAGCTATAAAGTCAACTTAATTTGAGGCCCAGACGTTAAATAATGACAAATAACAATTGAACAAATCAGAGCAGATGATAATGGGGCAAACTGGAGTTCATGAATATTACAGTTTATTTATAAAGGCCTAACATAATCCCAATGGATAGAGGGAGGGGAGCATATAAACTGGTACAACAGACCAACTACAAACATAAACAGAGACATGAAATCAGAGAACCTTACCCATTAGAGCTTACATTCTAAGGCTCTGGGCAGCATGAGGTATGGCTTTATGGCAGTATTGTGCAGTAAATGATAGGCACAACACTACGCTGAAATTGAAGGGCTGCAATGGGCACTGAAGATTTATACAGATGGAGTTAGGCTTAATATTCTATGAACACAATGCTCTTAGGCTACTGTCACACACTGGGATTATAAAAAAAAAAAAAAAAAAAGTTGGGAGCCAAAAACCTAAATGCCTCATTGTGGCTGTGCCAATATTTAGTAATTATATATTTTGGAGCGTAGGATAAGTAACAATGACTACTGCTATGTAAGACCCAGTGCCAAACTTGTACTGCCCGCCCTGCCGTTCATCTCCTAGTAGTGTCGCTACTGTGCTAGCAACCTTCCAGTGGGCCATAAGAGGGGTCACAGCCCCCGCCCCCTTGGTCAGGATAGGACTGAACCATTGTTAGACTGTGCTACATATAGACATATTTTGCATTGCATGGGACTGGCTTCAAGCAAAGCATATGGGAACTTTTAGCACTAAAGGATATCATTCTTAATTCCTTCTTTCCTGGATAAGGGCAGCCATATTTAAAGACAGCAGATATTAATATGGCTCTCTCTCACACACACACTGATTTATCTCTTGAACAATTGTGGTTTGTAGCCCTTGAGTGCAGATTGATTATATTGCATCTGGCGCACCATTTTATCTTACCAACTTGTATAGCAGTTTATGCACACCAGTTACCTCAAAACAGGTATGCGCTGTCTTCGGGTAATCTCACTTGCTGTGCAACTCTGCCTTAAGCAGGCAGGTACTGGGATATAGGGCCATTGTGGGTGGGGCTCTGTTGGCTAAACTGGTATAGTTTTCTTTCACAAACAAAAGTATCTCCTTTCGTATTTTCCTTCTATATATAAAAAAAAAAACAAAACAGTTTGTATAAAATCTCTTGTTTGTCTCCCTGCAGGGTTCCTGTGCTGGTACTATACAGTTATAAAGATGATTATTACAAGATCCTTTTTTAGTCAGAGATTGTTATGGACAGGAGCACAAACAGACTGATGCTTTACCTTTTGTTGCTGTATTTTTTTTTTTTTTTTTAAATATTTTGTATATATTTCAAGTTCAGTGGATTTATTTTTTTTTCTTACTTTAATCAACTCTTCAAGTGAAGAAAGAGACTTTATGTAATGGGTTAATGTTTGGCAACAAAGAGCCAACGGCTGTGCTTTGCTAAGTCCGAGCCCTCCCCCGAGGAAGTTGTACAATACTCAGAGCAAAACAGAAGATACTGGGCAGTTTTGTCATTTTTCCGTTCTGTACATTCCTGTTAGGAAAACTTTTATTAGCAAATATAAATATACACTTCTATTTTTGGCAGAAAAATGTCAGTCTGGTAAAGTGTATTCATGCCACTTGCTGGGTGTAAAATAAAAGCTGACAAGAACCAGAGGCCTCTCTATCCATAACTCTTACTGGATCTAGTATTGTGATTGTTCTGGAAACACTGAAGAGCGTTTGCAGAAGTGATGATCTTAATACTTTAAGGGCAATTTTACTTTGAAAAGAGTGTTATGGTTTGGCCTGTACCACCACCACCCCCCAACCAAAAACAAAACATTCAGTACAATATGGCTCTTTTTACTGTATCTTCCTGTAGATGCTAGCCATCTCCTATTCCATTCTAATATCCAAGCTGCTGCCTGCTTATTGGGGAATGTTGGACTGACAGAAATTAATCAATGGAGAAGCTGCAGTACAATAAATTCAAATACCCCATACAATGAAGGCCGTCAGTAAATTCCCTGACGATAGCATTGTGCCCAAAATCTTACCTTTGCAAAGGGGTATTTTCATATCAGTCTACAAAATATATTTCAGTTTAGCATACAGACACATTATATAAAAAAATAAGTGCTTTGAATATTTATGACAATTTTTTTACTGCTATAATACCAGCAAGTACATTTTCCCCTTTACAATGCCTCTGATGGAGCAAGATGGCCCCATACAGAATATGACAGTGCTACGACCTATGATTCAGTTTGGTCACTGCCTTTAGTGGGCTACAGCTACCTGACTGCCAAAGGACTCCATTAAGTTGGCTAAACACATTGCAATTACAATCTTTACAGTGACCATTGGTTGTGGGAAAGATCTCTCATACCCTCCACTAACATTCAGGGCGGAATCGTCAGATATGGAGGTAGAGACAATACAAATTGTTCCCCTATCCGACAATTCAGCCCCAAACACTTGCCTTTGTTCAAAATTTTTTGTCCCGCCCGATCAACGAGACAACTGATATCCAAGGCTTTTGCGATATTTGTCTCCTCGTCAATCCACCGTACACGCACCAAATATCTAACAAAACCTAGTTTTGTATGATAATATCAGTGCGTGTATGGGCCAAGCTTTAGGATCTCAGATGAAAATAACATCAACTGTAGTGCTTGTTTGGCACCGTGAGCTGACAGCAGCCTACATTTTTAGCCAGTGGGAATGGCACTACCACTGGCCTTCACTACCAAGCATATCATTCCATATCTTGCAGATATGAATTAAAGCAGGGAAGCAACAAATACCATCCTGCTGCAGAACTACAGCTCCCATCACTACACTGTAAGCTAGCACAGTCTCTATAGGAGATGTAGTTCTACAACACCTGCTTTTTTTGTATACATTAAACCTGGGGACCCCTTTAATGGGATTCTGGAACATCTATTGGCTATATAAGTGCTAAATAGAATCGCTTCTCCATTAAATAGAACTAGAAGACATTTCTGCCGTTCCTCTGAGTGCATGAAAAGCTGAGTTTAAAGCCTAACAAATAAGAGTTCAGTACATTAGTATGAAGACAGAGAAAAGTATCTAAACCCACAGTCAGCATTTGTTTTATAAGCAAATGTCATTTCAGTATTAAATGTATGTAAATTGCCCTTAGTCCCTGCTGGTTCTGAACAGAGGCTTGGGAGTTGCATCCTTCCATGTTTTGGTATTACAAATACTTGAACACACAGTGAAGCATTTATTAGATTACTAGTAGAAAACCCCTCATTACTTGCTGACCTTTCTGCTATTAAAAGGGCATGCGATAAGACACTATAGAACCTTCTAGCTGCTTACAGTAGCTGCCTTATTGCATAGGATGTATGGCCCTTGCGATGTTGGCTGAATGGTAATAAAGACGCTAGTGGGTTTAATTTTCTGTTGGCTATACCAATATTCCTCTAGTTTTTACTGGAGTTTGGCGTCTCTGGAACTTCCTTCTTCATGAAGTGCACGACTGCCCGAGCCACTTTATCAGGACTGATGTTGTACACAGGATGGGTCGGCTGCTGTTGGAACAATGAAATGGGGGAAGGAACAGGTCAAGCTAATGGAGCAAAACTATAGGAACGCACAAGATTTTCCACAAAACTTTAAAATAGGTTCTCACCAGCCTTGCCCAAGTAACTACCATAAAATGTGGCAGATTTCCTTAAGAAGCTGACATATTTGTTCAAACTGATACATTCATAAGATTTGGAAAATCCTGAAGAATGTCTGCCTGATCCAAAGTACTAGCCATACCAGCAACATGTATTAAATACCGCTCAGAGGTAAACATGAAAACAGCCTTAAGGGTTAATTTAATATTGTCATGATGCTGCACCATCTTGATAAATGATCGACTGCTTTCAGCCAAACCCTACAGCAATATGCAACAGGACTGAGAGGCCCAAACTATCTGTATGTGTCAATGAGTGCTGCTGGTACGGAGGCCGATTAATAAGATAGAAAATGGTGCTAAGGTGTGCTCTTACCAGGCGGTTTTCTGGTACTCCTACTATGAGTTCGTGTAAGATGTCCCCACTGCCAAAATGCTGTGCTATGGATAACCCACTGAGGCAATAGCAAGTATGGTAAAAGTCTCTAGATCTAAAAGAAAACACACACAAGCAATAAGTGAACAGATACAGGCGGCTAGAGTACATTTTGTTAATACCAAGTAGAACTTACTTGCCAGGTTTATCTAGCAGGCCACCATTGGGGCACTGACAGCACAGTAATATATATTCTTGCAGTGCTTGCTGATCAAACATCCAGTTGGCCAGGTTGATTGCAGAGTCACCTAATGAGGAAACACAGGTTATTAGCTTATGCGGACACTCAGCTGGATAAATAATGAAAATTAACCCATCTGCAATGGAAGAAATGAATGGAAGACCATTAAATAAGCAGCTTTGGACAGCTACTCTGCTGAGGCTTGGCACCTGAATGCCCATGACGTACTTAGTGTTCTTGTTCCCAGCAGAACAGACCTTCCCTGGGATACATAAGCTCTGCTTTTGGTTTCCTATGGAAGTCTTAGAAGCAGACAATAACCCAACAATATCATAGTATTGGAAACTGTTCCCCATTGTATCCCCAAAGTGACATAAAAGAAAAATAATTAATCTATATACCAATAGGCTGAACACGATCTGTACATAAGGCTACTATCTTGATGTCACATACAGCTGCTCCCAATGCTTGCTTCTAAGCAGCCTCACATGGATAAATATTTAGAAAATGTAAATGAACTTCCTAGAATGATAAAGTTATGAGAAAACTATGTGGGACAGAATGGTAGAACGATTAAAATGGGTGACATAGAATGTCAATTATATTATTAGTCCAGTTAGCAATGTGTGGACACAGCTATATGGAAGACATTCTGTCCACAGGTATTGCCTAATACCATGTTTGGGGCTTGTGAGGTAGATATTTAGTTTACCAATATACAATCCCCCCTTTACCCTCTGTTGGAAGCAATCCATTATGTAGGGGGATAATCTGTCAACTGGTAATCTAATCATTTACCTCACGAGGCCCAAACATGGAGTAGGTTCAGTTTCCCCTTTGTCCTGTTTAGCTTAAGCAATAACAAAAAGCATACATTTTACATGATTAAAATAGGAATAAAGTATGCTTAACACAAGCCCTATACATTGCACTCATGCTGAAGGGGTATACTGCACCTTTAAGGAAGATTCTACAAAACCGGCATAATTACTAAACCATAATGTAAGCCTTTTTAAAAGCCTGGAACTTAAGAATTTTATATGTGTTTGTGTAATTATGCTCCTTCCCCTCATCTATCTGACCACTGGCACATATTACATAAAAAAAATAAATCACATTCATGTCAAATGAATGAAAGAAAATGGCTGCTTTACAGAGCAAGTTTATTTGCTTTACACAACAGGTTTGGCAAAACTGCAATGAAACCGGAGCCAAGCTAAACTTAATGAGTAATAGAGCTTACCTTCAGCATGGAGAGTTCTGTGAAGAAGAGGCAACAATCCCCCTTGCCAAAATGAATAGCACCCATCCACCAGCTTATTACAGCGACCCTGGAATCCTCCTTCAAACCTCATTTGTCTGCACGTAACCCATCGCTAGAAGGAAACAAAATATTACATTAAATAACAAATGCCCCCATAGTCCATAAACAGAATTGTTATTATTGTGCCTATATCTTAAATGCCTTTCAATTATATATATACATATATATATTTTTTTTTTTATTATTATTATTATTATACATAGGAAATAGATTTTCATGTGTTAAAGGAAACAGGAGGAGAATGACCTTGCTGTGCTAGGAAGCATCTAATGCCAATAAAAGGCCCATTACATTTGTTAGCTGTGCCAATCACAGGTTTGTTTTCATGCCCATGCTGCTCAGTAGTACCTCCCCGTATTATCCTGAGCTGCAGCCCTGCTAGTATTCGCCCAATTTCATTTCTACAGGTGGGATTAAACAGTACACTATACGTACTACAGGGCCAGTAATCATTAAGGTACACGGTCATAATCTTACCAGTAAGCTTCTCAGATCCAGCAGGTGAACCCTTTGTAAAATAACCAATGCAGCCACTCCGCAAAAAGTATATCCACCATGCGCTTCCATTCCTGGGACCCCACCAATGCCACCTTCCCAGTTTTGACACCTATGGGAAACAACAGGTACATTAAAGAGAATCACTGACTTTGAAAGGAAATAGTAAAACAAGCTGGTCAGGTCACACACTGGATCCGTCAGCACCTTCCTTCTGCCATGGGAAAGGAATGTGTATAATTCTGGCACTACAGGTATTGGAGCCATTATCTCTAAACCCGTTATCCCAAAAGGAATAAATTACAGGAAGTCAATCTCCCACAGAATCCTTTTTAATTAAATAAATCAAATATTTAAAAAGGATTTCCCTTTTCTCTGTAATAATAAAACAGTACCTTGTACTTAAACCCAAATAAAATACAAGTAATCAATACTGGATGCAAACATGTTTTGTTTATTTTAAGTTAAGTGATTTTTAGTAGAAAAGTTAGGTGATACAAATTACACAAAGATCCTTTATCCGGAAAACCCCAGGTCCTACATTCTAAGATTTGCTGGGACAAATTCTAGTATGTCATTGGAGGACGCATCCTCACTAGTAGCAATCCAGTTCAAAAACTCTGCCATGCAAGTTAAATGGATATTAGAAGTCACTTTGCTGTTTTATGACCTGTATAAAAGCACATGACTTGCTGTATTACATTTTTATATGGACATTGGGCACCTTGCTCACTTTTAATATCACTTGATTTACAATAGAGCTTCCATTGTAAGTGTATAAGGCAGCTTTACATACCTTGCAATCCATTCAGCAGTTCCATCAAACAGCTCGGTGGTCATGATGTTGGTGAGTGAAGCGACAGAAGCAGCACAGTAGGCACTTCTATAACAGGACAGACATTTTTTGTTGGTATTCCAGTACTATTAAATATCCAACACCAATAGCTGACATGCAAGAGGCTGCAAAAAGATGCAGAATTTAGTGCAGTCAGATTATACAGGGGCATATGTATAAAATCATGTACTGAAACATACAGCTCACACCATTTTTGATTCAGCCAAGGTAGTAAGATGAGAGGAATCAGCAGAGGGGGTTTCTGTCTGGATTGGTCAGTAGTCTGGCCTTTTGAAAGCTGCTTTTCTCCTTAAAGTGGATGTTCAACTTTGAGTTAACTTTTAGTAGTATTCTAAGACAATTTGCAATTGGTCTTAATTTTATTATTTGTAGTTTTTTTCTGGTCGCTAGGCTTCAAAATACCTTAGCAACCAGGCAGTGGTTTGAATAAGAGCCTGGCATATAAATAGGAGAGGACCTAAATAGAAAAATAAGAGTAACAATAAAAAGTAACAATAACAATAAAACTGTAGCTCGAAGCTACTATTTTGGCTTTTGTGGTCAGTGGAAGGTTCAATCACCTTTAGCCAGACAGCACGTCTGTTGGTGCGCCAAAGCATCATTTGCTGAAAGCATTTGTACCCATTCCCTAACAGTGCCAGTTCAGTGTAATGGGGTGTAATACACACTCAAGAGAATGGCCCTCTAACAGAGAAACCTGAGCTTATTTCACCCATCCTTTTATACTAGACAGTAACCCCAATATCTGCATCAAATAAGAAAAAACGGACCAGACCTGACATCGACTTCACCGCCGATGTGCATAGTGAAAGAGCCATCTGGTTGTTTCAGAGACCATAAGAACGCCAACAGCTTTTCCCTGCCAAATAGAGAACCAAAAACAGAACATATATCTAGTCATGTACCACGTAAACTTCTCATGAACAGATACAAATAGTTCTAGTAAAACATGTTGCCCGGCAATGCACACTGATCAATCCCTTGCTCTGTGCCATTGGTAAATGTGAGACTAAGGGTTTTCTTAGGTCTCATCCACAGGTCTAAGGTAAATGGTGCCATCATGTGAGACTAATGGCTACAGTAAGGGTTTTCTTAGGCCTCATCCACATGTCTCAGGTAAATGGTGCCCATCATGTGAGACTAAAGGTGGCCATACACGCACCGATAATATCGTACAAAACCTCGTTTCGTACGATATTCGGTGCGTGTATGGTATGTCGGCGAGTCGACCGATATCGCAGGAGGCTGCTGATATTGGCCGACTCGCCAATCGGACCAGTTTGAAAATTTTGATCGGGCGCCATAGAAGGCGCCTGACCAAAAACTCCCTTCAGCGCTGAATCGTCAGAAGGAGGTAGAAATCCTATTGTTTCTACCTCCTTACCTGCCGATTCAGCCCTGAATGGTGTGTGGCGGATCTGGCGATGTTTCGTGCGACATGGCCAGCTTTAGGGTTTTCTTAGGTCTCATCCACAGGTCTTAGGTAAATGGTGCCATCATGGGAGACTAATGGCTACAGTAAGGGTTTTCTTAGGCCTCATCCACATGTCTCAGGTATATGGTGCTATCATGTGAGACTAATGGCTACAGTAAGGGTTTTCTTAGGCCTCATCCACATGTCTCAGGTATATGGTGCTATCATGTGAGACTAATGGCTACAGTAAGGGTTTTCTTAGGCCTCATCCACATGTCTCAGGTAAATGGTGCCATCATGTAAAACTAATGGCTACAGTAAGGGGTTTTTTTTCTTAGGCCTCATCCAGGCACCAAATAGTTTTAGTCTCTGACTTCTCATTTACAAGCAATGTAAGCTCCCTATGTAACTAACAATATGGCACCACCTATGCATTTTCAGTTTGTGGTGCTTTAATGCTTTAGAGTTTAGATGGTATTGTTATTCTTTCCAGACAACATAATAAGCACTTATTATGCAAAGAAAACAAGAAGATAAAATCAGCTTCCTGTACACAAGCAACACTTCACTTACCTGTTAATAACATCAAAGGCCTCTTCTGTTCCAATAGTGCACAGTGCATTAACAGCTGCAAATGTGGGTGCAAGGTGTGGCTGCTGCCCAGGACCTCCACAGAATCCGCCATTGGGATCCTGACACAGTGTTAGGAACTGACAAACACTACAGCAGGCACAAAAAGAGAAAATACTGTCGGGTTTTTCTACCAATCAAACCTTTAGAACTGCAGTTCCCAGAGGACTGACCACGTGACCCAATAATTCTAAATTATATAAAGTTAACAGAGAACAATGGCAGTTATGGATCCTTTGCTAGCCGGAGAATCCATTTCTTATATCAATAGCTATAAAAGCATTAAACCGGAAGAAATGAAAAATTCATAGACTGAGTGTTTATATAGAAACAGCAGTTTTGGGGGGTTGGGAATACTTACTCAGATGCCAAAGACTCAGGAATCGGCTCATCTAGCAGCCCCATACTATGTACAATCCAATAACATAGCCAGGGGCGACTGGAATCTAGACACTTAAAAAAAAAAAATATCCAGATATGAGAGAAATATTCCATGCACTGGCTTTAAGCACCAATATCCCTCCAACAGTCTTTGGTTAAAACCCCATATTTTATTGTGCTGGAGGACACCAGTTGCACGCACAGGCAGAGATGCTGGCATAATATACATGCATAATAAGGGGGGGCTATACAAGGAGTTACAGGAACAGTAAAAGGTTACTTAAAAAATACTATAAAGTATAACAAATAAATAGGCTAGAAATGTTGTGCATTGTGTTTTGGGGCTTCTGTACCAGCCCAAGGCACCCACAGCCCTTTAGCAGGGAAGATCTGTGCCCCAAAGATGCCCCAGTAGCTCCCCATCTTCTTTTCTGCTGATTCCCTGCACATGTTCTGTGCTGCTGTCAGTTACTGAGCTTAGGCACCCACTCACAATATACTGTGTATATAGAATATAATCTCTTTGACCAACAGCTGCTAAAGCACACTGAGCATGTGCTGTGTTACTAACACTCAAAAGATGGCCTGTCATATCCCAAGACAGGGTGCTGCTGTGGACAATTTGAATGTAAAAATCAAGAAGGCTATATATTGCCAGTTTTTATTTATTTTTTTTTTATCTAGGATTAGATTTTGTTTTCTCTCTATCCCTCTATTTTAAGTTTCTATTCACAGGTATAAGGGCAGCACTGCTAACTATTCAATCTTGGAATTTTGATTGAATCAAATTGATAAGCCAAGTCGATGTTATATTTTGAATTCCTGGAAAGTGCAGCCAGTGTTAAATAGAACACTTCCTAAAAGAATGACTGGTTTACGGTATTAAATCCCATATTTAGAACAAATCCACTGTGCGCATAATAGAGTATTCCAGGAAGACTGGAAAAAAAATTGATCGATCCATAACTCTGGTTACTCCATATGTTAAAGGGGCAGTATGCAGTATACCTCCTTGTTCCACCTGAGATCAATAAATAGGGCTTGTGCTAAACATATTTCTTGCCTGTTTTAATCATGAAAAATATATAGGTTTTGCTATTTATTGCACTAAACAGGGCAACAGGGAAAGTGAAGCTACTAAGATAATTAGATTTCCAGTAGACCCTCCCTCTCCCTTTGATGTGTTTTTTTAGCAGGAGTCCATTATGCAGAGATTATTTGTGCATTAGTAATCTAATTATCTGCCTCGCAAGGGCCAAACATAGATTTTTCAAGATGAAAACAGGCAAAATTACGTCCAGCACAAGCTAGTTATTAAACTCATACTGGGTGTACACTGCCCCTTTAAGCTTTAGCAGCAAACCCATTTAATTCTGTTGCCAAGTTACCTCATAGGAGTCAGACAGGTACCGTAGGCCCTTCCTTAAGTAATGAGTGTGTGGCTCTCTCTCCAGAACAAGCCTAAAATAACAAGCAGATGGTATAGCCATCATTTTCATACATCTATATGTATTTAAGAGAAACATTTTTTTCATACTGCAACTTTAACAAAAAATAAATAAAAAGCCATGTCAATTTCTGTTTACAGCATCAACCTATTTTACTGTAGTGACCTCAGTGCACCTGCACATTACATAAACTCTATTAATAGGAGAGTGCAGTGTACATTGCTGTCACACAGGCCACAAACCAGGCAGTTCTTAAACAACCTGACTCTTAGGCCTAGCAACCACATGCAGATAGCACTAATACTTTGGTGAAGCCAAAAATAAAACACTGAATGTCTTGGGATGTGCTGGGAAAACACACACTCACTGGATCTTTTCTTGGTTTTTCTTGTAGGCGTTGAACAGAGCACCAACATTATTCTCCACTTTTTTCTGGGTGAAAGAGAAAGAAAACAAGAAAAAAAGCCTAAAAATGGTGACTTACATATTATCACAGATAATAAAAGGGATCTAAACCTAAAAAAATAATTAATGAATATATACTAACAGAGTGCTTCTAAATATTTCTGTGATATCTTTTTAGTTTTAGACTGCTAATACAAGGCTTCAAGTTCTACTAAGTCAGCAACCCTAGGGTTACCTGAATACAGAACATAATAGCTACAAAGTTTGCCTAGGTGCAGTATGTGTTACTGGGTAATCCTAAATAGGACTCACAGTTCACACAAAAAAAAAAGGGCACACATACATGCTAGGCCCCATCAGCCAATCAATAGACAGAGTTCTGTCTTTTGCTTCCACACTACTTCCTGTTACAGTTAGAGCTGCATTATTTCTGGTCTGGATCAAGGAAAAGGGTGTAAAAGTGCAATATTTACTGATATATATATATATATATTTCAGTTTGGCAAGATTCTTAATAGGTCACTTAACAGAATATAAACTGTTGGTTAAGTATTCATTTTGAGGGTATAGTTTTCCTTTTAAAGTGATACTGACACTAAAAAATGACTCCTCAAAATATAAATGTACATAAAAAGTTGACTATAGGTCATGTTGATTGATTTTCGCTGAGAGATTCGCTTTTATAAATAATTGTTACTTGAAGTCCCTAAACCTGACTGTTTTGCCAACCTGACTGTCCCTTCTCAGCCTGTCAGTTATAGCTTCTAATGCTAACGGTCTCCTGCTGGACAAATATGGCAGCCCCCTTATAGGGGAACTTGGGGGATCAGACAGGTAATATAAAAGCATTGGGTAAATACTTTTATGGCAAAAATGAAGGTCATGCAAAGACAATGTTATGATAGATGTAAAAAAAGTTTAATTTCTGGTGTCAGTATCTCTTTAAGTTAATGTTCCCCAAGCCAAACTACTTTACTAAGCATTCTAGTGCACTGGCTATGGACAGTAAGTACCTTCTAGCATAGCGTGGTGCAGAGCACATGCACTTAAGTTCTGACCTGAGATTCAAAATAGTCCCTGGCGTTTCAAGTACACAGAAGCCCCAATAGCCTCCCACCAGCCCAATAAATAGTGACAGTCTATGGCATTTTATGGCAGCCCCTCTGGCATTTGCCTAAATACACAGATTGTCAGTCTACAGGTAAAGGCAAGAATATTTTTGCTGATACCAACTTTAACAATAAATACAATCACTATATATGCAGACAAATGTGCAGAGAATCATAGCAAGTCAGTAGCAATAGTGTTAGCAGAAACAATATCAATGCCTTCATTCAGATCTGCAAACCAGCATAATGCCCGCCAGGATCACCACCTCCTCCAGCTCCCTAGCACAACAACTACACTATTATGAACACTATCAAAATGCCATTTGTATGCTTCACCACCGGGACACTGGTCAACAGGGAGGGCAATTTATTCCACATTGCATCTTCTATAACAAAGAAATATGTTAAAGGTCCAGTACAACCAATAAAAGATATCATAACTTGATGTATGACCAGTAAAAAATTCACTTTTAGCATCTGGTGTGATATTTATAGCCATAAGTCTGTCTATTCTTCCCTTTATCCAACCTGACCCAAACTGATATATGGTTGCTAGAGTCTGTAACCCTGACAACCAGAATGCTTCTCCATTATAAGTCAGGACTTTTCTTGTTTTTTGTGTTTCCATTCAGAGTCCACTATTCAAATTACTATCTGTCATCCAAGCCCTAATGCTAGGCATACATGGCAAGATTTGTTCATTTGCCAACCCCATTTGGTCACTACTGGGGTCATCTGACCATTTGCAACAATTAAATCATAATGGGGGAACAGGGGGACCTCTTGGGTAAGAAATTAATGCAACATTGTGGTCTTTCTAAACCTGCCTGATCAATATTTAGCAAAGCTGATTTGGTTTGGAGTCAGCAGCTTTTATTGGCCTGGGTATGGGCAGCTTTAGCCTGTTAACTACAGAACAGAAAGGGAACTGACTTCATATTATTTTTGAGGCCGTGTATACTGTACATCTGAGATTTTTATGTGACTGCAGTTGTTTCAAATGCTGACATTATTAGCATGTATTAATAAACATATTTTGCAGCACTATACAATAAATGAGTGTACACAGAACTTACAAAAACACCAATAACCTATACAAGAGCGAGACATATAACATCAGCTGTGAGTTTGTGCAGAGCAGCACTGGTGCCTCTGGCCAAGTATAATTGCAGAGTTAGAATTTTCTTTCCCATAACAATGAAAGTCAATGGATATGAGTGCACTGTGACCCTACATGCAATGACTACTCATATCCAGAACAACTGCAATTACATATAGGGACTCATATAGGCACAAAACACAAAAATGTAGTTGTCTCTATTAACCAATCAGCAATTAATGTTCAGCCTAGTACCAGTAAAAAAAACTAAAGCAAAGATCTGATTGGGTGCAGGTTTGGACTGAGATTAAAAATAGGCCCTATCATTTGAAGTACACAGAGGCCCAAACAGCCCCCCAGCAGTTCTACAAAAAGTAACTGTCTATGACATCTTATAGTATCCCCTTTGGCTCTGGGCCTCATTGAGCGGTATGGTAAATTAGCACAATAAAACAAGGAAGTCCTTATTTATATAGAGTATTTATTTATATAGAGTATTTATTTATATAGAGTATACGCTTACAATCTGATTACAGTGCAGTTCACCTTTAGGAAGGGCAGAGATACCCCTGAAGCCTGGTACTAACACCCATATCTCTGAACATCATTTTTTTTGGGGGGGGGGGGGGTTGGTTATTAAGGTGCCTATAACATAAACCCTTTATTGAGAGCCAACTCTAAACCACAAGACACATGCTCTATATTAACATTTCCTTCCTGTCTTCATCTGCCTGTGGGACGCTGGGAAGTTGCACTATAACAGCAGCTGAAGGTACACATACATTTATATCAATATATATCAATACAACAAATACTATATGTCATTTGTATTACCATCTACCGACGCACAAAGGGTCCCTGTGAGCAGCACTGCCCCTCCAAGCATGACTGACATAACTGCAAGCTGTAGAGTTTCAAGCCTTACTAAGTGTCAAACTGACAATCCCCACAATCCTCTCCTCACAGCACTATATAGCAAGAAACGCCTGGTACGGTAGGCAGAAGGCAGCCACTAGCGTTTAGCCGAAACTTGGGAAGCGAATAATAGCGGCAAACATTGCTAAAGGCAAAATAACCCCTGGCCCAAACCTGCTCAGCAGAAGTCACAGTAGGCAGAGAGTCTTCCAGTAAGTGCTCGGCTATATGGCTATCACGCACACATCTCAGCAACTCCATGGGATCCGCCATGTTTGAAACGCGCCGCACGCCCACTCCCGGCTAAAGCTTAGAAGTACGGAAGCCCAGCAGGCCCAAATGGCGCCGAGACGTCAGGCTCCGTCTCGGCCACGCCCTCCTGTCATTGGTCCTTTATGCAAGTGAAACTTATAGGTAGAATAGGAACGTGTGGGGGCGCTCTGTACTTTGTTTGGCCGTGTTTAGTGTTACAAATCTATAGTTTATTATCTTAAAGTATATTTATCAGCGGTTATTGTATATAATAATTTCTTATTAAATCAGATAGTGCCTTGTTTACTTAAACTGGCCACTCAGGCATTAACCTGGCCGCCCAGTACTACTGTCATTTCTTAATTCTCCAGATTTGTTAGGCAATGAAAGTCCAGTGCAGCTTTCCAATGTAAAGCAACCCTACTAAACGTAGCATTTGTTTATTTATTTCTGGTTTTCATTTCTTAAAAAAAATGTGGCATAGGTGTATTTTCAGGTACAGCCCCCAATTCTATCACATAAAAAAAAGATAAAAACCTTTCTATTCTCCACACTGATCCTGTTTTTGATAAAATCCTAAAAAATGGTTGTAAATTTGTAACAAGAAAAGGCAGAACCATTGGTTACATCTTTGCACCCAGCATAATCTCTTTAATAGAAAAACCCACTGATTCTGCTTGGCTAATATACAAAGACACGTCCCAATGGTGCCTAGCCTGTACCCATGTATCGCCAGTGATATCTTTTGTATCCACAGTGACAAGTTACTATATTAAGCAATACATCAATTGTAACTCCAGCAATATAACCTATTTGTAAACTGGTATGAAATGCTGAAAACAGTATATGGGTCAGGTTTGCAGAACATTAAGGAAATGTATACATAAACATATATCAGACATTAAATGGAACAAGGGTAGTCTCTTACCAATTTTCCCTGTGATCTTAAAGGAAATGTAAACATCCTCTCTGTAATAGTTATAGAGTGGATTAGCACATGAGGGCACGGGAGGGGATGGGGCACACACGACTGAGGATGGGTTGCGTTGCAGCTCAGTGTGGGTCAGGCTGGGGAAGTACGCTCTTCCTCTGCTTCTGAAGTTTCCCTGTTTTGGAACCTAAGGCAAGTGCAGAAGTAGTATACAGAACGGAAAGATGCGGGCACAGGTTGGGTGTGGGTCCTACAATGGTGAGAGTTGAGTTTTCCTGACCCACACATCGCAAATACAGTGTATAGAATGGACAGATTCAATTAAATATGTTTCTTCTAACTTTATTTGGCCAAGATTTGCTCTGCACCGCAACTATTTACTAGAATGACAGCATGCAGTAATAATAATGACAAAATTACAGGAGTACTTTCCAAAATGAACTTGGATGCTTTATTTACATATCTCCATTATATGCAAATGCATATTAAGTAGTATTATCGCAGCCGCCAGTTCATCTGAGGAATCTTCTTTAGGTTGTGTTGCCAAATTTCTTGTTGAAAAATATTATTTGTGTCGATAGGAGATTGGCGGGTGGGGCAATGTCATAAAAGGCATGTGGCAATGAAGTAAAAGGAGCAGATCAGTGACTTAAAGGGTGGAACAACAGGTAATTACAAATTTAACAACCTATATGGCCCCAGCTAGGCCAGTTAAATACCACTTAGGTGTCAACCCTAATATAAAAGAAAATAGTCTTTTTAATTAATAGAGTGGAGCTATGTTGCAACATAGGTACCATTGGCGTGATTTGCCATAGTGGTCATTCTTCCCGGTTACAGCAGCAGTGCACTTCGCAGGACGCAGCAGATGGTTTTCTCTGAGTGTTTAGAACCGCAAGTGTTAAAAGAGTCAATGATCAAATGAAAGGCTGTGCCCATGGGGATGAGATAATATAATTGTAGTTTTCAAGCAAATGTAGAATAGTTGTGGCATCTGTAATAGGAGAAATAGGAATTGCTTTAAACACTAAACAAAAACTATTTAAATGATAACAGTCTGATATTGATCTGTAATTAATGCATGGGATCAATGTTCAGTATGGAACCCCCAATTGTTGATTAAGTCCCAAAAACTGGCTTAAAGTAGAAGGAAAGTTATAATCACTGGGGGTGCCAAATGTTGGGCACCCCCCTCCCCCCAGTGATTATCACTTAACTGATATCCCCGGCCAGTGCTCTTTTAGCCGAAAACTGCGCTGGCTGAGGGCATCCTTTTCCTTTCCTCATCCATCTTTGGAATACCAGAGCCAGCGTATGTGCAGTAGAGTGGAAAAGCCACTTTGTTGTTTAAATTCAGCTTCTCACTCTACTGCGTGAAGGCAGAAGAAGGAAGAGGTTGTGGGTACCCTGGGCCGGTGCAGTTTTTCTGGTAACAGAAGTACCAGGGCACACGGGAACATTAGTCACCTGTAATAAATTTTCACTCTTGCGGGCGACTAATATTCCGGACATGCAGGGTCGGACTGGGCCGCCGGGACACCGGGAAAAATCCCGGTGGGCCCCGGCCCTAGTGGGCCCCAGCGGCCCAGTCCGACCTTTGCCGGCGCTCCCCGCTACTGACTGTTCCTCCCCGACGCGTTCAATTTATACGCGCTCTGGGAGGACGTCAGGCGGGGGCCCTTCGGGGGGGTTAGGGGGGCCCTTGGGGGGGTTAGGGGACGCGGCTGGGGCACCTGCAGGGCCCCTGGGGCGGGAGCCCCGGTGGGCCCTGCACCCCCCAGTCCGACCCTGCGGACATGCCATTCCACCGGCAAGAATGCATTGCTTTGGTTGCCTGTTGCCTCACAAAGAATCTTTGGGCGACTTCGGAAAAATGAAGTGACATATATACCATCCCACTGGCGATTTACATTCTTGCCAGTGGGAGGGCATGTCAGGGAGATTAGTCCCCACAGTAGTGAAGATTTATAGTGGGCAACTAGTCTCCCTGTGTGCCACTGCCCTTAGGCCTTGAGTGTATTTGAAATGGGAATGGTAGCAATGACCCCAATCTCTTCTTCTAATGCATTCTTGTAACCAGGTCCTGTTTAACCCCCAGATATAGTACTTAAGGCTGTAGATGTTTAACTTTCTCTGTATTCTATGTTAAACTGGAATCTTGTGTCAGCTCAGAAGATCTGTCCTGGCAAAGGTCGAATTATGCCCAAAGAATTATGGGTACTTTATAAAATATATTTATTTTTATGGGTACTATATTGATTGTCTGTGTGGTAATTTTACAGTTTAGTGTAACACAAGTTGATGGGTAGACCTGTGGAACTGAATGCAATGCTGGGATACAGGACTAGATACAAGGCCAGATCCAAGTATGAATTTGGATGTACAAGATGTACCTTTCTCCCTTGCTATTCTCTGTTTTGCTGCTTCTAACTACCCAGTTTAGCCATAGTTAGCTCCCCTCTAGGCAATTATTTTTATTATCAACATGTATTTATTATTTATAAAGCACAAAAATATTTTGCAGTGCTGTATAACACTAGGGCTCATTTACAACCTCAAGTGCAGTGAGCAAAGTGCAATTGCAAGCGCAAAATCCATTTTTTTCCACAATGCAGCATTTTTTTCACAGAATTCCAGCATCACTGTGGAAGCAAATGGACACTTTACTTGATGCAGTTGTACAACACCTGCTGCAGCTTGCATCCAATTCACCCATTTGGACGCACAGTCTGGTGTCATTTCCAGTGTTTGGCATCTAATTAATGTGTGCACCCAGTTCTTCCGGAGCAACTGAACTGTGCCAATTAGCGCAGGGCGCTAAGTGAACCCTGGAGCTACCGCCTGGTCAGGGGGTATCTCCAGGGTTCCCCTACGCAGCAGTGTGCAATTTAGAATGGAAGGCAGGAAAGACTGAGTGGCAGTAAGTAGTCATGAGTGAATCTGTCCCATTTTTCTTTGCTGAAATATTTGTGAAACAGCAAAGATCCATGAAACGCTTTACTGTCAATTGCCATTATTTGCGGTGACTCTTTCAGTACCGTAACATTTTTATTACTGTGCAATGTTTTTTTCCAGCCATTGGAAAAACCTGTTGAAAATTTTTCTCATCATTAGTGCCTAGTGCAACTATAGGGTGGAGCAAGAAGTGCATTTGGACACAATTGTTTCATTAATGAAAATGAAAAAAGTGCTAGTTGCCCACTGTGCTTGCGGATGTAAATGAGCCTTAATGTCTCTAATGCTTCTGTGTTTCTCCTTCAGGTCTGCTACTAACAAAGCTGCTTTGCTTTGAGTTTGTGGACATTGAGACTTTTATTACATAACCCTCCAGTGGGTTAGACATACATTTACCATGCAGTTTTACCTGTAGCCTTTATTTTTTGATAGAGACGGAATGCTAAAATCAGAAGAAGTCCTTCCAGAATTTGAAGTGTTACATGAAGGAAAGGAAAGGCATACATTGGACCAAGTACTCCTGGAGAAAAGGAGACCTGGAGAATAGTGGCACAAAGCTGGACATTTTGGCATCCAGTTTCCATGCTGACAGTACGCCGATACCTGGAAAGCAAAAAAGGATTTCTGCTTTGTAATATTCTACAAATTAAATATCTAGATCTCCACAGCCTTACTCACAACAGACACCACATATAATGATCAATACGGAATGTACATTTTATGCCTGCTGTCCCTATTTTTGACCTGTCTTATGCTCCTGGGTAGCTGTCCTTGCTAAGGAAGCTTAAGGTGGCATTTGTAATTTATTAACTGTAAAAACCAAAAAAGACATTAATACAAAACTTTGCCATCTAAAAGCTATCAGGATCATGTAGGAGTCAATGGGAGCTGTCCTAGGCAAATTGTAACAATATATTTAATTAGTGGTTTTAGAGTTTTTTGGGGTCCTTTTTGTTTGTAAGTCCATGAATATTCATAGGAAAACTTAAAAACCTAGAAAAACTTGGTTTTCGGGTTGTATTTGTTCCGTGTTTTAATTCTTTGGCTTTTTCGATTCAGATCTTTTAATAAATGACTGGACATTCGTGGTTTTCATGGAAATGAGTTTATTTGTGGTTTCAAAAAACTGTAAACCACTAAGGGCGAAGACACATGGGGCGAATAGTCACCGTGACTTTTAAAAAAGTATGTATCAGCGACTAATCCTGGCAACTTTCCTGCCATACGGTACTGTATAAGTTGCTGCGACTAATCGCATATCGTTTTTCGATGTGTGAATTAGTTGCCATAACTTTTTAAAAAGTCCTAAGGGTGAAAACACATAGAGCTACTTAGTTGCAGCTACTTGTCATGGCCGTGACGAGTAGCTAGTACTAGTAGCTCTGTGTGTCTTCACCCTAAACTCAGAATGTTGATAAATCTGCGCTTTGGTTTTACTTGTAGAGCCCTAGTGATGTCCTCTTAGCGTCTGGTTATAACACAATAGCAGGCCTGAGGTTGCTGATAAGGAAGGTTGTAGCCACCTTGTGAGAGAGGCAATGGCTGTCTCATTGTATGCTAGTATTTTAAAAGTAATAGATTACATTGTTGCCCCAATCACAACACAAACAGTACTTTCCTTTGGCTTTAGATGGTACATTGTAGTTTTTAGCAAATGTTCAGTCAAGGTAAACACTGGGCCAGGTTAATTTCAGTGACAAAACCCTATGTTTCTATATTAGGGCAATGACACATGGGGAGATTTGTCACTTGTGTTACAAAAATACGCTACCACGTGCTTACCAATGCATTTGGAGAGAGGAAAAACTTGCCCATCTCAGTGATCCCTTATCCCTATCCAATTTTACCAGACTTACTGTCCATTGAGCTTGAAGGCTGCAGATATGCTGTATCCAAGAACGTAACCTATCAGTGTCATGAGCCCAGATGTATATAGAAGTGGCGGAGAAAGGATTAGAAAGATGTCGCTTCTCATGTAGAGAAAAGATAGAGTGACAATTAAGATCGACACAACAGCAGAAATCCCCACAGCAATCTAAAAAGAAAGAAAGAAATAAGATTGTCTTCTTCATTAAATCAATGAATTAGAAGTGGGAAGGGTGTCGAGTAGTCTGCAAGGTCCGTCATTTATTTATGAGAAAACTCCCTACACCTTTATGGCAGCCTTGCTGATAATTATAATTAATTAACAAATGGCCAGAATTAGAGAATGGGTGGCCATTATAATGCAGACCTCTGTTTAAATAAGGGGACAGATAGAGGGCTGCAGGTAGGACCTAACTTCATTATCTAGTGCTAATGCTCAGGCCCAGGGCAAATGCCCATTCTGCTTCTACAGTCTACCCTAAAGCTAGAGGCTGCAGGTTCATCTTTCCTCTCTGACCTGCCCCAATTCTGCCCCTTTGCTGTGCTCCCTGTTCCACTGCTTGGGACGATGTAGGAGGACTTTGGGTTGTGATTCTATACAGGGTCAGACTGGGAACCCCATCCCAGTCTCAAAGTTTGTCATCCTACACCCACCACCTGCAAGCTGCATCATGTTCCATTACCTTTTGGCCACAGTCAAAGGGGATGGAGCACCTAAAGTCTGGCATAGAGCAGGCCTGGGTCGCAGGACCCATCTTTTTTTTTCGGACACCCCAGTGTGAAGCTTTCTAAGCATTTTAATGGAGCAGGAAAGTTTGATTTTGGGGGCAAATTACTGACAGTGGGAGATTGACCTGTTGCTGCAGGAGACTGGGGAAGAGGGGCTTACATCTGGGAGAATCCCCACTAGGGTTGCCACCTGGGCCTGGCTGGAAAACTGCTACTTGAAGTTGTTCATGCTATTTTCAACAAATATGGGAGTGTTGCTATGTCATTTAGCAATTTTTTCTACTACTAGCAATTGAGGGGTAAGTACTGCAAATTTTCAGGAGCAGAAACGGTCAAAGCTAACTCCCTCTGTGCCCTGTAGAGTTTACAGCATATTTAAACTATGCCCAGTGCCAGTCTTCTGGCACACTTACAACAGAGCAGTATGCTTTTATCTCCATATTCTGCAGAGGTCTCTCCACCAATTCTAAAGCAGCAGATAATTCTTCATGCAGGGGATGCGCTAGTTATGTCAGCCAAGTGGGCACAGACAATTCAAAGAGACACAATTAGGGTGTTACTGTAACAAATACATAACTTTTTTTTATAAATATGTCCCTTAACAGTAAACAAATTCAAGTAAGTAAAAATGATTGAATTCTTACCTTGACAACCCAGCCCGAATATTGGGGTCTCTTGGTATTTATCAAAATACCACTGCAACAAGGAAAGACTGTCAGTACCAAAATCTCTATGATCTTTTCCAAAGGAACAGCATTATGTATCGGTTCCATGTCCAGTACAAGACTGTAGATGAAGAGGAGCAAAGGCATCATTCCAAGAGCAAGGACAGTTGAAGTAGTAGTCATCAAAATGCTGCAAGAGTAAAGAAAAAGGAGTAAAAAAAATGTAAATGTATATACTGTATATATATATAATTTGTCCAGAAACCCATTATAGGGAAGGCTCCAAAATATGCAATCACGGGAATCTTCTTAGGTACTAAGCTTCCAGATAATAGCTCCCATACTATGTCCATATGTGTAAATATACAGTATACATTTGTATATGAATGGTATGAAAGTTTTGCATTGGGGCCCTACAAGAATAACAACACGTTTCTTTACCTGAGGTTGATGTCACCCTTTAATGCCAAGCTGAAGACACTGGAAAGCACTCCTCCAGGGCAGCATCCACATATCAGAACGGTGACCGACTCTATCGCGTTCAGTTGGAATACGTGGGCTAGACTGAAGGCTGCAAGGGGCATGATTCCAAACTGGGAAAATAAAGCAATTCCAATTCCTTTTGGCTTTAGGAGATGCTTTTTTATTTCCAAAATCTCCATAGTGCATCCCAGAGACAGCATGACCGTGACCACAAGCAGGTTTGCAGCTGCAGCGATGAAATAACCCATGAACATTTGTGAATTTCTGGAAATGTTTGATGCACTTAGTCCTTGTTCTTCCATGTTCCAAGATAATTCTTCTTCCCTGCTGTCGTTCATGTTGTGGAGCAGAAGGCAGGGTCAAGCACCCAACTTCTAGTAAAACAGCCTGAACATCAGGGGAGAGACAAATCCCTTGGATAGTCTTGCAAACAATTCCTCCTGCATTGTCTTCTCTGTCCTGAGAGTGAGGCATTATTTACACAGCCTTAGGTTATATTATGGTTTCAAGATCAAATTTCACAGACCTGTGCCTCTGAGTTAGTTTGGGAATTCTTCCCCCCAACAGTAATTCAAATATTTGTCCTCATCCATTTATTCAGCCAAGCAGAGCAATCGTTAAAAGAGAAGGAAAGGTAAAAATTAAGTAAGCTTTATCAGAAAGGTCTATGTAAATACAGCCATAAGCACACATGGAAATGCTGCACAGAGTCCTCCAACTAACGAAACACAGGATGTCATTTCTTTTTTTGTGTAAACATGTTCTTCGGTATCAGACTTCCTCTCTCAGAAAAATCCTTCATTCCCAGAGTCAGAGTCTGTGCAGCTTCTCCTCCCTCCCTTCTCCTGCTCCCCCCTCCCATAAGAATGCATAAGAACTCCATCCCCTTCCATCAGAATGTGTGATCTGAACTACCAAGGGATAGGGCTGCAGCAGGAAGCTACCAAGGACAAGCTAAAATGGCAGCTGCTATCTTAAACGAACAGAGGGAGCTTCTAGGGCTCTTTACTCAGGTATGGTAAAGCTTTCTGCAGAATAAATATTTTTTTCTAGGTGGCACTAATGTGGCAGTAAAATGCCAAAATGACTTCTCATGGCTATTCTTGCTTAATACACCTTCACATAACAGTAAGGACTATGGTGCATGGGGTATTTTGTTTCCCAGCAAAAGCATCAGATGTGTATTGCCTCACACACAACTATGGTTCTTTTATCTAATTTGGGTCACACAGTCAGTGGGGCATTCACTTTGCACAATGATGGGAATGGGGGAAGCAGTTTTCATACATCAGTCTATCTAATAATAGCTCATCTATTCAAATAAGATTTTCATCTGCAGCTTCTCTTTTTTGCAGAAGAATGGAGTATTGGTTTATGAGGACGTAACTCTGGGCAAGCATTGGCCAATCTAAGATGTCAATATGGCCCCTTTCAGATGATGTTGGCAAGTATTTGAGATGTCTTTGTGGCGTGCCCAACAGTTACCCAACCAGATATCTTTTAAGCAGGCAGGTTAGAAAATGATGGTGGCTGAGGTACAAAAATATTTATATAGTTATTAAAAATTAAATGTGATAAATTAAAATTGTGTATACCATACCAAACAATATACAACATTGTCCCTATGCACCGGGAAAAATCCCGGTGGGCCCCTGCGGCCCGGACCCGACCCTTGCGGCGCTCCCCTGGCCGACCGTTCCTCCCATGACGCGCAAACTTAAGTGCGCTCAGGGGTGGACGTTGGGTGGGGGCCCCTGCAGGGGAGAGTTAGGGGGTGCAGGGGACACGGCTGGTGGGGGCACCTGCAGGGCCCCTGGGGCGGGAGCCCCGGTGGGCCCTCCACCCCCCAGTCCGACCCCATGTATGTCATATGGTAAGCACACCGCTAATTTTATTGTCTGTTCAATATTGTGCATTCAGGGCCTTAGCTGTGAATTACTTACAATAGATGGCATTTTTTCTACCACTGTAACGACTACTGTGGATGCAGATTGGATGCACCTGATTTGGCCCAGCACATGAACAACCAAAATGGGCAAAAATCTCTAAAGGAGAATGAAAGATTAAAGGGGTTGTTCCCCTTTGAGTTAACTTTTGGTATAATGTAGAGAGTAATATTTGGAGACAATTTGCAATTGGCCTTCATTTTTTATTATTGTTTATCACTTATGTTCAGCAGCTCTCCGGTTTGGAGTTTCAGCAGCTATCCGGTTGCTAGCGTCTAAATGACCTTAGCAACCAGGGAGTGGTTTGAATGAGAGGCTGGTATATGAATAGGAGGGGACCTGAATAGAAAAAGAAAAAAAAAGTAACAATAGCAATAAAACTGTAGCCTCACAGAGCAATAGTTTTTTGGCTGCTGGGGTCAGTGACCCCCATTTAAAAGCTGCAAAGAGTTAGAAGAAGGAGGCATATAGTACAGTGAATAGATTAAAGCAAACAGGGGTTATTAAGATAATAATAGATAAATACAAAGTACAACAATAAATACAGATGGATACAAGATAAATACAGTTGCAATAAGTTAAGAGTCAAAGACACTAGAGGATGGAGGTCCCTGCCCCGTAGAGCTTACAATCTATATGGGAGGGTAACTTACAGACACAAATAGGCAAATATAAGTGCTGTAGGTCACAGTGGGTGACACTACAATATAAGTGCCCAGAGCACACTGAGCATGTGCAGTGTCACTGACACTTCTAACAAAATCCAAGATGGGGACTGACTGTGAAGACCTGATTGATTGCTGCTATAGAGATGCTGAACCTTTAGGCTGGTGCAACAAGTTCGATATATAAAATATGGCATGTCTAGGCATATTCATTTTTAGGGTATAATTGTCCTTCAAGTGTATGCCAAGCTTCAGACCATAGTGTCTGATAAATTGTTAAATAAATAAATTGTAAGCTCCAGTGGGGCAGGGACTGATGAGTATTGCATATATATTGTATTGTATATATATCTGTCTTTCTGCCCTCAGATTCCCCTTAGGTCAGCCAGTATTATGCACTTTGATAGTGGATGGAAAAAATGGGTACCAAAATTGCCTTAATATGATAATAACCACAAATTTAACAAAATGCAAATGAAAACAGTGGCCTCTAGTGGTTGAATGTTGACGGCAAACTTTGTGATGGTTTTCTGTGGCCTTTTAATGCCATTAGAGAAAACAGACTTTACAAATGTAATTATTAAAATTCACATACAGTGAATCTTGCCCCACTCCTGTGAATGCTGCCCAGATCATCTGCCTTTTACTTGCAAGGTACAAACACTCCATATTCTAATGTACTACCATTTTTTATAGAGTATTAGTGGGCAGATCTGCTTTTCAATAAAGACAGTTTACGCACAGCTTCCTGGGCACTCCTTGCTGCTGGCTCGACCATGTCACTGATCAGAGTGACCATACCTCCCAACTGTCCTGATTTCAACAGCTCAGCCTGCAGTCCTGGATTCTTACTGAAAAGTCCCTCATTTCCCTTTGATGCATTAAATGCTAAAAAAGATACAATGTTTCTCAAACTTAATTAAAAAGTAGCTTTTGGCAGAGAGACCAGAAATCTTAACAAGCTACACCTGCACTTAGATATAATGTTTCTCAAACTTAATTAAAAAGTAGCTTTTGGCAGAGAGCCCAAAAAACAGGCAACACCTACACTGAGATACAATTGTAACTATTAAGCTAAATGGGTGTGGTCAAAATGTTTGAGTGGCATTTCTTTTTGTCCCTCTTTCCATTTTTCAAATGTTGGGAGGTACTGTATGTGATTTTTTCTTAAACTACACTTGCATTGTTTGCACTAAAAACACAACAAATAAAAGAATAAATGAGGTGGGGACAAAGACTGATGCTATTCCCCATAGGTGGGCAGATATAGCTATTATTATGTGGCTTAAACATGTGTAGCAGGCAAACCCCTTGTGTACATATCCTAAGGCTCATGGCGCACAAGATGCAATCTCTGTCAGCATTTTTCAGCTGGTAGGGACACACCCAAACCTGATGGTGCAACCTGTCATTTGTAAATATAATTGCAACTGAAAGTGATATTTTTGGGTTTATTTTTTCTCTCCACACTCACTCATGGTTCTGTCTCACAACTGTCACAGAGGTAGTTCTCTTCCATGTCTGTTAAACAGGCTGCTTTTGCCACATTGTTTCAGGAGTCAGAACCAGCAATGCAGAGGATAAAAAGGGACAGACAGATAAGAATGTGTAATTCCCATCAGCCTGCAGCCGGGCACTTTGCATCTTGGACTGTTCCACTATCATCGCATACTCAGTCTGTCCATATAAAGAAACAGAATTGGGGTATTAGAATGGCACAGTGATTCCACAATGGTGTCATTATGAGGTGGCCTATGGAATTCCCTCCTTCTCCCATTGTGCATAGGATTTTTACACTGGAGGAGGCTGAGGGGGTGCAGAGAGCTCAATAGCGATAGAACACCCAAAATTACCATATAAAAATTGGAATTTCAGCTCTACAAGTTACCAGGAGCAGCTTTTTGTGGCCTGAGGCAAGTTTCTGGACTAAATTCATCGCTAGAGCTTCCCTACCCACGTGCACACAATTCTGAATTGGGCTGAATGGGTACATTGGTGCTCAGAAAGAGGGTTGGGTATCCCTATGTAAGTCATTCCCACCTCTCTGTCAGAAGAGCAGCAGCGTAGCAGACAGTGGTGTGACTACCATGGGAGCAGGGGTTGCAATGGCTGGTAATGAGTGAATCTGTCCCATTTCGCTTCGCCATAAAATTCGCAAAACGGCAAATGTTTTCAAATTGTTTTTTCAAATTTTTTTATAAAGTGCTGCAAATTTTCACAGAAGTTTCACGAAACTATTTGCCAATGATGAAATGCGGAAATTTGCTGTGAATCCATGCCTGGCGAAAAAATATTCTCATCACTAGCAAAGGCACCTGAGCCCCCCCATGGCACATGGAAGCTCAATGTTTAAGGTAAGGAGGTTGTAGGTATAGGTATGCATGTGCGTGTGAGAGGTGGGGGCTGCTGCTGAGAGCAGATCATTGTCCAACAATTCAGTAGCTCCTATACAATATGAAGCTTGCAGGTGCACTAGTGTTAAAGGAACAGTTCAGTGTAAACATGAAACTGGGTAAAATGGATAGACTGCGCAGAATAAGAAATATCTCTAATATAGTTAGTTAGGCAAAAATAACCTATAAAGGCTGGAGTGAGTGGAACAGTACTTCCTGCTTTCAGCTCTCTAACCGCTTAGTTAGTCAAGTGACTTTGGGGGGCCACGTGGGACATAACTGGTAAATAAGTTTGGCAGCTTGCATGTCAGATTTAAAAGCAAACTAACTCAACAGTTATGTCCTATATTGCCTCCCCTCAAGTCACTGATTGGTTACTGCAGTGATCCCCAACCAGTGGCTCGGGGGCAACATGCTGCTCCCCAACCCCTTGGATGTTCCTCTCAGTGCCCCCAAACCAGGGAGTTATTTTTGAATTCCTGACTTGGGGGCAAGTTTTGGTTGAATAAAAACAAGATTTACTACAAAATAAAGCCTCCTGTAAGCTGATAGTGTGAATAGAGGCCCCTAATAGCCAATCGTAGCCCTTATTTGGCACCTCCATGAACTTTTATGATGCTTGTGTTGCTCTCCAAGTCTTATTACATTTGACTGTGGCTCACGAGAAAGAAAGGTTGGGGGTCCCTGGGTTACTAACTGCTAACAGCTTAAAGGGCTGTAAAGAAGGGCTGAGGAAGTAGTGTTCTGGCTATTACGTTAGACATCCGTTCACTCCAGCCTTCAACTATATTGAAAACATTCTTTATTTTGCGCAGTCTATCTATTTTACCCAGTTTCATTTTTACACTAAACTGTTCCTTTAACACTAATGCACCTGCAAGCTTTGTATTGTATAGGAGCTACTGAGCCTAGAGATTCACCCGCTGCTTATGTGAAACCCATCCATAGTTGGCAGATAGTGCTGCAAATTATTCATAGCACTGCATTAGCTCACTGTGTGATTATGCCAGGGACACACTTTGTCTAGAATTTACATTCTTAGATAATATTAAACATCGTAAAGTCTCCAACTCAAGGGAGGAGAGCGAGATGCTTGCTAGGGTAGGTTTCAATAGTAGAACGTTTCATTATATGTCAGTATATTGCAGTATGTCTCTTTTAAATTCTTGCTCAGTCTTGCCTTCTTTGTCCAAATCATGCAGAATCTGACCCACAACCCACCTTTTTATGTTCTAGCCCTGTCACTTGTACAACGGTGATGCCCCCAAGCACAGACAATTGGTACTTTTCTTTTGAAAACTTGCAACCAGGATCATAACTTCAATGCCAGGCCCCCTCTGCACATAATTGCAGGTGACCCGTGACAGGTGCAAAATCGCAAGTCCCCCCCCCCCCGCCACACATAATCGTGGGGAAAGTACAGAGGAAGCAAACCCTCGCCAGGTCCCACATCCATTTATGAAAGGGTGAAAGTGCAGACTGCATGAAGCACCTTAATGTGAGCTGGGTGACAAAACACTTCAGGGATGGAGCAATTACAAACTTACTAGTAAGTATTTTGCTGAAAAATGTGTAATACTGGCCCCTGGCACTAGCTGGTAACTAGTCACTCTAATCTCTCCACGGGCCAGGGCCCTTACTTTGGAGTCCCTGTTGACACAATAGGACAGGACTATGGTACATGGGGCTATTTTGAACTTGTTGCACAATAGCCCTGAATGGTAATCACCCAGATCCTGCTGAAGCAGATTTTTGCTTGCAATCACCCTGTTTGCCATGGCAGAAAGACATCTGTCAAGGACACAGACCCTGGCACAGGGCAGAAAGCTCAATAGTCAGACCAGGCGCTATCAGTGATAGTAAATGAGACCTCCTATATATATATAGCAGTTTCCAGCACAGAAGTACTGGGCTGTTTTTATAAATGGGCAAAAGAGGCAATTGCCCAGGACCCACCACAACTGGGGGCTCACCATCAAACGTGTTTACTGCTATAACTTTTGACTGAAGAATCCACTAGAAATGACAGACCCCTCATTTTAATCAGCTACAATATACATCTTATATTACAACAAATGTTTCTAAGGGATTTTTTTTGTAATAAAATGCTGATATTTCTGACTATGGATGATCTGCTAGTATTGCTGTTGGTCCAGAGCAGTGTACCTGGGTCTCATGTCTACTTCACAAACTATAGGCTATTTCTTTATTTCCTGCTTTAGTAGAATACAGTTCTCCTGCTTAAGGGCAGTGCTTTTACAAATATCTTGGGGTAGCTGTGGGAGCCCTCCAGTAAAATGCCTTGGGCCCACCTTAAAGCAGCCTTGCAGGAGTAACCAGTATAACCAGTTCTCTCAGTTACTGAGAAAGGGAAATGTATGATGTAACAGTACAGACACCGGGAGGAATTTGGCTACTGCAGTGCAACTGGGCAAGGTGCCCCATTACAGCTGGAGCTCCGTGTCCCGGCTCCCCACCCAGCCTTCCGCTATGTCTCCAACTACCTCTGCTGAGGTGGAGGTGCTGGGCCAGTCTGCTGCATAGGGTGGAGCCAGCCTGACTCCTCCCCCTCCCCAGTCATTGTCATACGAAGCTCTCCATCTGGGCTTTTCTCACGGGTTATGTAGGGCTCAGGGACTGATAGGGGAGCCTCGTAGCGCTGCTCAGCCATTGCACAAAGGAGCCTGACACACACACATAGCAGAACACTGTGTATAAGTGGGGAACATGGTGCCTCCTGAGTGACGCCTCCTCCTCCTTCTGTGCTGCCTTCACTCTCCTCCGGCTCCTTCCCAGGCACTGACAATGGCTAAGCAATATGATGTGCTGTTCCGGCTGCTCCTCATCGGGGACTCCGGCGTCGGGAAGACCTGTTTGCTCTGCAGGTTCACAGACAACGAATTCCACCCTTCCCACATCTCCACTATAGGTAAGGAACTACATTTGTAGCTGCGACTCGGCTTGGCTGGGTGCGCTTACTCGCTGCGACCCCATAATAAACATTCAGCGCTCCATGTATTAAGCTTTTCATATCCCAAGGCTGGCCATATAAATGCATGGGGGGAAAGAATTGCACTTTATAGCACCCTGCCATGTTAGCTACAGCCTGCAACAGCTGGGTGGCATATTCATTCCTGCCTATCATAAGCGTTACAATGTGCCTGCACTTCTTCTGAATGCCACTGTCTGAAAACAATACCTTGGCATATTAATAATAATAATAATATTATTATTATATATAGCAGGGAAGCCCAGCCTGCAGCCTTTATCTCTAGTGTTGCACTACAGGGCCATCATTTGCCCACCTGATACATACATGCCATTGCACTGCTGCCAGTTGAGCTTTCTTTAGGATATGTATTATTCTCTGATATTTTATATATATATATATAGTGCAAAAATGTATTTTTTTTTAGTTGGTGGTTCCCTGCCATACCATAGTCTCTCTTTAGATTTGCTTGCATGGCTGGACTTTTTATTTTCATTGAAATATGTGCAGTTTTACTTTGTCTGGGCTATTTGCTGTGATTAGCATTTCCAGCAAAACGAAGGAGTGTATTAGCATATCTAATTGCAGTGTTAATGAATTAGCGCAAGTGGCAGCACAATTAGCTTAATAAACAGTGGTAGGAGCGCTGGTGTTTACTCTGGGAGCCCATTGACTGTTACATTTTCTGCCTGTGAATGAGGGACAAAAGGGGGAAAATAACACCAATATGCCAGTCAATTAATCCCTAGGGAGAAGTGGATAACGGAAAATGAGGTCATACTGACTGTGCTTTCCCTTTGCTGGCATTTTCCCTGTTGTCCAATAAAATCGTGTCGCTTCTGCCAGGCAGAAGGCTGCTCGGATAGAGGCAGAGTTAACAAAACAGGTGTAAATCTTCCTCCGGTAACCCATAACAACCAATTCAAATGTGGCTCTTATTACTCTTAGGGGCAGATTTATTAAAATGTAAGATTAGCACTGACTACAGAAAAACTCACCCACTTTCTATTCATTCCTATGGGATTTTTAGTAGCTTATTTATCAAATGGTGAACTCTATAACTTTTACTCATCGATTAAATGGGCTTCTAAATATCCCATAGGAATGAATAGAAAGTGGGTGATTTTTTTTGTGGTGAGTTCTAATTTCACATTTCAATAAATCTGCCTGTAGCTGGCCAGTTAGGGACTTTTACAAATTGCTTGCTATGGGGTAAAATTCAGTGAATTTTTCAAATTGTGAGAATTTGTCACCTTACCCCTTTTGATTGTGTAAATGCGTAGTATATGTTATATTATCTTCATATGATATGGTAGCATGGTGGACTGCAGTTCTGCCTTGCAGTGTTTGCATGCTAGGTTTGATTCCAGCCTGGGCAGTAGGCTTCTTAAGAGTACTCCAGTGTCCTCCCATACTTCAGGTTAATTAGCTCCTGACTGTAGTGTGTGTGTTATTGTAAGCTTTTCTGTTGCTGAGACTGATATGATTTTGTCTTGTCTAATCTCTATAAAGCATTGTGGAATATGTTTGTGCTATATAAAGTATGATAAAAATGATAATTGTTCTGTATATCCCAGGGTTCTGCATGGCTGCCCTTTTATTAGTATAGACTGCAGCACAGATTTAATTTACTTTACTTTACATTTTTTATTTATTTATTTATTTTAAACTGACTTTTCTTTTATTGAGGGAAGAGTCTTTGCACCCATTCTTGTGCTGCCGGAGGCAGCATAATGATAACCATGCATGTTACCAAATGAGACTCTTTGGAGGAGACAGTGGATGTTGGGGTAATAGGGAACAGTGGATCTAGGGTCTCAGTTTAAATCTGGGTACATGCTATGGCAAGGTTGGCAAACAAACAGATCTGTATGCAATTTGGCCACCATCCATATGATGCAATCATTTGGCCCCTGGGCCAAGCTTAAGTGTTAGTTTGGCAAAGCTCCACAGCTGCAAGACAGATGCTTTATCTGCTGATATCATAGACAGAAAGACTGAAACTGTTTTTTAAGCTTTCCTTATTATGCAAAATTGGGCCTTATTGCTCTTTAGGTTTTCAGCTTAGGAACTTGGCTTCTGCCGGGGGTAAGTAGAGGAGTTTATCAGTTTGTACTGGATGACATGGAAATAGCCAGGAATTTGGGAATGATAAGGTTGCAGAGGGGGTTAGCTGTATAATAATAGACTGATTTGGCATCTGTTCTGTCAGTTCTGAGTGGCGGCACTGGCGCCAGCTATTGTTTATGTCCATGCATCAAGCTAATCTCATGGGGCAGGAGAATTGCTTAGTAATGATTATATGAAAGACTTATTACAAATAATTATTCATTACCTAGAGAGAAGCCACTGTACTTGAACTTGGAATGGTGTGATCATAGGGTTTGCCTTTAGACTTGGCCCTGTTCACCTCAGTAATCTCTGTAGGTGGTAAGAATCCTGTGTGTCCTTAAAACACTCGTTGCCTTTAAGTACTCACAATCTGTCATACATGGAAAGCTCTGCTCATTTGGTAAGTTTGCCCCATTAGGCTACTCTAGTGGTTCACAAATTGGGATTGATCAGCCTTTTGGTCAATGTGCCAATGATCACATCAAAAGAGTTGCCTCTTTTGCAGGTCTATTGGGCAAGGACCTAGTATTCATGGTGCACTGATCGCCAAACTGTTAAGAAAAAGTCAATAGCATATTACTTTATGGTGCACTAAATGGAAGTGGCCAACTGCTGTCGAATGAAGAATGGTGTACGTTCTTACATACCTCCCACCTATTAGCAATGAATTATATCTATGCTATGTAATACTACTTTGGAGTAAGATTTACTTCAGTTCCCCCTCCCCCTGTACGAGCATTAAGGTATAACTTTACAGGCCTACTTTACATATTGTGAACTGTGAGCCATAGCAACACCCAAGAATGGGTCCAGGAGGACTGAATAATTAACTTGAATTTTTGCTTGTTCAGTCATCTGCTTCCTTTGTGTTCCTGTAGACGTGGTCATCATGTTCATTTATTCATTGTGGTCATATCTGATGGAATAGGCTCTGTTTAGTAACTAGTTACTTTTACACTGGTGGCCACTTAACAGGGGCAGGCCAATTATGTCATGGTGGGACCATGATGTCACTATCGGTGATTGGCCTGTTGCCGTGTTAATCAAGGAAAGTCCTGTCCGGATATCCTACTTTGAAAACAGACAGGTGGTTTGATCCTGACAGCCTTTCCAAAAACCAGACAGGTGGCAACCCTAGCTGCAACTAAGATCTTTCCATAGAAATTGCAGCTTTATAAAAGTAGAGTTTAGAGAACTGTGAGAAATTTTATAATTTTGACTTAATTTGCTGTTTTGGCAGTTAATAAGCAGAGTATTCACTTTCCCCCTTTCTTTTATCTCTCTGTATTCTCATTGCATTTCTGTCCTCGCACATTTCTGTATCTGCCCCTTCTGTTTTTTCCATTCCTTATGGCTAATTTAATTTCTTCACCATTTCTGGTTTCTATTTTTAGCTTCATTTTGAAGGCTTCATGCATGACTATCTCGGCACTTCCAAATAAAAGCAAATCAGCTCTATGGGGAATCAGCTGCTTTTTCCAATACTCAGTTTATGTTCCCCGCTCTCAGAGGCACTAAAGGAATGTATCTATCCTTATTTGCCAGCCACACATAACTGAACAAATTGTACTAAGAAACTATATTTACACCGAAAAGAGTAATTTTTATGTTAATAAGATTTAAATGTGGGCGGGAACAGGACATATAATATTTTAAAAGACATATGCACCTTTCTTGTTAAATCATTAGGGCATGTATGACTGGTTTCAGGATGTACTTTTCCCTCTAGGTAAAAATACCAGTGACTGTGATGCACTGACACAGGGGTTTACATGTGAGAAATGTATTTTGAATATCAACAAAATAGAAATGTGAGAGAAAAGGAGGTGGATCTTGACACTAGACTAGGAAGCAGCTGAGAGAGCTGAAGTTGAGCTGCTTGCAATACAGAATCTGCATTAGACTGAGTGCATAGAGAAACGTATGTTATTCTCGGGGTTGCATAGAGTCATTTTAGGGACTTTTATAAAAAAAAAAAAAAAAGAAGAAAACATGAAAAAAAAGACAAAATGACACCCCTTACAGGAAAATCAATTCAGACTACAGTTATTCTTTGTGTGGTTCTGTAAGAGCATATGAGTGGTGTATGCCCTCATGCATAGAAACCTCACCAACCAACATTGCACTGGTCATGGTCAGCAGCCAGCTAGCATGTTGTGAGTAGGGTGCCACTGGAAAAATCCTGCTGGGCCCTGCTTACTACACACAGGTTGTCTCCCTCCCTGCTGCCCCCCCTGCCAGCACCGCTGCACTCCCCATCAGCCTGCTGAACTCCCCCATGCCCTGGTGGTCCCCTCTGCTGACTCCCTACTGTGGTACTGACAGTATTTCTCTGCTTTGGCAGGTTAAAGATGACCATGCTTTCCACTGTGGAACACATGGGCATCTTTAATTTTCCCTGCTTCCTTTTAACTTGCCCACCTATCTGTCACACTGTTGGACGCAGGCTGCCTATTGCATAACCTTGCTGGGCCTCTCCGGAGTCCTTACAACCCTTCCATCTACCTGCTGGGCCCCCTCTGCTGACTTCCTACCGTGGGTATGGGTGTGACATACAAAAAGCAAACATACAAAAAGCAAAAAGAGTATAGGTGTGATGTATTATCAATATTTTCTGCAGTGATCTTGCTGGCTTGTCTGGGCTTTAATTTGCTTATTAGTGGCATGTCTGAGATTAATATGCTCACAGACCATTTTTTACCAGCATGTCTGGGGTTAATATACTCATTGGCCATTTCTTACGGGTATGTCTACAGTTAATGCTTATTGGCCATTTCTGCAGTGATCTTACTTGCATGTCTGGGTAGTTATGCCTGCAGGGTGTGGCAAAGAGCCTAAAAATATTAGAACCGCAGTACGTATTGTGTATTTTTCGAGGCCTCTTGCTTAATTTTGTTTGTGTGTGTACATAGCGGGGGTGGGGGCAGCGGTTGCAGTGGTGTTTTTTGTGTTTGGTGGGACCTTGGCGTTACATTCTCTGGTGGTGCCCCAAGTATCCCAGTCCGACACTGAGCAGCTCAGCTTGTATGACAGTCAAACCTCATTTTCTGCTTGATAAATTGCGATGGCTCCTAAGCTTAGCTTCTCAACAGCTGCTCAGAGCCCACTGAGCATGTGAGAGTCGTAGGCACTTTTAGCAAAATCCAAGATGTGGAGCTCCTGTAATAACGGTAAATACATGGATCACTACTGCATTAGAGATGCTGAACCTTTAGGCTGATTCAGTAAGTTCAATATTTCTAGCCATATTTATTTTTATGGTTTAGTTTTCTTTTAAGGCTCACACCTAGTGCTGTTTTATCACTGTTGTATTTAGATTGTAAACCCAATTCTAGAAGCCCTCTGTCTAGTAAAGTACTAAGTTTCTCTCTGGTAACCATGTTCAATATATGTTTGCAAAAAAGATACAAGGAGCATTATAAGGTATTGCTTTGGCATCCATTCTCTTTTAGTTATGCCACTGTAACTGAAGCTCCTTCTCAAATCCTGCAAGCCTGTACTCTTGGGACGTCTCATGTACATGGGATGCAGACACTATAGTATTATAAAGCCTTATTTTCTTCTAGGAAAAATCAATGCAGTGCTAGGAAATACAATAAATCAGTTGAGGTATTAGTGGAACAAGTATGGCTTATGTCATTGGGGCATACAAAGAGTTGCAACAGTATTTGTTAACCCCGTGATATTAGAGTATAATAGGCTGCTTGTACCAGTTTTTGTTTCAGTGTGATTTCTCCTGAGAAGAACAAAGAAAAAAAAGTAATTGTCCAGTATGTGCCATTGCCTTTATGTGATGATTCCAAATATTTGCTTTGCACATTATGCACATGATTATATGCTGAAGGGGTCTCTTCCTGAACCCCATCTCTTGTAGTCTGGCTCTTAAATATGATGTTGATGGGTTGCTGTTTAATAAAAGACGGTTGTGGGAGCACTTACAGACTGAATTAAGTATAATGGAAGTGTTAGCGATCTGGCAAAAATTGCTGCAGTCATACAAAGGATTGATCAGTTCGTTGACATTGTCATTGCCAGTAATTATCCTCTAACTGCTAATAATTTTTTTTTTTTTTTTTTTAAATATGCAATTTGTCACACTTTGAGAAATATTAAATCACTGCTGAAAATTTTTCTAGGATACCTTTTGACCTTGATTAAGAATATGACAATAGCTAATGGATTGTGTAGATTTAATTAATATTTTCTCCAGTCTCCATAAGATATTTCCCCTTGGTGGATCTTGATGAGTATTCTATTTTTATGAGTTAAGTAATCAATATACACCGCTTAGCGGGAAATCTACGACTTTGTAGTGCTAGCCGTGTTTAAAATATCGCATGCATTTGAGCATTGTTGACCTTTTGTAATATTCCTCTGTGTACACTCGAGCTTTTATCTCTACTCATGGAAGAGCTGATCAGGCCATTAACATGCTATCTTGTGACCTTTCTTAAAGATAATAGATTGTATCTACTTTCTACTTACTATTGCTACTTTGAGCTAAAATCAGGTAGAAGGGATTTAGTAAACCTATGTAGCTCATTTGCCCATTGGTGTTTACATATATACGATCTATTATATGGAAACCCACTATGTAGAAAGCTCCAAAAAATGCTGTTCCATTTCCCATAGCAGTCTATTCTAAAAATAAAAAAAAAAAAATCAATAATTTAATTATCTGTAATACTAAAAAATGGGCCTTGTATTTGATCTTGTTGTTTTTTTTTTTTAAGAACAGGGTATTTTAGAGTAATGAAAGATTTCTTACCCAATAAAACCCAGGTCTCAAACATAATAAATACCATACCTTTACAGAAAAACAATGTTTATTCTTTAATTTCAGGAGTTGACTTCAAAATGAAGACAATAGAGGTTGATGGGATCAAAGTAAGAATACAAATCTGGTAAATAAATCTTTATTTTTTTTATTTGTCATGTGTTCTGCAAAACCTGGTAAATATGAATATGTTAAGGGTGGAGCCCTAAATTCGGGTAAATACCCATACGTTACAATTTTTTTTTCTCCTTGGGGTAATATATATATAATATATATATATATATATATATATATATATATATATATATATATATTATAGTAATTGTGAGAGTTGTAGCCCCATGGGATGTAACCCACATTTATTTGTCATTTTGATTGACCCACTGTGTCTACTATCCCTTAGCAACTCCGTCTGTAACTGTAACTCTTGCAAACTTATATGACCATCATAATCCAGGAGGTTTTTGGCCATGTCCAGTACTGTGGAACAATCTGAACAGCACCGCTTTTGTTCTTTTAAAAGCCTTTATTGCACACTTCCTAGGTCATTACAGCCTTTGATTGTTCTACAGCTGGATATACCAATAAGAAGTGACCATTGGAGAACCTGCACTGTTCTAAAATTAATTATTAAAAGTTGCCGTGCTGACTACTTATTACAAAAATGGCCATTTCTAGTACACCCAATCTATCCAAGCCCCCATGCCTCTGTCAAACTATTTGCTCTGCTCAAACTGGGAGCTTTGTGCACTAAAAATAATGAGTCTGCCAATTGGAAACTTGTTTGAGGAACATCTCCACTGTATTTTTGGCATTTGAAAGCTTTGATAGCATTCCAGCAATACTCTGCTGCTTGGCTGGTGCATCTGAAATTAAAAGCACAGAATTTGCTCCTTATCATACATAGCTTGCCTAAGGTTTTAAATGCACTCTACTGGATAAATTCCTGTAGGCATGCTGTATTGGTTGTAAGATCTGCTGTGGTCTATCTGGGCCAATTTCCAGTAGTCTGCCCATGGCAACCAACATGGCCAAATTTGCATTAAAGTGGTTATGATACTATTACAAGAAGCCAGTAGGGTATGGAATATAGCCTTGTGACCAAGGGGCATGGTATGACATCATTAGAGAATGACAGCCAAACAGGACAGCACTTCTCATACAAGTTACAATTTCCTGGGTTTTCTTCTTGCATGTACAGTGAGACAACCTAGGTTTATGCTAGCATGCAGCAGTTGTTCCCCTGTAGCTAGCATAGGTTTGCTAGAGAATGTAAGAGTATAGTGGCCTTTAAAGTACAGTTGAAGCTGGGGTCTCATTCTCTTGGACCTCTCTTGGATTATTTTGAGCAAAGTTTTGCAATTGCAGAGTGAGATGAACCACTGTAAAACTTCATAGGGATCTGTTATCCTTAGGCGTTGGCCTAGAACCTATGGAACTAAAGATTTTTTTTACTATTATGTAAAAGCTGTGGATGTATAGCCAGTATGTATCAAAGCTTAGAGCTATTAGGGCTTTATTTCAAAGCTAAGCCACCATTGTAATTTACACCCCCAGTAGCCCCTATATTTTGGACTTCTCTAGGTTTTGTGCTAAAAGTTTAACTCCTTGTGCACTTTCATATGGATGCTTTTGGTGGTGTTTCATGGTGGTGGTACCTAACTTTCTGGTTCCACTGTTCCATAGCAATTAACTTGTACATTTTAGGTTGATATTAATGTATTTTTACATTTATGCTGTCAGAGGCAAAACCATCCAATTTCTAATCCTTCCTTATGTGCTACTTCTGTGGCATTTCATTTCATGCTCACTGCATATTTGCACAACATGTTTTTATGGGTGAGATCCATCTGCCAGGCTGTTCAACGGCTGATTAATTTGTTATTTTAGTATTCTGTGTTGCTGCTCAACCAATCTGCTGATCATTTAACCCAACTGTTTTTTATACAGTTTCAATCTATCGAGGCCTCATTGTAAATACTCATTGTGTGTAGAAAATGCACTTAGATGGCACAAAGATCTAATTTCCTGTCAAGCTCCTGTCTAGACACCGCGCTGGGATGAAATAAAAAAAAATATATATCAATCTTTCAGGCTCATCCAGTTCTTGTGCAAAGCAGATATCATCTAAAGCCAAACAGCTTAGTATTACACTTTGTGAATCATCACATTGTGATCGAAAAACATCTTGGTTAGACTTGAAATAGCTCATGTAATTATAACCATGTTGCTTGCTTGAACATCAGTGGTGTGATGTTAAATCAATAGCTACACTTGATTACTTTATGTCTAGATCTTGTAGCCATCTAGCATTCTATTTTTTGCAGGGACACAGCTGGTCAAGAACGATACCAGACAATTACCAAACAGTACTATAGAAGAGCACAGGTAAGTGTACACGGTTGTAGCTCTGACTTACTTTCTTTGTTCATCTACCATGCCACACTAGACTAGAACAAAAGTTTGACAATGAAGGAAAAAACACTTCTTAGTTTTCATCATACAAATTAAAAAGCTTGGCTAAAGGTCTTGGCTGGCTTGAGTTGCTTATTAGCATTCTGCCACTGTAGGGCACCTGTTTCTGCATTATGATTTCTCTCTTGTGTCATAAACCTTAAGTTTTCTGATGACAATGGGAGGTAGCAATTGCCTTAATTATGGACACTTGTTGACACTGAATTTCACTGGTCTTATAATACCAGCTGTGTACAACAACAGTTCTTTTAGTCATTTCTTGTTGTCTACTATCAGCTACATAAATACAATGTATACACCTAGATGGGTTTTACTGGATTTTCTTCCCTACATAGTTACTTAGTTAAGTTGGGTTGAAATAAAGGCCAACGCCCATCAAGTTCAACCCCTCCAAATGAACCCCAGTGTACATATATATGCACCGCTGGTGATGCCAATGGACAAGGTCAGGGACCCAAGCTGGATCTTGAGGTGGTGAACAGTAGATTAGTGATGCCAATTATTGTCCACATACAGTTCCAGTAGATAACTCGTATGGGTACTTCCCATTACATTTAAATGGAATTGCTTGTTTTTTCATTGAAGTGCAATACTATTCTCTTTTATTGTAATGCAGTTAATGATACCGTCTCCAGGGCAGTTTTCAAATTAGTTGGGGTAGTAGAAACTGATGTAATAGCTTCTAAAAAAGTAGAGCTCACAATGTAAAAGTCTGAGCAACCCTGGTCTACACTTTCTAGTACATTGCTGTCAGTTCATCTTAGTTTTTGCACCCTTAAAATTCACTGTTTATGGGAGCCATTTTTATTAATCAAACCATTTTAATGTAGCTCTTTGTAAGCTATTGCATAGCAAAAGACCATTGTATTACCTTTCAACATCCCTAATTTAACCGTGCCATTAAGCCATAATTGTTGGGAATTGTGGGACTTGGAGGCTGCAAGCTGAAGGCAGGTTGAAGACAGTCGACTTACTGTTGCATTTTTATTTGAGTTTTAAAGAAGTCAGCCAGACCAGCAAGAGAAAAAAGGGCTAGAAGAAGGGGCCAGGCTTAGGTAACTGTTGCAAACCATTTTATTACATTATAAATCATGAAAAGGCTGTAGATTTTGTAATTGCTGTGTATTGCTTAAAATTATGTTTAATTTTCAAAAAGCTTAAGTTGTGTTTGGGTGGAGTTTCACTTTAATAATCAGGTGTTCTCTGCTTTGAAGGGTATATTCCTAGTCTATGACATAACAAGTGAACGCTCATACCAGCATATAATGAAATGGGCAAGTGATGTAGATGAGGTAAGTGTTTTTTGTTTTTTTTTAAATACAATGTTGTAAGTGTGTGTGTTGTATGTATGTATGTATGTATGTATGTATGTATGTATGTATGCATGCATGGCAGAGTAGGAAGGAGACAAATACAAATATACTCAGGACCTTAAAGATACACAGTCATAGTGAACATAACATGGGAACTTGAATAATTTTACCTGTGTTCATTTCCTTTGATTTGTTGGCAGACAATCTTTGTGGCTTGTTTTATAAGGTTTATATGATTCATAAGGTATATATGTCAGGGTAGGCAGGGTATGAGGTGACTGATCCTTTATACAATGGGTGTTTTTGCTTGCTCATTTTTTTCTCTCTTGCTAAAGGCTTTTTTTTTTTTTACTGAGGTCATATATGTAAGCAGATTATTAATAAATATGGCTACCAGAGTGGCTGCTCAGTCTCCAGGCTATTGGTTTTTTTTTAAGTATGTATTTGCATCATGTGGACATGCTTGTTGTGAGTAGTGTATACATATAGGACACAATGTAGCCCAAAAGAATAAGAACTGCCACACAGTATGATTGTGCTATAACTTCTATACAGACCTGTCCTTAATTCTATGACTTGTTCTTGTTCTGTACTTATTCAATTACTATTTGATTGCCCTGATGTGTATTTAGTTGAGCATAATGATTGGCTAATAGTCACAAGCACGTTAGCCTGAGAACCTACTTGCTAATCTGTTTTGTGTTTTTCAATTATTGTGAGGTATGTGCTGTTATTTCATTGCTACAGTGAGATACATGACTCTTTCAGTTGTTTTACCATGTGATCACTTTGATTTCTTAAATGTTACTAAATTATACTCTACTATTTAGAGCGCAAGAAAAAATTTGTTTTATTTGCTGGTGGTGAACAATGGCAACACATTATTTGTAGTTTGGTTCTAGAATTTGGGGCTGCATTTTGGGGTACTTAAACTTTGAAGACGGCCTTAGGGAGTATACTGAATTTCCATTGATAAACCTGGGACAAAGGTGAATATGTAAGGCATTGAAAAGGTATTTGGCATTGGAAAAATGGACAGGTTAATTTTTGGGCATGTTCAGTAGGAGAAATTGGAAAACATCAATGGGTTCAGTGTAAATGTTAAGAGTAGGATGAAAGTTGGATCTCTCCTTTAAAAGTACTATGACAAAAGAAGAAATAAGCACAGTTTGAAGGAAGGATGGTATGATGGGTGTACAGTGTCTTGGAATGTGGAGAGAAGTGAGAGGAAGTGTGATAAAACTGGTTGATATTCCTTAATTTAAAAAAATAAATATATTATTCTCCAGTCCATACCACAACCCAAACACTTAATTAGTCTAAGGTCTACTAAAATGCATACCATTTTATTGCCTTAAAATTTAGAGATGTGATTACACCTTCTAAAAGGAAAAGTATAGACTTTAAATTCCTACTAGCCCATGCTGCATACATACCTAGCAGTGCATGGCGAGCTCGGAATAGGGTTAAACCATTGTATAGGGTGCTAGATGAGGGGACAGGTAGGAATTTAGCAGCCATGTGCAATGATCCAGGCTTATAGCTAGAAGTCATTTTCAAAGATTAGTTTTCCATTTTACCCCTTCTCCTGTTTGTAAGCCTAAATGTTTGTATTTGTGCATTGGAGGGATGCTGATAATGTTAGTGGATCTTTGTGTAGTGTAACCATAACATTCTCTAGAATCCAGGAATTTAATTCTCATGAATTCAATGAAGTCTTTTCTTCACTATGAGCACTCACTATTACATGATGTTCTGTTATGTTTTCCAGTACGCACCGGACGGAGTTCAAAAGATTTTAATTGGGAACAAAGCTGATGAAGAACAAAAACGACAGGTTGGAAAAAATCAGGGGATGAAGGTATGCCATGTATGAAGTTATTTGTTGGTATACTAGAACCTACCATCTACTATTGCTATTATTTATGTGCATTATTAAAAGGTAAGTCCTCTTGAGATAAAACAACAGCCCATTTAGATTAGCCCTTCTAAGAACCTCTCTCCCCTGTGAGCCAGTCTCCCTTCGATGTTACCCAGCTACAGATAAAGTAGGCATTTTTGGTTTTAACTTAACACCAGTGGTGATGCATTCAACTCAACCCAATAGAACTTGTCATACCTTTGCTTCTTTGTAATGAACAATGGTGTCCCATTATGTTTCACTGCTCCATTAGAGCATATAGAAATATAAAATTAGAAACCTAAACTGTGGGCCCAATATAACTTAATATGTTATATTTGTTAAAGATTCACCTCCTTGATATGTTATGGGCTGAAATTAAGTTTTATTTACCATTTAGTTTATTACCCCTATTTTCTGTGAAGGTATCGCTTGCTCATCTTGCACTCTTGGTGCTGCCTTAGAAGCCATTGTCTGGCAAGTTGTCCATGAGCTTCACTTCAAACCAAGGGGTCTATCAAAAAGCTTAATCCATATCAGAGATGTAAAGTTCCCAACCAACAATAAATACATCTCCATCTGTTTAGGTATACTAGCTAAGCAGAGAAATAGTTAATTTATCTAGGAGGAATGTTTCAGAAGTATCCTTAAACAAGCCTCGGTGGATGCAGTCGCTATGGCAACAATCTTTTAATTTCCTTTGGGGAATAGACTATCCTCTAACTTCATCGCTCTACAGTACATTGTTGACAGAGATGTCAGGAGTAAAAGGAAATCAAAATCTCCTGGGATACTGGGCAGGTGAGGAGATCTCATTAGCTTCATACCAAGAGAAGGAAAACTGCTTCAAGCGTTTTTTTAAAGATGGCTGAGCGCTTGCCCTGTGCATGACCTCACAAAGTCTTACTTGCATATATGCCTTTATATTGTGCCATTTGCGTCACTGCTTTCCCATGGGAAGCATTGATATTGGTGACTGCAATGTTATTCTGTCTGTAACCATAGCAACAAAAAGCTTAGGTTAATTAACCTGAAGATTTTCTCATCCCCGATGAAGAGCTTTCTAGAAATATATACACTTAAATTATATTCTATTAAGGTATATGTCACAAAGCAACCAACAGAGGCACACACACACAAGCAATATTCATCTCTCCACTAAAATTATCATCACTGCTAAATGGCATTGCTGCTGGCATTTTAAGCGATTTAGTGACCTGCAGTGCATGGTTTTTCAGGACATTGGCACCAGTAAATTGAATAGTCGGTAGAGAATACATTTGTATATTCAAAACTCTAAGGGGCTTATTAATCAATTTTTGAATTTGTAAATTGGAGTTTGTTTTTGTAGATTGATTAAACTCGCATATCGAATGCTTGCTTACTGATAGTGGTAAATTTGTGCCAATAAAAAAAAAAACTTGAGTATGCCAATTTACGAGTTTCAAAACAAACTCAAATAAAACTTGTAAACTCAAATTGAACATTTGGCTTGAGTTTGCGTAGGACAGCGCCCATTGACTTCTATTGAAACTCGCAAGCTTTAAGATGGTGAAGTTTTACATTTGAGTTTTTGGGTTTTTTATACTTAATAAATACCAGAAATTCGACTTTCGGAACATAACTCAAAATTTATTTTTTTGAAGTGCCAATGTACTTAATTATTAATGCTGTGTTTCATTTTTTTGTGTAAAATGTTCAGGAAAAAATGGACACAGGTAAATAACAAGACTTAGTATATCTGTGTTTTAAATGTGTTTGGAAAGACCCACATCTTTTCTAATTAGGTAATCTCTACATGTCATGGGATTAACATAAATATTTTAATGGCTTTTTAGCCTAGTGGGAATTGCATTGCCTTAAGATGGCCATACATGTTGAGATTCACCAGATGGAATTTTTCCCAGTTTGTCCATCCATACACTGGGCAAAATCAAGTTGATCTGAATTTTGGCATGGGGTCCATATTATGTGTCTAGGGAGACCCACTGCGTGTGCACCATGTTTCTTCTTTCTTGAAACAGAAAAAGGGGCATTGAGCTGTTTGGAAGAAAAAATACATTTTCTCTTGTCGGTTATGTAGTCTCACATATATCTATATTATTTTATGTTATATTTTAGGGATTACATTCATATTATTGGACTGCTTTATTCAAAATACATAAAGAGATTAAGGTACAATTATATCCAAGGTATAGCAAGTCACCAGGGAACATTAAAGACACTATGCATGCTTTCAGCTGCTTTGCTTATCCCATTGTTACAGCTAATAGTTGCAAAAGGTGCTGGACAGTCCTTGATTTCGAGAAACATCTTCTTGTTTGGGCAATTTGTTACCAAAATGGCAAGCATCTATCCCTATTCCTGAAAACAAGAACATTAACTAGTTTGGTTAAATCCTTCAGTGTTGCAAATATATGTTGCACTTAAGGGATATACATATGTTGGCCCATACACATGATCACCTTTCAAAGGGATATACTGTGTACTCAAGTGAAATGCTTTTATGTATTTGATACTAGATGCATTGTCATATGCAGGTCCTATAAGAACATTGCTAAGTGATATATATTTTCTTTTTGGAACTGACAAGGTGGGACATCAAACATCATGTCACTGAGTCATTCTGCCTTGATATGTAAAATTAAGATACCACATAAATGTTGATGTTAATAATAAAGTGCTATGATCCTAGAATCTCTGTAATGTTGATGGTCCTGGTATTATGTGCAAATGTTAGCATTGTCTGAAATCTAAAATTTAAATTAAAGGGATAAATATATATCTACATATGCATTCAAAGATGTATCTTGGTGTTCAACGTAATATATTCTCAAAAACAAACATTATAGGGGACACTGTTGTAATTTCCCAAAGGGGTACAGTTGGTTTAAAGGCTTTAGCCTTAGAAGCCTTGAAAACATGACTGGTAACTGATAACAGATTTGCACCAAAGAATTAATTGTTTCCATTTCATCTTTTCATTTATAAAGTCGATGGAATTTGTAACAGATTCTATTTGATGCAGAGGAAAAATAACATTATATCTGCCACCCTTGTGTTGTCGTTTTTTTTTTTTTTTTTTGTGGTAACACCAGCTTTGATCACCCATTTTGGAAAAGGGACCCAATTTAATCTGTGTATGGTGGCCATCGGTTAACCTGAAACTACATTGGCAGATCAACTCATATGTTGTCTTCTCTGTATCCACATTGGTTTCTATGGAATTTAATATCAACCTTGCTAGATGTATCTTTGTACATAGTATAGCACTGAGCTTGAGCATTCAGACCAGGGTATGCACAGAATAGCAAGTCCGCCTGTAATGGGAATTTACTTCTCACATTGATTCATGCAACTCGATACATCAAATTTTCATCACATTACATATTTTGAAGCAACTATGGTTTAGGTTTCTCTCTCGAACATTTGGCCAGTTCTTGCTAAAGCCTCGCAGTCTGCAGTGTGTTAGGAGAAGGTCAGTGTGCAAGGAGAAGGTCAGTGAGTCTTGTTATTGTAGAGACTTTTAATATGCAGGGGATTTTGCAGGGGATTTTTCTCAAGGAAGAGTCATTGGGGCAGATTTATCAAAGTGTGAAATAAGAGAAAACGTGCCCACTTTCTATTCATTCCTGTGGGATTTTGAGAAGCATATTTATCAAATGGTGATACCCATTAATGAATACACTTTTAAAAATCCCACGGGAATAAATAGAGAGTGGGAGAAATTTTCTGTGGTAAACTCAAATCTGTCACTTTGATAAATTTGCCCCATTGAGTCAACTGGTGTGAATTCTCTGAGAAAGTGCCGTGGTAATGGCAAGTGCAGAAAACACAACTGAAGGGATTAAACAGACCTGCACATTGGTGTCATTTGTTTTGGTGACACCCAGATTCATCTGCTGTGGATACTGATTGGTAGTGACTGGATTGGCTGAAACATATATGTTGGCAATTTTAACAAACTCTGCGTAGTTTTCTTGATTCATTTCATAAGTTGAAAGCTCAGAAAGTGATATTGTGTAGTTATTATTCATAGTGTGACTGGAAGAATATTTTCCTTACATTGCGCACAGTTCCTGTAGACTTTGAAGATATCTTGAGTTGCTTTACCCTCCAGACATGTTGAGATTTTTGAGTTATTGGATTGATAGAACATTTTCCATTCAAGCACAGCTTATGGGCCATTCAGTCTAAATTGATCTCGGCATGTTGGAGCTCCTAAGTGTTTTAACAGAAAAATGCAGACGAGAAAGGAAAACACAAAGAAAAATTGTTAAATATATAAAAAGCTTGAACTGAGGGAAAAACTTGATTTTTAGTCAAGATTTCTCATGTGCTTCTCAATAAGTTGGTCCCAAGCTGGCAAGATTCACATATTATATTCAAATGGTTTGGTCAGTTTACCATAAAAATATATGCACAGATGAAGCTCAAGGGACAATTGGATAAATATCTAGCTGTTGCCAGAACTCTCTCAGAAGAAAAACTATAATGTTCTGGGCAGTACATAAGATAAGCAAAATAATTTTTTTTAAATTTTAATGAAATGGTGGTCTACCCTTGGCTTTTATTTTTGCATTAATATATACTATCATGTAGTATTGTTTAAAATATATTGAGGTTGAGTAAAGTCTTAGAGACTTTATGTGTATTTAGTTTATATTATTTTTTCCCCTGGTTTTTAAATGAATTTGTGCAAATCTGTTGATCATTACCAGTTGCTATTAGAACCAGAGCTTTATGGCAAGGATTCTGACATTACATCTGAATCCGCATTTTCTTCCGTTGAATAACACTCTAAAGAGGGTCTGTCACTCTGAACACTAAGAAAAGTCTTCCGCGTATGTAGATATATATATTAACCCTTTATTTTATTTTACAGGCAATGTTCAAACATTGAACAGCATATTGATGGGACCATGAACTAAAGGAGAAAAAATGTATGTACAAACAGATAAGTATTTGTTATTTTGATAAGCAGTTTCAGCTTTCATTGTGTCAAATTACCCATGATTCCTGATTTGTCTTGCGACACCAACATAAGTCCGTTATCTGTAACGGGCAGGCAATAAATGTGCAACCACAGGCCAGATGACTATTTCTCGGAAGCATTTTCCAGCTTTTGCTGCCTGCTCATGAGCTAGATATCATATGGGTGGCAGAACACACTGGGGTCATTTATTAAGTGCAGAGCAGGTGCAAATGTTTTTTGCCCTTAGCTTCATGCCCTGCACTTTTTGCCGTGTTCACCTGAATCACAGCTCAGTCTGAATTTTTCAGCAATGTATTCATAAGGGGCAGCAGCCGGCATCCTCCTCCCCCTCCCCTGGTTTCTACCCTTATTGCTCCTACACTTAGTACAGGTAAGGGACCCGTTATCCAGAATGCTCGGGACCTGAGGATTTTTGGATAAGAGGCCTTTCCATAATTTGAATCTCCATACCTTAAATCTACTAAACAATTATTTGAACATGAAATAAACCCAACAGGATTGTTTTCCTTCCAATAAGGTTAAATAATATCTTAGTTGGGATCAAGTACAGAGTACTGTTTTATTATTACAGAGAAAAGGAAATCATTTTTTTAAATTTTAATTATTTAATTATAATGGAGTCTATGGGAGATGACCGTCTCATAATTCAGAGCTTTCCGGATAACGGGTCCCATATCTGTAATGAATGACCTCTTTTGTGTGTCATTACCCCTAGGCCCTGTATTTTTTTTCTTCAGTTGGAGGAGCTTAATTTCGCCACTGCCATTCATCTGTTTTTTGGCCTAGGAAGCACATGTTCCAGTGCTGTTGCACATTTCCCATTTAAGTGATGGGAAGCAGTTAGTGTCAAGTGTTTTTTCACAGTCAGAATAAATGAGTCAAGATTGTGCCCTGTGTGCCACCACCTGTAGATGTATTATCTGCTGCCAAATGCCAATGTGAAATACTATTGTATGATTTTTAGATATGGTACAGGTATGGGACCCATTAACTGGAAACCCCTTGTGCAGAAAGCACTGAATTACGGGAAGGCCATCTCCCATAGACACAATTATAATGAAATAATTAAAAATTTTAAAGCTGATTTCCTTTTTATCTGTAACAATAAAACATACCTTGTACTAAGGTATAATTAATCCTTATTGGAGGCAAAACAATCCTGTTTTAAGTAACACCAAAAAATGAGTATATCAAAGTAATTAAAATATAATGTTGCCCTGTACTGGTATAACTGGTGTGTTTGCTCCAGAAACCCTATTATAGTTTATAGAAACAACGCTGCTGTGTAGCCCTGTGGGTAGTTATTCAAATTGAAGAAAGGAGAAAAGGCACAGGTTACATAGCAGATAAAATTGCCATTGCATTCCATACAGCTTATCTATTACTTGCTATGTAACCTATTAGTAATGTGAGGTCCGACCCGCAACCCACGGGACCACGGGTTTAGGCTGACAACGTAACATCAAAAGCGATGCCGTGGACATGTGTGTGTTGAGCCCTTCTCTCTGCCTCCCTCCCTGCCCGCAAACTAACTGAGCCCCACTTCTGGGTCTGGCAGCATGTATTCATAGGCGTGTGCTTGTGCTGCCACGCCCCTCGGTGATGTCATAGGTGGGGCGGGGCAGGCTTGGGTCTGTAAATAGATGCAAAGCCGCGGGTGGAGAAGGGGCGACAAATTTTCACGTTGTTATAACCTGTGCCTTTTTTCCAGCTTGAATTTCTGCCCCCATGGCTACACAGCAGCTTATTTATATAAACTATAGTAGTGTTCCTGAAGCAAACACACAACTTTTACCAGCACAAGCCAACAGTACATTATATTTGAATTACTTTAAAATTAAAATTGTTTTGGTGTTAATGCTCCTTTAAGTAAAAAAGGCTTATGGGGAATTTTATTTCTCCAAGTCTGTAAATCAACTGGCTTCTGCTACACTTAGTCAGAGCTAGGAGTTCAGGATATGTAAACAGCCATTTCAATGCTTTCAGTAATTACGTTAAAATACTTTAAAAACCCACTGTCATCTTTTAATCAAAGTATATTGGATGGTTGCTTAGAATTTTCTTTCACTAAGCAAAACCTTTTTTTCTTCCTGTGTTGATTTTTTACTCTTTCTTTCTCCGTTGACTCTCTGGCTCCCTCTTGCTGCATTTTTAGGTACATACAGTAAATACTGGGGCAGTGCTGCTAAATGAGTGTGCACCAAACTTGGCCACTGTAGTTTGGCAGCTGTAGCTGTACAGGTGCTGATGACGAGAGTGCTGGGCGGCGGAAATAATCACAGTGTGTCATGTTTAAAATCTAGCATTGTCATTCTGTTAGGATCCAGCGTGTATTAAACTGGCTGGGCGTGTGCCTCATCTGTTGTGCAGGGAAGACACAAGGAATAAAGTCTCTTGGTGCTGGTTTGTTGTATGTCTGTATGACCTTTTCATCTGTCTCTAATCCTCCTCAATTAGAGCACAAATTACATACATAAAGGCAGTATCAGCTTTTTAAAGGGACAGCATACACCCCTTTTCAACATGAGCTCAATGAATAGTGTTTGTCTATTGTTTTAATTACAAATGTCTACGGTTTCTGTTATCTCTGGCACTAAACAAGATTATGAAGTCATTTTTACTTTTGCACTTTCTGTCACTTCCTGATCCTGAAGAACTTCAGAGGAGATGATAAAATTAATTACCAGTCCACTGAGAAGCCCCTGGTAATCAGCTGTTCAGAGGCTGCTACTTAGAGAAGAGATTTTTTTTTTTTTGTTCAAAGGTAGATAAGGAGCTCTAAACAAAGTACCTTGTTTATAAAGGGTGGGGGGTAGGTTCAGTGAAAATACCCCAACTTTCAAATTAGTGCTTTATAGTGACAGCAAAATATATGGATTTTGTTTAAATAAAATAGGCAGAATGAAATGTCAACACAAGTACTATTTATTGGAATGTTTAGAATGCCAGAAACCCTCCAGTGACCAAAAACCACTACCTTTCTGCTTGTGTTTTAAACTATATACCCATACGCTTGTGTGATTTCCTTTCTAAACCTCTGGGTTTGTCAGACTACTTGGGTGCACATCAGCAGAAATTGACACTTTGATCAAGTACACAAAAAGAACGGTGAACACTAAACTCTCTAATGTATTAAAAATTCTCAAAACCCATTTAATGTCTCTAATTTGACAGCAGAAAATAGTTTTCTTTTTAGCCTGTGAGTTATGGAAAGTAAATCTGACTGACTTCAGTGTCCGCCTTGTGGCATTACCATGATTTGGGTTCTAGCATATTTATCACTTATTTTCTTCCTTCAGCTTGCAGAGGAGTATGGAATGGACTTCTTTGAGACAAGTGCCTGCACTAATTACAATATAAAGGAGGTAAATAAAATAAAGCTGCAATTTTTTTTTTCAATATTGTTTGCTTGATATTTATCTTTTTTTTAAATTTATTTCAATATTTGTCCTACACCTACTGTTCCACAAATTCTTCTTCTGAAGTTGGTAAGGCCATCTCTTACTCTAGTACAAAATAGTGGTTTAGCTGGCTACATCTGTTAAATGGCCATTTATCCAGGGTGGCTACTAAAGGGCCCACTCCTGCATGTCTGAAATCTGATTGGACAAAGGAGCCTGCCTTTTGTCAGTCAGACAGTATATCCTGCTGCAGTATATCCTCTTGTGTTATCTATTAAAACAAATCTGCGGCATAGAATAGATGTTACATGGAGCACATGTTAGGCATACTAAATACTGCCAATTATTGCACTAGAATGATAGACGTGTGCTAACATGAGAGTCTATGGTTAACTTGGGAGATTTTTTCTATATTTCATATGACATGTCTTAAAGCTGTGGTCCACTTGCTCTTTTTAGCTTTACTGGATTAGTTAGCTCCAAAAGTAATGTTTAGTATGCCTAAACCAGTTTGTAATGAGGCTTTGGGGCACATTTACTAATCCACGAACGCTCCACGAGGCGCCCAAATGCGTTTTTTTTTCGTAATGATCGGTATTTTGCGATTTTTTTCGTAAATTGTCGTGACTTTTTCATAGCCATTACGATTTGCGCGAATTGTCGCAACTTTTTCGTAGCTGTCGCGCCCAGTACGAAAGTTTCGGATTCATTCAAGCTTCGGTATCGTGACTTTCCTTGGGCCAGGTTGAAGCTGCAGAGTGCCATTGAGTCCTATGGGAGGCTTCCAAAACCATGCAAAGTCTGAAAGGTTTGCCCGCCGTTTACGAGCGCTCAATACGAAAAAGTCGTGACAATATACAAGCAAATCTTAACGTCTACGAAAAAGTTGCAACAATTCGCGCAAGTCATAATGGTTTACAAAAAAGTTGCGACAATTTACGAAAAAGTCGTAACGGCGGCGAAAAAATCGCAAAAAATACGAAAAAGTTGCAAAATGTTCATTTTCCAATCTGAATTTTTCGCATTCGGATTCGTGGATTAGTAAATCAGCCCCTTTATGTTCTGTTTTTGGGGGTTTTCAATTGTACCTTTCTTTTAACTCCTGTAGCTCTAAGGCTTGGAAGTTAGACTGCTGTGTAGTTTCATGGGCTCAATTACTTAATCAATTACTAGTAACCAGACAGCAGCTTGACAGACAAAATAAAAAGCCAAGGGGCCAAGTACTTACAATGCTAACCACTAGGTCATTGATAAACTAAAAAGCAAAGGATCAATGACAGACCCCTTTGCTACCACACTAACACTGGTCCAGTTAGAAAGCATTTCATTTACCACCACTCTTTGTAATCTATCCTTCAGCCAGTTTTCTATCTAAGAACAAATATTGTGTGTCAGGCCACTATTCCTTAATCTTATCATTAACCTTCTGTGTGGTACTGTATCAAACGCAAAAAGTCGGTCACATCCACTGCGACCAAATAGTCTAGCTTCCTGCTCACTACCTCATAGAAGGCAATTAAAAGGTCTATTACACATAAAACCATGCTGGCAATGGCATGTGGTTTGCAAAGGATTCAAGTATGTTTTCCCTTATTACCCCTTCCAAAAGCTTTCCTACCACTGACGTCAGGCCTATAGTGAGGTCCTTTTTTGAACAATGGTACCCCTTAAGTAATTTGCCAATCTCTCTGCACCATGACAGTCCTCAAGGAATCCTGGAGTATAAAGTAAAGAGTCTTGGTAATCACAGAGCTAAGCTATTTCAGTATACATAAATGAATGATATCTGGTCCTGGACCTCTGTTTACTTTAACATGTTCTAGTCTCACTTGAATTTCCTCCCACCCATCTCACCCATCTATCAATAGTCATTACTTTATTATTACATTTGGTTCTATTGAAAGGAAGCCTTCATTAGCTGGCTCAGTTGTGTAGACAGTTTAAAAATAACAGTTTAGAATCTCTGCTTTTTCCTTGCTCACATCAACCAATTGACCTCCCTCTAATACTGAGAGACCCTTTGAAAAAAATAATCGAATTTGTAAGGTTTTAGAGTTCTTTTTTTCCTCCTTTGAAAAAACACAAAAAAGTTTGCTTTTGTAGAAAAAAAACCCTCATACCTCAAATTTGTAGTTTAAGAAGCTTTAAAAAAAAAAAAAAAAAAAAACTTCAATTGATTCAATTTATCTTTACATTTTGCCTAGGACAGCTCCCATTGACTTTTACATAACTTTGCAAGCTTGTAGATGCCGGGTTTTTTAGCTTTTTAGTTTTAGTGGTAAAAATTAAAATTCAAGCATTAATAAATCAGGTCCTAAGGGCCCCACATTTTCTATTTTCCTTCTGTGTTTAACATCTTTCCTAGTAGGTTAATGAACTACCTGAAATAAAAAGTTGCCATTGAACATACTTACAAACGTTTATGTATTAATACAAAGAAAGATGCCTCCCGAGTATTAAAAGTAGTTCATTGCAATACTATATATGAGCCACAAGAGTGAGCCATTTTCTCATAATTTGTCAACTGTATGTATGTATGTAAAATTTTATTTATAAAGCGCTACTTATGTATGCAGCGCTGTACAGTAGAATACATTAATACAAACAGGGGGTTAATAAGATAATAGATAAATACAAAGTATAACAATAAATACAAGATACAGTTACAGTTGCAATAAGTTAAGAGTCAAAGACACAAGAGGATGGAGGTCCCTGCCCCGTAGAGCTTACAGTCTATATGGGAGGGTAACTTACAGATACAAATAGGCAAATATAAGTGCTGTAGGTCACAGTGGGTGACACTACAATATAAGTGCTATTTCCCAGATCAGGTGCTGGGTGAGTGCTCCAAAAGGTAGTCTTTTAGTTTGGTTTTAAAAAAACTGAGAGAGGATTCTCTCCGGAGGAAATCGGGGAGGGAATTCCAAATGTAAGGGGCAGCAAGGCAGAAAGGTTTAAGGCGGGAAACCGCAGTAGGAGTGGGGGGCGCAGCCAAGCGATTGCTCTGCGAGGAACGAAGGAGTCGGCCAGGAACGTATGGAGACACAAGGGAAGAGATGTAGTGAGGAGCAGAGGAATGGAGGGCTTTGAAGGTTAAGAGAAGGAGTTTGTAAGATATTCTTTGTTTAATAGGAAGCCACGATAAGGCCTGAACTCTCCTGGATGAGAGGAGGAGAATTCTGGCAGCAGTATTTAAAATAGACTGTAGGGGGGAAAGATGGGAGTTAGGGAGGCTGGTTTGTAAATGTTTCTTGTATTGGAATAACTGGATTAAAACTAGTTTTCTTAACCTAGAGATGTCATTTTTTTTCCCCTCTCCATAGTCTTTCACTCGTCTGACAGAGCTGGTCCTGATGGCTCACAAAAGGGAGCTGGAGGGCTTGCGAATGTCTTCTGCTGATGAACTGAATCTAGCTGAACTTGAAGATGATGGCAGTAAATCAGATGGAATGGCAAATTCCTCTAAATCCTGTTGGTGCTAGAAATTCCCTTTTTTTAGAGATGTGCGTAAAAAAATCACAGGAAAAGGGTGTATTCATCTGAGTGCATTACCTGGGCAGCTGGCCATGTGGATGGACCACAAATGGAAATCTTGCTACTGTTATTAATATTGTTATCAATATTGATATTAATGCATCATTTAAAGAAACGGAAAGCAAAAAGTTTTAAAACACAACATTAAGACAGGAATATATGTTACAAAGATTTGGCCTAACCATTTGCACTTTACAAAAAAACAGCCATCCTTATTCTGTATGCTGCTCACCTTGTTTGTGTTACAGAAAATTGGCCTTTATCAAACAGATTGAACAACACCTTTTTTTTTTTTTTTTTTTACACTGGGTCACAAACGTAATAGTCTAGCAGCTGTTAAACTAGTTTAGGCCTCCTGCTTTTTATTGTTTGCCAGATCATGCAAAAAGCCATCCAAGCAATGGACATTTATTAGAAGCATCTCTCATTTTCAGATGATCTGGTAACGTTACTAGAGTAGCAGCTGAGCTTGGTGGCAGATGTAAAGGCTTGCGAGTTGTGCATTAAAGGGCTACTCTAACCTCCAAATGTTTAACCAGAATATAGATTAGTGCAGAGTAATACCTGTGCTGGCCTGTAGTTACTTTTTTTTAATGAGTGTAATGCCTGTACATTCTCTAGACTGCTAGGTACACCCCTTTTAACAGTATTATAAACACAATAGGAGCCCTGTTGGAGATGCTAAGCGGCTGCTTAGGCAAGGTAAGAGTAAGCACACATGGGGTGTTTTGTCGCCCAAGCTGGAGCGAATTTAGCACAGGCAACAAAACATTGAAAAATATCTTTGTATTGAAGCAAATATGAATCGCTGTATATTTGGATGTTTTGTTGCCCATCGAGGGCAGGCGATAAAACATCCCCTGTGTGCTTACTCAGCAAGCTCAGTAAAACTTGCACAAAAGCCTGGAAATTTATAGTGTGGGATTAGGGGTAGTTTGCCTTTACGTTAAAGAAATGCTGCCATGGGAAGATTACTTAATAGAGCTTCTCCAGCAGAATCCTGCATTGAAATCCGTTTTACAAAAACAGAAACAGATTGTTTTATATTTAATTTTAAAATTTAACATGAGGCGAGCCATATTCATTTCCCAGGGTGCCACAGCCATGTGTTCTGATAAACTTCAGTCACACTTTACTGCTGCGCTGCAAGTTGGAGTGATATCACCCCCCTACCAGCAGCCAAACAAGGTAGCAAGATAGCAGCTCCCAGTAGGTATCAGAATAGCACTCAATAGTAAGAAATCCAAGTCCGTCTTGGGACTCCTCCAGTTACATGGGAGTAGGAGAAACAATAGGTTACCTGAAAGCAGTTCTAATGTGTAGTGCTGGCTCCTTCTGAAAGCTCGGACTCAGGCACAATGCACTGAGCTGGCTGCCTACTCACCAATTTTACAACTAAAAAAAAAACATTTGTTGGTTCAAGAATAAAATTTTAAATGGTAGAGTGAATTATTTGCAATGTAAACAGTGTAATTTAGAAATAAAAAGTATATCATAAAAATCATGACAGTATCCCTTTAACGTTTAGTATGTTATATTTTGGCCAGTTCTAACCAACTTTAGAGTTGGTCTTTATTTTTTATTTTTATAGTTTTATAATTATTTTCCTCTTTCCAGCTTTTAAATGTGGGTCACTGACCTGGGCAGCCATAAAAATTATTGTTCTGTGAGGCTACAATTTAATTGTTTTTTATTACTTATCTTTATTTTCATCTTCCAGTCTTTCATTCAGACCACTGCCTAGTTGCCAGGATAATTTGGACCCTGCTGAGATTCTTTATTCTTTTTATCATGTTAGTTGAGCAAAATAAACTTTACTTACACTATATAAATAATATAAATATTGATTTCTTCAGTCTTGGAATTCACAATCACAGCAAGCAGGCAGGGGCCATTTTGTTGACACTGTTAATAAGGCAAGTTTTGCATCATGCCAAAATCTTGTTTATGTGATAGAATGGAGGACCTGATACCCATGCACTTGCTACACAATTAGATGGTGAGGAGGGAGGGGGAAAGTAATGACTGCAGTGACATCTAGGAAGTGCTGAATGGAAAGATAAAGGCGGGGCAGGCAATATATGATTGACAGCTGGGATTTTAAAATGCCTTTATAATGGGTATGGATGTGTTAATAAAATAAGAAATTTTGGTTTCATGTTTAATTTGAAAAGGAATTTTATTAAACAGCTTTTTATGTCTGGGCTCCCTATAACTGGAGAGCTGCTGAATAAAAAGCTAATTATATCAAAAACCACAAATAATAAAAGGAAGACCAATTGCAACTTGTATCAGAATAGCACTCTCTACATCATATTAAAACTTAATTTAAAAGAGAACAACCCCCTATAAGCTCATATTATTTCATTTATTTCATTGTGCAATTTCATTGGGAAAATGAAGGTATGTTGGCTCTTTAATATATTAGTATGAAAAGACAGAGTTTTTTTTTAAATACTTTCTTACAAAACAGAAATCATTGATGGTGGAAATGAAAGAATTTACTTATTTTTCCTCTTCCACAATCTTCGTATAGAGGGACATATTGCCCAGCTATGGAATTTAATGATAGTATAGTTTGTGGGTTTTTTTCTGGGTAATGAACATCCAGTGCCTGGATATTTTTACTTTATATTTTCACTCAAGTAAACCATGTTTAATGGGCAATAGTCATTGATATACAGTAACCCTGCTCTAAAAATGTACTGGAAGCCTAATATAATTTTTTGCAAACATTTTTGAAAATATGAATTACTGTGCTTCCTCAACCTAACATTTCATTTCTAACTGGAAACAGTTCAGCACATATGGCAGGCACTCATAGATCCCACAAGCTGGCAAAAGTAGATCAAATCAAAGAAGCTTTATTATAGACAATTAAATCGCATAGTAGCCTAAGGCTGATGCCAGACGTGGCATAGGGCTGATATTTTCGGCAAAATCTTGCGTTTTCATGCGTATATTGGCTACATGTGCCTGCACCCGAGCGTATCTCATTCATTCGGGTGCAGGCACAAGTAGCAGGCGTAGGGCTGAATTTTCGCCAAGCGTTTTTCCGCTTGCTGAAAATATCAGCCCTACGCCACGTCTGGCATCAGCCTTACACGTTTCGTGCACTTGGCACTTAATCATAGGCTAATGGGAACAGCACAACCATTCTGTGTGTCAATAGTGCTTTGCAGATTAGCAACTCATGTTGGCATCAGCCAGTCAGAGCAGGTGAAATGAGTCGGGTGACTCCCAGGATGAGTGTAGGGTGCCACTGGGAAAAAGGTTAGCTTAAGGAACTGTCAAAAACTCATTGTATTCTTATAGTTGTTTACATATGTATCCAATGATAAATTAACTTATTAAATGTCCACTACGGTTTAGTGGAGGAAATAGTAATAGTTCCGCTATTCTGAATCAGTTGTCATTGACAGTGTTGGTTCAGGGGATTTGGGGCACACTAGAAATGTAAAGTTGGCCCTAAGAGCAGGGTATCTGTGCAATGTAGCAACACTTTAAAATATGCAAAATGAACTGATGTGATGGATTTGCGTAGGCTCCAACCTGTAAGGTGGGACTGTGAGTCTGAATGCGAGGGTGGGGGGGGGGTGCTGATTACAGTTGAGTTGGGGCCTCATTATTTTTTTGGGTGGGGAGGGCCCAGCTGAGTCATGTTACGCCACTGTGGACCGATCACAGTACAAAGAACAGTGATTGGTGCACTGGATGGTATAGCTGTTTGAGCTCTAAGGAGATGATAATGTTTACATATTTATCTAGGCATATCAATGGCAAAATATGCTTTAGCAAGACAATTTACCTAAAAACTTAATTTAGCATCTATCAGTCTATCCTCCTAAGTTATTTCAATGCTAGTTGCTGAACTCAGAGTGGACAATCTTTCCTTAATTTATGACTGCTTGGTCTATTAATCCAGAATGGCTTTTAGGTCAGGAGAAGGAAACTTTGCGCACATCCCACCTATAATCCGTACAAATGTCTGTCTAAACTCTGGTGGCAGGGAGTCCACATCACGGTTATGTGCTCTTATTCCCCCCTGGGACTGGACAGTTTGGCAAAATGTTATGTCCGTATCAACTGTGGCTTTTAAAACTCGGTAAAAACCAATAAAGTGTTTGTGGTCAGTAGTGTGAAAAGGTGTTTCCCATGATTAACCTACTCAGTCCCATGTAATTTGTACTTGCTGTGCTTTGATGCTTAATTAAAGATGTTTTATACCACTCTGTCGTGGATCATTCGGACATAGACACAATCTTGTGGTTCTTCAGCATGGTTACAGAAAAATATTTTCCATTTATTTTTTTTATGTCTACAGTATTTGGAAAGAGAAAATTACACAGAACATTAGCAAAATGATATCTATAAATAAATATCTATTTTACATGACTAATGCTGTAGTTTTAGTAATTACATTGATTATTAAAATACAAAATCTGCAACTGAAAGTTCATTCAAGCACAATTGAAGCAATTCACCATTCCGTTGAGAAGCCATCTGTATAAACAAACTACTCATTCGCCAGCTACTATCAGATAAGAAGCAGTTCTTCCAGAGGCCTTTTCAGTGGGATACTACTTTTAAATCTTTTTGTTTTTTTTATATGAAAAAACTCACATTAGTCTGCAGCCTCTTTGGGTAAATATAATGGTGAAAAAAGTAATTAAAAAGGGTGTGGTTAAAGTGGCTGTGACTTATGAAGTTTATGCATGCCATAATGTGATAGCCTTAATCTGGTATCTATTTAAATAACTGTATGTGGTGTCACCTCAGTCCCACAATACTATGCAGGTATGCTCTAAATACTTTATCAGTGTTCTCCTCCACGTTCTCTCACCCCTGAAACCGCAAAATTCCTAGTGGCATTAGAATTCTTCCTCAATATAAAATGTTGCATTCGTTATACATGCTCCCAAACATGTTCCCTCAACATTCTTGAGGTGTGGCCAATATAATACTGGCTGAACTTCAAGTATTCAAAAAATATTGCATATTTACTGTTGTAATTAATGTGCTCTGTATGGGTAGATTCATAGTTACAAGGAAGGAGTAAGCTCATTGGAGCATGTGAGTATGTCACGCTCACTCATCTCTGACAAAATAAACCAAATGTTTCATGAAAGGGCACCTATATGGGCCCTCCACCCCCTTCCCAGCATTATCCAAAAAGGTCTGTTAAGGAGTATGGGTGATGCAGTTTTTTTTTTCTTTACAGCACTACTGAGGTCTAACCTTAGGATTTGTCTGACACCCAGAAACCTACTAAATTGTTCCAGAAATGCCTTGGCTCCATATGGAGGGGCATATTTATAAACACTGGCGACAAATATCACTAGTGATGTTGCCCAGAGCAACCAATCAGCAGTTAGATTTGAACGGTTACCTACAAGTTCACAAAAGGGAGCTGGAGGGCTTGTGAATGTCTTCTGCTGATGTACTGAATCTAGCTGAACTTGAAGATGATGGCAGTAAATCAGATGGAATGGCAAATTCCTCTAAATCCTGTTGGTGCTAGAAATTCCCTTTTTTAGAGATGTGCGTAAAAAAATCACCTGAAAAGGGTGTATTCATCTGAGTGCATTACCTGGGCAGCTGGCCATGTGGATGGACCACAAATGGAAATCTTGCTATTGTTATTAATATTGTTATCAATATTGATATGAATGCATCATTTAAAGAAACAGAAAGTAAAAAGTTTTTAAACACAACATTAAGACAGGAATATATGTTACAAAGATTTGGCCTAACCATTTGCACTTTACAAAAAAACAGCCATCCTTATTCTGTATGCTGCTCACCTTGTTTGTGTTACAGAAAATTGGCATTTATCAAACAGATTGAACAACACCTTTTTTTTTTTTTATACTGGGTCACAAACGTAATAGTCTAGCAGCTGTTAAACTAGTTTAGGCCTCCTGCTTTTTATTGTTTGCCAGATCATGCAAAAAGCCATCCAAGCAATGGACATTTATTAGAAGCATCTCTCATTTTCAGATGATCTGGTAACGTTACTAGAGTAGCAGCTGAGCTTGGTGGCAGATGTAAAGGCTTGCGAGTTGTGCATTAAAGGGCTACTCTAACCTCCAAATGTTTAACCAGAATATAGATTAGTGCAGAGTAATACCTGTGCTGGCCTGTAGTTACTTTTTTTTAATGAGTGTAATGCCTGTACATTCTCTAGACTGCTAGGCTACACCCCTTTTAACAGTATTATAAACACAATAGGAGCCCTGTTGGAGATGCTAAGTGGCTGCTTAGGCAAGGTAAGAGTAAGCACACATGGGGTGTTTTGTCGCCCAAGCTGGAGCGAATTTAGCACAGGCAACAAAACATTGAAAAATATCTTTGTATTGAAGCAAATATGAATCGCTGTATATTTGGATGTTTTGTTGCCCATCGAGGGCAGGCGATAAAACATCCCCTGTGTGCTTACTCAGCAAGCTCAGTAAAACTTGCACAAAAGCCTGGAAATTTATAGTGTGGGATTAGGGGTAGTTTGCCTTTACGTTAAAGAAATGCTGCCATGGGAAGATTACTTAATAGAGCTTCTCCAGCAGAATCCTGCATTGAAATCCGTTTTACAAAAACAGAAACAGATTATTTTATATTTAATTTTAAAATTTAACATGAGGCGAGCCATATTCATTTCCCAGGGTGCCACAGCCATGTGTTCTGATAAACTTCAGTCACAATTTACTGCTGCGCTGCAAGTTGGAGTGATATCACCCTCCTACCAGCAGCCAAACAATAGAAAGGGAGCAAGATAGCAGCTCCCAGTAGGTATCAGAATAGCACTCAATAGTAAGAAATCCAAGTCCGTCTTGGGACTCCTCCAGTTACATGGGAGTAGAAGAAACAATAGGTTACCTAAAAGCAGGTCTAATGAGTAGCGCTGGCTCCTTCTGAAAGCTCGGACTCAGGCACAATGCACTGAGATGGCTGCCTACACACCAATTTTACAACTTAAAAAAAAAACATTTGTTGGTTCAAGAATAAATTTTAAATGGTAGAGTGAATTATTTGTTATATAAACAGTGTAATTTAGAAATAAAAAGTATATCATAAAAATCATGACAGTATCCCTTTAACGTTTAGTATGTTATATTTTGGCCAGTTCTAACCAACTTTAGAGTTGGTCTTTATTTTTTATTTTTATAGTTTTATAATTATTTTCCTCTTTCCAGCTTTTAAATGTGGGTCACTGACCTGGGCAGCCAAAAAAATTATTGTTCTGTGAGGCTACAATTTAATTGTTTTTTATTACTTATCTTTATTTTCATCTTCCAGTCTTTCATTCAGACCACTGCCTAGTTGCCAGGATAATTTGGACCCTGCTGAGATTCTTTATTCTTTTTATCATGTTAGTTGAGCAAAATAAACTTTACTTACACTATATAAATAATATAAATATTGATTCCGTCAGTCTTGGAATTCACAGCAAGCAGGCAGGGGCCATTTTGTTGACACTGTTAATAAGGCAAGCTTTGTATCATGCCAAAATCTTGTTTATGTGATTGAATGGAGGACCTGATACCCATGCACTTGCTACACAATTAGATGGTGAGGAGGGAGGGGGAAAGTAATGACTGCAGTGACATCTAGGAAGTGCTGAATGGAAAGATAAAGGCGGGGCAGGCAATATATGATTGACAGCTGGGATTTTAAAATGCCTTTATAATGGGTATGGATGTGTTAATAAAATAAGAAATTTTTGTTTCATATTTAATTTGAAAAGGAATTTTATTAAACAGCTTTTTATGTCTGGGCTCCCTATAACTGGAGAGCTGCTGAATAAAAAGCTAATTATATCAAAAACCACAAATAATAAAAGGAAGACCAATTGCAACTTGTATCAGAATAGCACTCTCTACATCATATTAAAACTTAATTTAAAAGAGAACAACCCCCTATAAGCTCATATTATTTCATTTATTTCATTGTGCAATTTCATTGGGAAAATGAAGGTATGTTGGCTCTTTAATATATTAGTATGAAAAGACAGAGGTTTTTTTTAAATACTTTCTTACAAAACAGAAATCATTGATGGTGGAAATGAAAGAATTTACTTATTTTTCCTTTTCCACAATCTTCGTATAGAGGGACATATTGCCCAGCTATGGAGTTTAATAATAATATAGTTTGTGGGTTTTTTTCTGGGTAATGAACATCCAGTGCCTAGATGTTTTTACTTTATATTTTCACGCAAGTAAACCATGTTTAATGGGCAATAGTCATTGATATAACCCTGCTCTAAAAATGTATTGGAAGCCTAATATAATTTTTTGCAAACATTTTTGAAAATATGAATTGCTGTGCTTCCTCAACCTAACATTTCATTTCTAACTGGGAACAGTTCAGCACATATGGCAGGCACTCACAGATCCCACAAGCTGGCAAAAGTAGATCAAATCAAAGAAGCTTTATTATAGACAATTAAATCGCATAGTAGCCTAAGGCTCATGCCAGACGTTGCGTAGGGCTGAATTTTCGCCAAGCGTTTTTCCGCTTGCCGAAAATATCAGCCCTACGCCACGTCTGGCATCAGCCTTACACGTTTCGTGCACTTGGCACTTAATCATAGGCTAATGGGAACAGCACAACCATTCTGTGTGTCAATAGTGCTTTGCAGATTAGCATCTCATGTTGGTATCAGGTGCTGATTACAGTTGAGTTGGGGCCTCATTATTTTTTTGGGTGGGGAGGGCCCAGCTGAGTCATGTTACGCCACTGTGGACCGATCACAGTACAAAGAACAGTGATTGGTGCACTGGATGGTATAGCTGTTTGAGCTCTAAGGAGATGATAATGTTTACATATTTATCTAGGCATATCAATGGCAAAATATGCTTTAGCAAGACAATTTACCTAAAAACGTAGCAAAATTTAGCATCTATCAGTCTATCCTCCTAAGTTATTTCAATGCTAGTTGCTGAACTCAGAGTGGACAATCTTTCCTTAATTTATGACTGCTTGGTCTATTAATTCAGAATGGCTTTTAGGTCAGGAGAAGGAAACTTTGCGCACATCCCACCTATAATCCGTACAAATGTCTGTCTAAACTCTGGTGGCAGGGAGTCCACATCACGGTTATGTGCTCTTATTCCCCCCTGGGACTGGACAGTTTGGCAAAATGTTATGTCCGTATCAACTGTGGCTTTTAAAACTCAGTAAAAACCAATAAAGTGTTTGTGGTCAGTAGTGTGAAAAGGTGTTTCCCATGATTAACCTACTCAGTCCCATGTAATTTGTACTTGCTGTGCTTTGATGCTTAATTAAAGATGTTTTATACCACTCTGTCGTGGATCATTTGGACATAGACACAATCTTGTGGTTCTTCAGCATGGTTACAGAAAAATATTTTCCATTTATTTTTTTTATGTCTACAGTATTTGGAAAGAGAAAATTACACAGAACATTAGCAAAATGATATCTATAAATAAATATCTATTTTACATGACTAATGCTGTAGTTTTAGTAATTACATTGATTATTAAAATACAAAATCTGCAACTGAAAGTTCATTCAAGCACAATTGAAGCAATTCACCATTCCGTTGAGAAGCCATCTGTATAAACAAACTACTCATTCGCCAGCTACTATCAGATAAGAAGCAGTTCTTCCAGAGGCCTTTTCAGTGGGATACTACTTTTAAATCTTTTTGTTTTTTTTATATGAAAAAACTCACATTAGTCTGCAGCCTCTTTGGGTAAATATAATGGTGAAAAAAGTAATTAAAAAGGGTGTGGTTAAAGTGGCTGTGACTTATGAAGTTTATGCATGCCATAATGTGATAGCCTTAATCTGGTATCTATTTAAATAACTGTATGTGGTGTCACCTCAGTCCCACAATACTATGCAGGTATGCTCTAAATACTTTATCAGTGTTCTCCTCCACGTTCTCTCACCCCTGAAACCGCAAAATTCCTAGTGGCATTAGAATTCTTCCTCAATATAAAATGTTGCATTCGTTATACATGCTCCCAAACATGTTCCCTCAACATTCTTGAGGTGTGGCCAATATAATACTGGCTGAACTTTCAAAATATATTGCATATTTACTGTTGTAATTAATGTGCTCTGTATGGGTAGATTCATAGTTACAAGGAAGGAGTAAGCTCATTGGAGCATGTGAGTATGTCACGCTCACTCATCTCTGACAAAATAAACCAAATGTTTCATGATAGGGCACCTATATGGGCCCTCCACCCCCTTCCCAGCATTATCCAAAAAGGTCTGTTAAGAAGTACGGGTGATGCAGTTTTTTTTTTCTTTACAGCACTACTGAGGTCTAACCTTAGGATTTGTCTGACACCCAGAAACCTACTAAATTGTTCCAGAAATGCCTTGGCTCCATATGGAGGGGCATATTTATAAACATTGGCGACAAATATCACCAGTGATGTTGCCCAGAGCAACCAATCAGCAGTTAGATTTGAACGGTTACCTACAAGTTAGAAAACAAAAGCAAAGATCTGATTTGGTTGCTATGGGCATCCTCACCAGTGATGTTTGTCTCCAATGTTAATAAATTCACCCCAAGAGTGTTGAATAGATCTAATGAGAGCATATAGTATATATATATATACTGCCTGTACATGTAATCTTTGAGTGAATTAGCAATGGTAGGCAGGTAAGCTGAGGATCTGGAGACAGGAACACCACTTCTTAAGGCAAAAACACAGGTTTATTTAGGGCCAATTCTTCCCAACATAAACATAAGTCAGTTCATAAACAGTTTGTTGTTATTGTTTTTCCCTTCTTCAGGGCTCTCACCTTCCAGGGTTACTTTCACACTGGAACCTTTGGGGTTTCACACCATCCCCAGTGACTTTCTCACATCCATGGGGACTCACACTCGAGAACACTCTTCACCTTAAACCTTGCTGATTCCTCTCAGCTCTCATCGGTCTGGTCACAACTCCCTCTGCTCCTCGCAGTGGCAAGAGGCACCCCCAGCTCCTCTGGGAGTTCCTGACACAGGCAGGCAGCCTTCCTGCCCTGTGCCCCGCTCTGAGAGTTGAACCAACTTCAACTCCAACCCCCCTTACTGTGTAATCCCACAGCTCTTTATTCACTGCAGCCTAATCAGGCAGTTCCCTACAGCTGGCCAACTGAAAACATTACCCGGAGTATGGAATGGAGGGTCTTTTCTGCTCTTCCTCCATGCCCTCCAGGGACCTATTAGGCTAATGCCAGACGAGGCGACTGGCATATATTTTCGGCAAGTGGAAAAGCGATTGCCGTAAATATCGCCATCCCCCTCCTACCTGTGCCTGCACCAGAAAGAATGACATATGCTCAGGTGCAGGCACATGTAGCCGAAATACGCATAAAAACGCGAGACTTTGCATTCTCTCGTGTTTTTATTCGTATTTTGGCTACATGTGCCTGCACCCAAGCGTATCTCATTCATTCGCGTGCAGGCACAGGTAGGAGGCAGATGACGATATTTTCAGAAAGCGATTTTCTGCTTGCCGAAAACATACGCCAGACGCCTCATCTGACATTAGCCTTAATTTGGCTTTTGCTAAGCCAATAATTTAAACACAGCATCACCTGCCGCAAAACCAGGCATTTTACCTGGTGCTACTTGTATTTAAAGGAGAAGGAAAGGCTAAGTCACTTGGGGGTGCTAAAATGTTAGGCACCCCCAAGTGACTTTAATCGCTTACCTTTTACCCTGGGCTGGTGCCCCTGTAAGGAGAAAACAGCACCAGCCCGGGGTACCTGGAGCGATGTGCTTCCTCCTTCTGTCTTCGTTTCGATGCGACTAACACAATAGGCGCATGCGCAGTAGAGTGAAAAGCCGACTTCTCTGTTAAAGTTCCGCTATTCACTTTACACGCTCGTGAAGACGGAAGGAGGAAGCGCTGCAGGTACCCCGGGCTGGTGCTGTTTTCTCCTAACAGGGGCACCAGCCCGGGGTAAAAGGTAAGCGATTCAAGTCACTTGGGGGTGCCTAACATTTTAGCACCCCCAAGTGACTTTGCCTTTCCTTCTCCTTTAACACTGGTGGAAAACACACCAAACAATGATCTTATTCATTGTATCTCTCACAATATATACAGTATATATATATAATCACACCAACAGACTCATGCTTGGCTGCCCTGTATGCTTTATTTTTATTAATAAACGTACATAATTACAAATAATTACAATGTTTGAGTAAATGCTAAATGTGTGCCAGAAAACAAAAAAATATAATTTATCCAAAGACACAAGAAACTGTAAATAGTGAATATTTTATAATATAAAACAAAGTAATACAGGTCTGGTATCCACTATCAGGAATGCTTGGGGCCTGCCAGATAAGTGTTATAAGTCTATTCAAATATTTACACATTTGTTTGCCATCAATATGGATTCATACAGCTTTGTTTCCATCAAGCATAAGCTACTGTTTATTATTACAGGGAAAAGGGAAATAATTTGAATGGTTTGCTTATAATGGACTTTGGGAAATGGCTTTCTGTAATTCACTGCTTTTTGGATATCAGGTTTCTGGATACGAGATACCTGAAACACCTGTACCTATCATGGATATGTCATAATTAAACATGAAGGGGTATAGTTACTCAAGGTCAAAAGTTACAATTTCTCAACTCTCCCGATTTTGTGGGACAGACCTCATTTTAATGGTTCAGCCCCCAGTCCCGGATTCTTACTGAAAAGTCCCTAATTTCCCTTTGATCTGCTACTCTAAAAAGGTTACGAAGTTTCTCAAACTTAATTTAATAATTATGCTTTTGGCAGAGAGCCTGGGAAGGTTAACAAGCAAAATAAGTGGACTTTTGGCAGAGAGTTCGGAAAAGTTAGGTGTGGTCACAAAAATGGGCATGGTCAAAGAAAATTCACGGCGCTGCGCGCAGCACTTCTTTTTGTCCCTCTTTTAATTTTTTCAAATGTTGGGAGGTATATCTCAGTATCTAAGTCATCTCAGATTTTGTACCCTATTTACTGAAAAAAGAAAATCTTTAAATCCTTCTATGATGTAGAAATCCTTGGGCACGGACCTAATGGAATCAGAAGTAGTTGCCACAGTTCTGAAACTGTTTGACTTGTTAGTAAGGTCAGGAGGTGGAGTTTTTATTTGAAAATGACCCATTTTACTCCATCCAACTTTAATTAGATTTAAATACCATTATACATTTAAATACCATTTTAAATACTGTCTAATTATCTTAGCATGTCATTTTCTAGGCTATTATCAATTAAATGCCTGGAGTTAAACTGGCAAACTCTCCTCTGTGCTTGTCTGTATCAATCATGACTTTTAAAGAAGAACAAAAACTAAAGAATTAGCCCAGAAATGTCAGTGTAGAATAACTTTTCAAGGGCTGTTTGAAGCATGTGTACCCAGTCCTTACACATGTGATCTGGGCTTTGTGCCATGTTAAAAATCTGGCAAAGACCAAAAGCTCATCACTGATTGGTAACAAGGGGCGCTGTACTTAACGCCTGCCGTAGGCCTCCCCTCCAACTGCCTTGCTCATTAGGAATAACACGTCATGGTACTTACAGTTTGCTTAGTCAAGATGAGGAGATGCCTCTCCTGTACCTTCCACAATGGAAACAGCACCTGAAGATGATAACAGGTAGAGATGCACTGAATCCGGCCAAAATTCAGCCTTTTTCAGCAGGATTGTATTTTGCCAAATTGAATCTGAATCCTTAAGGGTCGTGACACACAGGGAGATTAGTCGCATGCGACAAATCTCCGTTGTCGTGGGCGACTAATCTCCCCGCAATGTCATTCCACCGGCTAGAATGTAAATCGCCGGTGGGATGGCATACGCGGCGCCGTGATTTGCTAAAGTCGCTGAAGTTTCCTCTCAAGGCAACTTTGGCAAATCGTGGCACTACGTATGCCATCCCATCAGCCATTTACATTCTAGCCGGCGGGATGGCATTCTGACGAGATTAGTCGCCTGCGACAAAAGAGATTTGTTGCGGCGTGACTAATGTTCCTGTGTGTCATGGCCCTAAAATCATGTGACTTTTTGTCACATAAGCAAGGAAGTTGAAAATCTGTCAATGCGTGCAAAGCGCATGGTCCTCTTTAGCCCTTTCTTGCCCTAATTTGGATATGAAAATTAGGATTCGGTTCAGTATTCGGTCAAATCTTTCACAAAGTAATCAGGGTTCAGCCGGACCCTAAAATAGTGGAGTCTATGCATCCCTAGTAACAGGACTGGCAGAAGTGCTGTAGCAGGAAGACACATCCGAGTCACATTATACAACGGTAAATGCAAAGTCATGGTCAAGGACACGCCGATGTCAGAGGCAGCAGAGAAGCAGGGTCAGGTACCAGGCAGAGAGCCAAACAAGTAACAGCATTTAAAGGAACAAAAGCAGGAACAACAAGATGAACGCTCAGTGTCACACTGAAAGCTACAATCACTTTGCAAGAAAGATACATTTGAATTATCTATATAAAAGCATTTGCATCAAAATGCAAGCATGCACAGTGTGTGGGTCATGAAGCACTTGCATCCCTGTGTCCAGAATCAGTCGAACACTGCATGTGTGCTGACAATCTCAAAGATGCTACCTTACATTGCTCCCCCCCAAGCCATGCCTTCTGAGCATGCTAAAGGCCAGTTTTCAGAGGATGTGAGGCATAAAAGTGCCTTAGTAAAAGGGTAGTATGAACATTGGTTGCTTGTTCCCCAAACATAAACCTTAAGCATCAGCTTGACTGAAAAAAATGTAATCTCACCTGTGACCCAATTATTTGAAGGATTCTGAGACTGTAACCAGGAGAGACCCAAAATTAAAAGGCAGATGGGAGTTGAGACAATATCAAAAGAAACATTTTCAGGGATCTTGTGGATAGAATGATGCAAAAGTGATGTTTTCCAGTCAACTGCATATTTATGGAAATCAGTGACATTGTCCTCCATAGGGTGAGAACCTTGTTGCAGACCCCATAGGGCAGCTTCTGTAGTTCTAGACCATTTGCGGTCATCATAGAGAGCAGTCATGTCTTGAAAGAAGGCTTGAGGGTCAAGCTTGCAGTTGCCAGAGAGGAGTAAAATCACCACGCCAACTATAGTCTGTTCAGAAGCATAAGTACCGTACGTGGTTGCAGGGTAAAAAAAGATGTCTGCAGTTGTTGACAAAAGCTCAGAACTTTGTTTTATCCCCATCAAAACAATGGGGTAGGTGAACCTTAGGTTTTTAAGATTGTGTAGGAAAAGAAACAGCAGTTCCTTAAGGGGAAACTGAAGGCCCTCCAGCATCAGAAAAGGTAGGGTTAGCAGCTATCACTGGATCTGTAGGTAATCACCCTGCAGATCCCATACAGCTTCTGTCAGTGCAGTAATTTGTTGTGTTCAGGGCCGGCCCTAGGCCAATTGCACCTATTGCACCCAATCGGGCCCCGCGCCAATGGAGGCCCCGCGCTCCATTGAAAAAGAATAGCTTTAACTCTCCCCTCTCTCCCTTCCACCCGCACGGACTTCTAGTTACAAATACCTTTTATCGCATCAACACCAGAGGAAAACTCCTTCCCAGGGGGCTGTGCTGCAATGCGATTGGACACAGGGCATGACCTTTGAACCTCTTTGCTCAACGAGTTTTCCTCTCGTGTTGATGCGATAAGAGGTAAATGTAACTAGAAGTCCGTGCACATGTTTTTTTTTTTTTAAATAACTCAGCAGGGGATAAATGAGCCCCTGAGCTTAAATGTCTGTGGGTGGAAGGGAGGGGGGAGTGAAAGCTACTGTTTTTCAGTGCAGTGCGGGGCCCCTTATTTGGCATTTTCATCTGATGGATGGATCTATAACTGGGCAAGGACAATGGCACACGTAGCACCATTTCCACCTTAACTGCAGTAAAATGGGGGAGTATGAATTTTCCAATGATTATGCTATATTGCTGCTTATAGTGCCTTGTATGAGCCATTTCCTATCTCCTTGATTAAAAGCAGCACAATTCAGCAGGAACAGCCCCCTAAGTTTGCTCATAGTCTGTACAGAGAGATACCATAAAACTATGGCAGCACAGGGATTCCCCTGTACTAAGCACAATTCAGCAGGAACAGCCCCCTAAGTTTGCTCATAGCCACACCCCTCATGGCCACTATGGTACAGGCCTTCCAGAAATCACAGAAGCTGGTCCATGGCTCGCTTGAGACTTGGTCACCACGGACCCCACTTTGGGGCAATAAGCAGCTCCCACACTTTCACGCTCTCCCAGATATTGCAAGATGGGCACAGCTAGGTATCAAAACTCTAGGGGACATTCTTACCGGGGGAGAATGCAAAACATATGACACACTCAGACAAGAGGTGAATCCCCAGACATGTTTTTTAGATTTCTGCAGTTACGCCATGCCTTTACTATTCAATTCCCCGCAAGACCACTAAGGGTAGCGCAAACAACCATGGAGACCTATCTCCACAGACTGGACCTGTCCAAACCTCTCTCCTGGTTGTACACCATACTGTCTGCCTCAGGCCCTTCCCCTCTGCAGAAAGCCAAAATCAAATGGCAGAGTGACATCCCGGCGCTCGACAACGATATGTGGTCGGATGCTCTTAAGCAAGTGACAGAAATATCAATCTGTATGAGGGACAGATACATCCAGATAAAAACAGAGCGTACCTAACCCCCTACCGCCTGGCCAAAATTTATGAAAATGTGTCTGACCAATGCCCCAAGTGCAGAAGCCATGTTGGTACTCTGTTCCATGTTTTCTGGTCCTGCCCAGTGATACAGAGATTCTGGGGGGAGGTTCTACAGTTCCTCAATGAGAAGCTTGCCTTCCCAAACATACGCTCCCCTGAACTCTGTCTGCTAGGACTAACCGGTGACCTGCACCTCCACCCCTACTCTAGACTGTGCTATTTGCAGCTGCTTTACTACGCTAAGAAATCCATTCTAATGCACTGGAAGTCTCTAGATCCTCCTCCTCTCCAATTTTGGCGGAAATTGGTGGATGATTCCCTTCCCAGTCAGAAACTGACCTATCTAGCTAGAGGGTGCCCGGAGAAATTTAATGCCGTATGGGGCTCGTGGCTGGACCTATAAATTTGGTGATTATGGAGGATCATTAGCCCTGTGCAACCAGAACTGGTACCTTAGCCTCCCCCCCCCCCTCTTTTATCTGCTTTTCTCTCCTTTCCTCTCTTTTCTACTCTGTTTTTTCTCTTGTTCAATTGTTTGTAAATATAAAATATGCAAAATAAAATCTTTAAAAAAAAAAAAAAGTTTGCTCATAGCCTGTACAGAGAGATACCATAAAACTATGGCAGCATAGGGATTCCCCTGTTCTAAGCATAATTCAGCAGGAACAGCCCCCTAAGTTTGCTCATAACCTATGGCAGCATAGGGATTCCCCTGTACTAAGCACAATTCAGCAGGAAAGCCCCTAAGTTTGCTTATAGCCTGTACAGAGAGATACCATGAAACTATGGCAGCATAGGGATTCCCCTGTACTAAGCATAATTCAGCAGAAACAGCCCCCTAAGTTTGCTTATAGCCTGTACAGACCATAAAACTATGGCACATAAGGATTCCCCTCTACTAAGGACAATTCAGCAGGGACAGCCCCCTAAGTTTGCTCCATGACAGCCACATGAACGCTGCTCAGTGCTGCTCTGTTCTGCTAGTGTTGGGTGAGTCTGAGAATGGGAGTACACTGAATGGCAAATTGCATTCTTTCCATGGGCATGGCAAAAAAAAAAATGTTGCCATGCTACGCGTTTTTAAAATGTTGGGAGTTGTGCCTGTATTAAGCACAATTCAGCAGGAACAGCCTAAAAAACTATAAAACTATGGCAACATAGGGAATCCTCTGCACTAAGCATAATTCACAATTTACTAAGGGGGCCCCGCAAAAATGGTTCCAATTGGGCCCCACAGTTGGTAAGGCCGGCCCTGTTGTGTTAGTACATTAATAGGAGATACAGGGCCAGGTACCAGGCAGAGCAGTGTCACAAGGAAGATAAGTTAATTTAAATGCATTGCATATGCGCATCAAAATGCGAGCACGCACTGTGCATGTGTTGTGACACAAACTCACGCAAACCCAGATCAGCTCAGATTCCAGTAAAACCAGTTATGCAGGTATTCCTTTCTGCAAATCTGAATTCATCCTGAGTTGCATAATGATTTCATTACATTTTTCTAATTCGAGAAAAATCATTTTCTCCTGCAAAATTGTGGATTTCCTATGTTTGTTCTGTCCTTTTAACTAGTGTTCTAGCTTGCACTATTGTGGTTAATCTACCGGAAATAAAATGTCTGAGTAGCTTTCCTTCTCCTTTAACTCACTATATTACATAGTTACATAGTTAATTAGAATTTAAAAAGAACCACATGTACTGTATACACACATACTTCACTTCCTATCTATACACTTACATATATAAACTATATATACTAATACAGTACCTGTACAAAACTAAGTGTAGATCTTAAAGAAGAAGGAAAGTAATTTTGGCATGTTACTGCCAATAGATTTGCCACATTATTGCCATATAATGTGGCATATATTTATTCTGCAGAATGCTTTACCATACCTGAGTAAAGAGCCCAAGAACCTCCCTCCCTTTGTTTACGACACCAGCCACCATTTTAGCTTGGTCCCCCATAGCATAGATCACACATTCTGATGGGAGGGGAGTGAATACTTCTGAATTATTATGGGAGGGGGAGCAGGAGAAAGGAGGGCGAGAGGGAGAGAGCTGCACAGACTCAGCTCAGGAATAAAGGATTCGAAGTCTGATACTGAAGAACATGTTTACACAAAAGAAGACAAGAAATCCTGTGTTTCTTTTGGTAGAGAGAAGCTTTTCCAGAATATCACCTGGCAGGGATTTCCACAACCTCACTGCCCTATGTTGCTTCAAATGATAGCTCCTAAAGTTAAAAGGGATGGCTTATGGTTCTATGCTATCAGTCTATAATGCCCTCTAATGTACTTGTATAGAGTAATCTAGTCCCCTAACCAAAAAACTGGTTCTCTGTGAGGCTACAACTTTATTGTTACTGCTATTTTCATTACTTATATTTCTGTTCAGCCCCTCTCCTATTCATATTCCAGTGTCTCATTGAAACAGTTTGGTTGCTATGGTAATCAGAACCTAGCTGCTGAAATTTAAATGGGAGAGCTGCTGAAAGCTAAATAATTCACAAACCACTGAAAATAAAAAACAAAGGCCAATTACAAACTGTCTCAGAATATCAAGCTCTACGTCGTACTAAAAGTTAATTTTCAGATGAACAACCCCTTTAAGGACTGGAGCCCAAAACTGCTTTGTATACTCAAGGTGAGGCCTTAACAGGGAGCTATAAAGAGGCAAAATTATGTTAACGCTATTTTATACAAGACAGCACTTTATTTAACACTGTCTAGAAATACAGCTTGTTATCCGCAAACATCCCTTAATCCTTTTCATGATAAAGGATAACATTGTATGTTGTTAAAGGGATGTGTTGGGGTTACTTTGTTTCAAACACTATATAACTGTATAACCATTAGGGGGCAATGTTATATTTGAATATATAAGTGAGCTGTAGGTGTCTTAAATGATTCTTTGTTAGCTTGAGAAAGGACCAGGAGGTCCAAAACATTGCTGTGTTTGTGCCTTATGTGAAAAAATATGAATAATATTAAATGGGAGTGCTGCAATTTCGATAAATTGAAGTCTGAAGGTGTGGAGGTGAACATATGATGCTGCGTGCACCCCTCTGACAAATTTCTTACAAGTGTGATGGAAACCCATTAAATATGGCAAACACACAGGCAGCATAGGGAAGGCAGGGTATGACACACATAGGCAGCATAGTGCAGACAGAGTATGATACACACAGGCAGCATAGGGCAGGCAGAGTATGGCACACACAGGCAGCATAGGGCAGGCAGAGTATGGCACACACAGGCAGCATAGGGCAGGCAGAGTATGGCACACACAAGTAGCATAGGGCAGGCAGAGTATGGCACACACAGGCAGCATAGGGCAGGCAGAGTATGGCACACACAGGCAACGTAGGGCAGGCAGAGTATGGCACACACAGGCAGCATAGGGCAGGCAGAGTATGGCACACACAGGCAACGTAGGGCAGGCAGAGTATGGCACACACAGGCAGGGTAGGGCAGGGAGAATATGGCACGCAAACACACAGGCAGCATAGGACAGGCAGAGTATGGCACACACAGGTAGAGTATGGCACACAGGCAAAGTAGGGCAGTAAATGCCCTCCCCTTTTAGCAAAACAGGGATTGTCATCCCTGGTCTGACCAGTTGTACACTCATTTTTAACTGATTCATTAGGAATTCTACTGCATCAGTATACAGTTAACAAAGGGACTAAGTTTTATCAGCATGGTAAAAATCAGTTCCTTTGTTAAATGTATATTGAAAGCAGTAGAACTCTTAATGCGTTACAAGTGAGTGTACAGCTGCACAAGACTGGGGATGATTTAAGTAGTTGGCCAGCTTGAAGTATATTGCAATATTTGGACAAATCTCTGAGCAGGGCATTGCTTGGTAGCTTAATGCACGGAATGTCTTAATGTACTATATATATTGATAATGGGTGAGTGCAGAGGATCTCTTGTTGCTGTCTGTATGAATTTTGTGGTCACAGCCTCATTGCACCCCCACTTACTGGTTAAAAAGTTAGTGGCGAGCACAACTTTCACTTGTTTTCAAAATTAGAGCAGGAGACATGGAAGCCTGTGAGGGTCTTACAGTTGTGAACAATGCAGTGGCCAGTTAGTCTCAGTAATGTTACCATTTAAAGCTTACACATAAGTAATATCTCATTCACTTTAACAAGAATAAGCAAGTCCTTTATCAATATAAAGGAAGGAAAGTTATGCAGCAGTAATATATTGATTTAAATCTACTGACAAGTACAAGAGATACTAGGAAAAACAGGTCAATGTTTTAAACATTAATTAATGAACTATATGAAATGACAAGCTAAAAATAGGTGTCCTTTTAAAGTGTTTTTAACATCACCAGTCAGGCATGAATTACAAAACAACACCGATGAAAGAATATGAAATAATTTGGAATGTCTGGTAGTTTTGCTGCCCTGTGTTATTACGCTAGGTATGGGTGTGGAGTTTATTTTGTCTGAATGATGCAGGTGAGATATAAATGAAGACATAAACACCTCAACCATAGGTTAAACGTGCAAGAGTACTGACCATTGGTCAAAGAAATAGTACTGGGATAAACTGGAACAATAAACCAGAGCACACATTTCTGGTCTTGTATATGAGGAATAAAGGACAAATAGCCCTCTATGATCTACATTCTCAGGTAGGTACAGAAGTATTTATTTGCCTCTGTGAATGTCTGTGAATCTTTGCCTGTGCAGTCACAAAGGGGCCGGTAAATGTAAGGAAAAGTTACTTGTTGCATCGGGAGAGCCACACCAACTGCAGAACTGCAGGTTCATTTTAACTCTTGACTGGGCAGTTACTCTGCAGCTCAGCTGCACTTAAAAGGGATGTGGACCCACAGCTTGGGGCTCTTCCATGGGCTCCCTGTATCTGAGAAGGCAAGAGATGCTGCTCCCCCAGTGTTCTTAGCGTGAGGGCAGTTCTGTAAAGGACTGGAACTGAGAGCTAAAGGTAAAGCTGAGTGATCTGAGAGACAGGGAACCTGGTTCCAGTCGCTGAGGCATCGTATAGTGAGCTCTGACTAGCATTTATTTATTTTCATGCAATTGTTGTGCTTATGTTGACAATGTGAAATGTTCTTGGCTGGATTTTGTTATGTATTTCTTGGTGAAGACCTAAGAACTCATTTATTAAGCTATGCAGGTTGTGCCCCGAGGAAAGCAAAGACCACCATATTTCATGTATTCTGCCAATAATTTTGCTTTATCGTGTTCCCTACTTGATTCTCTGAACCTTTTCTGACCCAGTTTGTGACTATGGAATCTACTTCTGGATATTCCCTTATACGTAATGCCCGGATTATGGATTGATTCATGGGGACTGGGTACCTTCTGAGTGAGTACCGCCGCTGGCTGTGTAATACACTGCCTATGCCCGGGTCATCTGGGAATATATTCTATAAAGTTAATAAAATATGTAGTATACCTTACATATCTGTTGAAATAAAGCTGTTAAGGGATGTTATGAAACAATTAACTGGTGAGAGAAAGTGTTGCTTGTGATAATAGGAGTTGCAGCTGGGCAGACCTGTGTCCAGTGAAGAATTTGCATCAGTGGATTGAGAAAAGTGCAAGAATAACAAATACCCCATCAGTAGGACAGTGTTACATTTATGTACTGAAATTAGCTATTTTCTTTATCTCAAATGCATTTCTGTTGTGATCCCTTTCAATAATGTGACTTTGGAGGGGGTTTTGAAGGGAGCGATTCCTAATAGAGAGCAATGTGCCACCCCCTTATTGGGGGCTTCTTGGCCTTGTTAGGGTTCTCTGCAGGTTTATACATGGGATATATTTGTAGCTCTTGGCTGTTTATTTTCCTAATGTCCTCATATGTATTAGGGATGCACCAAATCAGTCATTTTTGGATTTGCTGGAATACTATGTTCATATGCTGTTAGTGCATATACAATCATAACACAATTCGCTTGAGGAAATAGGTGCAATGAAAGCCTGATGCTGAAATGATTTCCCAAATAAATCCCTTCAATGGCAAATACAGTAGTTACACCCTCCTGAACTCATCCCTGAGAGCAAATAAACAGGTTCAACAACCCGTAGCCAAAACATGACAAATACAGATGTCAGACCGTTTGATAAATCTATATGCGTACTCTAATTATATTATAAATTCCATAAGAATCCATATTATAAATCCAGTAAATGCCCTCCCCTTTTAGAAAAACAGGGATTGTCATCCCTGGTCTGACCAGTCGTACACCATACCTCCCAACATTTGAAAAATGAAAAGAGGGGCAAAAAGACTTGGCGCGCGCAGCACGGCAAATTTTTGACCACGCCCACTTTGTGGCCACGCCCCAATTACCACACCCCATTTTTAAAATTCATTTTTAAAATAGTACCCCCAATGGCCCAATAGACAGCACCCCCATAGACAGTGCCCCCTATTCACAGTGCCCCATTTGCCCCCATAGACAGTACCCCCATAGACAGTGCCCCCAATTGACCCCATAGACCGTGCCCTCAATTGCCCCACAGACAGTAGCCCCCATACACAGTGCCCCCATAGAAAGTACCCTACATACACAATGCCCCCACAGAAAGTGCCCCCATACACAGTACCCCCATACACAGTGCCCCCATACACAGTAGCCCTCCTTACACAGTGCCCCCCATACACAGTGTCCCACATACACAGTAGCCCCCATACACAGTAGCCCCCCATACACAGTGCCACCCATACACAGTGCCCCCATACACAGTAGCCCCCCATACACAGTGCCCCCATACACAGTAGCCCCCAATTGCCCCCATAGAGAGTACCTCCAATAGAAAATGCCCCCCATACACAGTGCCCCCCATAGACGCTGCTTCTTGTGGCTCCTGCTCCTTATGCGGCTCCTTCTACGGCAGCAACAGGCCCTTTTATAAGGTTGCGCCCCATGCGTACGTGTGATGTCACACGTATGCACGGGGGCAACCTTATAAAAGGGCCTGTTGCCGCCATACGAGGAGCCGAATAAGGAGCAGGAGCCACAGGACGAGACGGAGCCGGAGCGCTCGGTTGCAGCCAGCGCATCCCGCTGGCCTGGATAGTTTAATGAATGTTCTGCATTTCCGTAATGCGGGACATTCATTGAACAATCCGGGACAGCGAGATGCGCTGTAAAAAACGGGACTGTCCCGCGAAAAGCGGGACAGTTGGGGGGTATGTCGTGCACTCATTTTTAACTGATTCATTAGTAATTCTATTGCATCAGTATACAGTACAGTTAACAAAGGGACTAAGTTTTATCAGCATCAAGTTGCAGGTAAAACTCAGTTCCTTTGTTAAATGTATATTGAAGCAGTAGAATTCTTAATCCGTTACAAGTGAGTTGCGGCTGCGCAAGACTGGGGATGACTGACGTAGTTGGCCAGCTTGAAGTATATTGCAATATTTGGACAAATCTCTGAGCAGGGCATTGCTTGGTAGCTTAATGCACAGAATGTCTTAATGTCCTATATATATTGATAATGGGTGAGTGCAGAGGACCTCTTGTTGCTGTCTGTATGAATTTTGCGGTCACAGCCTCATTGCACCCCCACTTACTGGTTAAAAAGTTAGTGGCGAGCACAACTTTCCCTTGTTTTCAAAATTAGAGCAGGAGACATGGAAGCCTGTGAGGGTCTTACAGTTGTGAACAATGCAGTGGCCAGTTAGTCTCAGTAATGTTACCATTTAAAGCTTACACATAAGTAATATCTCATTCACTTTAACAAGAATAAGCAAGTCCTTTATCAATATAAAGGAAGGAAAGTTATAGTAATATATTGATTTAAATCTACGGACAAGAGATACTAGGAAAAACAGATCAATGGTTTAAACAAGATTAATTAATGAACTATATGAAATGACAAGCTAAAAATAGGTGTCCTTTTAAAGTGTTTTTAACATCACCAGTCAGGCATGAATTACAAAACAACACCGATGAAAGAATATGAAATAATTTGGAATGTCTGGTAGTTTTGCTGCCCTGTGTTATTACGCTAGGTATGGGTGTGGAGTTTATTTTGTCTGAATGATGCAGGTGAGATATAAATGAAGACATAAACACCTCAACCATAGGTTAAACATGCAAGAGTACTGACCATTGGTCAAAGAAATAGTACTGGGATAAACTGGAACAATAAACCAGAGCACACATTTCTGGTCTTGTATATGAGGAATAAAGGACATAGCCCTCTATGATCTACATTCTCAGGTAGGTACAGAAGTATTTATTTGCCTCTGTGAATGTCTGTGAATCTTTGCCTGTGCAGTCACAAAGGGGCCGGTAAATGTAAGGAAAAGTTACTTGTTGCATCGGGAGAGCCACACCAACTGCAGAACTGCAGGTTCATTTTAACTCTTGACTGGGCAGTTACTCTGCAGCTCAGCTGCACTTAAAAGGGATGTGGACCCACAGCTTGGGGCTCTTCCGTGGGCTCCCTGTATCTGAGAAGGCAAGAGATGCTGCTCCCCCAGTGTTCTTAGCGTGAGGGCAGTTCTGTAAAGGACTGGAACTGAGAGCTAAAGGTAAAGCTGAGTGATCTGAGAGACAGGGAACCTGGTTCCAGTCGCTGAGGCATCGTATAGTGAGCTCTGACTAGCATTTATTTATTTTCATGCGATTGTTGTGCTTATGTTGACAATGTAAAAGGTTCTTGGCTGGATTTTGTTATGTATTTCTTGGTGAAGACCTAAGAACTCATTTATTAAGCTATGCAGGTTGTGCCCCGAGGAAAGCATGCATTCATGTATTCTGCCAATAATTTTGCTTTATCGTTTTCCCTGCTTGATTCTCTGAACCTTTTCTGACCCAGTTTGTGACTATGGAATCTACTTCTGGATATTCCCTTATACTTAATGCTCAGATTATGGATTGATTCCTGGGGACTGGGTACCTTCTGAGTGAGTACCGCCGCTGGCTGTGTAATACACTGCCTATGCCCAGGTCATCTGGGAATATATTCTGTAAAGTTAATAAAATATGTAGTATACCTTACATATCTGTTGAAATAAAGCTGTTAAGGGATGTTATGAACCAATTAACTGGTGAGAGAAAGTGTTGCTTGTGATAATAGGAGTTGCAGCTGGGCAGACCTGTGTCCAGTGAAGAATTTGCATCAGTGGATTGAGAAAAGTGCAAGAATAACAAATACCCCATCAGTAGGACAGTGTTACATTTATGTTCTCAAATTTGCTATTTTCTTTATCTCAAATGCATTTCTGTTGTGATCCCTTTCAATAATGTGACTTTGGAGGGGGTTTTGAAGGGAGCAATCCCTTAGATCCTAATAGAGAGCAATGTGCCACCCCCTTATTAGGGGCTTCTTGGCTTTGTTAGGGTTCTCTGCAGGTTTATACATGGGATATACTGTATTTGTAGCTCTTGGCTGTTTATTTTCCTAATGTCCTCATATGTATTAGGGATGCACCAAATCAGTCATTTTTGGATTTGCTGGAATACTGTGTCTTATGAAAAAGATTAGGACCACTAGCGAACTGAATCCATGACTCTAGTTTGCATATTCAAATCAATGTTCATATGCTGTTAGTGCATATACTATCATAACACAATTCGCTTGAGGAAATAGGTGCAATGAAAGCCTGATGCTGAAATGATTTCCCAAATAAATCACTTCAATGGAAAATACAGTAGTTACACCCTTCTGAACTCATCCCTGAGAGCAAATAAACAGGTTCAACAACCCGTAGTCAAAACATGACAAATACAGATGTCAGACCGTTTGATAAATCTATATGCGTACTTATAAATTATATATTATATTATAAATTCCATATAATAAAATCCATAAGAACTCTCAAACTCCCCCTGGAAGACCCATCATATCGGCTATAGATTCCCTCACTAGTAATTCGTCTGAATGTGTTGATCACTACTTACAAGATTTAGTTATCAAACAGAAATCTTATTTAAAGGACACCAGGGATTTAGTTAACAAACTACAAAATATAGAATTGAAATAATTGGAAAATATATGTGTCACATGCGATGTGGCTTCATTGTACACTTGTATTATACATACAAAAGGTATCAATGCAATCTAAGAGAAATTGCTCTCTGTTAGCGATTTCTCTGGGTCCTTCCAAGACTTCATTATTGATGGTATAGTTTTCATTCTTACTCACAATTATTTTACCTTTGATGGGGCTTTCTTTTTGCAGAAACAGGGCACTGCCATGGGCAGTAGATTTGCCCCTTCATGTGCCACAAGTTTCGTGACCACATCATTTTGTATACCCGCTATATAAACAATCTTCTCTTTATTTGGGATGGTTCAAGAGACTCTGTTTATGAATTCTTCACACATATTAACACTAATATGCACAACCTTCAATTTACTGTAGAAGTTAATGAACATACGATGAACTATTTGGATTTAACATGAGCGAGGGACATACAATAGAAATGAAATTATTCTGTGACACTATAGATCGCAATGGATTATTACACGCATCCAGTAGTCATATTGAGCCAAAAGAAAGATGTTTAACCAAATCTCCAGCCTTTGAAATTCCAAAGTGCCCAGCATAGGAATGATCATGGACAAACGTGAGAACTTCCAGACAAACAGCTGGAGGAACTAAGATCTTGTTATGATAAAGATACCATCTTGATAATCAAGATTCAGATTGTCAGAAGAAAGGTCCACAGATGGCTATCTAATTTTGGAGAGTAGATCATGCTGTAAAAGAACAAAGAAATGTGATGCTCTAAGGATACGTTCTTTCAAAGTCTTTTCATGGGGGGAGTCCATAGACAGACAAGGCAAAGCGTCAGCCTTTTGATTTTTGCAACAGGGTTAGTACGTGACATGAGAAAATGATAAGTCCCACCTGGTTTGTCAAGGCTTACGTTTTGTGGCAGTGTTTAGATTCTCCCAGTTCTTCTTTTAAAAGATATCTCTCCTCCCACAATGGAAACAATACCTGAAGATAGTAACAGAAGTGCTATTAATGAAGACACTTCCAAGTTGCAGTATCCAAGGGTGAATTCAATTTGTCATCAACAGACAATTCTAACAGAATAGGATAGTCAGTGACAGCCTGTCCTTCACACATTTTCAAAGACAAGTTAATCCCCTCATTGTTCTAACTTTCACTCAGTTCAAGGGGAACTTAATCCCCTCATTGTTTTTTATTTCACACTTTTCAACGATAATTAAAAAAACACAAATACAAGAGTATTGTAGAAATGATACCTATATTGGCTAACAATAAAAATACATTGCAAGCTTTCTGAGCTCTAAGGCCCCTTCATCAGGCAAAATACAAATGAGAACTGGAATGGCGCAACATTTATACTGTTAGATCAGAGAGAAGTGTTCACAAGCAATACATTAGGAAGTTACAGATAGATAGAGATAACTTGTGAACATGGTTAAAGTAATTAAGGTTTATTAGTTATCTCTATCTATCTGTAAGTTGCTACCAGCAGCTAGAGCTGCAGCACGGAAGCTACAAAGACCAAGCTAAAATGGCAGCTGCTATCTGAAACAAATAGAGGGAGCTTCTAGGACTGTTTACTGAGGTATGGTAAAGATATCTGCAGAATAAATATAGCGTTCTTGCTGGCACTAATCTGGCAAATCTATTGGCAGTAAAATACCAAAATGCCTTTCCTTTTCCTTTAAAAACTGCAAAGGCCTTATAGGGTCTAGATATGTATGTTTGGTTATACATTCATACCCTTCTTTCAATCATATTGGATCTAGAGCATCGCAAAGAACAGAGACACATATAGGCATATAACTTATATACAGTATTAGGATATATAATTATTTGACTGTAGAGAGGACCAAACCCAGGCTGAAACCAGAAGGGCTGTGTAATACATTGCTAACTGGTAACTGGTAAAGAGTGTCCATTAAAAAAACAGTAATAACAAGAAATAACCACACCCATTGTGTCAGCTGCTGAGCAAGTCAGCAGGCATGAATAAAATTGAAGTCTCCTGCTGCAAGGGAGCTTCTTAATTTACCATATTACATAGTTACATAGTTAATTAGAATTTTAATTAACTATTAAACCTGCCCAGATGAACCCCAGTGCACATATATGTATATATATACATACTAATACAGACCTATCTATACACTTATATAGAATATATATTCTCATATCTATACTAAATCTTAGGATTACAATAACCTTGGATATCAGACTTGATGAAGAAGTTATCCAAGTCACTCTTAATCGCATTAATAGAATCTGCCATCAGAACATCATAAGGCATCCACAACCTTACTGCCCATGTAGAGCCACCTACACTGCACCTTACAGTGGATTAAAAATTCAGCGCCAGGTGCAGAGCATAGTAAGTGCAAGGCATAGAGCAAGTCTGCACCCACTGGCCCCATTCCCCTTTTCCAAAGTCTTTCTGGTCATGTGTAGGCAGAATTATGCCGATTGGTTGGTGGGTGTTCTAGTTATACCACTTGCCATTAGACAATGTGCCCCGATCATCCAGTCATTAAAGAATTGTTATATATCATTCACTTCAACAAGAACGAGCAATTCTCTTAGAAATGTAAAGGAAAGAATGCTATGCAGTAGTAATATACTGATCTACTGTCAAATACAAGAGACTCTGGGAAAAACAGGTTAACACTACAAGTTTTAATTGTATAAATTAATGTATTATATGCAATTACAAGATAGCAAAAATGGGTGTTGTCCTTTGACCTTTTACATCACTAGTGAGGCATGTATAAGACTAATGAAAGAATATGAAATACTGTACTGTAATTTGTAGTTCTGCTGCACTGTGTTATTAAGCTAAGTATGGGTGTGGAGTTTATTTTGTCTGAATGATGCAGGTGAGATATAAATGAAGACATAAACACCTCAACCATAGGTTAAACATGCAAGAGTACTGACCATTGGTCAAAGAAATGGTACAGGTATCAGACCCCTTATCCAGATAGTTCCAAATTATGGAAAGGTCATCTCCAATAGACTCCATTTTAATCAAATAATTCCCATTTTTAAAAATGATTTGCTTTTTCCCTGTAATAATAAAACAGTGCCTGTACTTGATCCCAACTAAGATATAATTAATCCTTATTGGAGGTAAAACAGTCCTATTGGGTTTAATTACTGTTTAAATATTTTTTTTTTACCAGACTTAAGGTAGGACACCCGAATTACTGAAAGACCCCTTATCTGGAAAAGCCCAGGTACTGGCATAAACTGTAATCATAAACGAACAAATTAAAATACACATATCTGGTCTCATATACAGGGCCACCATCAGGGGGATAGAGTGGGTACAACTGTACGGTCACGGCACAAAAGTTACACAATTTATGTACGTTACAGATAAAGTTACACTGAAACTTACACAATTTATGTAACTTTTGCAAAAACTGCTTAGAAAGCTACGTAACTTGCCTAGAACTTAATCAAAAGACAATGCAGAGAAGCTTTGCAGGGACAAACCCCACTGATCCCCCCAATGAATTAAAAATGAATTAAAAAACTTAGTAAAGTAAATTCCACTACCCCAAATGAACTGACTGACTTATTAGCACTTTATTATTATCATTTTAACTATTTATATGAACTGCTAATTATAAAGTAATATCAGCTGTTTCTATTGGGTTCCATTTACTGAATTATATCAGTGTCACCTACATGAACTTTCTAGCAGGGGAATGACTGGTAATTGGGCCCAACAGCAACATCAGTGGGCCCCTACACTTACGCAATCTACGTAACTTATGCAAAAACTTCTGTTTCTTTCAAAGATACTTATGTTACTTATGTATAAACTCCACTGACCCCCCAATTAAAATACTGACTTATAAGCACATTCATTATTTTAACTATTTTTATTAACTACTACAAACTAGATATTTGGCCCCACAGCAAGATCATTGGGCCCCTAAACTTACACAGTTTATGTAACTTAGGCAAAAATATATGTAACTTTCATATCAAGCAATGACAGCACAGAGCAGGGGCAGGTAGGTGGAAAGGGGTTAATCTTAGGGAAAACTCCACTGACCCCCAATAAACTGACTGACTTATTAGCACATTATTCAATGGAACTCTTATTATATATGAACTGCTTATTATAGAGTAACATCAGCTGTTTATATTGCACACACAAGGGGCATGGACAATATTTTGGTACTGTGTACTTGTGTTCATGGGGGCCCCATATAAATAACTTGTGCGGGGCTCCAAAGTTTCTGATGGCAGCCCTGATACCATGTGATAATGATTCAGCTCTGTTTTTTTTGTAACATATTTTTTATTAAACAGATTTTCCTTTCAAATAGAAACATTTATGTATTTACAGTAGGAATGATTTTATATGCGTGCCAGCCAAATAATTCACAAAAGAGAAATGATATAACGCAAACAGATGGGTACAGAGATCATGCTAAGCTGTAAGGGTGAAGACACATGGAGCTACTAGTAGTGGCTACTAAAATAGACAATGCTGATCATTTACTGATAATTGTTTCTATGTGTGTTTTAGCAGAGGCAATTCTCAGTATTGTCTATGGCAGGGTATTTTCTGGGGTTTAGTAGCTGTGAAAAAGTAGCTGCTACTCGTAGCTCCATGTGTCTTCACCCTAACAGTTACGCTTTAGTTTCTAATTTTGATCTGCTTAGCCAAAATTCCAGTACTCTTACAGAGCCCTGGATTTTTTAAAACCCAATTCCTCTTATGCCCAGGCATATCTTTATTGCCATAATAACATGGGGTTTGCTGAGGTCTCTGCTGCAGTTGACATTGTTACAGATGTATGTATGTGTGTGTGTATAACTTTATTTATAAAGTGCTACAAGGATACTGCAGTGCTGTACAGTCTTACAATGTACAAAATTACACACAGGAAGTACATGTGATATATAGATACAATAAATAATTTTGTATTTTTTCTAACTTATAGAACATTTCGGAATATATTCAAAAAGTTTGTTAAAATTCAATAAGTTTTTCATTTAAAAAAATTCAATTAAGTTTTTCGTACTTTGCACAAAGAATACAAACATTTCAGAATTTGTTAACGCTGTAGTTACACTTTCCTCGGGACTATGTTTTCGCCAGGTTTGATCTGTCGAGTGACATTGAGTCCTATGGAAGGCTTCCAAAGCCGGACACGTAAGGCATCAAATCTAGAAAGGTTTTTGTGGCATAACGAACATTCGGCACAAAAATATTGTGACTTTCGGAACACAATTGCAACATTTTCATACGAAAGCATTGTCGAGACATTAATTGGAAAAAAGGTAAAATACAGGGGCCCATGATGTATGATAGGGTTGCGAGCTTTCCCGGCTCTTTACTCCGGGCAGGGGGCGGGCAGTGACAGGACAGGTGGCAGTGATCAGTTATCTCTGAGATCAGCGATTACTTGGATGCTGCGTCAGTCTCAGAGAGTCCTGCCCTGTTTTCCTAATGTGGAAAATTGGAGAGGTGGCAACCCTAATGTATGAAATCTGACAGCTTATAAAATCCTGTCAGATGAAGATCAGCACATTGATGTTGTACTTTCCCTGACATACTGTATCTCCACAGGTCTCCATTATGGTTGAATTGGTGGCACGGGGGAAGAAGGCTAATATAAGACTGATTTGGTATAGCAGGTGGGTGGACAAAGCAGGCAAAGATCCACTAATTTGGCAACCTTACCAAGAGGGAGGATTTGTTAATGCATGGCCAGCATAGACCCTAGTACTAGTGTAGATGCCTATAGCAACCAATCAGAGGTTTGCCTACATTTTTAGGCATGCATTAGACTGATCCAAGCTGCACTGGTATACTACTCCTATAGAGTAAGTCAATATTAGTAAACATACTTTAAGGGGTCCTGTCACCTAGACATAAAAAGCTGTATAATAAAGGTCCTTTTCAACTTAAATTTAAAACCCAAATTCTTTTTTATTGAAAACATCCACATATGTTATAAAGTTAAAAATCTATCAATCATATATTGCCTGCCCCACCTCTGTGCCTCAGACATAGAAACAGGGCAGGCATATGTATGTATGTATGTATGTATAACTTTATTTATAAAGCGCCACAAGGGTACGCAGCGCTGTACAATCTTACAGAATACAAAATTACACACAGGGAGGACAAGTGATATAATAAATAAATACAATAAATATATATATATATAAGTGCCATGTGGTATGAGACACAGTAGGAAGGAGGTCCCTGCCCCGTAGAGCTTACAATCTATGTGGTTGGGTAACATACAGGCACAAACTGGAAGGTAAGAGTGCATCAGGTATGAGCATTTGCCCTTAAGCGCAGGACTGGGCAAAATAATGTTTTAGTGCTCCAGAAGGGCAGCTGAGTTTTTTCTTAAAGAGAGTGGGTGAGTTTTCCCTGCGGAGGGATTCAGGGATAGAGTTCCAGAGGTAAGGAGCAGCAAGATAGAAAGGTTTAAGACGAGAGAGCGCAGTGGGTGTGGATGGTGTAAAAAGACAGAGGCTCTGAGAGGAGTGGAGGAGATGACCAGGAACATGCAAGGAGACCAGTGAAGAAATGTAGTGAGGAGCAGAGGATTGAAGGGCTTTGAATGTTAGCAGAAGGATTTTGTAAGCTATCCTTTGCTTAACAGGCAGCCATGCAAGAGAGCTTAATTGAGGCTGAACAGGTTCCCTCTTAGGAGAGAGCAGGAGGATCCTGGCAGCAGAGTTTAAAATTGATTGCAGGGGAGAGAGGTGGGAGTCTGGGAGGCCGGTTAGTAGGAGATTGCAGTAATCTAAGCGGGAAAGGATAAGGGCATGGATTAGTGTTTTAGCTGTTACTTGTGAAAGAAAGGGGCGTATCTTGGCAATATTGCGGAGGAAAAAACGGCAGGTTTATATACTTTCATTTTCATTTCAGCACTTCCTAGATGTCACTGCACTCCTCACACCCCCCCTCCCTTCTCACCACCTGTAATTGTGTAACCAATGCATGGGCATTTGGCCCCCCATTCTGGCAAATAAAATTTCCTGGGGCGGTCATACAAAGCTTGCCTTAATTACAGCGGTCACAAAATAGCGCTCGCCTTGTGCTCTGATTGTGGACTCCTAAAGTATGAAGGAAACAAGATTTAAATAATTTATATAGTGTAAGTAACAAACTTGACAAACACAATAGAAAATCATTTGGAATCATTTCTTGGCTATGCTTGTACCCCAGATGATGCTCCTTTTTACTGAAAAAAGCTACCTGGGGTACCTATTTAAGTTTCCATCTTTCACCAACCATCCAGGGGTTCCATGTGCAGCACATCCAGTTCAGTAGTTCAGGACCAATGAGTGTGCAGTTTAACAAAATGCCCAAACACACTGCCTTGGTGTTGGATCCCCTGGGAGTCTAATGAAATATAAAAGGGCTTTTTTATGAAGAGGAACACTGTTTTGAGGCTCAAGGTCAAAATGGAATATGCAAATATGACTTTCTTTGTGCTATAAAATTACTACTTTTAGGGCACTGGCACACAATATTTTACCTGCCATTAGCGATGAGTGAATCTGTCCTGATTCGCTTTCCCAAAAATTAGCAAAACTGCGAAAAAATACAGTGAAAAATAACGGCAAATAACACATGTAGAACACACATGTTGGCATGCATTATTTTTTTTTTCCTGTATGAATTTTTTTGTTACTTCACAGTAGGGGGCCAGGTAGGTGCAAAAAAGTTAATGGTTAAGGAACAGGGTCATATTCTAGACTGCAGTCGGGGCCTACCAACCACCCAATCCGCAAAGGTATGATTTACTTAAAACTCAAAACCTGCGTGTTCCATGGGTTTTTGGTTCAACCTGCTCATTAATAATCTATGCTAGGTTGTCTAACTGTCCCTACACATTGCATTGTTGTTAAGTTAAAGCTAAGTTATCAGTGAGACTGGGCTTGTATAAAGGGAACCTGGTTCCAGTAGATGAGGCATCGTATAGTGAGCTCTGACCAGTAATGTAACCAGTAATCCCTGGGCACAGCTGCAGGGCATGCATCAGAGACCCCCACCCCCCTTTCTGGACACATTTTTTGCCGAATTCGGACCGATTTGAGTGTCCAGCCGGCCCTGAGGGGGTGCGGGCCTGGATGCGATTGCACCCTACGCACCCCTGGTAGTTTCAGAAATACTCAGGAAAAGACCTAAAAACTAATTTATAAAGCTACTGAAGGTAGTGATTCATTAGATTCCAATAGAGAGCAATATGCCTCCTAATTCGTGGGTTTTAATCGACTTGTTTGGGTTCCATGTGGGTTTATACATAAAGTATAAACCAATGAGACACCAAATGAACCATTTTTGGATTTGGCCAAATTCTGAATCTCCTGTAAAAGTTTAGGACAAATACTGAATCGATTTCATAATTCAAATCTGTGTTTTATTTCGCACACACATAATATATATATATGTACTATTAGTGCATATACAATGGTAACACATTTAGTATGGAAATGAAAGCCTGATGCTTTATCACTTCAAGTAATTACACCCAAATGAACTCATCCCAAAGTGCCAAATAAACAGGTTTAACAACCCGTAACCAAAACACAGCAAATACAGATGTCAGACCTTTTGATAAATCTATATGCGTACTCTGATTAGATTAACAAGGCTAGGAATGCTATGTGTTACATTATGGGCTCCTGTACCAGCCCAAGGCAACCCCAGCCCTTTAGCAGGGAAGATCTGTGCCCCCAAAGGTGCCCCAGTAGCTCCCCATCTTCTTTTCTGCTGATTCCCTGCACATGCTGGGCTGCTGGCAGCTGTATGAACTAAGTGACCAACTATACTGTATTTATACAATATAAGAGTCACAATACAAAGCTAATTAGTAATTAGTTCTGATTTTTAGCACATGGCAAACCAGAAATCAGTGCCTTATGCAACTGAATTTGGTAAACAGCCCTTTAATCTTAATTTCTATGACAAAGGCACCTACATTTTTGCTTGATGATTTGTATGTATGTATGTATGTATAACTTTATTTATAAAGCGCCACAAGGGTACGCAGCGCTGTAAAGACTTACAGAATACAAAATTACACACAGGGAGGATGAGTGATATAATAAATAAATACAATAAATATATATGTATATATATATATAAGTGCCATGTGGTATGAGACACAGTGGGAAGGAGGTCCCTGCCCCGTAGAGGTTACAATCTAAGTGGTTGGGTAACATACAGGCACAAACTTCTGACAACCCCTAAGCTTAGCTTCTTTAAAGCTGTCCAGAGCACACTGAGCATGTGCAGGGTCACTTACATTTAAAAGATGCCCTAAGGTCCAAGGTGGTGAGCTCTCGTTGAAAACTTTAAAACCTTGGATCAGTACTGTCTGGTACAGTAAGTTCAGTTTGTAAAATTAACCATTTTTATCGATATTCATTCTTAGGCTTTTGCCACATTATAATCACTTATTGCTGCAGTTCCAAATGACTCACAAATGTACTTGTAGGACAAAAAAGGGGCAAAGGAGGGGATTTTTCAAGAATTCTGATGATCACCCACTAAGCTGGAAATCTCACAGGTTGGAAAACGTTTGCTATTGTTCTGCCATTTCTCTCGTTCAGGTTGCCACCTGGTAAAACACCTGCCAAATTGTAATAAATATTTATTCATTATTAGTGATAAGCGAATCTGTATAAATTTTGCAACAAAAATCTGCCAATGGGGAAAACACAGAAATTCACTGCAAATCCATGCCTGGCGAAAAATTTCATTCATCACTATTCCTTATTCATATTTCATAATTTATCCTGGAAGATTGCTAGGCGAAGGGAGGGTACTCTATCATGTAGCCTAAGGGGCTGATTTACTTACCCACGAACGGGTCGAATGGAGTCCGATTGCGTTTTTTTCGTAATGATCGGTACTTTGCGATTTTTTCGGATTCTTTACGAATTTTTCGGATCCAATACGATTTTTGCGTAAAAACGCGAGTTTTCCTATCCATTACGAAAGTTGCGTAAAAAGTTGCGCATTTTGCGTAGCGTTAAAACTTACGCGAAAAGTTGCGCATTTTTCGTAGCGTTAAGTTTTAACGCTACGAAAAATGCGCAACTTTTCGCGTAAGTTTTAACGCTACGCAAAATGCGCAACTTTTTACGCAACTTTCGTAATGGATACGAAAAACTCGCGTTTTTACGCAAAAATCGTATTGGATCCGAAAAATTCGTACAGAATCCGAAAAAATCGCAAAACATACGAAAAAGTCGCAAAATATTCGTTTTCAAGTCGGAACTTTTCCAATTCGGGTCGGATTCGTGGGTTAGTAAATCAGCCCCCAAGTGTCAGATGGACACAAAACGCATCAGGCTTTTTAAGATGAGTGTATAATAAAGTTTTTTCCTTTTTAACTATTGGAATGGCCTGTATTTGGATTACCAGAGTGCCCTTTTCCCGTTTTTTCTTTTTTTGATACTCTCTAGTCTAGAACCCTCGCAGTCCACAAATAGACATAAGTGTCCTCAAGAAAGAGACTTTTATAGGATATTCTAAGTTGGTCTATTATCTTATGTGACCCTGATGTTGAAGGATTCTGAGGAGTCTTCATGTTCCCTCTGGAAGTGTTTTCTCCCCCACCCTCAGGCCCGGATTTGTGGAAAGGCCACAAAGGCCCGGGCCTAGGGCGGCAGAAGTTTAGGGGCGGCATGCCGCCCCGCCGCAACAAAATTTTTAAATTTGGCTCCCATACGGAGCAGTCGGGACCTCTCCCCACTGCTCCGTATGGGAGTTTAAAGGTTTGCGCATGCGCACTCGCACCTGCGCACGGGGGTGTGTCGCGCGTTCACGCATGCGCACAGGGGGCGGGGCAGGGCGACCAACGGGGGCGGCCTCGGGGCGCCCTGAAGATAAATCCGGCCCTGCCCACCCTCTCTCTTAAATTGGGCTTCATTTTATACAGGTTTAGCATAGATCATATTCCACTTAAACCCATCCATTTGCTAGTAATAGATATACTGTTAGAGATTGCCTACTGCTGTGTATCAACACAACCTTGTATATAGTAGGTGTTATTGCACACTTAGGGGCTGATTTACTAATCCACGAATCCGAATCCGAATGGGAAAAATTCAGATTGTAAATGAACATTTTGCGACTTTTTCTTATTTTTTGCAATTTTTTCATTGCCGTTATGACTTTTTCGTAAATTGTCGCAACTTTTTCGTAGCCGTTACGATTTGCTCGTATATTGTCGTGACTTTTTCGTATTGAGCGCTCGTAAACGGCGGGCAAACCTTTCAGACTTTGCAAGATTTTGGAAGCCTCCCATAGGGCTCAATGGCACCCTGCAGCTCCAACCTGTCCCAAGGAAAGCCTCCCATAGGGCTCAATGGCACTCTGCAGCTCCAACCTGGCCCAAGGAAAGTCTCCCATAGGGCTCAATGGCACTCTGCAGCTCCAACCTGGCCCAAGGAAAGTCTCCCATAGGGCTCAATGGCACTCTGCAGCTCCAACCTGGCCCAAGGAAAGTCTCCCATAGGGCTCAATGGCACTCTGCAGCTCCAACCTGGCCCAAGGAAAGTCTCCCATAGGGCTCAATGGCACTCTGCAGCTCCAACCTGGCCCAAGGAAAGTCTCCCATAGGGCTCAATGGCACTCTGCAGCTCCAACCTGGCCCAAGGAAAGTCTCCCATAGGGCTCAATTGCACTCTGCAGCTCCAACCCGGCCCAAGGAAAGTCTCCCATAGGGCTCAATGGCACTCTGCAGCTCCAACCCGGCCCAAGGAAAGTCTCCCATAGGGCTCAATGGCACTCTGTAGCTCCAACCCGGCCCAAGGAAAGTCTCCCATAGGACTCAATGGCACTCTGCAGCTCCAACCCGGCCCAAGGAAAGTCTCCCATAGGGCTCAATGGCACTCTGCAGCTCCAACCCGGCCCAAGGAAAGTCTCCCATAGGGCTCAATGGCACTCTGCAGCTCCAACCTGGCCCAAGGAAAGTCTCCCATAGGGCTCAATGGCACTCTGCAGCTCCAACCCGGCCCAAGGAAAGTCTCCCATAGGGCTCAATGGCACTCTGCAGCTCCAACCCGGCCCAAGGAAAGTCTCCCATAGGGTTCAATGGCACTCTGCAACTCCAACCCGGCCCAAGGAAAGCCTCCCATAGGGCTCAATGGCACTCTGCAGCTCCAACCCGGCAGAAGGAAAGTCTCCCATAGGGCTCAATGGCACTCTGCAGCTCCAACCTGGCCCAAGGAAAGTCACGATACTGAAGCTTGAATGAATCCAAAACTTTTGTACTCGGCGCGACGGCTACGAAGAAGGCGTGACAATTCGCGCAAGTCGTAATGGCTTTGAAAAAGTCGCGAAAATTTATGAAAAAGTCGTAATGGCTACGAAAAAGTCGCGACAATTTACGAAAAAATAGCAAAATGACGATCATTACGAAAAAACGCATTCGGATGCTTTTCGGACGTTCATGGATTAGTAAATATGCCCCATAGACTACTTAAAGAACTTTTTGTGCAGCAGAAGTCTAACAATAGCCTACAAGGATGCTAATACCCCTATTTCTGTTACAGCAGGCAAATTCCTATGCAAATGTACTGTACTCAAAAGACCAAATCCGATGTTTTATATAAAATGACATAAACAACTACTGTATATCTATCATAGAACTAAAAAATATGAAACATAATACTTCACTGGACATACATATAAATATTCATGTAAAACTGTATGAAAGGTTTTCAAACTAAGTCCTGCAAGGATACCAAAATCATCAGTCTTCAAATGCCATTACACATTAATTCAGGGTTATATTTAACTTGTCCTTATCTGTTAGTAGCCAGAGGTTATTTTGTTAAGCCTGGTTAATTGTTATAAGCACTGTATGAATTCTAACATAAATTTAATGCAATGTAGTTGCTACGTTGATATGGACGTCTTAATACCCTTAGTTGAGCCCCAGATCCAATCAGTTTTACTTTTTCTCCTCCTTTTGCTTCATGGACACACCCCCTTTATGTCACAGCCTGTCCCCTTTTATCCCTTCCCCCTGCTGGCACTGAAACACATTCAAAAAGTTGGCAACCCAAGCCCTAGTTGCTCTTACACTTTACTGCAGAGTTCAATGGGGTCTTTGGGTTCCAATTAGCCTGGTTCCTAGAGAGATAACTCGCTCCCTTACTCTGTTTATGCAGAGATGTAGCAGGTGTTAACATGCCCTGTAACATTCACTTTAATTGGAAAACATGTTTGGCTGTGAATCAAGAACATCTTAACTATTAGTTAAGTATCAATAAAAACTATTACATAGAGTTTATTTGGCATACAGCATACCATTGATTAAAATGAAAAAAGGTGTGTGCTGCTGTGAGCCAGGGTCATAAATCAAGCATCAGCATCAGTTACATTTGTAATAGGATGGTCTAGGTTTGAATGCTGTCATGTTTGTTTAGTTCAGATCAACAAGGGATTGGGAAGGAATTCTGTTTTTACCTAAATTATCCTTTGAATTACAACTTGTACAACTTGTACCACTAATAAAGACAATGCAAACCCCTTTTTGATGTTGCTAATGTGCTCAGCTAGATGAGTTTTAAGTTTCCTTGTGGTCCTCCCTACATATTGCTTACCACAGAGGCAACCTAGCAGATACACTACATTGTTCATATTGCAGTTTATATGTTGTTTGACAGGGTATTAAAATAAGTTATTTTTTCCCGTGTTTGGTGGTCTTACAAGCAATACAATTTTTGGCTCACAATCTATAAAACTAGGTACAGGATACTGTCTAAGGTTCTTGGCCTTCTTATACACTAGGTCTGGTTTGAAGCCTATAAGGGCTCTGGTACACGGGGAGATTAGTCGCCCGCGGCAAAACTCCCTGCTCGCGGGCGACTAATCTCCCCGAGTTGCCTTCCCTCTGCCATCCCACCGGCGAACATGTAAGTCGCCGGCGGGATGGCAGACGCGGCGGCGCGATTTCGCGCAAATCGCCGAAAAAGACTCGCGAGGCTTTTTCGGCGATTTCCCGAAATCGCCTCGCCGCGTCTGCCATCCCGTGTACCAGAGCCCTAACAGTATCTAGATCAGCATCCCTCTTTAAGACATGCTATTGTTTACCTAACATTGGTTCCAGTTTCCTATGTATTGCAGTGATCCCCAACCAGTGGTTTGTGAGCAACATGTTGCTCCCCTACCCTTTGGATGGGGCCTCAAAAGTTGGTGCTCATTTTTTAATTTCTAGCTTGGAGGCAAGTGTTGATTGCATTTTCCATGCTTGTGTTGTTCCCCAAAACTTTTTCCATTTGAATGTGGCTCATGTGTATAAGAGGTTGGGGATCCCTGCTGTATTGTGTGATAAATCTCATATCCCCTATTATGTTCATTGTCCTTTCCCTTCCCTTATCCCTCATATCAATTAACTTCTATATTGAGAGTCTATCTTCTTTTTACTATTCTGAATAATCCCCCCTTGGACCTTAAGGCTGATGCCACACTGAGCGTATGGTGTATATTTTTGGAAGCTGAAAATCACTTGCTGAAAATACCGCCATACGCTCCTGCCTGTGCCTGAACCCGAATGAATGAGCTTGGGTGCAGGCACATGTAGCCGATATCCACTGAAGATATGAAGTCTCACGTTTTTTGACGGATATCGGCTACATGTGCATGCACCTGAGCGTATTTCATTCATTCATTCATTCATTCACTACAAGGTAGTGTAGATGCGGGGCGTTTTTTTGGCTGTGTGGCATCAGCCTTAGCATGAATGGGTCCAAGATTAGCCACTGAACTTATATAGGTAGGTCTTAGCTGAACTCCCACAGGTATGGCAGTGGCACAGGGAATCCTATTATGGTCAAAAGATGAACAATCATTCACCTGAATAAGTTCACTGAAGCCATTGTGATTGGGGGATTCTCTGAGAAGCTGCTCGGATAACTGGAGAAATGTTTTCAAGATTACTTGCCGCGTCCAGTTGCTTTAGATTCACCACAACAAGATCCATATTTGCCCCTGTAAATCTACATAAATGATTAATATGTGCATTGTATTTGGCACACAGGTAGGGCTGTCACCTGGTCAGAAAATTGATAAATTGAAAATGTTATTAATATAGATACAAATATAGGAATGCTGGTATTTTTTTACAGAAAAGGTGGCAACCCTACACACAGGACACTCACAAAGAATGTGTGAGCCAAGTGCATTACCTAAAGGGGTGGTTCACCTTGAATTTAACATTTAATATGTTTTAGAATGGCCAATTCTAAACATCTTTTCAATTGAGCTTCATTATTATTTCTATAGTTATATGAATAATTTGCCTTCTTCTTCTGACTCTTTCCAGCTTTCAAATGGAGGTCACTGACCCCTGCAGCCAAAAACTATTGCTTTGTGGGGCTACAATTTTATTGTTAGTGTTATTATTCAAGTCCTCGTCTATTCATATTCCTGTCTCTCATTTAAACCACTCCCTGGTTGCTAAGGTAATTACAAACCTAGCAACTCTGAAATTCGAAACTGGAGAGCTGCTGAACAAAAATTGAGATAATTGAAAAACTAAAAAAAATATAAAATGAAGACTAATTGCAAATTGTTAAAAATGTTACGATCCATATCATATTGAAAGGTAACTCAAAGGTGAACAACCCCTTTAAGCCTACTCCATCTGCACATGCTTATCCTTTAGGGCAATGTTTCTCGACCTTCCTAATGCCGGGACCCTTTAATACAGTTCCTCATGTTGTGGTGACCCCTAACCATAGAGGAGTGGTGTCTAGGTTCCTAAGACCATCGGAAATATGTGTTTTCCGATGGTCTTAGGTGACCCCTGTGAAAGGCTTGTTTGACCCCCAAAGGGGTCCCGACCCACAGGTTGAGAACCAAAAAATCATTCAAAATACCCTTACCCACTTGGGTCCTCACCCCTTTTCAGTTTTCTCACTTGATTAAACACTTGAACACTTGACGTGGGGTTTTCCAGATCATTCAGTAATTTTAAACAAGTAATTTTGCTAAGTCTGCTAACATGGTTGGACTCCCCCATCGTACCTCTGCTGATTTCCCTCCCCTGAGTGCGGCACAGGTAAGTAAAAGTGTGTGGGGGCTGGTGGTGCATATGGAGAGAAAATTGAACCTTTATTATAACCAATAAAATAAAAAAATCTGTATCCCTTTAGGCAATGGTACCAATATACAGTACAGCAACTACCAGCTAAGTAATCTTGATTGTGTTGACTGATGTCACTCTGCCCTCTGTACATACAGAATATTGCAGTTTATTTTAACATGTAAACATGGTTACAGTAAAACACTGGCGCTAATATTGCGGTGTAAAAAATCTTGGTTGTATCCTAATCGGTGCTCTGCACTCTCTCAGTCTGCATGGGAATGACATTGCAATCTCATCTTGCAAGACTTTGACCAAGTTGTCAGGAAAACAGGACATCAAATGGGCAATCATGAACCAAGGACTGGGGCTGTGTCGTGTAAAGGGGGAAAGTTGTGAAGTATGTCACTACAGAAATGGATTCAGAATATTGCATTAACCCCAGGTATCACATACCTGATAGAACAGCTTGCAGGTTGTAGTGCAGACAGGTTGAGACTGAGAGGCTACAACAGCAGCAAAGAAGAATAGACAAAGGAGCTTCTTTCTGCACTGTCCCACTGCATGCTGGGTATTGTAGTTTTACATTAATCTTGGCTGTAGGCAAGTTGTTAGATACAAACTACATTACCAAAATGCATTGGGAAAGGCATGTCAGGTACACTAGGGGAAAAAAACTTTGGTGAGTTTCCAAAGTACAAACCCTCCAAGTTTCCAAAAACGAGTCCAAATCTGTACCTTGGTGGGTTTGTACTTTGGAAACCCATCTGAGCTTTAAATTAGTAGCCCATATTGGCAGAAACACAACCAACCTGGCAACCCTGGCCTACATCTTCTTTCCTCCAACCCATCACACTTTGCTGACAAATGAACAGTCCAAAACCTGTTAGAGGAAAAAAGATGCAGGCACCCAAGCTCCCACCCTCCTTTCCAAAGTCTGCAGTTCACAGTCTGACAGCATCATGGCTGGACCCCCCTTAAGACCCAAAACCCAGCGGTCCTGGTCATATGCATACAAAAATAATATCTTTTTCATAAAATAGATAAATATGACAACTGTATTATTTGGTTTTGCAATATATAACAAACCAAATATGTACAGTATTATGGAGCCTCCTGACTCATGAATATCAAAACTCAATGAAACTTGAAATTGCAAACCTAAACAAATGGTAGATTCCAAAATATACCCTCACAACCTACTGTACTGTAACCCCTTAGGGTTTTTCTTTAACTATAGCTACTTAATCATGTTTTTTGCTAAGTATAGTTTAATGTGCATTCTACCAGTGGGTGTCAGTGTATCACCAGGTTATCCCTCTTTGAAGCTGAAATAGAAGTATGGCCTCCCTGCCTCTGGGAAAATGTAAGCCTTATGATGCTTCAAAAGGGAAGTCATCCAAGTGCCACTTTCTCTTGTAAAATAACAGTAGTTGGTGCAATCTAGAAGTCTTTAACATATCTAGGGGTTATACCCAGTATGGTAAATATAGTGGACTACATGGAGTGTGAGTTTTAGGCCTGGCCTATGCTGAGTTGTTAAAGAGATACTGACACCAGAAATGAAAGCTTTTTGTCTTTGTCTTTGCATGCATGCTTTCAGCTCTCTAAGCTGTTAGCAGTCAGTAACCAATCAGTGACTTGAGGGGGGGGGGGCATATGGGACATAACTGTTCAGTAAAGGTCCCCATACACGATTGTAGCTGCCAATATCGGCCCGTTGGATGGATTCGGCAGCTTATTGGCCCGTGTAGGGGCAGAAATTGGCTAGATATCGATCGGGCAGGTTAAAAGATTCAGTCGGATCGGGGACCACACCCCGCACCCCGGTCCCTGAACCGACTGCCCCATTGCCGCCATTATAATTGCCCCAGGGCCAAACGATCGCATTAGCCTACATGTTCCCCGATATCGCCCACCCGTAGGTGGGGATATTGGGTGAAGATTTGCTCGCTTGGCGACCTCACCAAGCGAGCAAATCTTCACGTGTATGGGCACCTTTAGTTTGCTTTTGAATCTGACCTGTGGACTCACAAACTAACTGAACAGTTATGTCCAATGTGACCCCCCTAAAGTCACTGACTAACTAAGAGGTTAGAGAGCTGAAAGCAGATATTAGTGTTCTAGCTATTATATTAGACATCTGTTCACTCCAGCCTTTCTAGATTACATTTTGCCTAACTAACTATATTGAAAACGTTTTTATTCTATCCAGTTTACCCAGTTTCATTTCAAGAAAAGAGTTACAGTAATAGAGTTTCATTATACTCATCTGTCCACTGAGATGCTACTTCTAAGCATTTACATGTTTTCTGTGTACAGAGGCTGGAATTTGGGTCGGAATCTCTTGCTGTATCATTGACCAGTAAAACACACGATGCAGATGGGGAAACTCATTTTTATTCCGATTGTCCTTGTCTGTGGAATGCTTGGATTTCTGTTTCATTTCAAAGGTAGGCAAAATACACTCACTGACAGTAAGTAAATACAAATATATTGTATGGTGCAAAGCATATATACTAGCAGATGCCACATAAATATGCAGTATGCAAGCAAGTGGTCTAAGCTTCAGTGGAATTCATGCAGGAAGTTGTCCCTACAACAGATAATGAAAAAGAGGATGGAAGTTTGAATTTAAGGCTAATGCCACACAAGAATCAGCTCCTACGCTGGTACAGCCTTTCCCAGGTATGCATTTTGAGCCAAAATCCACATGACTGCACCTGGGCCAACGCAATGGCTGTGGGTGCAGGCACAGGGAAAGGCTATTGCCAGAGTAGGGGCTGATTCTCAACCTGCATTTATCAGCATGCCGAGAATCAGCCTCAAGTGGCATTAGCCTAAGAGAGTGTGGGGTGTGTATATGACTGTATAGGACTGAATGTGACTGGGCATTAGTGGTTGAGTACATGGGAAATAAGTGCATGTGTCTGGATTAGCACAGAGGACCATAAGTGTGTGAATGAGCATTCAGTCAGGTAGGTGGGTATGGGTGTGATCATTCAGGTAGTTGGGTAAGGGTGTGAGTTTGAATTAAATTGAGCATACTGTGAAAATGCAGACTTGTAATTGGGTTAGGGATACAACAAATTCAAAATTTGGTTTGGGATTCTAACTATTTGCAATGCTTTTTGAAGGATTCAGATTCTTGGTACCAAACTATATTTGAACCCTTAAAGTCATGTGGTTTAAAGCACTTGACAATGATGTATTTTTGTATTTGTAGTTCTGAGCCTTTCCTCCTTACAAAGCAGGATCAAATCCCCTGAAATGCTTACATTTTTCACTGGGGGCATACAAAGACTGCACATTTTTTTCTATACTAAAAAATTAAAAGTATTACTTTTATATATCATGTCAGTAGGATAAGCCCATATTGAATTAGTGTTAGTCAGCTTCACAGGCTGCTGCCAACCTTTGTTCTTATTCCTATTTTTATTTACAGAAAGTGGATAAATGTAGGAAATACAAGTACAGTTGGAATGCAAAAAATTAATAAAACACACACACACACACACAAAAAAGTATTTTTCTGGTAGGGCACAAATGTAAATGCTAAAAGAAGGCTAAGAATACAAACTGGAAATTAAGGGTGGAATAATGCAGTCTATAAGTAGAATTTAGAACTTGAAGGATGAAAGACAAAGTTCAATGAGGAGGACAATAGAGATAAAAGCAAGACTAAAAGGTAGACAGTGCAGGCTTAAACACATGAATGTAGGAATTTATCAGGGAGACTTAAATAGGGTGAATAGGCAACCCATTGTAAGTTGTAGTGGTTAACACGGGCTGTAGAGAGATAATGTAAAACTTGACTTTACTGGCTGAGCAAGACAAATAAGATTTCCATGGTGGGCTAAGAGAAATGAATGAGAAGTGTAATTACTGGTTATTGCACAACAATACAATATATCAGTGCTCAAATCACACCCATCATATTTATACTTTTACTAACTGAATATTAAGGGGGGTAGGTGCAGTGTCACTGAATGAAGGACACTGCACATAGGATGGGGTCAAATTCATATGTTAAAGGGTTGGATCACCTTCAGGTTAATTTTAAGTATGTGATAGAGTGGCCTATTTTTAAGCAACTGTTCTTCATTTTTTATAGTTTTTAAATTATTTGCCTTTTTCTTCTGATTCTTTCCAGCTTTAAAAATGGGGGTCACCGACCCCAGCAGCCAAAACAGTATTAGTATAACTAATTTTATTGTTATTGTTACTTTTTATTACTTATCTTACTATTTATGCCCTCCTCTATTCATATTCCTGTCTCTCTTTTAAACTATTTCTTGGTTGTTAGGTTAAATTGGACCCTAGCTACCGCATAGCTGTTGAAATTCCAAACTGGAAAGCTGCTGAACAAAAAGCTAAACAATGCAATGCCCACACAAAAATGAAGACCGACTGCAAACTGACTCACAACGGAACGCTATACAATATACTAAAAGGCAACCTCTTTAACTAATGCCCAGTTAGGTCACCATTAAATACAGCCCTGAGGAAGCCCTAATAAATGGCACAAGGTTTGCCTACGTGCAGTACAGCGTAACAACCAGATAGATTTTAATTTTTAAACAGGTGAACAGTAAATACTATCTGCTGATTAGTTCTAATATTAGGACATACTAATTGAAATGTGCTTATACACATTGTTATAGTGCGCAAGGGTTGTGTAAATTCTATTTTTTGTTCATTAATGGGATATAAAACATGGCTTTTGTTTGTCTTGCAGATTCTGTACAAAACGTCATCGCTCGAAACCAACGAAGAGATACTGTGAGCTATATCTGTCGACAAAACAATTTCACAGACTCCTTACATGGAATAAGCTCTACCACTGCAAACCAGCTATATGTGGTGCACGACCACAAGTTTATTTACTGTGAAGTACCAAAAGTGGGCTGTTCCAACTGGAAAAGGATCATCCTTCTTTTGAACAGGACTGGAGGTAAGTTTGTACCTCAGGATGTCCACACGTCTCCATATCTGAAGAAGCTGAGCTCGTATTCCCCTGCTGAGCAAGTGGCACTCCTTAAAAATTACACCACCGTGATGTTCACTCGACACCCTTTAGAGAGACTGGTTTCAGCTTACAGAGACAAGTTTCTCCATGATGAAGCAACATTCTACACTACATCAGTTGCTGATTTAATCAAGAAAACTGTAAGGAGGCATGGTGATTTCGAAGAAAAGATCAGTTTTGAAGAGTTTGTGAGCTTCATTGTCTTAGAAAACCCAAATCAAAGAGACATTCACTGGATGCCCATGGTAGAACTATGTGATCCATGCAACATCCACTATGACATTTTGGGCAAGTATAAAACCATCAAACAAGACGCTGCCTATGTGCTAAGATCAATCAGAGCACCAAAGCACCTGAAGTACTCTGATACAAAGCATCACCCCAATGAATCCAGGACCAACAATTTAATTACAACAAAATATTTAAGATCCCTTCCCAGAAAGTTACTTCAGAAACTGATAAATATTTACAGACTTGACTTCTCCATGTTCGAATACAACCCTCTCATAGAATTATAATTGAATTCATGAATAGGACAGATGACAGTTGACTTTAATTATATTTTCATGGATTATTATTAAATGTGTTCTACTTATTTATTTATTTTATAAACCTATCAATGATTTTAAATTACATTTAAAAAATATCCAGCTTGGTTACATGCATTGTTATGTTATGGTGAACTACATAAATGAATTAGAGTTAATTAACATTTTGTTTTTCTTTGAATTAACTCTTGTGTACATCAGGGAGACACTGTTACAGTAAGTTATCGTTCGCATTCTTTCATTCTCTGCATTTAACTTTTGTCATGATTTAATTTGATGTACATGTAGCAAGTTTCAACAGGCAACACCATCATTCACACGGAAACTTTTACACAACAAAGGAATTATTTATGTTCTACAGTACAGTCAGACAGAAATCATAGTTGTGCTTACATATAGGCATCCAGGCTTCCGCTCAAGTATAGCTGTCACGGTCTTTTCCTTTGCAAGTCTTCTTCTTCAGAATGCCACCCAATAGGAACCATCTTCCCCACCTGTCTACAGGCAGTCCAGTGTGTCCAGACATCCCCCTGCCCTTCTGCAGGACTTTTCCTGTGGCATCTCTCTGGCTGGAAGCCTCCTACCACTAGTCCTGGTCCTATTACTGTAACCTCCACTGCAGTGCAGCTGCTGCTCTATGTCAAGCTAACTCCTTGATGGGATTCAGGCTACCCATACTCACTGACCTGCCTGACATGTACACCTAGTGCACGCTCCACTTCAGCTATCCTATCTGTCTGATCCTACCTCCACAGAGAACTCCTAAACCAGATCCCACTCAATGTTCCTGCTGAAGGCTGAAATTTCCACAGACCCTCACCCTGGGTGGGGTTCCACCTTTTATTTATGTTGAAAATTATGCTGCACCCACTAACCCATAATCTATACATTACTGCCACCTAGTTGCCTAATCACAGGCAAACATAACAAAATTATTAACTATTAACTCTTTCTTAAACCTAGACTGGTGCTTAACATAACTACTGGCACCCCTCACCGTGCACCCCTTACATACAACCTATCCATGTTGAACAAATCAAACACCTCAACACACACACAAACACTTTCCACATGCCCTTATGTGTATCTTTAATGCCTGCCTCAAGTTTAATTTGTTCTCAACCCCTCAATGTCCAGGTCCAGTGACAAAATTAAGTGGATATATATACATTTAAATAGAATTTTCTAACTGCTTTCTGTTTGGGAAAAGTAAAAAAAAACAGACAAAGCATACAATGATTTTGTTGTAGCAGATCCCTTAAGTTTTGTCTGACTAGCCCACTACCAGGGGAAATCAAGGCTGGTCCTAGTCCAGCTGCGGCCCCCCAAATAGTTTTCATTTTTTTCTCCAAAGGTCCTATATGAGTAACATCAATTACAGAAGGGTGGCACTATATGTAGGCAGAAGAGGCACATGCCTGGGGCGCAACTGTTGGGGAATGCTAGCCAAGTATCTCTTCTCTCCTAGCCCAGGTCCTTTCCCCCAACACTGCACGCTCATTTTCCTGATCCCCCAGCATTGTCACCACATGCGTGTGTTTGCATATGAGCTCACTGGGGGGGACGAGGAGGCTGGTCATGTAGCCACGGCAACCCGGCTTGGTCCGGCATGTACAGTAAGCATGACCCATATACACAGTAAACACGTACACATCAACTAATCTGGTTAGAAGAAACCCAATATATGGTAACATACAGTATATGGTAAATTAACATTTTAGTAAGTGCATTTATTAATGGGGGGGAAAGCTATTTATTATTATAGAGGCAGCCAAAATGTTTTTACATTTTTAATTATTTCTTTAAAATAGACACTATGGGAAACTGGATAAGGGAATCATACATGTTTATTTCCATGGAATAGATTCTGCATTGTCCACTAACTAAACTTCCCAAAATCCCTCATGAGCTAACTTAGATAAGTTAGAAATTTGAAGTGGACTGCCTTAGATAACGCAGCTCATGAGGAGTTTTGGCCAGTCCAGTTAGTGCACAATACTATGGAATCTATTCCATGGAAATAAAACAAGTATGGGATCCATAAAACAAGTATGGGATCCCTTATTCAGAAACCTATTATCCAGAAATTTCCAAATTAGGAATTAAAGGAAGGCAATTTCACATTGTGTCTATATTAAGAGAATCATTAAAACAATTAAATAGTTTTTCTGTAATAATAGAACAGTATCTTGTACAGGTCCTTTTCAAAAAATTAGCATATTGTGATAAAGTTCATTATTTTCTGTAATGTACTGATAAACATTAGACTTTCATATATTTTAGATTCATTACACACAACTGAAGTAGTTCAAGCCTTTTCTTGTTTTAATATTGATGATTGTGGCATACAGCTCATGAAAACCCAAAATTCCTATCTCAAAAAATTAGCATATCATGAAAAGGTTCTCTAAACGAGCTATTAACCTAATCATCTGAATCAACAAATTAACTCTAAAAACCTGCAAAAGATTCCTGAGGCTTTTTAAAAACTTCCAGCCTGGTTCATTACTCAAAACCGCAATCATGGGTAAGACTGCCGACCTGACTGCTGTCCAGAAGGCCATCATTGACACCCTCAAGCAAGAGGGTAAGACACAGAAAGAAATTTCTGAATGAATAGGCTGTTCCCAGAGTGCTGTATCAAGGCACCTCAGTGGGAAGTCTGTGGGAAGGAAAAAGTGTGGCAGAAAATGCTGCACAACGAGAAGAGGTGACCGGGCCCTGAGGAAGATTGTGGAGAAGGACCGATTCCTGACCTTGGGGGACCTGCGGAAGCAGTGGACTGAGTCTGGAGTAGAAACATCCAGAGCCACCGTGTACAGGCGCGTGCAGGAAATGGGCTACAGGTGCCGCATTCCCCAGGTCAAGCCACTTTTGAACCAGAAACAGCGGCAGAAGCGCCTGACCTGGGCTACAGAGAAGCAGCACTGGACTGTTGCTCAGTGGTCCAAAGTATGTCATTCAGAAATCAAGGTGCCAGAGTCTGGAGGAAGACTGGGGAGAGGGAAATGCCAAAATGCCTGAAGTCCAGTGTCAAGTACCCACAGTCAGTGATGGTCTGGGGTGCCATGTCAGCTGCTGGTGTTGGTCCACTGTGTTTTATCAAGGGCAGGGTCAATGCAGCTAGCTATCAGGAGATTTTGGATCACTTCATGCTTCCATCTGCTGAAAAGCTTTATGGAGATGAAGATTTCATTTTTCAGCACGACCTGGCACCTGCTCACAGTGCCAAAACCACTGGTAAATGGTTTACTGACCATGGTATTACTGTGCTCAATTGGCCTGCCAACTCTCCTGACCTGAACCCCATAGAGAATCTGTGGGATATTGTGAAGAGAAAGTTGAGAGACACAAGACCCAACACTCTGGATGAGCTTAAGGCCGCTATTGAAGCATCCTGGGCCTCCATAACACCTGAGCAGTGCCACAGGCTGATTGCCTCCATGCCACGCCACATTGAAGCAGTCATTTCTGCAAAAGGATTCCCGACCAAGTATTGAGTGCATAACTGAACATAATTATTTGAAGGTTGACTTTTTTTGTATTAAAAACACTTTTTTTTTATTGGTCGGATGAAATATGCTAATTTTTTGAGATAGGAATTTTGGGTTTTCATGAGCTGTATGCCACAATCATCAATATTAAAACAAGAAAAGGCTTGAACTACTTCAGTTGTGTGTAATGAATCTAAAATATATGAAAGTCTAATGTTTATCAGTACATTACAGAAAATAATGAACTTTATCACAATATGCTAATTTTTTGAAAAGGACCTGTACTTAATGGTAACTAAGCAGTATGAATCCATATTGATGGCGAAACAATTACATTGGGTTTATTTAATGTTTAAAGCATCTTTGGCAGAGGTATGGTGAGCCAAATTATGCAGAGACTCCTTATCCAGGAAACCCCTGATCCTGATAAAAGCTGCCAATGCTCTGAGTTGGCAGCTTCTCAGCCCATGTATGGGGCCCTCAGACAGGCCTACCTGCCTGATATTTGGCTGAAAATGTTGATCAGACAGGTTTAAAAATCCCATTAGCGTGAGAAGCATATTGGCGTGTTGATGTGGTCATTATCCCAGTGGCCTATATCCCATCAATGTGTATCACCTTACATTGGGCATATCAGGGTAAGATTCCCTTTCCAAATGAGCTGATCTTTGGGTTAATGGGCACCTTTATTTAGGGAGTCTGACTGCCTAAGAAGGTGAAGTGACCAGGAGGAAGACAACAGTGTGATACTGACAGACATAGATTTTATGAGAGAGTATCTGAAGGACATATTTATGCTTTGACTGCTCACTGATTTTTTTCCTATATCCATTTAACAGAACCCTAAGACTATTAAACTGAGAGATAAAGGAGTGGTGAATTGTACTTACCACATTGCAATTTGAATAAGATGAAGGATTTGAACCGTTAGGATGTTGTTATAGAGCCAGCAAACAAGGGAGGAGCACTTGCGGCTATGAACAGGAAATTCTATATTGAGTTGATAAAACCGACGTTCCAGTGTGAGATTACGTAGTGCAAATGAGCCAACGACCCTATCTTTGGGATACAGAAGATCCTTATGGATTGTGCAACAGAGACATTATCTTTGTAAATCGATGATTTTTAATTGTGGAGAATGCCTACTAATGACTGCTGTGTTATACATATAGTCTTACACAAAACAGCAATGCAGTTAAACACAGACACACGGTGAGCACACAGGCTTAGGGAGAGGTATGTCAAGCTGTTTTCTAAACAAACTACAGAAAATCCTTTAAACAAGTGCCAGCTATTATGTCTGCTTGCCCTGGCAGTGTATACATTTCACAAACCATAAATAATGCTTTATGGCATTTGCTTAATATATCACCCCTTAATCATGCTTAATCTCTGCACATACAAAGATGCAATGAAGGACTAAATAAGCCAATTATCTCCCTCCTGGTTTTCAGGCTACATTAAATGGTCATTTTGAGTTGGTTTTCCTCCATGTCTTTCATACAGAGTACAAAGGACACACATCCTATCCCTGACTGTACTAAAAGGTTTTCTTTTATGATTTCTTTTCCAGCTGGCTCCTTGTACCTAGCATTTCTTTTCTTAAATAAACAAAGAAAGAGTTCCATAGATTTGGTTGCACTCTGAGCATTTTTCACTTTTTTTTCATTTGGAAAAAAAAACTTTGGCATACAAGAAAAGTACAATATAGTGTTTTTAGGTTGGTTTCTATTAGGTGACAATGTCCCCCCCAGTGTCCCTTCAGTATTTACTCCATATTTGTGCAGTAAATACTTCCATATTTGTGCAGCAGTAGGCCATTAGCATTAGAAGCTGTAACTGAAAGGCTGAGAAAGGACAGTCAGGTTTAGGAATTTCAAGTAACAATTACTTACAAAAGCAAACCTATCAACGGTGACCTATAGGTAACTTTTTATGTAGAATCATATTATAAAAAGTATTTTTTTCGTGTCAGTATCACTTTAAAGCATTGGCACCACATTAAAGAAAAAAGATCCCTTATACAGAAAACCCCAGGCCTAATGAGTTCTGGATAATAGCTTCCCTGCCTGTATTGGTGATTTTTTGATTGTGTGTATTTTCCAAATCCTGCCAAAAAAGGCGGAATCTTGGCAAAATCCCGAACCAAATCCTGGATTCAGTGTATCCCAAGTGCACACTACATTTTGTTGTGTGCTCTGGCCTTAAATTTTGTGTGAACAAATTTGGTCATATGGGGTGATGTTCTGCTGGGACAAACATGGGCTGATAAAAGCTGATGATTCGGTTCTTCCGCAACCTGGCCAACAAGTATTTCAGAATTCCAGGCAAAATATGCTGATTAGATTAAATGACTCAAATAAAGGTGGTTTGGCACTGAGTAGGCTTATCCAAGGCAAACAGCTTTAGGTTCTTGATGTGCCAAGCACAGTAAACAGTAGGACATTAGGAAACAAGATATGGCAAGAAACTCATCTGCGGGGTTTATGGAGTTATTTAATTACTCTGCCATGTTTGTTTGGAAGGGTTGAACTTGATGGACTTGATGATCTACTTCAGTGCCCTCTAAAATATCCTCTAACACAAGAGATTTGTCAATAAATGAAATGTTTTATTTGCTACAATAAGGGGCACATTCATTAAAGTACGAATCCGAATAACGAAATCCAATAATTTCTGATGATTGCCAAAGCCACAAAAATTCTGTTGTTTGAATACGAAGATTTCGTACTTTCGTTCCGGAAGTTTCTAAATTTTCGCATTGAAACGATCATTTGCGAATGGCGATCCAAAATGTTTGTATCCGAACGGTTGTAAACGTCGGGAAAAAATTTCTGACTTTGAACCTTCAGTGCATGATTTTGGAAGCCTCCCATAGGGCTCAATGGCACTCTGCAGCTCCAACCCGGCCCAAGGAAAGTCTCCCATAGGGCTCAATGGCACTCTGCAGCTCCAACCTGGCCCAAGGAAAGTCTCCCATAGGGCTCAATGGCACTCTGCAGCTCCAACCCGGCCCAAGGAAAGTCTCCCATAGGGCTCAATGGCACTCTGCAGCTCCAACCTGGCCCAAGGAAAGTCTCCCATAGGGCTCAATGGCACTCTGCAGCTCCAACCCGGCCCAAGGAAAGTCTCCCATAGGGCTCAATGGCACTCTGCAGCTCCAACCTGGCCCAAGGAAAGTCTCCCATAGGGCTCAATGGCACTCTGCAGCTCCAACCCGGCCCAAGGAAAGCCTCCCATAGGGCTCAATGGCACTCTGCAGCTCCAACCTGGCCCAAGGAAAGTCTCCCATAGGGCTCAATGGCACTCTGCAGCTCCAACCCGGCCCAAGGAAAGTCTCCCATAGGGCTTAATGGCACTCTGCAGGTCCAACCTGGCCCAAGGAAAGTCTCCCATAGGGCTCAATGGCACTCTGCAGCTCCAACCCGGCCCAAGGAAAGCCTCCCATAGGACTCAATGGCACTCTGCAGCTCCAACCCGGCCCAAGGAAAGCCTCCCATAGGGCTCAATGGCACTCTGCAGCTCCAACCCGGCCCAAGGAAAGTCTCCCATAGGGCTCAATGGCACTCTGCAGCTCCAACCCGGCCCAAGGAAAGTCTCCCATAGGGCTCAATGGCACTCTGCAGCTCCAACCCGGCCCAAGGAAAGCCTCCCATAGGACTCAATGGCACTCTGCAGCTCCAACCCAGCCCAAGGAAAGTCTCCCATAGGGCTCAATGGCACTCTGCAGCTCCAACCCGGCCCAAGGAAAGTCTCCCATAGGGCTCAATGGCACTCTGCAGCTCCAACCCGGCCCAAGGAAAGTCTCCCATAGGGCTCAATGGCACTCTGCAGCTCCAACCCGGCCCAAGGAAAGTCTCCCATAGGGCTCAATGGCACTCTGCAGCTCCAACCCGGCCCAAGGAAAGTCTCCCATAGGGCTCAATGGCACTCTGCAGCTCCAACCTGGCCCAAGGAAAGTCTCCCATAGGGCTCAATGGCACTCTGCAGCTCCAACCCGGCCCAAGGAAAGTCTCCCATAGGGCTCAATGGCACTCTGCAGCTCCAACCTGGCCCAAGGAAAGTCTCCCATAGGGCTCAATGGCACTCTGCAGCTCCAACCTGGCCCAAGGAAAGTCTCCCATAGGGCTCAATGGCACTCTGCAGCTCCAACCCGGCCCAAGGAAAGTCTCCCATAGGGCTCAATGGCACTCTGCAGCTCCAACCTGACCCAAGGAAAGTCTCCCATAGGACTCAATGGCACTCTGCAGCTCCAACCTGGCCCAAGGAAAGTCACGATACCAAAGTTTGAATAAATCTGAAACTTTCGTACTCGTTGCGACAAATACGATTTTGTCGCACAAATTGTTGCAAAGTACGAAAAAGTCATGCAAATTAACGAAAATATCGCAGAACATACGCAAATGTTGTAAACTTTAGAAAAAATACGATTATTTTTTTTTAATCGGACCTGTCATATTTTAAATTTGATTCTGTTTTATTATACAGTATTTTTGTGGTAGTTCCGTATTCTGGCAAGCTTAGTCATGTAGAAGAAAAAGTTCTTGTTTACCTTCAAGTTAATTTTTTTATTATGTTATAGAACTTGCTGATAAAGACCAACTGCCTCTCTAGTTGTCATATTTGCCCATCTAAACTTCAGTTATTACACAAGATAGACAGACAGAGAGCCAAATAAAAATGTGAAATACAAGTTTAATAAAAGTTTTATTTAAAAACATATAGGTCATCCTTTACTATATGCAATGCATGGCACAAGTGCCAAAAAGGGGCACAATCCACCGTGTTTTTTGCACTTTGAGACCTGTCCTGCACTTCAAATGACTTACTGCAGAGATTTGAATTTCACCCAATGAATACAGTGCTGCCTGTGTTTGGCAGCTCTGTATTCACGAGCAGTGGATGGGGGGAGGCATGACAATGCTCCACCCCCACCTAACTTCTGCATTACACTGTACTCTGCACCTTACACCAGATAAAAAAAAAAAGTCAGGGGCAGGGTACAGAGTACAGCATCTGAATAATGTGCAAGTTAGGGGATGGATAAGAGGGAGAAAGAGATAGCTCATATGCAGAGAGCAGCCAGACCCTGGACTTCTGCACCCCTTAGTGCACCTCTGTCTAGAATTTAATAATTTATCAGGAGAACAAACAGGGGCAAAGCAAGGATGGTTTGCAGTAAAACTCAGCCCTGCACCATTTGCATTGCCAGCACTATAATAATTATAAAGAATAGAGAGGTTCAGCAGAGGCTACAAAATTATAAGGTATGGGTATCACCAATGTGCCATAGCCAACTTCCCATGTTATCTATGACTGTGCTGGATATGCACTCGGAGTCATATTTATTACAGGAGCGTGAATAATTTTTATAGGGCAAAAAAGTTATAGGATAACCAGAGTGAATAAGTGGGATTTTTCTATATCTTGTTGTGATGATTGCAGGGTTTATTTGTGTAAGGTTAAATTCAGTCTTCAGGATTGGATCAAAATCGATTGGTCATTAATTAGGGCCTCACTGGACCCTCTAAACTCCTGCGCCCCTCCTGCAAGTGCAGGGTCTGCTTCCTCTGTAGTTACACCCCTGCACCCACTTCTCCATATTTTGTATTTGTAGTAATGTTTGTATTTAGCTGTCTTTATTTCTTGGATATGATGAAAGTTTAGCCCCCTACACTGCCGCTGCAGCTGCAATAAAACCCAACCCTTTTTTGTTTGAAGAAAACTTGTAAAATTGCAAAAGTCATTGATAGGATGGCTTGCTCAGACAGACTAGTATAGAGAAAGCTGAAGACAAAGGAAATAATACAGTTATCCAAGCCAATGTTATTATGAACAAGCGTAGGAACTGCAGCTTTCTGCCATTAAAGGGCTTCAGCAAAAGTTAAAAAAACCCTACTTCTATTCAGTCAAACCTTAATACAAAATGATTTATAGAATGTTGTAAAGATTCCAAGGGCTTCAAACCACAGATTAAGTGCTACAACTTTGCATTGCCAGATTAACCACAACCCCTTGCAATCTCTATTTCTACTGCATCAAAGTCAAATCCAAAATGATTTCTAGAAACTGGAAGTATTTAAAAGATGTACTATAATTCGAACACAACCCCATTTAATGTTTGCTCCACATAAATGGCTGTGGAAGTTAATATTAGATACCGTTGGTTGCTCAGGTGATTTAAGAAGTTTGAAAGGCACCAAAGGCAAGAATCTTTGGGTGCCTCGGCTCTTGATAGCCGCTTATAGCAGTGGGCGGTGTATGACTGCGGAGACTTGTTCCCTCCCTTACAAACCTTCACCCCCAATGCAAACACTTGACACAGAAGGAAGTTCACTGACACCAATGATTTTTTTGTGGGTAGGGTTCGGCCACAGCTTTATTAAAGAGATACAACCGAAAATAGTCCTCGCCATGTATTTCAAAACTTTCCCAACTTCACAAGAAACTTATTTGTTATTATAACGGATGCCGCCCACTGCAAACGCAGTGGGCATGTGGAAAACACCAAACCAACCGGACTTAAAATGGCCAAGGACTCTCCCTGCCTTTGCTGTGACATAGTACAATTTTACAATCATGTAACGGATATACATACAATAATATATACATATATATATATATTTTTTTTTAACAAGACCTGAAAGGCAAATCATAAACATGTGAGTTAAGCGAAAAACTGGCCTACTGGTTCACTAGCTAGACGCGCTTAAATAGGGCGGGGGGGGAGGGAGATGATCCTACGTGCTGTGGCTGCTGCTGGTGAGTGAAAACGCTGCAGGGTGAACAGTGCCAGGGGGAGGGGGGTAGCTGTAGGAGTGCACGGTTTTTCCCGCCTGTAACAGAATACGTTAACCCCTCGAGTGCTGGAGGGAATTCGGCCCTTTGCTAATCTCCACAGTCCCTCAGCGATTTCGTTAATTACTTTAGCGCTGTCCAACAGTGGGAGACACGCCGAATACAACAACTAGCGTGCAGCTCAAACTTGTGCGAGTGCGGTGAATCAGTCACTGCAACGCTCGTTACTCCACACACTTCTTTGACCCATCGCCTTCCTTCCCTTGACTCCTCTCTCCCCCCTAGAGATGTAGCGAACTGTTCGCCGGCGAACTGATTCGCGCGAACATCGGGTGTTCGCAAGTTCGGAAGTTCGCAAACTTTCCGCGTATGTTCGCAATTTGAGTTCGCCGCGTTTTTTCTCGGCCTAAAAATGCCGCACAAGCCACACATGGCGTTTTTTCAGGCTAGTACTGGTGTAAGCAAATCCCGTTTGCTTATCTGTTTCACCTCGGCTGCAATTAACTATTTAAAGTGAGTCTACAACACTCCCTATAGAGACGGCTTGATTTAGCCGCCCAAGCACATAATTAATTGCTGCTCTGTTATTTGCCTCACTACCATTTCTTAGAGTAGCGTGCAATTACAGGCATTTAATTGAATTGCAGCAATAATAGCTGCCACTTAGTGATACTTTATGGTCTCCGCATCTTTTACTATTTTGTAATCTGGGATTTCCCTCCCTATGTATTAAACTGTAAACACATGATTTAGGCACCCTAACTTATTCCACCTATCCCATGCTCCAAAAATTAATTTGTTTGACTGCAGAACGAATTGATAAGTAACTTGGAGCTGGGCTAAGTAGTTTTTAACTTATTTCTTATCCATGCCATGAATTGACATGGGTAATTGAATTGAGATCTCATTCTTGTTGACTTGCAAATATGCACTTTTATCTGTATATATTAAGTTTTAAATTCAATTGATTAAAAGTTAAGTATTATTGTTAGAGATTAAGCACTAAAGCAATTTTCTTTTGAGTGATGTGTCTAAATCATATATCTACTCTGTGGACAAAAAGAAAACTGTGTTTACCTTTTGGGTCTGATTTTAGTGTGGTAGCTTTTCCTCCTTTAAAGGGGAACTCCACCCAAACACAATTTAAGCTTGAAAAATAAACATAATTCTGTACATCAGTTAAAAATATGCAGCCTTTTCATGATTTTTAATGCAAAATATGGTTTGGATCAGTTGCCTAAGCCTGGCCCCCTGTTCCCCTGCTGATCTGGCTGACTACTTTGAGACTCAAAAAAAATAAAGTAACAGTAGTCAAATGGGTTATATAGTTCCTGCATACTGTTTGTAACATCACTGTTTTAGTCCCTCCTCCCCTGCTAGGATTTCAAATGATGCAGAAAGAGAAGAACTGTTTTGCAGCTGGATTTCAGCATATAAAATTGTATTTATTCATACATTTTTTAAAGGAACAGGTTACAGTCATATGTTTATTAGGGGTTTCTGTGTTTTGCTCTTTAACACATTTTGGTTTAGAGCCGGAGTTCCCCTTTTACCTTCTTTGCACTTTAACCAAAACACAACTTGAGCTTTTTGAAAAGAAAACCTAACTACAAGCAACTTTGCAATATACATTAATAAAACAATATGCAGCCTTTTTATGATTTTTTAATAATTTTTTAATGAAATAATTCTGCTGCTGATCTGGCTGATTACTATAAAATATAACTGTAGTCACCTGTACTCAGCCTGCCTTCAGCCTGCATCCTCCAAATCCCACAATTCCCTGCACATGTGATGTCAGTAAGGAAAGGAACATCACAGTGCAGTGCATTGTGGGTTAGGTAGTTCCTGCATGCTGTCTGTAAGCTGTGGAGAAGTTGTTACAATTTTAAAATCAATTTTTTAGTCCCTCCTCCCCTGTCAGGATTTCAAATGATGTAAAAAGAGAACTGTTTTACAGCTAGATTTCAGCATATAAAAATGGTACTTATTCATATTTAAAGGAACGGATTACAGTGATAGGTATATTTCCCAGGGTGCCACAGCTATGTGACCTGTGCTCTGATAAACTGTCACACTTTATTGCTGAGCTGCAAGTAGGAGTGATATCACCCTCCTCCCATTCCCCTCAGCAGCCGATCAGCAGAACAATGGGAAGGGAGCAAGATAGCAGTTCCCAGTAGATATATACTAAACATAATTAAAGTTATGAAAGATAGAAAAAAAGAAGCATTAATTATACCAATGGACGATGAAAAAGTGTTTGACAGAATTGATTGGAAAATGTATTATTTGCTATGGGTTTTGGTAAAATTTTAATTGACAAAATAATGTCCTTATATCAAAGTCCTAGTGCGAAAATTAGAGTTAATGGCACATTATCTGACAAATTTATGATAAAAAATGGTACTAGACAAGGATGCCCCTTATCCCCATTACTTTTTGTTTTACTATTGAAACTATTCCATTAGACAAAATCCTGACATCAAGGGAGTTAAAATCTCAAACACTGATCATAAAGTTTCTGCATTTGCGGATGACTTATTATTTTACATAACCCAACCTCATATTTGAAGAAATAGCACATGCATTTGATTGGATTATTTCTAAAGGTCTTTTTGAATGTGATTATATAAAAAATTGGCACTTTAAAAAACCTGCATATTTTATTCAATTTGTTCAGTCACCAATTGATGGTTTTTGATGAGAAATTGTAAGAATACAAAACCATAGCACTTGCTATTGAATTTTTTTTTAGAAAAAGGCTATTTAGAGCTGAATTAAACAGGGGGAAGCTATTGTTAAAAGTTTTTCTAAGGTGTTATCTTTTTTTCTCTAAAATTCCAACCTCATATTACATTACCAAATTTGATGAAACGAATAAGTAATTTTAGCCAGCTATCCAACTTCAAAATTAACTACAATAAATCTAAAATCTTAAATATTACGATACCACGACATAAGGTCCAAAACTTAAAAATTATTTTTTCCTTTAAATGGGCAAAAGATGGAATTAAGTATTATGGGATATACCTAACCCAAAATGAAAAACCTTTATAAAAAAATTAATTGTTTTTGAAACTATAGATAAAGATACACAAAAGGGTTCCAATATTTGTATATCATGGTTTGGTCGAATAAATATTGTTAAGATGTTAATCCTTCCCAAAATTTTATATATGTTTCACCAAAATAAAAATGAAAATATCCCAATTCATTTGGAAAAAATTAAAACCAAGAATTACATATGAAACACTAACTAGAGTTAAAGAAACAGGAGGTCTTGGACTCCATGCTTATATGCTTATTATAATGCAATACAACTGTCAAGGATAATTTTATGGCAAAATGATAGATATATAACTCCAAGCAACAAAGCAGAAAAAGGTGACAATATTAAGTTACTGTCTACCCTAATATGGGTTAAAAAAATGCAAACTACCAATACTACAAAACTATGAAATGGTGGTTTAAAATGAATAAAGAATATGACCTATTCCCATACCCATCTCCGTTAATCCCTTTGTTGAACAATTTAGAATTTAAACCAGGAAGCAACTTGCTTAAATTTTGGGCAGAAAACAGAAATAAACCTATTAGAATAAAAGATTTCTTAGAAACCAACTCACTTTTAAGACTAGAAAAAGTAAATACTATATTTGGTGAAGATATCAATTCTTCAATGATTTCTGAACAAATATCAAAATATATTCATTGTCTTCATATTACAAACTTAAATAGGGACCTTACCTGGTTGGAAGATCTCACTGATAGAAGATAGTGATGAGCGAATATGTCCCGTTTCCCTTCGCCCTAAAATTTGCGAAAAGGCAAGAAAATTTGCAAAACGGCGAAAAATTCGTGAAACGCATTTGTCGCCTGCATCTTTTTTGTCGTCCGCGTCTATTTTTTTTTGCCGCCCACGTGTTGTTACGAGGCTGAGCCTTTTTTGCCGCGACTGAGCCCAATTTTGACATGACCACACCCAATTGTGACAAAAAAAATTCTGCGCAACGAATTTTTCCGTGGCAAATTTTCACAGAAGTTTCGCAAAACAACTCACCAATGGCGAAATGTGGAAATTTGCTGTGAATCCATGCCTGGTGAAAAAATTCACTCATCACTATAGAAGATCTCAAATAACAAGAATTTTATCATTCACCAGAAATTAATAGCAAAATGTAACATTAATCCACCCTTTGCTAGTAAATGGGAAACTGAATTCAATTTAGCACTTACACCAGAAAAATGGGGAAAAAAATTGCCAGAATACTACTAAAATATTTACATCTACTAAAATACAAAATTTTATCAAGGTGGTATTATACTCCAGAAAAACTAAAAATATGTACAATATATCAGATGTTTGTTGGAGGTACAATGCAGAGAGAGGGTCATAGGAACATATACGGTATAAATGCAAAAAAACTCGATTATTACTGGAATCACATTCAGGAAGTAATTGATAAAATATTCCCAAATGAACTTACACTTAATTCTTCTGCAATACTGCTATTATACTGCTATTATATGATAACAAGAAACATGAAACAATAACAATTCCTTTAATTAAATATATAATTACCACAGCCAAAGCGATTATTCCACGGAAGTGGAGAACAATAGAACCCCCAACAACACCAATGGTTACATTTATTAGAAGAAACTAAAAATACGAAAGAGTCATGGGGCTAGTAGCACGTAAAGTGTGTGTTTACAATACATAAATATATAACCAAATAAAAAACACAAGACACCGGAGCTTTGGTGGAGAAAGGCCGCAGCTGTTTTTATTAACAAACCGTGTAAAAACAATTCTCAAACTTTTCCAAAAGATTAGCATAGAAAACTTACCCCAGCCAGCCTCTGCTCAAACCCAGCAGGCTGCCTTGAATACCATAAACTGCTTATTACTAGCCCCTGCCACAAAGCCCAGGGCTTACCTCCACACAGCTGCGACAATACACCTTTTTTTAACTTTTTTTTTTTTTTTAATTATTTATTTATTTATTTATTTTTTTGGGGTGGGTGGGAACATCTTGACCTTCTTGACGGAGGGAAGCACTTCTGCACAAAGCTGCCTGGTGAGCCTCTTTTTATACCCAGCCCTCCTGCCACAAATAGTCAGTTACTGGGCAAAAAACATCAGCCCACTAATGCCTGCCAATGCCTGCTGATCAGGCCACCTGTCACACAGCCAATAACATCTGTTCCCCAGCTGTGTAACCTGCCAGATGCTTCCCATGATGCACTGCTTCACCACTACACAGGATGACCTCATCTGAACTTAGCTTAAGGTAAAACAAGAAAACCCACTGAACTACTACACACCCCCGTGCACTGCCCCATGTACTTGGGGGGCCAATAGGCCCCCAAGTTGCAATTGCTTATAAACTGAGAAATGTATTCAGACATTTCAAAAACTGGAGACCATGGTCTGAATATGTAGACCATAACAATTGAAATCAAGGGATTGCTCTCTCTGGGTTGCACCTCTAGTCTATATATATAGAAAGAAATTCAAACTAGAACATCTCTAATATATCATTTTAAGTAAACTTATGCATTTCACTAAAATTAATTGTCATACTACAATAATGTTAAAGTTTGACAACAGTCATTTTATGTTATTATATTACTATATTTGCTTTTTCATTTATGTAAATATACTTACCCTTTATTTTCCTTCTTTATTTCTGTAATAAAGAATAAAGGGTGCGATTCACTAAAGGTCGATAAAACGAGCGATATTTATAGCATGCGTTGAACATGTAATCACTTCTTATTTTTTGCAACTTAACACTCGATTCACTAAAAGGACAGGTGTCATAATTAAGTCGCAATGTTCTTTGCATTATTTAACTTGCGATGAGTGTTTTCCTTGCGTTATTTCCCGCTGTGCGCGATATATTTCGCTGCATGTTATATTAGCGCACGATATTACGCACGTAACCATTACTTTCGGAAAACTACTGTTCTGAAAATGACCATTTCCCTGAAAACTGGAGGCTGCATCACTCTGGGACCAACACAGACTTAAATAAATCTGCCAAAAGCTCATGAACTGTAATTTTCTTTAAGTACGGCCTGCCCCAAGTAGGTGTTAATATTCACACAGATTAATGCGTTAGTATTATTTCTATTCACTTATTAATGCAATGCAAGGTAAATTAAGCATTTTTTAGCGCATGCAAAATGACTTTGATGAATCGGGACTTAATTATCGCATGCTTTTTAACGCGCGATAAGCATTATCGACCTTTAGTGAATCGGCCCCATAATGTTAAAAGGTGAATTATTTGCTCTGTAAACTGTGTCATTTAAAAATAAAAAATATATCATAAAAATCATAAGAGTATCCCTTTAACAAATTTTGGCTTAGAAGCCAGAGTTCCCCTTTAATATAGGACAATTGGCACATCTATCATATGCTTGCAGTCTGTATATAAGCTATGTGCATACCCTATCTCTCGTACAAAACTGTCCTGTGCTCTACATTTTGGACAGCAGGAAGTCCCAGTTTCTGTACTGCCCTGTTGGCACTTGCTTTCCCCAGTAACAAGGCATTATCTGCAAAGAATTGGTAACATCTCCCTCTGTTCCTCTGTGTACACCTGTTTCCTTTCCCCCACAAAAACAAACATATTTATTGGCTCCTCATAAAATGACATTAAAGTGTGTGCATCATAAGGAACTTTCTGACGTAATAAATGGCACAATGTTAGCTTAGATGCAGTAACCCATAGCAACCAATGAAATATTTGCATTTAAACAGAGAACCAGTAAAATGTTTCCGGTCTTGTAGTCGTTATAGGTGATCTAACCAGTAGCAAATGCTGCGCCTTCACCTACATTTTCTCATTAGACATCACTAGTGCAGTAAATCATATGAATGATAAACAAACACTATGAAGAGCTTTGTGATACTTTGACACATATCAATAAAAGCTACTCATAAAATATGGTCTTTTTGTCACCAACACCAAGGGGCTGATTTACTAATCCACAAATCCGAATCCGAATGAGAAAAATTCGGATTGAAAAACGAACATTTTGCGACTTTTTCGTATTTTTTGCGTTTTTTTCATCGCCGTTACGATTTTCCCGTAAATTGTCGCGACTTTTTCGTAACCGGTACGACTTGCGCGAATTGTCGCGACTTTTTCATTGCCATTATGCCATTGGAGAATTGTCGCGACTTTTTCATTGCCATTATGACTTTGGAGAATTGTCGCGACTTTTTCATTGCCATTATAACTTTCGTGAATTGTCGCGACTTTTTCATAGCCATTACGACTTTCGCGAATTGTCGCAACTTTCATATTAAGAGCTCGAAAAAGTCGCGCCAATTTGCGAAAAAGTCGCAAAGTACCGATCATTACGAAAAAAACGCATTCGGGCGCTTTTCGGACGTTCGTGGATTAGTAAATGTGCCCCCAAGTGTTAACTCATCAAGACTCATCCACCTTACCCTTCAAACCAACCTCCAGATACACTCCAAATCAACCACATCTTCACCAGAACATCTCCCTACCTTTGGAAATCATTACCCCACCACATCTGATACTCTTCTACCCTACAGAGTTTTAGTTTCTAGAGTTCCCTTAACTCTCACTCTCATACACATTCATTTAAATGCCTCTATACATTAACCTATGAACCTCTAGCACAGTTTTTCTCAACCAGTGGCTCCGGGGCAACATGTTGCTCCCAACCCTATAGATGTTGCTCCCAGTGGCCTCAAAGCAGGTGCTTATTTTTGAAATCCTGGCTTTAATGCAAACTTTTATTGTATAAAAACAGAGGTACTGCCAAACACAGCCTCCTGTAGGCTGCCAGTCTATATAGGGGCAACCAAATAGCTAATCAGAGTCGTTATTTTAACCACCATTAACTTTTTTCATGCTTGTGTTACTCCCCAACTCTTTTGACAGTTCCTTGAATAACACATCAGCCTTATCACATCCTGGTAACCCATTATCTTCTAACAGTTATAGTGCTAACGTTACTAATTCTTCAACATACTTAAAACTACATTTACACAGATACATATAATTATACTTTGTGTATTACACATCCCTGCGCCAATAAATTGTGGGCCCTCATTATCTACCGTGTCAGTTTGTTAGTGCTTTATAAATAAATGTAATAAAAATCATACATTTCTGGAAATATCCATGCCTGAAAGCATTTGTAAACGTGTTTTAGGACTTGGGGGTACCTAATATCACAATTGCCCCAAATGGTATACCTTAGAAAAAGTGAGATTGGGTCCAACTCTTAGCACGTGTTACATGGACTCTTCCCTATCAGGTGGGCCCTCGCCGTACTGTTAAAGGAATGGTTAACCACACTGATTTTACACACAGAACCTAAAAACAAATGATAGTTCTATATTGATTTATTCCTTCAAGTATGAATAAATACCATATATAATGAAATCCAGCTGCAAAACAGTTATTCTCTTTCTGCATCATTGAAAATCCTAGCGGGATGGAAGGACTAAAACAATGATTTTACAATCGTAACAACTTCTCCACAGTTTACAGACAGGATGCAGGAACTGCATAACCCATAATGCATTGCAGTGTAATGCTCCTTTCCTTATTGATATCACATGTGCAGGACTACTGTTACATTATATTTGAGTATCAAAGTAGTCAGCCAGATCAGCAGGAGAACATGGGGCCAGGCTTAGGGAACTGTTCCAAACCATATTATTCCATTAAAAATAAAAATGCTACATATTTTTTAACTGCTGTATATTGCAAAGTTGCTTGAAGATATGTTTTTTTTTTTTTCAAAAAGCTTAAGTTGTATTTGGTTAGAGTTCCCCTTTATTTCCAGCCAGAGGGTTTTTTTATCAAAAGTGCATGAACAGTCTGCTTAAATGAACGCAAATATTGCAATTATTGATGCCGTTCATTTAAAGGAGAAGGAAAGTAATTTTGGCATGTTACTGCCAATAGATTTGCCACATTAGTGCCACCTAGAACAGGGGTGGGCAAAGTTTTTGGCTCGGGGGCCACATTGACTCACAGGCGGGCCAGGCCGGGCCAACGTCCTCCCACCAGCTCCCCCCCCCCCCACAGCATCCTCCATCTCCCCGACCTGCGGCTCCCTCCATCGTTCTTCCCTCACTTGTAGTGAGAGCTATCTCCCCTACCCCTGTATTCCCTCACTTGTACTGAGAGCTATCTCCCATACCCCTGTATTCCCTCACTTGTACTAAGAGCTATCTCCCATACCCCTGTATTCCCTCACTTGTACTAAGAGCTATCTCCCCTACCCCTGTATTCCCTCACTTGTACTGAGAGCTATCCCCCATACCCCTGTATTCCCTCACTTGTACTGAGAGCTATCTCCCATACCCCTGTATTCCCTCACTTGTACTGAGAGCTATCTCCCATACCCCTGTATTCCCTCACTTGTACTGAGAGCTATCCCCCATACCCCTGTATTCCCTCACTTGTACTGAGAGATATCTCCCCTACCCCTGTATTCCCTCACTTGTACTGAGAGCTATCTCCCATACCCCTGTATTCCCTCACTTGTACTGAGAGCTATCTCCCCTACCCCTGTATTCCCTCACTTGTACTGAGAGCTATCTCCCCTACCCCTGTATTCCCTCACTTGTACTGAGAGCTATCTCCCATACCCCTGTATTCCCTCACTTGTACTGAGAGCTATCCCCCCTACCCCTGTATTCCCTTACTTGTACTGAGAGCTATCTCCCATACCCCTGTATTCCCTCACTTGTACTGAGAGCTATCTCCCCTACCCCTGTATTCCCTCACTTGTACTGAGAGCTATCTCCCCTACCCCTGTATTCCCTCACTTGTACTGAGAGCTATCTCCCATAACCCTGTATTCCCTCACTTGTACTGAGAGCTATCTCCCATAACCCTGTATTCCCTCACTTGTACTGAGAGCTATCTCCCCTACCCCTGTATTCCCTCACTTGTACTGAGAGCTATCTCCCATACCCCTGTATTCCCTCACTTGTACTGAGAGCTATCTCCCCTACCCCTGTATTCCCTCACTTGTACTGAGAGCTATCTCCCCTACCCCTGTATTCCCTCACTTGTACTGAGAGCTATCTCCCATAACCCTGTATTCCCTCACTTGTACTGAGAGCTATCTCCCCTACCCCTGTATTCCCTCACTTGTACTGAGAGCTATCTCCCCTACCCCTGTATTCCCTCACTTGTACTGAGAGCTATCTCCCATACCCCTGTATTCCCTCACTTGTACTGAGAGCTATCTCCCCTACCCCTGTATTCCCTCACTTGTACTGAGAGCTATCTCCCATACCCCTGTATTCCCTCACTTGTACTGAGAGCTATCTCCCCTACCCCTGTATTCCCTCACTTGTACTGAGAGCTATCTCCCATAACCCTGTATTCCCTCACTTGTACTGAGAGCTATCTCCCCTACCCCTGTATTCCCTCACTTGTACTGAGAGCTATCTCCCATACCCCTGTATTCCCTCACTTGTACTGAGAGCTATCTCCCCTACCCCTGTATTCCCTCACTTGTACTGAGAGCTATCTCCCATAACCCTGTATTCCCTCACTTGTACTGAGAGCTATCTCCCCTACCCCTGTATTCCCTCACTTGTACTGAGAGCTATCTCCCATACCCCTGTATTCCCTCACTTGTACTGAGAGCTATCTCCCATACCCCTGTATTCCCTCACTTGTACTGAGAGCTATCTCCCATAACCCTGTATTCCCTCACTTGTACTGAGAGCTATCTCCCATACCCCTGTATTCCCTCACTTGTACTGAGAGCTATCTCCCATACCCCTGTATTCCCTCACTTGTACTGAGAGCTATCTCCCCTACCCCTGTATTCCCTCACTTGTACTAAGAGCTATCTCCCCTACCCCTGTATTCCCTCACTTGTACTAAGAGCTATCTCCCATACCCCTGTATTCCCTCACTTGTACTGAGAGCTATCTCCCCTACCCCTGTATTCCCTCACTTGTACTAAGAGCTATCTCCCATAACCCTGTATTCCCTCACTTGTACTGAGAGCTATCTCCCCTACCCCTGTATTCCCTCACTTGTACTAAGAGCTATCTCCCATACCCCTGTATTCCCTCACTTGTACTAAGAGCTATCTCCCCTACCCCTGTATTCCCTCACTTGTACTGAGAGCTATCTCCCATAACCCTGTATTCCCTCACTTGTACTGAGAGCTATCTCCCATACCCCTGTATTCCCTCACTTGTACTGAGAGCTATCTCCCATACCCCTGTATTCCCTCACTTGTACTGAGAGCTATCTCCCATAACCCTGTATTCCCTCACTTGTACTGAGAGCTATCTCCCCTACCCCTGTATTCCCTCACTTGTACTGAGAGCTATCTCCCCTACCCCTGTATTCCCTCACTTGTACTGAGAGCTATCTCCCATACCCCTGTATTCCCTCACTTGTACTGAGAGCTATCTCCCCTACCCCTGTATTCCCTCACTTGTACTGAGAGCTATCTCCATACCCCTGTATTCCCTCACTTGTACTGAGAGCTATCTCCCCTACCCCTGTATTCCCTCACTTGTACTGAGAGCTATCTCCCATAACCCTGTATTCCCTCACTTGTACTGAGAGCTATCTCCCCTACCCCTGTATTCCCTCACTTGTACTGAGAGCTATCTCCCATACCCCTGTATTCCCTCACTTGTACTGAGAGCTATCTCCCCTACCCCTGTATTCCCTCACTTGTACTGAGAGCTATCTCCCATAACCCTGTATTCCCTCACTTGTACTGAGAGCTATCTCCCCTACCCCTGTATTCCCTCACTTGTACTGAGAGCTATCTCCCATACCCCTGTATTCCCTCACTTGTACTGAGAGCTATCTCCCATACCCCTGTATTCCCTCACTTGTACTGAGAGCTATCTCCCATAACCCTGTATTCCCTCACTTGTACTGAGAGCTATCTCCCATACCCCTGTATTCCCTCACTTGTACTGAGAGCTATCTCCCATACCCCTGTATTCCCTCACTTGTACTGAGAGCTATCTCCCCTACCCCTGTATTCCCTCACTTGTACTAAGAGCTATCTCCCCTACCCCTGTATTCCCTCACTTGTACTAAGAGCTATCTCCCATACCCCTGTATTCCCTCACTTGTACTGAGAGCTATCTCCCCTACCCCTGTATTCCCTCACTTGTACTAAGAGCTATCTCCCATAACCCTGTATTCCCTCACTTGTACTGAGAGCTATCTCCCCTACCCCTGTATTCCCTCACTTGTACTAAGAGCTATCTCCCATACCCCTGTATTCCCTCACTTGTACTAAGAGCTATCTCCCCTACCCCTGTATTCCCTCACTTGTACTGAGAGCTATCTCCCATAACCCTGTATTCCCTCACTTGTACTGAGAGCTATCTCCCATACCCCTGTATTCCCTCACTTGTACTGAGAGCTATCTCCCATACCCCTGTATTCCCTCACTTGTACTGAGAGCTATCTCCCATACCCCTGTATTCCCTCACTTGTACTGAGAGCTATCTCCCCTACCCCTGTATTCCCTCACTTGTACTGAGAGCTATCTCCCCTACCCCTGTATTCCCTCACTTGTACTGAGAGCTATCTCCCATAACCCTGTATTCCCTCACTTGTACTGAGAGCTATCTCCCATAACCCTGTATTCCCTCACTTGTACTGAGAGCTATCTCCCATACCCCTGTATTCCCTCACTTGTACTGAGAGCTATCTCCCCTACCCCTGTATTCCCTCACTTGTACTAAGAGCTATCTCCCCTACCCCTGTATTCCCTCACTTGTACTAAGAGCTATCTCCCATACCCCTGTATTCCCTCACTTGTACTGAGAGCTATCTCCCATAACCCTGTATTCCCTCACTTGTACTGAGAGCTATCTCCCCTACCCCTGTATTCCCTCACTTGTACTAAGAGCTATCTCCCATAACCCTGTATTCCCTCACTTGTACTGAGAGCTATCTCCCATACCCCTGTATTCCCTCACTTATACTAAGAGCTATCTCCCCTACCCCTGTATTCCCTCACTTGTACTGAGAGCTATCTCCCCTACCCCTGTATTCCCTCACTTGTACTGAGAGCTATCTCCCCTACCCCTGTATTCCCTCACTTGTACCGAGAGCTATCTCCCATAACCCTGTATTCCCTCACTTGTACTGAGAGCTATCTCCCATAACCCTGTATTCCCTCACTTGTACTGAGAGCTATCTCCCCTACCCCTGTATTCCCTCACTTGTACTGAGAGCTATCTCCCCTACCCCTGTATTCCCTCACTTGTACTGAGAGCTATCTCCCATAACCCTGTATTCCCTCACTTGTACTGAGAGCTATCTCCCATAACCCTGTATTCCCTCACTTGTACTGAGAGCTATCTCCCATAACCCTGTATTCCCTCACTTGTACTGAGAGCTATCTCCCATACCCCTGTATTCCCTCACTTGTACTAAGAGCTATCTCCCATACCCCTGTATTCCCTCACTTGTACTGAGAGCTATCTCCCATAACCCTGTATTCCCTCACTTGTACTGAGAGCTATCTCCCATAACCCTGTATTCCCTCACTTGTACTGAGAGCTATCTCCCATAACCCTGTATTCCCTCACTTGTACTGAGAGCTATCCCCCATACCCCTGTATTCCCTCACTTGTACTGAGAGCTATCTCCCCTACCCCTGTATTCCCTCACTTGTACTAAGAGCTATCTCCCCTACCCCTGTATTCCCTCACTTGTACTGAGAGCTATCCCCCCTACCCCTGTATTCCCTCACTTGTACTAAGAGCTATCTCCCCTACCCCTGTATTCCCTCACTTGTACTGAGAGCTATCTCCCATACCCCTGTATTCCCTCACTTGTACTGAGAGCTATCTCCCATACCCCTGTATTCCCTCACTTGTACTGAGAGCTATCTCCCCTACCCCTGTATTCCCTCACTTGTACTGAGAGCTATCTCCCATACCCCTGTATTCCCTCACTTGTACTGAGAGCTATCTCCCATACCCCTGTATTCCCTCACTTGTACTGAGAGCTATCTCCCCTACCCCTGTATTCCCTCACTTGTACTGAGAGCTATCTCCCCTACCCCTGTATTCCCTCACTTGTACTGAGAGCTATCTCCCATAACCCTGTATTCCCTCACTTGTACTGAGAGCTATCTCCCATAACCCTGTATTCCCTCACTTGTACTGAGAGCTATCTCCCATAACCCTGTATTCCCTCACTTGTACTGAGAGCTATCTCCCCTACCCCTGTATTCCCTCACTTGTACTGAGAGCTATCTCCCATACCCCTGTATTCCCTCACTTGTACTGAGAGCTATCTCCCCTACCCCTGTATTCCCTCACTTGTACTGAGAGCTATCTCCCATAACCCTGTATTCCCTCACTTGTACTGAGAGCTATCTCCCATAACCCTGTATTCCCTCACTTGTACTGAGAGCTATCTCCCATAACCCTGTATTCCCTCACTTGTACTGAGAGCTATCTCCCCTACCCCTGTATTCCCTCACTTGTACTGAGAGCTATCTCCCCTACCCCTGTATTCCCTCACTTGTACTGAGAGCTATCTCCCATACCCCTGTATTCCCTCACTTGTACTGAGAGCTATCTCCCATACCCCTGTATTCCCTCACTTGTACTGAGAGCTATCTCCCCTACCCCTGTATTCCCTCACTTGTACTGAGAGCTATCTCCCATACCCCTGTATTCCCTCACTTGTACTGAGAGCTATCTCCCATAACCCTGTATTCCCTCACTTGTACTGAGAGCTATCTCCCATAACCCTGTATTCCCTCACTTGTACTGAGAGCTATCTCCCCTACCCCTGTATTCCCTCACTTGTACTGAGAGCTATCTCCCATACCCCTGTATTCCCTCACTTGTACTGAGAGCTATCTCCCCTACCCCTGTATTCCCTCACTTGTACTGAGAGCTATCTCCCATACCCCTGTATTCCCTCACTTGTACTGACAGCTATCTCCCCTACCCCTGTATTCCCTCACTTGTACTGAGAGCTATCTCCCATAACCCTGTATTCCCTCACTTGTACTGAGAGCTATCTCCCATAACCCTGTATTCCCTCACTTGTACTGAGAGCTATCTCCCATAACCCTGTATTCCCTCACTTGTACTGAGAGCTATCTCCCCTACCCCTGTATTCCCTCACTTGTACTGAGAGCTATCTCCCCTACCCCTGTATTCCCTCACTTGTACTGAGAGCTATCTCCCATACCCCTGTATTCCCTCACTTGTACTGAGAGCTATCTCCCCTACCCCTGTATTCCTCACTTCTACTGAGAGCTATCTCCCATAACCCTGTATTCCCTCACTTGTACTGAGAGCTATCTCCCATAACCCTGTATTCCCTCACTTGTACTGAGAGCTATCTCCCATAACCCTGTATTCCCTCACTTGTACTGAGAGCTATCTCCCCTACCCCTGTATTCCCTCACTTGTACTGAGAGCTATCTCCCCTACCCCTGTATTCCCTCACTTGTACTGAGAGCTATCTCCCATACCCCTGTATTCCCTCACTTGTACTGAGAGCTATCTCCCCTACCCCTGTATTCCTCACTTCTACTGAGAGCTATCTCCCATAACCCTGTATTCCCTCACTTGTACTGAGAGCTATCTCCCCTACCCCTGTATTCCCTCACTTGTACTGAGAGCTATCTCCCATACCCCTGTATTCCCTCACTTGTACTGAGAGCTATCTCCCCTACCCCTGTATTCCTCACTTCTACTGAGAGCTATCTCCCATACCCCTGTATTCCCTCACTTGTACTGAGAGATATCTCCCCTACCCCTGTATTCCCTCACTTGTACTGAGAGCTATCTCCCATAACCCTGTATTCCCTCACTTGTACTGAGAGCAATCTCCCATACCCCTGTATTCCCTCACTTGTACTGAGCTAAAAAGCCATCCAGCCCCTTCTTAAAGTTATATAATGTATCAGCCAGCACGACTCGGGGAGGGAATTCCACAACTTCATAGCTCTCACAGTAAAAAATCCTTTCCGAATATTTAAATGGAACCTCCCTTCTTTTACACGGAGTGGGTGCCCTCGTGTCAGTTGGAAGGACCTACTGGTAAATAAAACATTAGAGAGGTTATTATATGATCCCCTTATATATTTATACATAGTTATCATGTCACCTCTTAAGCGCCTCTTCTCCAGTGTAAACAGACCCAACTTACATAGTAACATAGTAACATAGTAACATAGTAAGTTGGGTTGAAAAAAGACATACGTCCATCAAGTTCAACCATAATGCCTATATATAACCTGCCTAACTACTAGTTGATCCAGAGGAAGGCAAAAAACCCCATCTGAAGCCTCTCTTTCTTCATAACAGAGACTTTCCATACCCTTTACCAGCTTAGTTGCCCTTATCTGGACCCTCTCTAACTCAATAATGTCCCATTTGAGCACTGGAGACCAGAACTGAACAGCATATTCTAGATGGGGCCTTACCAGCGCTCTGTATGCAAGAAGCAAGTTACTGAACAAAAGCAAGGCATGGTTTTTATAACCTCATCTGATCAGATGGTATGTGGGGGCAGTGGCTGAAAAGGTGTATAAATGTGGAGTGGGCAGCATTGGGGGAGAGCATCTAGAGAGCATCTGGGAGAGCATCGGAAGTGAACAGGGGCAGGATGTGAGGGCTGCAGACCAGAGGGAAGCCATGATCAGCTGGCTAGAGAAAAGGAACCAGGCCACCATGTTCTGTGTTTGTTGGTAGCTATAATAATGTAGACTTTATTATTATTAATCTTCAACTGTAAATAATGTAAATATATTGTTTTGTTTTAAATAATCATTTAATTGTAACAATCGATTGATTTGCTATTCAATATATTCATTTTTATATACACTTATTGGTGTGGATTATTTGTCTGCTTCTCAAAAGAACTGTAACCTTAGTAAGAGGGGTGAATAATCTAATGTTATTATTAATATATATATATAATCAAATCTTACAACTAGCCTAGCTTCCCTGCTTCCCTTAATGGTATTTCTCCCTTGGCTGCAGGGACCTTTATAGTCACTGGCTGTGTCACTCTTGGTCTCACTGTTGAATTCATGCTTTATCTAGTTCTTTTTACTTCTGTTGATTATTGTAGAGACTTTTCACCTGAAGGCATATCCCCAATATAGATAGGCCTAAGGCAGGGTGAAAAAAGAGGAATGGTAAAGGCAGTAATGGGTTAATACTTTTTTTTTTTAAGATCATAGCTGGAAGATTGGAGACTGTGAAGTCTAGCAGACAGCCCTGCACCCCTTGGTGATAATAAACAACGTGTCTAGTGCCTCTTTTTACAGGACATTTTACATTTAATACGATTGTATGCTCATAATGATAGATGTTTTTTTGCAACTAATTTGTAACAAACAAGTTTGCCTATAACTTGCCTTATATGGAAATAACTGAATGTTGTGCTTCTGATAAAAACGTCATATATGAAAGGTTATAAAAGCACCGACCATTACTGTATCGTTTTGAAGCCTCTCGTATCACATACTGTTGCCTCGGTTGGTGTGTTATAGAGACTGCTTCCACAAGACTTGTGGCGGGGGCAATGACAGAGGAAGAAGACTAGAGGGTAGGCAGGAAAGGCTCCTGTCTGGCGCCCCCCAATCGTTGCGCCCTAGGCAGCTGCCTCTTCTGCCTACCCCTAGTTCCGGCCCTGATTGGTAACACAGAGAGAGCAGAGTTCTAAAATTTCCAATTAAACAGCCCTTAATATTGTCTCTTATAGTATTAGTTCCAGCTATTAGTGCCACCTCATGGAACATTCTCAACTTGCCTCATTGCTCAAATGGCACAGAATGAGGGTAAATACCCCCCAACTAGAGTACAAAGGGAATGACTTATCACTACTACTGTAGATTGCTATCATAAACCATTAGTGGTGAAAGGAGACTGCATTTATTTGATTCCGGGCTGAAAGTCACCCAGCCTGTTTTTGTCATAGTTCTGAGTACCTCTGATGTCAGGAATGTTCTGGGCACTGAAAGCCAAGCAGAGGAACAAAAACACAATAACGCCTGAAAGGCTACAATATAAACGGACTTACAAAAGCCAAAAACTATATTTACCTGAAGTGAACTCCCTTCACGTCATAAGCAGGCTACAATGGAGTTACTGGAGGAAGACCAGTACACTAAAGACTATATTTAGGCTGGACTAATGTTGCAATAATCATCAAAGGTGGGGAAACCTATTTAGGCAAAAACATCCGGACATATCCTAGGCATCCTGACTGTCAGGGTAAGTCCAATTATAGCAAAATGGGTGGGATTTGCTGCACCTAAGAAAAAATGCGATGAGAGGCCACATATTGTTGTGCAAAGAGAAAGGAAAGGACACTGGAGTTCAAGAGAGAAATATGCATACGTGGGTTAGGGTGAAGACACACAGAGCTACTAGTAGCAGCTACTTGATGTGGCTACTAAAATAGACTATGCTGATCAATTGCTGATAATTGTCTTTGCATGTGTTTTAGCAAAAGTAGTTTTCAGTATTGTCTATGGCAAGGTATTTTCTGGAGTTTAGTAGCCTTGAAAAAGTAGCTGCTACTTGTAGCTCAGTGTGTCTTCACCCTTACTGGGCAAAAAAAAAAGGGAGAAAAAAAAGAATGATTGGGAAAACATTTGTGTAAATGGGGAAAAGGTTTAGGAAGAAAGAAATAAAATACCCACAGAAGGCAATGCAGACATGGGGAGAAGGTATAAGCTCCACACAGCATGGCGAAAGCAATGGAAAGGTGAAAATGGAAAGGTAAAATATTTATCTACAAGCAAAAGTGAGGTGAGATGGTCATAGGAATGGAATGATTTTCATTTTTATTTTATTGTTGGGGGTTTCCTAATTGGTAAAAAAAACTGCAAGTTTGCAGAGGTTAATAATATATAGGTTATTATATGCATTATGGATACTCATCCCATTATTTCAGGGTGAAGGTCCCACTTCAAAATCTCACCCGGATGACTAGTATGTTTCAGGGGTATATAGTGTAGAAGGCTGTTATATTGAAGAATTTCCACTCATACCAATATCGTTAGTATGTTTGTATTATGTTATATCATTTTAATTACTTTAACTAAAGCTCTGACATAATTTAAAACATCTTCTCCAAAAGAAAAATGGAATAAAGCTTGAATTGAAAAAAATTACGAATTACGAAAAGCCTGTCTCCCATAGACTCCATTTTGATCAAATAAAAAATTTAAAATTGATTTCCTTTTTCTCTGTAATAATAAAACAGTACCTTGTACTTGATCCCAACTAAGATATAATTAATCCTTATTGGGGGCAAAACAATCCTATTGGGTATAATTAATGTTTTAGTGATTTTTTTCGTAGACTTGAAGATCCAAATTACGGAAAAACCCCTTATCCAGAATACCCTTGGTCCCGAGTATTCAGTCCTATACCTGTACCTAAACTTTGCCTAGGACAACTCCCACTGACCGCTACATGAACTGGCAAGCTCTAGGATGGCGGATCTTGGAATGGACATTCACATTTTGGAAAATCAAATTCATGAATTTGAGCTTAAAAAAAATCTGAATCACAGCAAAAATTCAAATTTGAATGTTGATTAATCAGCACTGTAGTATTTCAGCTGAGAATCCATATTGGGGGCAAAACAATCCCTTTGGGTTAATTTAATGTTTTAATGATTTTAAGTAGACTTAAGGTATGGTGATCCAAATTACGGAAAGACCCCAGGTCCGGATAAGGCATCCTATACCAGCCCTGTACCACCTAATCTCATTGTTTTAATAATTGTATTGCATTTTTTACTTTTGGATCTTCTCTCTAGATATATACCAGCAGATTGGAACACTGCTTGTGAATCTGGAAACCAAATGAAGTGAATGTGAAGCTGAGGCTTCTGGATAAGGGGATGATATGGTGCTGTTATGGCTGCGGACCAAGCACTAAGCTAAGCAGAGAAGAACAGGAGGCACTAAAGGTACAGTAACACTAAAAAATAAAAATGTATTAGATCAGATGAACTCTGTAGAATGGTGTTTTATCTGTTATCTGCTATGTAACCTGTGCTTTTTCTCGTTTTTTTCCAGCTTGAATGGCTGCCCTCATGGCTACACCGTAGCTTGTTTCTATAAACTATAGTAGTGTTCCTGAAGCAAACAACAGTTTTACTAATACAGGGCAACACCATATTATATCACTTTAAAACTATTTTATTTTTTTGTGTTACTGTTCCTTTAATACCTGCCTAGGCCCCTGTGCACGTTCAGGGGGCAGCTACTGGAGAAAACAAGACATGGCTAAGATTCATTTACGTCACCGGTGTATCCTGAACAAGTCATTCTTTGTATGTGTATTCAAAGGGTATTTTTAAAGAAACAAATTCTGAATTACGCTGCATGTCACATGAGAATGACTAGTAATACCATGGCTTGTGACAGTACAGTCTCGCTACACCCAGGACAAAACTCGATTTCCTCATTATGTGTTTTCAGCACCTAGAAAGTCAAGGTGCACATAAATAGGAAGAGTGCTGTGTCTGCTTCCACGTCATTCATCTCAAGTAGATTAACCATCAATATGAAATGTTTGTTATAATGTTATTGTAAAGTGCCGTATAACCTGCCGACACTATATAAATAATGAGGTGGTGACGATCACTGGCCAAGGAACCTGGGGTTGAGGGCTTAATTAAAAACAGAGACCTGATGGCTAATTTATTTCAAAAAGTTCAGTAAGCAAAGTACAAGTTTGAGTGCAATCACCATGTTTTTTCCCTACAATACACATTATTCCCGAGCGCAATGCAGTCGCAAGGGGGCAATGCACCAGACACATTTGCATCCAGTTTGCCAAAATTAACACAATTAAAGGGGTTTTTCACTTTTGAGTTAAGTTTATACTTTTTTAATAATTTGCCGCCTTCTGCCCCTCCAGCTTTCAAATAGGGGTCCCTGACCCCGGCAGCCAAAAAACTACAAACCGGATTCCAAAAAAGTTGGGACACTAAACAAATTGTGAATAAAAACTGAATGCAATGATGTGGAGGTGCCAACTTCTAATATTTTATTCAGAATAGAACATAAATCACGGAACAAAAGTTTAAACTGAGAAAATGTACCATTTTAAGGGAAAAATATGTTGATTCAGAATTTCATGGTGTCAACAAATCCCAAAAAAGTTGGGACAAGGCCATTTTCACCACTGTGTGGCATCTCCCCTTCTTCTTACAACACTCAACAGACGTCTGGGGACCGAGGAGACCAGTTTCTCAAGTTTAGGAATAGGAATGCTCTCCCATTCTTGTCTAATACAGGCCTCTAACTGTTCAATCGTCTTGGGCCTTCTTTGTCGCACCTTTCTCTTTATGATGCGCCAAATGTTCTCTATAGGTGAAAGATCTGGACTGCAGACTGGCCATTTCAGTACCCGGATCCTTCTCCTACGCAGCCATGATGTTGTGATTGATGCAGAATGTGGTCTGGCATTATCTTGTTGAAAAATGCAGGGCCTTCCCTGAAAGAGATGACGTCTGGATGGGAGCATATGTTGTTCTAGAACCTGAATATATTTTTCTGCATTGATGCTGAAATGCATTGATTCAGTTTTTATTCACAATTTGTTTAGTGTCCCAACTTTTTTGGAATCCGGTTTGTATTTCTTTGCGAGGCTACAATTTTATTATTCTTGTTACTTATTATTACTTATCTTCCCATTCAGGGCCTCTTCGCGCCCATATTCCTGTCTCTCCTTCAATCCAATGCCTGGTTGCTAAGATAATTTGGAACCTAGCAACCAGATAGCTGCTGAAATTCCAAACTTAAAGTTTGCTACATAAAAAGCTAAATCATTAAAAAATACAAATAATAAAAATGAAGTCCAGTTGCATATTGTCTGTGAATATTACTCTCTACTTTCTACTAAATGTTAAGTGTGAATAACCACTTTAATATGTGAATGGGACTAAAGCTAAATTAAGCATTTAATGGGCCCCCCACTTAAAAACTGTATTTGTGCAGTGAAAGAAGATATAATTCTAAGCAACTTTCCAATACAGGTGTGGGACCTCTTATCCAGAATGCTCAGGACCTGGGGTTTTCCGGATAAGGGGTCTTTCCGTTATTTGGATCTCAGTAACTTTAGTCTGCTTAAAATCATTTAAATATTGAATAAACCCAAAAGGATTGTTCTGCCTCAAATAAGGATTAATTATATCTCAGTTGGGATCAAGTACAAGGTATTGGTTTCTAATTACAGAGAAATTATTAGAATAAGAATTATTTGCTTATAACGCAGTCTATGCAGATGGCCTTTCCGTAATTCGGGTTTCCAGATAAGGGATCCCATACCTGTATATATGGATTCAAATTTTTAATGGTTTTAAAGTTATTTGTAAATGTAACTGCTGTTGAAAGCAGTGTTTATCTTGGTGTTTATCTTGGGCTTTTCCTCTCTGCATTCCTGGGTCAGCTTCTTGTGACAACTTAGCAGAGTTAGAAAGTGATAAGCAAACACAGCTTTCAGCAACAATAACATGTACAAATAACATACAAAAACAGTGCATAGATCAATGCACATTCCCTAGCCCTGTATTTTATGTGTAACTTTGTATCTGTGCAAGTTGCATACATTATTATGAACAAGGGTTTTTAGTCAGAAAATTGACAATTTTGGAGCACTCACCCAGCACCTGATCTGGGAACCAGCACTTATATTGTAATGTCACCCACTGTGACCTACAGCACTTATATTTGCCTATTTGTATCTGTAAGTTACCCCTCTCATATAGATTGTAAGCTCTACAGGGCAGGGACCTCCTTCATCTTGTGTTTCTGAGTCTTATTGCAACTGTACCTTGTATTTATTTGTATTTATTGTTGTACTTTGCATTTATCCATTATCTTTAATGTATTTTACTGTACAGCGCTGCATACATAAGTAGTGCTTTATAAATAAAGATATACATACATACAGTGGTGTGAAAAACTATTTGCCCCCTTCCTGATTTCTTATTCTTTTGCATGTTTGTCACACAAAATGTTTCTGATCATCAAACACATTTAACTATTAGTCAAAGATAACACAAGTAAACACAAAATGCAGTTTTTAAATGAGGGTTTTTATTATTTAGGGAGAAAAAAAATCCAAACCTACATGGCCCTGTGTGAAAAAGTCATTGCCCCCTGAACCTAATAACCGGTTGGGCCACCCTTAGCAGCAATAACTGCAATCAAGCGTTTGCGATAACTTGCAACGAGTCTTTTACAGCGCTCTGGAGGAATTTTGGCCCACTCATCTTTGCAGAATTGTTGTAATTCAGCTTTATTTGAGGGTTTTCTAGCATGAACCGCCTTTTTAAGGTCATGCCACAACATCTCAATAGGATTCAGGTCAGGACTTTGACTAGACCACTCCAAAGTCTTCATTTTGTTTTTCTTCAGCCATTCAGAGGTGGATTTGCTGGTGTGTTTTGGGTCATTGTCCTGCTGCAGCACCCAAGAATGCTTCAGCTTGAGTTGACGAACAGATGGCCGGACATTCTCCTTCAGGATTTTTTGGTAGACAGTAGAATTCATGGTTCCATCTCTCACAGCAAGCCTTCCAGGTCCTGAAGCAGCAAAACAACCCCAGACCATCACACTACCACCACCATATTTTACTGTTGGTATGATGTTCTTTTTCTGAAATGCTGTGTTACTTTTACGCAAGATGTAAGGGGACATGCACCTTCCAAAAAGTTCAACTTTTGTCTCGTCGGTACACAAGGTATTTTCCCAAAAGTCTTGGCAATCATTGAGATATTTTTTAGCAAAATTGAGACGAGCCTTAATGTTCTTTTTGCTTAAAAGTGGTTTGCGCCTTGGAAATCTGCCATGCAGGCCGTTTTTGCCCAGTCTCTTTCTTATGGTGGAATCGTTAACACTGACCTTAATTGAGGCAAGTGAGGCCTGCAGTTCTTTAGATGTTGTCTTGGGGTCTTTTGTGGCCTCTCGGATGAGTTGTCTCTGCGCTCTTGGGGTAATTTTGGTCGGCCGGCCACTCCTGGGAAGGTTCACCACTGTTCCATGTTTTTGCCATTTGTGGATAATGGCTCTCACTGTGGTTCGCTGGAGTCCCAAAGCTTTAGAAATGGCTTTATAACCTTTACCAGACTGATAGATCTCAATTACTTTTGTTCTCATTTGTTCCTGAATTTCTTTGGATCTTGGCATGATGTCTAGCTTTTGATGTGCTTTTGGTCTACTTCTCTGTGTCAGGTAGCTCCTATTTAAGTGATTTCTTGATTGAAACAGGTGTGGCAGTAATCAGGCCTGGGGGTGACTACAGAAATTGATATTGAAATTGAAAATTGAAATTGATAAACCACAGTTAAGTTATTTTTTAACAAGGGGGGCAATCACTTTTTCACACAGGGCCATGTAGATTTGGAGTTTTTTTTCTCCCTTAATAACGTAAACCTTCATTTAGAAACTGCATTTTGTGTTCAATTATGTTATCTTTGACTAATAGTTAACGGTTTTTGATGAGCAGAAACATTTAAGTGTGACAAACATGCAAAAGAATAAGGAATCAGGAAGGGGGCAAATAGTTTTTCACACCACTGTACATACATACAAGCCACCATACCCACCTACAGGTAAACCCCATACAGTGCCCATGATTATTTTAGTTTGGTCATATTTTTTTATAGACTGGCACCTCCCTGCATGGTTGCATTTGGGAAAAGTGTCTCCTGACCAAAGCACTGGTCTCACAAGAGGGCTGATTCACTAAAGTGCGTTAATTTTTATTGCATGCTTTTTTGCGTTAAAATAGACGCGAGAATTAACGCGCGTTTCGCTACAGTATTACTGCATGCGTTAAGTTGCATGAATGCTAATGCATGATTCACAAACACTTAGGCGCGCTAAATATCGCATTAGTCTGTGTGAAAATTAACACCTACTTGGGGCAGGCGGCAATTATAGAAAAGTACAGTTAATGAGCTTTTGGCAACACAATATGGACTTTGCAGTGGGATTTATTCAAGTCTGTGTTGGCCCTAGAGTGATGCAGCCTCAAGTTTGCAGGGAAATGGTCATTTTCAGTACAGTAGTTTTACAAAAGTAATGGCATGTATGGCTAATATGGCGTGCGTTTTTTTGCACGCGGTGACTATTTGTTGCGGTGCGTTGATTAGCGCGCGTTCCATCAAACACCACATGAAAATAGTCTTTGCGGCTAAAATAACGCATGCAGTATCGTGCATAAATTAACGCAAGTATGCTTTTAGTGATTCGTGCGTTAAGATGCGAAAAATTTGATGCGATAAAAATTTTAACGCACGCTATAAATAACACACATATTATCGACCTTTAGTGAATCAACCCTAAGCTGATCCTCCCCTGCTGTAGCTTTTATATTTGAGAAATGTTTAAGACCAACCCCCATTTTAAAGGTATAAGACCACCATTAAAGGGATATGTATAAGGGTGCTGCAATCACTCTAGTAACATTCAAAAATACAAAAGAGATCATGGGACAACACATGGGTGGAAGGACTCGGTGAGGCAAAACCAGGAGGTTCAGCACCCTATACAGGCAATCCCACGTACTGTCCAGCAGAGTTTAGCTTAGAGGTGAGGAGGAGAAGTAGTTTGAGGCTCTTTCAGCCAAGTGTGCAGTGGGGGTTGGGTGCAGTTGAGTGAGTGAGGGGTGAACCTTGGAAGCCAGTTCCTTTCGTCCCTGCTCTGTATGTAGGATGCTTTTATGAGTGAATACAACTATAAAGAAAATATGGAAAGAATAGGTAGATCAATGGATGTTGGGTAGTTGGATGAATAAATAGGTGGATAGTTATAGAAAGGGCAGCATCGATTGAAATAGATATATAACTAGATAGATAGATAGATGATAGATAGATAGATAGATAGATAGATAGATGATAGATAGATAGATAGATAGATAGATAGATGATAGATAGATAGATAGATAGATAGATAGATAGATAGATAGATGATAGATAGATAGATGATAGATAGATAGATGATAGATATATAACTAGATAGATAGATAGATGATAGATAGATAGATAGATGATAGATAGATAGATAGATGATAGATAGATAGATGATAGATAGATAGATAGATAGATAGATAGATAGATGATAGATAGATAGATGATAGATAGATAGATAGATGATAGATAGATAGATAGATAGATAGATAGATAGATGATTGATAGATAGATAGATAGATAGATAGATAGATAGATGATAGATAGATAGATAGATAGATAGATGATAGATAGATGATAGATAGATGATAGATAGATAGATAGATGATAGATAGATAGATAATAGATAGATAATAGATAGATAGAGCTTGCAAGCTTGTTTTAGGAAACAAAATAGAAAGGGGATGATAAGGCTCATGTATGGTACTAATATGTGAGATATGGGTTTTAAATATTTATAATTATGGAGCAAGCCCTTGTAATTTTAATTTTCCTCTCTCAAAAAGTTCAGGATCTGAAAGGCTTCTTTTACAGATTATTATAATTTTCAGAGCAAGAATATACAGTTTGGGCTGGAAAAGTCTGTTATTGGATTTCAACAGCAGCTATAGGAGGAATACCTTACAAAATAAACTGCAGAAAGTATTGCTATTCTCTAATGAACCTTATAAAATACCATATTAGACTAACAGGTTTTCCTTGATGTTCTTATTAAAAATCACTGATCCAAACCTTTAACAATGTTGCCAGGCTGGTATATTGAATATGGAGTTAGTTATTAACACAGGAAACAATGAATTAGTTATAGAATGCTTAATGAGGCATAACTCAGAGAGCTGTTTCCCAGAAGATCGTTGATTAGAATAGGAGTTTAGACCCTATGAATGAGGCAGGAGGCTGTGAGGAGCTGTCTGTCCCAATCCAGTGTTATTTCCCCAAGTCTTCAGAGTCTGTGTTGTGCACAAAATGGAGAGAATAGTGGTGACTGAGAAGTTGTTCAATTCTACTTTCCTTCTGAGAGGCTATACTTTCTATATTTTCTATTCTCCATTCTAACTGATGGCAGACCATGCCCACTGATCACAAGACCAATCCACTAATCATATTGTAGTTTGTTAGTGAACAATACAAATAGGTTAAGAATTTAATGGGTCCCCCTCTTCAAAACTGTTTTTGTGCAGTGAAAGAAGATGTCATTCTAAGCAACGTTCCAATATATATGGATTGTATATATTTATTTATTTTTTAAATGGTTAAAAAAAAGTTATTTGTGAATGTAACTGCTGTTGAAAGCAGTGTTTATCTTGGTGTTTATCTTGGGACAGTGTAGCAGAGTCATAAGCCAATAGGCCAATAATACAATTATGGAAATTATATAACTAGATTTTCGATCTTTCGAAAGATCGTTCCCACCCGCCACAGACGTTCAGGGCTGAATCGTCGGATATGGAGGTAGAAACAATAGGATTTCTATCTCCTTCTGCCGATTCAGCCCTGAAGGTAGATTTTGAAATCAATATTAGGTAGATATTGAAAACAACTTATCTAAAAAAGTAGTCTACTTAAAAAACACATAAGTTCCAAGCATATAAAAAGAGTGGTCTCGGCCACACAATTCCTCAGGAGCAAGTTGTGGGGCAGGCGTCTATCTCCGCCCTCCCTGCATGATGAATGCGCATGAACATCCCCCTGTGACGTATGATGTTGCATGTTTGCACATAACCTGACACGCATGCACATAAACATTCTGACCTGTCACACTTCTGTCATAATACGTGCAAGAATCTGAAGCACAGAAATGTTCAGATATGTGTAGAAGGAGAGGCGTTAAAACAAGAAAAAAACATGGGAAGGGCAATCTGGTGATCCAAAAACAGGCAATTCCAATAGTTAAAAAGAGAAAAATTTTATTATACACTCATCTCAAAAAAAGCCAGATGCGTTTGTGTCTGTCTGACACTTAATCATTAGCTTATGAGTAAGCTTATGAGGGAGAGGTGCACCTAATAAAAAAATGTATAATGTAAAATACAATGAAATCTTATATAAATAGAAATACAAACCAGTCAATATACTAAATACAATTTATAAAATCCCTAATATTTGTCTGGTAGGAATCCTAAAACTCAAGAGAGGAGGAATAAAGTTTCTATGTGAGACAGTTTGAGATATAAACTCTAAGGAATTTAATGGTACCAAGGTTCTCAACAACACAACCATTTATATGGAGAGCCCTGTGAACTGGACAGACTTCCTGAAATCAACTATCATCTTTTTTGTTTTATCAGCATTAAAATGGACTTTTTAAGCAGACCAGGTTACCAGCTGTTTAACCTCCTCTCTGTGCTCTGGCTCATTGCTGTCACTAATAAGACCTATCGCAGTCCTGTCCTTTGCATATGTAATAATGTGGTTGGAACTGAGCAATAGTGATGAGCAAATTTTTTTGCCAGGCAAGGATTCACTGCAAAATGGTGCATTTCGCCAATTATTTCTGTGAAACTGCATCAAAAGACAAGGTTGTGTGAAAAAGGGCGTGGGCAAGCAGAAAAAAAGGCGCGGCTACATAAAAAATGTTGCACATTTAAAAAAAATTGTGCAGTAGCCACATTTCGCAATTTTTCTACCTTTTTGAGTTTTTTTTAGCAGTAGTACAAATTTTTACGGCTAAGGGAAATGGGACAGTTTCGCTTGTCACTACTGAGCAATGCAGTCATGTGTCATTAAAGTAAAATGCAAAGGGGAGAACACAACCCTGGGGCAAACCATTGCTCAATTTGATTGTATATGAAGTTTTATTTCCATCCTGTTAGAGTGTGGCCTGATGTGAGGGGATCTGTAAGTAGATTGGCAATCAGAAAGGGATATCACAACTGGGCACAAAAGGGTGATATAAGTAAAAGTCATCACTGGTGTTAAAGCACATGAGAGTGCACATTGTGAAGCAATAACAGTATTACACTATATATTTTTTTTTCTCTTTTTCCTCATAAGACCTCATTGCTAAGTCTAAAGCAGAAGAAGGCACTTTGGAGTATTTTATTGAACTTTATTTGGCCGGGGACACGAGGTATCTGAAGTGAGAATCATACACTGAAAATTGCACTTATTATTTGTAAAAATTGTAATGGAAGTATTATTGCCTGTGTTGATTTTCACCCCCGAAAACATTCGCATTGTATCTCCAGTATCAGAGAAATTACTTTTTGCATGTTCCCACTGCATTAATAGCCCTCGACAAGTAGGCTCTTACCATTCTAAGGGATTCCCAGTCATCTGACCTAAAAGTAGCATTGCAGGCGTTCAACGCAAAAAGCCAAAAAAAATGCCCATACACTCCAATGTATTTTGCATGGAAAAAGTAGCCATGAGAAAGGCACCACTTTACTTTAATGAGTTTTATGAATTGTCGCCATTTGTGAATTCTCCCATTGTTTCATGAATTTTTCAGTGAGTGTTATTTTTGTGTATGCAGTATGTTATAAATAACTTACAGCAGAGTTTACTTAACAATACGGGGTATGGGATCTGTTATCCAGAATGCTGGGGACCTGTGGTTTTCTGGATAAGGGGTCTTTTCATAATTTAAATCTCCATAACTTAAGCCTACTAAAATATCATAAAAGATTAAATAAACCCAATTTTGCCTTCAATAAGAATTTATTATATCGTAGTTGGGATCAATTACAAGGTACACTTTTATTATTAAAGAGAGAAAGAAAATTATTGTTTTAAATTTGAATTATTTGATTAAAATGAGGTGTATGGGAGATGGCTTTCATATAATTCAGAGCTTTTAAGATAATGGGTTTCTGGCCCTCACACAGCTTCAGAATTTCTTCTATTTGAATTTCTCATGTCTGGCTTAAACAGAGGTTGCATTAGAAATAAAGATGAGCACCAGGATACAGTTAATTGCTGTGTATTGCTATATATTGTATACATTGTCTGCACAGATGAGCAGGAAATATTATTAGCTATAGAGATGAATAGGCAAAAAGGACAAGACTGCTAAAAAAGGTGTAAAGGCTGTAAACCTGTGATTAATGTGAAGCTACACATCATGTTTCTTCAAGCGTGACAATACGTCACAATTTAGGAAGATCTCCACCTTGAAATGTTGTGTGTAGCCTCACAATAACCACAGGCATGCAGCCTTCACACCTTCCTTAGCAGCCTTTTCCATTATTATCACTATTCATCTATATGGTGAATAAAGGCACGTTTTGTATGAGGAGCACGCACCTGCACTAATGAATGAAGCCATTAATATCTATGAGCATGAGCATTAATATTATTATTTTTCAGATTTGTGGGTTCTCCCATGCCCCTAACAAGACAATACTATAAAACACTATCTGTTAATGATAAAAGTTTAAAATACCTACAGCTACCTGTAACTTCTCTCATATTACAATGAAAACATTTTATTGGCTACAAGTCACTGCTTGTAAAGGTATCTTATCAAAACATAGCTCACAACTCATTCTTTTGAGTCAGAGAAAATATAATCTCACTAGTACCTCTCCCCGTAAGGATCACACGAAATGCAAAAATGATTGACGCATAACTTAATATCTGGGGGTATGGTCTAGTTTGTGTTAAAAATGTCTTCTTTTTCCATTCTGCACTGAATTCAACCCAAATGCTTGACGACAGTCATATATTTCAAGTTATATATTTCTAAGGGGGGGGGGGTTCTAATATTCTTGTCTTGTTTTAGTTTAGACTTTCATATATTTTCCTTATAGTAGACTGTTTGTTGTCGGATTACTTGATGCAGAACATGGAGACATTACTGTTGTCATCTGGGGGGCTATTTCCAAACAGTTTTGCAGAAAAAAAAGTTAAAGCAGCTATAAATCCGACAATTCACCAGCTAAAACCTGCCGAGATCCTGTAGAAGTCAATAGCACATGTACTGCCACTTTGGACATAAACCCATTAGCAAGGGAGTAACTTTCAAGACACAAAATTTCATAGGAAAAACAAAGCACACGAAAAACAAAAATACAAATACAAAATAGTGCAATATGTTTCAAAAGATAATGAAACTAAAGTGAAAGAGTTGTGCCTATAACTCCAAATAATAACAAAGTGCACATAAAATCCACAAATCGCAGTGTGGTGTAGTTGCAAACTCACCAGATGGTTTGTGATACGTTTTGTTCTTATCCAGATACTGTAAATACCTCTATCAACAGTGGATTTCACTTACCTCTGCATATCTTAATTACCATCTGGTGAGTGTGCAACTACACCACACTGCGATTTGTGGATTTTATATGCACTTTGTTATTATTTGGAGTTATAGGCACAACTCTTTCACTTTAGTTACATTAACTTTTGAACTTTGTCTACATTGAAAACTGAAAGTAATTAAGCACGAGGACACCTATAGCGCTGAGTATTACTCACAAACTTTTTTCTTCCATAGGAAAAACAAAGCCTCAGTGTTAGGGCTACAGTATTTTGTATAAAAAGGAAAGGGAAGTGATAAAAACAATGCAGAATGGGGTATGGGTGTTAGGAAAGCAAGAAACGGGCCCCAAGCTCAAATTATGCACTGGGGTTCAAGGCTCTTAGTTATCCCATTGGTCACCTAGTCATGCCCTTTAGAGAATTATCACATATCATACAGAATGACCAACCAAGGTATATTAGGAAGATCGGAGAAACAAGAAATAAATATTGATTCTCTAGGTCAAAGAAAGGTTCACAAAGGCATGAGAGAACTATGCAACAGGAATACCAATAAACAGTAAATCATGTTAAATGTTTATCCTCTTTACGTTGGAGAACCCAGACCTGTGTCCAAACACATGGATAAAGCATGGACTGCATATGGCAGCACTGTATTCATGAGGGCTGGAGTGGGGAAGGCACACAGGCACGAGGTGCAGTGTGAAACACTACCCCTGCCAGAAGTTGTAAATGAATAGGCACTAAGGGGCTTTTATATTCCTCACCCATTAGTTCCCCTGTACTTGGCAACTGAGCCCTCATATCTTACTACTATGGTGTCTATTATCTGAAATGTTTAAGACATGGGATTTCCAGGTACAGAGTTTAAAGCCATCCTAATGCCTATGTTTCTAAATAATAAATTCCAAGGTATTGCGTCTTATTATTACAAAAGAGCAGAAATAAGGCAAAGCAGAAGTATTGCTTATTTAAGCAACACAACATGGTTAATCCCACTGCTGGTTTTACATATCCTGTGGCAAGAGAAAGGTGTGCTACTCATCGTAATTACGCTACATGTGGGTGTGGACTCAGTTATATATATTGGCTGCTGCAGCTGAGCTGGAAGGATAGAAGTAAGAGGCTAAGGATAACACAAACACAAACATAAACCATTATCAGGCTAAGATATCAGTGCCAGAGGATAACTAGACAAGAACACAAATTTGCTACCTGGTATAAAGGAATGATCTTTAAGTACAGAAGGAAAATAAATATATAAGGAATAAAGAACACAGTGCTGGATGCTCTTCTGCCTGTGGTAGGTATCTTTACTTTTTTTTAATCACTCTGTCATCTTTGTCTATATTGCTTTGTACTGCCAAACTATGCTATATGATTTTTTTATCTATGGTGGTCAGTCTTAATCTCAGTGTATTTTCCAGGTTTTCAGAACTTTATTCATATACTTTGCAATGACGGACTGTCCAAATAGAGGGTATTTTAGTGAAATGCCCTGTCGGCTTGCAATGAATTTTTTTTAGTGTCATTTTATAGATGGACTAAATATGAACAGTAAAAAATAATAATAAAGAAAAATGTTTGGCACATAGAAACTACATGCCGTACAGCTAACTGGGCATTTTGTAAAGGTGACAGAAAGAGACAGTTTTCCCCATTATCCCCACTATGGTATATATCATTGTATGCTGTACAAAGAACTGCTTACATTTAGAACTTGGCAGTAAATGCAAATGATTGTTTCTTTAAGTAAAGTAGCGACTTCAGGATATCAGTAGTGTTGGTCCAATAAAAACAAAACACCAACTGGGGGCAGGCAGCTGTTGTGGGTCACTCACTTGTGCCCTTAGCTTAAGAATGGACAGGTAGGGCTAGTGGGATACTCTTTGCTACAAGGATAAAACTGTTTTGCAGTCAGACACACAGGGAACAATAAATATTGCAATCAAAATTTGTGAAACAATGACATTTTAGAGAAATTATCCCAAATGCATTGGAATCAATTGGAAGTCAAAATTACATTGTAGTTGAGGGGTTTTAGCTTTGCAATAGTATTGCTTGCCTTTTTACTAGGCTTCTTCTGCTCTTCATAGAAAGAAAAGGCTCCATGTTGCCAATTTTTCCCAAACATGGTATCCAGCTCCTGAGACATACCCATGTAGGGCTGGGAAGGGCTCTGATAAACTCAAAATGTGAGTTTAGAGCTTAATACATAACAACTCACCCACTTTCTATTCATTCCTATGGGATCTGGTAAATACATGTCTAAAAACCTCATAAGAATGCAGAAAACATGAGTAAGTTTTTATGTATTAAGCTCACATTTTAAAAATTCTGCCCCTAAATAAACCCATTAGGTTCGTTTTAGCTCCAGTAAGGATTAATTATATTTAAGTTAAGATGAAATAAAAGGTAGTGTTTTGTTATTACAGAGAAAAATGAAATATAATTTAAAATGTCTATGGGGGCAGATTTATCAAAATGTGAGTTGAGAGCTTAATACATAAACTCGCCCATGTTCTATTCATTCCAATGGGATTTTTAGAAGCATATTTATCAAATGGTGAGTTCTAACTTTCACCCACTGATAAATACGCTTCTAAAAATCCTATAGGAATGAATAGAACGTGGGTGAGTTTTTATGTATTAAGCTCTACTCACATTTTGATAAATCTGCCGCTATGACAGGTCTCTCGTAATTCTGAGCTTTCTGAATTACGGGTTTCCAGATAACAGATCCCATACCTGTACCATAAAAGCAATGTAACAAGTTTGTGAGTGCAGACAATGCATTCAATGCATACCAGTCCGGGTATATATCTTCCTATATATTGCAAACATATGAGCCGCACTCGCAGGATTTAGGGGCCCATTTACTTACTCACGAACCGGCCGAATGCGTCCGATTGCGTTTTTTTCGTAATGATCGGTATTTGGCAATTTTTTCGGAAAATTATCGCAACTTTTTTGTTGCCATCCGAATATTGTGCAAAATCTGGCGATTTTTTCGTAGCGTTAAAACTTGCGCAAAAAGTCGCGCCTTTTTCGTAGCCATTCCAAAAGTTGCGCAAAATGTTGCAATTTTTTTGTAGCGTTCGGATTCATTCAAGCTTCAGTATGGTGACTTTTCTTGGGCCAGGTTGGAGCTGCAGGGTGCCATTGAGTCCTGTGGGAGGCTTCCAAAATCATGCTAAGTCTGAAAGTTTCGGCCGCCGCTTACAAGCGCTCAATACGAAAAAGTCACGACAAGATACGAGCAAATCGTAATGGCTACGAAAAACTCGTGTTTTTTCGCGAAAATCGTATTGGTAACGAAAAAGTCGCGTCAATTTCCGAAAAGTCGTAAAGGCGCCGAAAAAAATCGCAAAAAATACGTGTCTTAGTAACTCAGCCCCTTAGTGTAGAGCAAAAAAGAAAATTTATTGTAGCATAGAGCTCTATGCTACAATACATTTTCTTTTTTGCTCTACACTAAGTCCTGCGAGTGCGGCTCATATGTTTGCATGTGTACACTTTTTTGACACTGCACCCAGGCATACTATATCCTATGTAAATGTGAGTGCCAGTTGCCATATTTCTTCCTATATATTGCCATATGTCATTCTGTGCCTAGCAGTGATCTATATGCCTGTATAGGACCTGTGATTAGATTTAGCACTTATTGCTAGTTTAAACCTTCTTTATTGCTTGTTATTCATTATTTCTTCAAGAAAGGACAAGCAGGATTTTATGGGGGCATTTACTAAAGCCTGAATTTTTTTAGTTCTGTTTTTTTTTTTTACACCAAAACCCGGTTTTGTTGAGATTTATTATGTGACAAAACCACAAGTAATCTGAATGCAAAAATACGCCATCTAAAACCTGTTGAAATAATGTAAAAGTCAACAGCAAGTGGAAGATATTTCTTTGCTTTGTAGTTTTAGATGTTTTGGGGTTTTTTTACACTTGCTTTTGTGCGAAAATGTGAAAAAGTCATAGGTTTTGTGCAACAAAATGAAAAAGTTGCAGCTTTCTCATTTTTTTCTGTGTCTTTTTTTCATTGGTGCTTTTTCAATTTGGATCATTTGATAAATGACTGACATTTGTGGAAATGAGTTAAAATGAAAAAACTATAAAAACGATGCCCCCGAAAACTGCACTTCAAATATGTACATTCTAATGAATTGATGTCTGCAGGAAATATATACAGTGTATATTATCATAGGATTATGTCATAAAACTCTATTTTTATTATGTCTCAAAAATAAGGTTTAACTTCCAGAGACAAGCAATATGCCTTAAACGTACATTTAACAATGAATGAATAACAATTAAACACTAGTTTTATAGTTTTACTGTGTATAATACAAGAAAGAGAACTACAATACAATACAAAAAACTAATACAGCCGCTAAGTTAGACATTTAATTACATACAGTATACTGTAACTACTGTAATTTAATTGCATTTCTTCCTTCTTTTTATGGACTTGGAACGTCATGTTGAGGTGTCTAAAATGTTTAGCTACAATGACTATAAATGCTTTTAGTTATCTTTAAAAAGACAATGCAAAAATATATAATGCATATCCTGTATATATGTATGTCTCTAAGTCACAGACCATGATAGAGGTCTAAGATAAGGACTGAAAAACTGACTTGTTTGCCACTAAATAACGTTGTTACGTGGAGAAGTCTGTAGAATGTAGTTATATTGCCTAGTGAAAGGGAAAAGTGCAAGCAAATCTATGAATTACATGTATGTAGTGAGGATCTACTGTATCTAGAAAGGGGTAGTCAGTCCCAAAATATAAGATGGCTGCTAATTTTCTCCCAGCAAATATGGTTTCCGCAGCAAGGATTACTATCTCTGGCATTTGCATGAGGGAAGAACAGGTGCTTTTTGTGGGACCCTGCTAAATAGAGCACGGATGAAAACCAGAAGGGAAATCATTACCACGGTAGCAACATCTGCTTTACATATGTGGGTGTTCTTCACATTGACCAGAGGGAAAATATTGTGCATTAGGTAGTGCTCAGACAAGCAGAGTTGATGTCTTTTGTGGTTTAGTTTGTGGTTGCATTTGCCGAGCAAAATCCCTGGCTTAAATTGAACCTGGGACACCAGTGCAAATAGCAATGGTAACCAACCATGGTGGCATGTGTAAATAATTACATAAAATGGGCTTGAAGGAATTTATATATAGCCTTGATGAAGATGGTGATTATTGGGCAAATTTATGGAAGATTGATCTGGGAATCCAGAAATTACCCTCACCTGCAAATGTCAAATAAGGTTACAGAAGTATGAAGACGCAATGCTGTTTCAAAATGCCCAGGCCAGCAAATAGGTGTACTTACTTTTAAAGTAATTAAAATATAATGTGCTGTTGCCCCGCACTGGTAAAACAGGAGTGTTTGCTTCAAAAATACTACTATAGTTTATATAAATAAGTTGCTGTGTAGCCACGGGGGCAGCCATTCAAGCTGGAAAAAAGGAGAAAAGACACAGGTTACATAGCAGATAACAGATACGCTCTATAGAATACAATGGTATTTTACAAGGTGTTTCTGTTATCTGCTATGTAACCTACACCCCATGGTTACACAGCAGCTTTGCTTCAGAAACACTACCACAGTTGAAACAAACAAACACAAAACTTTTACCAATGCAGGGCAACAAGACATAATATTTAAGTTACTTTTATATGCTTTTATTTGTGGGTTTACTGGTCCTTTAAAAAAGGCAGTACAATGAATGGGGATTGTGATGAATATACTTTTTGCTTATTATTATCACAAAATGAAAATTGTTTTTTTTGTAATTATTTGAGCTAAACAGGGCAAACAGGGAAACTGAGGTTCCTCCATGTTTAGTCCTTATGAGGTTGATAATTAGATTGCCAGTGCACAGATAATCCCCCTGTATAATGGCATCCTGCTAAGAAAACACAATTCCAGTAGGTCAAGCATGAAGGTAGTTTTCTGGAAATATTAAAATCATAGATTTGTCATGATTAACACAATAGGTTTATGGTAAAAGCCCTATTCATTGCACTTGTCTTGAACAAAGGGGTATACTGACCCTTTAAATTACTCCTATTTTAATTCTAAAATGAATCCTATAGTCCTAACTGACTTTCTGGCTCCCATTCATCACTTCCAGCCCATTCAGGTAGGCCAGCCTCTCAGTACAGTGGGTTTGGCACTTAAAAATACATGTAAAAAATATATATGTATATTTTTTTATTCAAAATATCTGTTGTTTCCTGTTTTGAGCGACTGAAGAGGGAAAGTTTAGGACAGTTCAGTTCATATAATAACTAAAGGTCAGTAATACATAATAAAACAGGTGGGGCATTGTTTAAACAACAAATTGATCTAGATAAGGCAGAGCTGATGTTAAAATCACTGCAATAAATATACTTTAACTCTTTCCTACCTTTTGCTGGTTCTGCCTTTGTGCTTTAAATTTATTCCAAGCATTATTCACAAGGGATTATTTACAAACACAGTCACAAATGGAGAAAAACGTTGCACATATTTACAGTATTCATTAAAGAGTCTAAGCACAATCTTTGTAGCTGTGCATATTTGCTGCAATGCGCCCGCTCGGTCTGCTTTATGAATCGCACACAAGTGCACCCTGAACGAAACGGTATTTCTGGGGTTCCTACTGCGGGCTGCATTTACAGGCACAACAGATTAATGCCTAAAGACATGTAAACATACCTTCACCAGTTAATGTATTAATAATCAACTCAAAACTACTAATAAAGAGTTTTATATTTCTAAAAATGTTACTATTATACATTGTTATGGAGAAAACACTTATAAAGGCTACCATCAACTCAAAAAGATTTTTTCAACACCCCATTCCGTCAATTGAACGTTTCTCAAATTTTTTTCTACCACAACAATATGGAGAAGTTTTGTTTCATGTAGACGATGGTTGCATATAATCTTCAGTCCGTCACTGCACTAGCTCGGAACATTTGAACAACACCATAACATCTAAAGTGAAGGGTTGTGCCTGGGGTGGTTGGGTCCACAGATAAATAGGTACAATTATATATCATACAGCCTGCAGTATGAAAGGAGCACTAAAATGTGTGCCCTACAAAAAACTTTATTTAGTCATGGTGGGGTAGGGAGTCCTGTCATATACAGCTGCCAAATGACCCAAATAACACTGGTTGGGACACACTAGGGTCTGGGCTCACTGGGAATTGCTTCAGTACCCAGGCAGGCCAGTCTAATGCTGCTGCATTTTTTGTATATTTGTCATGGGTTTAGTCCTTTAGCACAGGCATCTGAAGAGACAGAGATTAAAAGATGGGCTCACGGAGCATGGGTAAAAATAACTGCGGCAATATTTCTATAGTCCTCAGATTTAGAGTTTTGCATGAGTTGTTCCAATAACTAGCCAAGGCGTGGGGTATAGTATAAATATATATATAGGCGAACTGGACAAAATCCATGTTTTTGGCTCATCTAACAGTAAAGGGTTCATTTAAGTGCAGGGCAGGGGCAAAGCCAAAATATTGGGCACTCTCTTTCTCTCTGTTTTGTACTTGTATCCTGCCTTGCACAAAATAAATGGCTCTTTAGTGTTAAATAAGCCAAAAATCATATTTTTTTTTCAGTTCACCTAAATATGTTTATAGTCTGTGCAACTCTTTGGAATTTTACTTGAACAATTTATGCAAAACTCTGTTGTAAGCCACAATAATTCTTTTACACAGACAAAACTCCTACCAAACTCCTTTCATTCCTATTGGATAGCGTGCTTTATTTACAGTATTTCCTTGGTTTGTTCAAGGCATAGACTAGAGTTGTATCATTAGATTGATGCTAATAATACATTTTTGTAGTTCTTAAAGATGGTTCTTTTGTTATTAACATTGACCTTTATTTATTTATTTATTTATTAATTTTTTAATTTTATTTAACAGGCTGTAATTTATTCTCTGGAAATAGTTTGCTGTATGATTGTCAACTGAACACTGCACAGGATGCGGAAAGCAAAAGCCAAGATGTATTTTATTATTACTTTTCTCAGTGTAATATCTGGATTTCTGTTCCATTTTAGGAGAATACAGAATGAATACTTTTCCCGTAAGTAAAAACAGGTATATATAAACTAGTAAGGCTAGACTGCAGGGAATTCATTTATGGCAAACTGTGCTAATGTGCTAAAGCGAGAGACAGTAAGATAAAGGAGTGTTGGGAGCACTTATTAAAGAGTGTATGTATCATTTGTAAGAATGTGCATGGAAATATGGGCATGTGTAAGTGTGAGCTGAGAAGTGTAAGAGCAGAATGAGTCTGAGCCCATGTAGGTGAATTAGGGGCAGCTGGAAGAATTGTAATGAAAGCCTAAGACTAAAGGTCTGACACTGACCTGATAAGCTCAGCAAGACAAATGTCATGGTGATGTTGTAGGAGCAAGGTCTTGGTGGTAATTCCAACCAGGGGTCTATTTGTGTAGAGTTAGTATAGATACAGCGTGCAAAGTACTCTTGGATGTGTGCAGCATTCCCACAGTCCAATGTCATTGTGACTCCATGGGATGCTTCACCCACCAAAATTATGTGTTCACAAACTGGGTGCAAATTGCAGGTAACAATTTCAAAGTGGGGATAACCTGACTGCTGGCGTGCAGTATTTAAATGGCATTGCTTGTGTTTTTTTGGTGCGCCTATTAACGCAATCCACTGAGGGGTTCAGGATGGCAGTAACAGGGTACAGCTGCATCAATAGGTGCATGATTCAGAGGTGGGATGGGTGAATGGTGCTTTGCACAACTCTATGGAGGCACAAGGACAGGGCCCCTCCTGCCATGAGGCAAGGTGAGAAACTTCCCACAGACTGCAGAGAGTGGCTAGTTACCTGGGGCAGCAAAATGCCACCAGTGGTAACAAAAATAGCAGAATTTCTGTTTTCTGGTCTTTTTTCATTTTTTAAAATGGGAATTTGCCTCTTCTAGTTCAGAGAGCACAATAGCGCTCTCTGCATTAGTGACTCGGGCCCCCCCCCTTACCCATTCCATCATGAAAGAAGTAAGCATGGAGTGGGTAAGGGGGGCAGCATCTAGGCTGCTGCCTCAGGTGACAGGAGCCCCACAAGTGCTGCTGCTCGAGGATCATGTTTATGTGCAAGTACCTTTATTGAATGACGCTAGTATGTGCACCATTTACATCCATTTTAGTACAACCATACTTGCAGCTGCGTTTGTAAATGACCCATAGGAACAATATTGCAAAAATGTGAATGACTGCTATAGAATACAGACTAAGTACAAATTTGTCAAGTATTTATAAATGACCCCCTTCCACTGACTTTAAAAGAGAGATGCTGAGCTAAAAGTCTAGTATTAGTTGTCTAAAACTGCTATTATCTCAGAAACCACTATATATAATTTAATATTATTTATTATAAGTGGTCCCTTAAAACATGTTTTTCTGTTTATTTATTATGCCTGCCTGTTTTTCAGTTTCTGCACAGATCTCTGCTACTCAAAATCATCGAAGAGATACTGTGAGATTTATTTGTCACAAGAACAATATTACCGGCACCCCATGGAGACTTAAACATTCCGTTGCAAGGCAGATCTATGTAGAACACACTCATAAATTTGTTTACTGTGAAGTGCCAAAGGCAGGCTGTTCCAACTGGAAGAGGATAATTCTTCTTTTAAACAGCAGTCTTGGACTTACTGCGGGAGAACTTAACCACAGCATTGTCCATGAGTCTCGCTTACTGAAAAGACTAAGTTCTTACTCCCCTACTCAGCAAGTGGAGCTCCTTAATAATTACACCACGGTGATGTTCGCCCGAGATCCATTAGAGAGACTGGTTTCAGCTTACAGAGACAAGTTTCTCCATGATGACGAGTATTACTACAGTAAAACAGTGGCAAATAACATCAAGAAAAAAGTAAGGAAAAATGGAAACTCAACAGAAAGGGTCAGTTTCGAAGAGTTTGTGAGGTTCATCGTCTCAGAAAATCCACATTATAGAGACATTCACTGGATGCCCATGTTGGAACTATGTAATCCATGCAACATTCACTATGACATTGTGGGCAAGTTTGAAACCATCACACAAGACGCTGCTTATGTGCTAAGATCAATCAGAGCACCAAAGCACCTGAAGTACCCTGATATAAAGCATCACTCCAATGATTCCAGAACCAATGACTTGATAAGCAAAAACTATTTCAGATCCCTTCCTAAAGAGCTATTTCAAAAACTCATAAACGTTTACAGACTTGACTTCTCCATGTTCGAGTACAATCCTTATAATTACAAATGAATATCAAAATGGGAAGCATACTATTTACATTCCTATTTCTAAATGACTTATTTTTATTTAACGTGTGATAACTATGAACAACTGAATGATTATAAGTTGCATTTTTATACAGGTTGATATGTATTTAATAATATTTAATTAATAATAACAATATCATTCTAAAGTCATTCTTACATGTAACTTTTATAGTTTTTTTTAAATTTGTATACATTAATAAATGAAAGGATAAAGAATCCCAAAATTGAAATAGCAGGCAGAGCAAAATAGGGCAATATATAATACTGAATCCTGCACCCACGGGACAACCATCCTCTATTCTTTAACTTGGTCTACATTATATACAATTTTTTTCCACATAGAAAAGAACAAGAGGCAACCCCTTAAGGATCCGAGGAACAGAATTTTCACCAGAAGCAGCACCAATGGTTCTTCATGGTGAAAGCAGTTGGGGAATGCCCTGCTGAGTGATGTTGTGATGGCAGATTCTATTTATGCTTTGAAGAGAGGCTTGGATGACTGCTTGGAAAAACAAAATATCCAGGGCTGCAGTTATCTCAAAGTCGACAGTTAGTTTTGTTAAATTAAATAACAAGTCTCACCTAAGTAAACAAAACAGGCTAAATGTTGGGGACTCAACAACTCATTAGGGAAAAAGAGAGAGACGCAACTCTGGGATCTTCAGAGCTTTATTCTGCAAAAGTTATACAAACTGTCAGGTGCAGCCACAGGTGGTTGGCTGGCAGGTAGGAGCCTATATGCTGTGTAATATGAATAGAGTGGGTACTTCGCTTGTTGATAGGCAGGAAACATGTTGTTATGGTGAAATGATTTATTATAAGGAGTGAATAATGACATAAACAGATACAAAGTCCTTACAACAGGCCAGTGGTCAGAGGCAGGCAGCAACACAACACAAGTCCGTATAGCAGGCAGAGGGTCTGGACTGGCAGCAAGCAAGGAGGGTCCAAATAACAGGGTCGAATAAACAGGCCGATGTTAATACCAGGAGATCCAACTGAGGTCAGGAACAGAGGAACAGGGTATAGCACATGGAATTAGGCAGGAGCCAGGCAGGAACACGGACAGGAATCAGGCAGGTACGGGCACTGGATCAAAAGGTATTAGGCTTAATGATCAAGCAACCAGGAGTTGCTTGTAACAGGCGTATAAAGCCCATTAATTGTCAGATTACAAACACCTGGGCTTACTAAGGGAGGAGGTGAGCATGAACAAAGAAGTGAAGAGTAATTAACAATAAGTGTAAAACTAGCTCCCCAAGGTCTTGAGTGGCTCAACAAGATAATGCAGAACCTGCCTGACATACAGTCCAGAGTTGGAGCATAGGCAGGTCCTGACAACAAACAATGCCAAACAGCAAGACCAGACACCTGACAAGTTTTGGGCACATGCACCCTTAATCATAGGCCATATCATAAACCCAAAATGCGTCAGGCATCTGGTCTTGCTATAAGGCAATATATGGTTATGTTTTGCAAAATTAAGCCCTGATTTTCGGAGGTTGCTGCTCTCCCTTCTTTGCTTATGAGTTGTGTTTGATTTGTGGCTGGAGTACTGCTGAGCCAGCACCAAAAAAAAGGATCGACCAGCAGTTGTGAAAACCACAGGAGGGTGAGCAAGTGCAGGTGCGACCATATCTTTCCGTTCTTTAACGTTGGGGTGAGACTCATCAAAACAGCCTCCTGTTGCAGTGATCAGAACAAACTCCAGGCATTTTACTGAGTAAAGACTTAAGGTAGTGAGTGGTCTTAAAGTTCACTCCAACACTGCCACAGAAGTGCCTACAAATTATCTGCACTAGTTGACTGTTTAGCCTTGACATTTCTATACAACTCACCCCATTAGTTCAGTGGGGTTATGGTCATCCATATCCGTTTTCTTTTTCTTTGTTATTCTTAAATTGACAGAGCTTGGAAGTATGTGTTGCAGCACAAAGAGCTGCCCCATTATTCTCACAACAAATGAAAGTGTGTGTTCTTGAAGTATCTTGTATTTAGTAGCTCCTTTGACTAAGAATTCCATTCACTTTATGCAGGTCCTTAACTTTAGAGCCAGCAAGAATGTACCTCCTCCATACTAACCTTTCAAACACGGAGAATTCAATCCTTAACCTGGTCTATGCCATACAAAAAACAATCACAATGACCTGAAGATTTGAAATTTTGATTTTATTGTGCCACATCTTTTCCCATTCTGCTGGAGTGCAGTTCTGCTGATTGCACTTCTCTGATATAAGAGGCATGAGAACATTTTGATTTAGATGTAACTTGTGCCTGGTAAAAGCAGAAGAAAAACATGCAGATAAGGATGATTTGCAAATTGCTGAGCCTAAAGGCCACTGTAACAAAGGTTATTTTTATAGGCATGTATTCTGGCAAGATATGGATGAGATAAGGATGCTACTTCTGCTCAATGACCTGATTTAACTTGGTTAAACAAGAAGAGTAAGGTGCCCTAACTATACTAGGGGGCACATTTACTTATCCACGAACGCTCCAAGCGTTCGTTTGATCGGTCCAATCATATTTTCCGTGACTTTTTCGTACCTTGTGTGACTTTTTCTGCGCTTTCGCGTCTTTTTTGCCGCTTGCGCAACTTTTCTGTATTTTTAGCACGAAAAAATCGGATCGCTTTTGCCGCTGTTTACAATTGTTCGGTACGAAAATTTTGTGACTTTCAGATTGCCAATACCATATTATCGTGACTAATACAATTTTTTTTGTAAGCATTTTCGTGATATTTGTGATCTTTAGAAATTTTCGTTTCCAATCCAAATTTTTCCCGTTCGGGATTCGAACGGGATAAATCTGCCCCTAAGTGTTTTCTATTAAGCTTGTATTGCCCTATCGAGTTTTAAAATTCTTAACACTAACATTCAAGGTCTATGCAGCTCCATCCTACATCTTAGTATGCCTTTTAGTGTGTATTCTACTCCTGACCTTCAAATCTGTAAATGTAATCCATCTCCTATACAGAAGAAAATTGCTTTTATTGGATTCTTAAAGAAGGAAACCATGTATGGCTGTAAGAAAATAAATACATAAACAATCACTCCCATTATAGCCGTGTTGGTTATATGTATAACTTTATTTTTTATAGCACTACAGGTATGGGACCTGTTATCCAGAATGCTCGGGACCTGGGGTTTTCCAGATAAGGGATCTTTCAGTAATTTAGATCTCCATAACTTAAATCTGCTAAAAATCATTTAAATATTAAATAAAACCAATAGGCTTGTTTTGCCTCCAATAAGGATTAATTATATCTTATTTAGGATCAAGTACAAGGTACTGTTTTATAATTACAGAGAAAAAGGGAATAATTTTTTAAATTTTTAATTATTTAATTATAATGGAGTATATGGGAGATGGCCTTTCTGTAATTCGGAACTTTCTGGATAAGGGATCCCATACCTGTACAAGTATATGCAGAGCTATATATTTTTATAGTACAAAGAAATACAAACTGTGAGACAAACATTGTAATAAATATACTGAGATCAAGGGGCAGATTTACTCCATAATTTCTTCTTTTTTTTTATTCTCAAATTCAACTCGTTTTCCAGAAAGTCTAATATTTACTAAAAAAAGTGACAAAGAAAAGTCGCTGCTAGAAAAGTTGTAAAAAACTCGACATTTTCGGATTGTAGTGTGCAACTTGTGCTTAAAACCCCTTTCTTTAAAGGTATTTGTATCTAAATGTGCTCTTCACACTTCCACATAGTTGTGCACGCCACCCAATTCTTCCTGCCTTTTGTTCTGAATCTGCTACTCATATTGACACCAGAGAACTCTAGAGTTACTGCCGCCTCTGAACTAGACCGGTGAGGGTTCCCTCAGCATCATTCATCAATAAAAGTTGCACATTTGCGCCTAAATAATCAGCACCAATGTCACTCACACACCAAATAGTAAGGGGGGATTTACTAAAACTTATTTCTATGAATGGCAGTCATGAATTCCATGAATTGAAGTCACGAAAACCACAATTTTTCGGACTTGTTGCGTGATAACTGCGACTTTTTCATATTTTTCCACAAAAGTCAGTGTCCAAAAATCTCAAAAACCACGAAGCAAGAAACGATCTTCCAATTGTAAAAGGGACATCTACCATTGAGTTTTACATGATCTTGATCATGAGTTGGCGTATTTTTTTATTTGGAAATATTGTTTTGTTACATAATAAAATTGTGATCCCTTAGGGCTGATGCAAGCGAACTCCAGAAATGATGTCAGTCTTAGAAAATATTTGGCACCACTCAGGGCCGGAACTAGGGGTAGGCAGAAGAGGCAGCTGCCTAGGGCACAACGATTGGGGGCACCAGGCAGGAGCCTCTCCCTAGTACGCGATCAGTTTTGCGTTGCGCCACTTTGCATCGCACGCGCCCCCCCCAGTTCGAACTGCGGGGGGTGCGTGATGTAGGTGCAACGGCGGGATAGCCGACCGGGTTGCCTAGAGCGCCCGGTCGGCTCGGCCCACCGCTGGCACAACTGCACACGCTTTCTAATGAAATGCATGTATAATTGCATACATTTTGACTAATAGGAAACAGCAAGTGCGCCAGATACAGCACAGTTGCGTCCAATTCATTACCCATACTACTCCCCAAGGGACACATGCATTCTGGAAAAAACACATGGCGATTGTGCTCAAAATTGTACTTTTCTCAATGCTTCTGTTTAAGTGAATGCGCCTTTAGATTCCTCAGATGCAGATTAATGATATAGCCTGATATGTTGCTATATGAATTTAAAGAGCTTTCTCAATCAAAATTTGGGGCTAACTTGCCCACTAAATCTTTTAGGAAGGATTGCTTTCTTTAAAATTGTAAATCATCTAGAATTATCTAGATCTCATTACTTTCATCACTGATCATCGTCTCAAAAAATATGTGTTGGAATAAAATGTAAAGCTAATCTCTGGAAACGGTGAGTTTCACAATTGTATTTAATAGTATTGTATTACATCCTCTAAATGGGCAGGTGATTAGTCATCTAATAGTTAAAGGCCAAATGTGGGCTACTGAAACACTTCATTTCTATAACTGTACTAATAAAAGGACTAAAATAACACCCAACAGCCTGTGCTTTTATTTTCTAAACAGTCTCCATGTATGGCTGCATGTACATACGTAGCAATATAGGGTGCGTTCATATTTTCCTAGAACACATATAAGAATCACTGCTGATTGAGTCCCACAGTATCAACAAGGATTTTTCTCTTTCTTACTTTTCCTTGACCCCTCTTATGTCACTGTTATATGTTCCATATTTCAGCAGGGATACATTCTTCTCCTTATTATCCTTATTTGTGTTTTTTCTTTTTATGTACTGTATAAAATCATTCAATATGAATTATTAAATCAGATCTAAATTACTGCTGCCCCACTGGAAACCCAAGGTCAAAAATGTCCCCCCATTGTAGCTCAGGAATGGAGAGTGAAAGCCCAAGCAGCATCAGCATACTGGTGGGGTGGGGGGCACATGAGAATTCTCTAGCATGCCCATAACTTTCATGCCATTCAGAAAATGCAAGCTAGGAGGCCTGGAAGAGGCAAGGTGCCGGGGAACCCCTTGTGCCTATCCACAATGCACATTTTTACATTGTGCCATATTGAATTCGGGACAATGATCTAAGCACAGATCACACTAGGCAATGTCTATGTGCAAGAGCTTTTTGCATAGGGGTATAAGGCTCATAATTAGCATTCCTACATTTGCACATATCTCTTTTTATTTGTATAATTTTCCCCTGCTCCTGAACGTCTGCCCTTTCTGGGGCTATAATGTAGTTATATTTAGCCATATTATGCTTGGCCTTTTGCATAAATTAGCAAGTTGCACTGCTGGGCTATTTGCCATTGCTTAGTATGTGTGTTTGCGCAGGTCTGTTTTGAATGCTGATCCTGCCTGGGGGACCTGTGCCTCAGTCCTTACACTCATTTGTTTAATTTAATGGCAACTTGCCCTGAAGCAGTGGGAAAATAGCCCAACTTCTTGTGTAATAGAATTGTACATATAATTAGGATCACAGGAAAGGTGAAATGAGTTCACTTGTACTGACAGAGAAAAGGCCTCTGCAAAATGTATATATAAAACAATTGAAGCAATTTCATTGATTCTCCAAACTATTCACAGCATATTTAATATCAGCTTCTGTTCTATCTTGTGACAATATATGAATGACAGACTAAAAAATAGGAAGGCTTTACTGGGATATTTATTTTAAAGTTTTATTCCCATTAACGTAAATAATGGGCAATGACTTATTTGCAATGACTTGTGTCAAACAAGGACCGCAAGGCCCCATCACAGCTGTGTCACAAGGGGCAAGAACTTTAACTTACTCCTGCGATCTAAAAATTGGGTAATAAGATAAATGCTTTATACAGAGAATAATATATCTCCTGTTGTAAAATCTAAGCATAAGTCACCAAGGAGTCGATCCCAGCTGCCCTTCCCCAATCACGTCTTTTTATCGGGGGCATGTATGTGCAGCAGGGGCCTCTGCAGGGGAGCATGTGATAGCAGTGGCGGCCCCATGGGGGGCTGTGTGGGGCCCCTGTCCATGAACATATAAGAAGGCAAGGCTGAAGTCCGAGTGCTTTTATACAGGTCATGGGACGCCAAGGTAACTTCTAATACCCTCATATTTTACAGCATGGGGTACATTATTTATTATAATACACACTTTTCAGTGAGTCATGTGACAAATGACCTCACTAAGCACTGAGTACAACTGATGATATCTATAAGCACCATTTAAATAGTGAATAATGTCGCCACTTATTGTAAAATAAAAGGATATTATTACAGAAGGGTCACATGACCATATTATACAGGTCATGGAAGTCCAAGGTGACCTTTAATATCCTTATATTTTACAATGGGGAGTACATTATTTATTATAATACACAAGTTTCAGTGAGTCATTTTACAGAAAATACATCATTGGGCCATAACTAGTTTTGTCAGAAAACCCTAAAGGTACCCTTAAGGTACTCGTCCATCAACAATCTTCTTTTCATAACCATAAATGAAGCAGAGGTGAAGCTGCAACTTTGACAATTGACAAATATTTCCATTCTTGATGCAGAAAATGACATAGCACAGAAACATCCTACCCAACCCATGACACGCTCATGGCTACTACTGCTACCACTGCTAATACTAGTACTGCTACTATACTACCTATATTCTCAGGCCCGGATTTGTGGCAAAGAAAAAAAGGGCGTGACAATAATAATAATAAAAGAAAAGAAAATAATTAAAAACGTGAATCATGATTTCTTTTTCATTATCCCATTTCATTACCTTAAGGCAGTCTGTCCAACTTATTACATGTATATTTTTGATACAAGGTATCAGGTCTGTTATCCTGAATGCTTGGGACCTGGGGTTTTCCAGATTAGGAAACTTTCTGTAATTTGGGTCTCCACACCTTGAGTCTGCTAAAAATAATTTAAACATTAAATAAACCCAGTGGATTGTTTTGCCTACACTCTGGTTGGGGGACACATCCATTTTATTTTTTTAAATGCCCCCTGCAAGCATCAGGCCTCTTGCACTGGACATTCTCATACTGAGCGTAATTGTAGCACAATTCTTTGTACCACAACATGGCTCCCCAGACAATAAGCCCCCTCTGGATTCAGGTGTCCTACCGCTGCGGGGGCATTTAAAAAAAAAATATGTTGTTTCCCCTTACTCTATTAGCCCACACCTTTGGAGGAGGAAACAATTTTAATGTGGCAGTTGCTCTTTAAGCAATGCTGTGTACTGGTACCCACAGGAAATGATTCAGCTGCTCAAAGCAGTCATACACATTAGAATGAATTGGCATGAATATTATTACAGTATATTTATTGTGTCTTAAAGCCTTGCTTTGAATTGCCACCTGCATTCTTATGCCACTGGGTTTCTGTGCCCACTAGTGGGGAGTATGTGTCCCTTTGTGCAGAATTGTTTCAGAGTCATGTTCATGGTGCCTGACCAATTTAGGAACTGCAATTTTGATCAGTGCTTAAAGGAGAAGAAAAGGTTAAAACTAAGTAAGTTTTATCAGAGAAAAGCTGCACTCTATCAAACCTCTATCAAAATAATTTATTTTCTTCTTTTGTGTGTCAGACTTCCTGCTCTCAGAAAAATGCTTCAGGGCACAGAACAAGTTTGCACAGCGTCCTCCTCTCTTCCCCTCTCTTCTGACCCTGCCTCTCCAATCATCCCTTTCTCCCCCTCTCTTCTCCTCATCCCTCTTTCAAATGTACTGTGTAGTCTTAGCTACCAGTAGCCAGATCTGCAGCATGGAGTTACTGAGACCAAGCCAAAATGGCAGCTGCTATCTTAAACAGAGGCTGTTTACTCAGGTATGGTAAAGCTTTCTGCTAAATAAATATAGCGTTCTAGCCAGTAGGGATTCTGGGGCTGCAGCCACGATGCCGCCCCCTCTGTCCCATTCCGCACTTACAACTTCACATCAGAATGGGTCCAGAGGGGGCCAAATCACTAGTGCAGTGAGTGCTAATTCACTCTCTGCACTAGCAAAGCTGAATTTTTGTTTGAAGCTACCATAGTTGCTTTTTGCCTCCTCAGGTAAGTGGCTACTCACTGCCACCTGAGGTTCCCACCTTGCCTCATGGCAGGAGCGGCCCTGGTTCTAGTTTGCACTATTGTGACTAATCTGTTGGCAATAAAATGCCAGAATGCCTTTTCTTCTCCTTTATGACAGCTGCGTGCTGTCCTCCATGTTCCTACAGCAGATGTCACATTTGTCACTGACTTTTACTAATGACTCATTTCTGTTTTTTACTGGTAGAAGTTATTTCAGAAGTTTCAGGTAATCTTTCTAAACTTTTCCCCTTCTGTTTGCTGTGTCACCTCCTTGAGGTTAAGAATGTACAGTGCAGTTACAAGTATATTTAAAGTGGTTTGTTCAACTTTACAGTAACTTTTAGTATGATGTAGAGAATACTATTCTGATACAATTTGCAATTGGTCTTAACTTTTTCTTATTTGCGTTTTTAAAACATTTTGTTAAGCAGCTCTCCAGTTTGGAATTTCAGCAGCTATTTGGTTGCTAGGGTCTAATTAATCTTTTTCTTTTAAGGTTGATAGAATATATGTGTTATTAGGGAAACGCCTGGCAGGTTATAGTAGTTAACCTGGTATTTAGGGGGGGCTTTATATAGAGTGGTTTGATGTCAAGTAAGGCCTGACAGTTTAGTCACAAACTCGGTATTTAGGGGGGCTTTTTACACCTGGTACTGTTTCTGCTAAAAGAAAATGTAAAATAAAAAAGGCTTTACTCACACTTTATATTTATTTATTTATTCGATTTTATTTTTTTTATTGATTAAAGATCAATATAAAACAAAAGAGCTTCTTTAGATAAAATAGGTAGGTTTTACTTGTGTAAAAAATACAGATAAAATCAAAACATCTTAGTAAATGATGGATCTTCCACTCAGCTCTGCTTTGGATGAAATTTATACTCTCTATACTGGGTTTTTTGCCACTGAGGACATAATTTATTCAACTCCCAGGTAGGACAATAAAGTAAACATTTGTCAGTGTTCTGTCCTCGCTACGTATTACCCTGGGGCAGTGTGTAGTATGACATACAGCTAAACTCCTCCCTTCATCAATTCACTGAGACAGATTGGTAGGCTTCCGTTTATTAATGTAGGGACCCATAGGGTTAAGCTCCCTATGGCTTTATACCCTACCTCTTCACACCTTTATTGTTATTGGGCAAAGCCCTTATACTCAGATTTCAGTTATGTAACTGTATCCCTTATAGGTTTAGACAGGTTGACCACTCCCCCTGCAGATTGATATAGTGTCTAGCAAGGAGGAGTGGCTTCCTCTTTGGCTGCCTGCCTGCTACCTAAGCACAGCTTCCTCTGAGCCTGGGTGCAGCAACAGGCACCAGTAAAGCCATCCTAGTCCAGAGACCACCATACCATCTGGAGAAGTCGGGGACAGGGCCCCGTGAACGACGAACAAGTAAGCACAGCAGATTGCTTAATAGCACTTTCTAGGAAAGTGAGCATAGTCAGCTCTAGCTAGAAAGGGCAGCCATTAGCCCCACCAAAGGAGTAATTAGATCCAGGAGTATTTCTCCTATCCGGCAATGTTACCTTAGTGCAGGGCCATGGAATAGAGATAGTGACAGGCAGGATAACCCCTGATCCCTACTCACCCGGAGGACTCATCCACTAGAGGTTATCAACCTGAAGGAGTTCCTACAACTTGGACTACCTCCCAAGGGGTACTGGTTGAAAGGTGTGTTTCCCTGCCCAGACTCTACCAAGAGGTGGGATAAAACGGTGCATACCCTCTCTTCTGCAAAAGAGCATTTCCTTATTGTACCATCTCAATCTGCTGTCTGTGAGTATGATAACCCTGCGTAACAATTGTGTCTTGGACCAATAAATCTGTATTATAGTTCACCATAAGAACCTCTCTGGCGTCCATTTATATCATCTACACTACACAGCCTTAGAAAGTTGTAGTTCAACTACACCCTCAGCTCCTATCTTATTTTCTCCCACATAGCGGAGGCCCATCCTGGGAAAGGGGGTCACATGTAACACATGCTCTACATCATCTACTAGCCTGGATTTACCCCTTTATAGCCAAAATAGTGTTACAGGTGTGAAACTGGGGAAACAGAAAATATGGCAGCATTTACTATACAGTATAACAAAGTACAGTAAACAAAACATTGTGGTTTATATAATGTACAATAATGCATGAAGGAAAACAGGCGTCTGAGTTAACACTGCTGAGATGGCAGCTATAATGAACCTTTTCCTGTATTACCCATGGTCACATGGTAAAGTATGGTAAGCTGAAAAGGAGCAAGGAGGCACAATGAAACAATAAAACAATGCTGGAGGCATAACAGTCAGCTTTCCACTAAGTATATGCATGGTATGTGGCAGTGGCATGGCCCAGGCTCCCCTGCAAAGTTTTTTTTTTTCCAGGCCCCAAACCCCACCTTGCCAAAATCATGGGTGACCCAGGACATGTGTGAAATCACGCCCTAGGCAATCACAGCCACCTCAGCCACCACTAAGTCAAAACGAGCACCCAAGTCCCCTGGGATCAACATGAAAGGGGTTGGTGAGCATCATGTTGCTCATGAGCCACTGGTAAGAGGGGTGATTAATATTATATATACAGTATATAAACAAATGGTGTGCCATCCCAGTGTACACTGCACCATTGAAACCTTGTTATTAACAGGACAGTATTGTATTTGACAAAAACTTGTTCCTGTGCTTATTTTCTTTGATGTTTGATATTTGAAGTTTATGTTTCTTTAATGAATTTCCCTAATCTTATTTATTTCCACAATTTTTATAAAAAATATAAAATTGTGATTCTGTACTTTGTAGGGCAGGAGGCTGGTTTTATTGGGAGTGGTTGCCAACAGAATGCTTTCCATTGTATGGGTATAAATAGCAGCTGGTCTCTTTTTCCTGTAGCAAACCCTGAATAAATTGTCATCACTCTCTGACTACAAGTCCCATCTATTTATCTTGATTACAGCATTATACTAATAATTTAGGACTAAATATTTACCATTTTGAACCACTTATATTCTTTGTCTTCTTTGTGTACCATGCAGCTTTAAATTACATAATCCTCAGGCTTTCTTCCCTCCCTGGGTGAGCACAACAATGCCCGTGCAAATTATTTCCCATATGTTGGATCTGTCTGATAATCTGCTAATATTTTATCATCTATTTTAAATGTGCAATAACTGCAATTATTTTCCTGTTATTTTCCAGTAACAGCAACAGCACATCCAATGATGCCAGAGGTGTGGGGTGTTGGAACCATGCAGGTGTTCCCTGTATAAATTCTGAAAATACTTATAAGCTCAGAACTGTCTGATCTTTGAGGGCAAGGGTTACAGGTAAGTAATATTTGTTGCTCCTTCTGTAATTAAAATCCCTTTTTGATGGACAGCAAGTGGTGTTTATTTGACTTTTAGTTATTTTAGCTTATATAGAAATGCTGGCTCTATATACCCTGATGAAACAACCTTGCACTACAGTAATAAGCTTCAATAAGGGTCAAAACTGGTCTGTAATTCAGGTCTGATTAACTACCCTGTCTGTGCTTTAAAACCAAGTAGGTGAGCTTTAGCTGGAAATTCAAAGAGCAATGCTGAGTCTTATATAAGCAGTGGAGGTTCTTCATGGGGAGCCGTTTGTCCAAAGTATATTTTGTCTACAAAAATACATTCTATATACAAAAAACAATCCCCAGTACACAGAATTAATGTGTGGACATATACACTGGTAAAAAATACACAAAAGATATATTTATAGTGAAGAATGAGAACAAAAATCAATTTTGTGCATAAAAGGATATTATTATATCACAAACTCCATTCTGTAAATTTTAACAAGCATTCTATCTCACAAATGTGTAATATCTGTACAACAAAACCAGTTATGTGTAAAGTTACTTACAGAATGAATTATGTCAAACAAAACTTTGACAAAATATATAATGGTGTAACTGAATAGAATATTCCAAGCTAGATTTTCATGACATGATAGATGCTTGTGAAAAAAAGGAAGATTCTATAGCACAGAATTCATTCTATCAACAAAATGAATACTCGGTTCCACAAAACTGATAAAGTATCCATTCTGTGAGACAATACAGACAGTTAAATTACTGAACCAATAAGAAGCAAGATTCATTATCCAATAACATGCAGATTTTAACTGGAGCCAATTTACTGGTCTTCCCACTGTTTTAATTTGTCTATAAGGTGTTGTCCCTGCCCCCCACACACACACATAAAAAGGATTTGTTTGTAGGATTTATTTAACAAGATGAAAAAAAACTGCCAGCTCTGCCCCATATGGCTGCACCATCCCTAGTGCATAGATAATGTGTGGCCTGAAGTGCAGATCTGCAAAAAGACAATAACATAAGATAAAGGGGCTGTACCTGAGTCATGATGATACGGCTGTTTTGGTGGGAGGATAGGTGATAAATGAGATTTTCAACTAGACATAGGGGACACAGAGTGCAGTATCGGGGTTTATAGGGTAAATAGGGATATGATTTTGGTGTGCCGATGTGATCAAAGGAGAACCATAAGACAGAGTCTAAGTCCCTGGAAACATGTTCTATTTTTATAGTTTTTTTTATAGTAAGTGATAGCAACAAAAAGCTATTTGCCTAAAAGGAACAGTAACACCAACAAATTCAAGTGTATAAAAGAAATTCCAATATAATGTACTGCTGCTCTGCACTGGTACAACTGGGGTGTTTGCCTCAGAAACACTACTATGGTTTATATAACAAATGCAGCTGTGTAGCCATGGGGGCAGCCATTCAAAGGAGAAAAGGCACAGGCATTTAGCAGATAACAGATAAAACACTATTGTATTCTACAGAGCTTATACGTTATCTGCTATGTAACCTGTGCCTTTTCTCCTTTTTTCCAGTTTGAATGGCTGCCCCCGGGGCTACACAGCAGCTTATTTATATAAACTATAGTAAAGTTACTGTAGCAAACACACAACTTTTACCAGTGCAGGGCAACAGTGCATTATATTTAATTTACTTTAAAACTCTTTAATTTTTTGGTGTTACTGTTCCTTTAAAAGGAATCTGAGAGTATGTTGAATTCCTCTGTCCAGATTTGTATTCTTCTGACCAATCATGTCATTTATTTCTAATGCCCAACCTGGTGTCTCTTTTAGAGAAAGTCCAACAATATGGCAAGAATAACAAAAAATACATGTTGCTTTATCACCTTATTTTCTACCTTACTTTGGGGATTTACTTCAGATTACAAATGGCTGAATGATTCAGATGACAAAGGTAAGTTTTATGCAGTTTATAATGGCACTGACTGAAACTATATTTTGGGTGCTTCAGTTTCTTAAACTGAACTTTACAGCATTCTCTCCTGACTTTACAATATCAATCTGCTGCTAGGGTTGCCACATGCATGGTATTTCACTAGCCTAGCTGGTAAAAATAATCCTTGAAGTCAGTGTTATTAAAAGGCAGAAAAATAAAAAATATAGAAAGATCAGTATTTCTTTCTAGAAAAGGTTGCAGCTCTATCTGCTGCTTAGTGGCTATTCTAATCTCAATCCACTTCAGATCATACTCTGCTGCTGCCCACATCCCTACCACTCATTTCCTTCTACTCCTGGAATTCCCTTGTGGTTTCCTATCAAGTAGTGCTTAATGTACAACTCGTCCCACTCTCTCTCCCTCTCAAAGCTCTGAAATGCATTTTAATCTATAGTCTATCCACTTACTAGAGACACCCAAGTATTTCTCAATTATTACCTTCTTATCAGACAAGTTCCTACATTAGTCTCTTCTCAGAAAACCTCTAAAAGTACTTTTTAAAGGAAGCATTTGACTGGCATCCTACAGGAACAATAGTCTCCCATTTATTTGCTTTGCATTTTTTGTTCTGTATGTTGCACTGGTGAAGGCCAGGCCTACCAGCTGTTACTTCCATTCCTACCTACTGAACTCCCAGGCCTACCAGCTGTTACTTCCATTCCTACCAGCTGAACTCCCAGGCCTACCAGCTGTTACACCCCTAGCCAATATAAAAATAAAATAATAAGATGAAGAATATTAAGAATAATAAAAATAATAAAAACAACATATGCGGGATACTGTAACTTTATATACATTGGCACCTTATGGACAAAGAACAGCATTGCCACAGCAATAAAAAGCTGTATTACTTTCGTTTTTTGTTCTCTGCACTTACTTCTGGTCTGTTAATTATCTGCCTTCAGTGGGGTTTGCCATTTCTAGGGTATATTTCAGTCAAAACTCAGTAGAGGAAAGGTCTCATGGTGGGATCCCTATCCATGGGTAAATGGCCCCTTTGCACATTTATCACAGTAGGCCTTCTCTTATGCATCTAGTTTTCTTATGAAGCATTTGTTTATTTCGGGCCACCTTTATGCCAGTGGTTTGGCTACCTGATATAGTGCCTGCCTACATAACTCGATAATTATGTGCCATGCCATGGACTAAACTGCTATTAAAGGGATTGTATAGCACCTTTTATTTATTTATTTTTTATCTTTATTTTTATTGCAGGTAACATTTGAACTGCAATAATAAGTGCAAAGTTTTATGGTTAGCTGTTTAAAAACACTTCATCTGATATGTTGCTATGGGTTACTGCACCTGAGCAAACTTAGAGCTAGGGTTGCCACCTCTGCTGACTTTTATCGCCGGGCAGGGGTTGGGTGGTAAAGTCACAGAAACGGGGAAGTGATGTCCGGGGGTGGGGAAGAGGCGGAGCAGTGACATCACTGGGTGGTGCTATGACGCAGCAATCAGTGATTGGCCGATCACCGTGTCAATCACAGTGAGTCCTGCCCGGTTTTCCTAATTTGGAAAACAAGGCAGGAGGTTTTGACCCAGACAGCCCTTCTAAAAACCAGGCTGTCCAGGTCAAAACTGGACATGTGACAACCCTACTTGGAGCCTTTTATTACATAGGGGCTGATAGTGGCGCAACTGTAACTACCAGTGGTACGATTGCACCAGGGCCCGCACCCCCTCAGTGCCTGGCAGAGCTGAACTAAAGAGAATTTCTTTGCACAAATGCACCTCCGGTGAGGAAATGCGCCCCTGAAGAGAGGAGGCCCAGTTACACATTCTGTACCCAGGCCCAACCAAGGAAAGTAACTTAACTGAGCTGATTCATTAACTTTTGAGATTGAATTTTGCAGCAGACCGCAAATGCAGATACACAAGTGTGTTTATAGTGACGTATTCACCTGCTCGATATTTCCTGTGGGAGCCCAGATTTGGGGGCTGATTTATCAAAGTTCGAATGGGTACGATTACAAAAAAATCGTATTTTTTCTAATTTATAGAACCTTGCGTATTTTCCACAAAATTTTTGTTAATTTCCGCAACTTTTTCGTTCTTTGCATCAATTTGTGCAACAAAATCGTATTTGTTGCAACGAGTATGAAAGTTTCGTTATTCATTCAAGCTTCGGTATTGTGACTTTCCTTGGGCCAGGTTGGAGCTGCAGAGTGCCATTGAGCCCTATGGGAGACTTTCCTTGGGCCGGGTTGGAGCTGCAGAGTGCCATTGAGCCCTATGGGAGACTTTCCTTGGGCCGGGTTGGAGCTGCAGAGTGCCATTGAGCCCTATGGGAGACTTTCCTTGGGCCGGGTTGGAGCTGCAGAGTGTCATTGAGTCCTATGGGAGACTTTCCTTGGGCCAGGTTGGAGCTGCAGAGTGTCATTGAGTCCTATGGGAGACTTTCCTTGGGCCGGGTTGGAGCTGCAGAGTGCCATTGAGCCCTATGGGAGACTTTCCTTGGGCCGGGTTGGAGCTGCAGAGTGCCATTGAGCCCTATGGGAGACTTTCCTTGGGCCGGGTTGGAGCTGCAGAGTGCCATTGAGCCCTATGGGAGACTTTCCTTGGGCCGGGTTGGAGCTGCAGAGAGCCATTGAGCCCTATGGGAGACTTTCCTTGGGCCGGGTTGGAGCTGCAGAGTGCCATTGAGCCCTATGGGAGACTTTCCTTGGGCCGGGTTGGAGCTGCAGAGTGCCATTGAGCCCTATGGGAGACTTTCCTTGGGCCGGGTTGGAGCTGCAGAGTGCCATTGAGCCCTATGGGTGACTTTCCTTGGGCCGGGTTGGAGCTGCAGAGTGCCATTGAGCCCTATGGGAGACTTTCCTTGGGCCAGGTTGGAGCTGCAGAGTGCCATTGAGCCCTATGGGAGACTTTCCTTGGGCCGGGTTGGAGCTGCAGAGTGCCATTGAGCCCTATGGGAGGCTTCCAAAATAATGCATTGAAGGTTCACATTCAGTTTTTTGCGCCAATTATGATTGTTCGGATACAAAAACTTCATAAGTTTCGGATCATACCACAATATTTTTGTACGACCACGATACGAATTTTCTCGCAATTAATGCACATCAGAAATTATTGTTATTAATATGAATTTTTGGCAATTGTACTTAAAATCATCGGATTTATCAATCGTGGTATGATCCGAAAGTTGCTACATTTTTGTATCTGAACGATCGTAAACGGCATGAAAAACTTTCTGACTTTGGACCTTCAATGCATGATTTTGGAAGCCCAAATTGACGCACAAATTGACGCAAAGCACGAGAAACGTGCAGAAATTAATGAAAATATAATGGAAAATTCGCAAAGTTCTGTAAATGAGAAAAAATACGTTTTTTATTGTAATCGTACCCATTTGGACTTTGATAAATCAGCCCCCCAAGGGGTTCAATGTAATCCATCCTATGCAGTGGAGTATTAGACATATTTATGCACATTTATCACCAATATCGCTAAACTTTGATCTAAATTTTAAATAACATGTATGTTTCTTTGGCTCTCCCTTCAGGTCATGATGAGTTTGTCATTTCCCAAATGAACCGCACAAAGCTCCTGAAGTCAGCTTGTCAGCAAAGCAATCTGAGCAAGCCTTTTGGTAGAATGAGTCCATTCGTTGCCAGGAGTCTATTTGTGGAGCAAAAGCACAAATTCATCATTTGTGCAGTGCCTAAAGTGGGGTGCACTAACTGGAAGAGAATCATATTACTTTTGAAATTGAATTTAAGCACTGAGGTTCATTTTGAGCATAATGCTATCCATGAATCTGCTTTCTTGAAGAGGTTAAGTGATTATCCTGCTGACCAACAACGTATGATGCTTACCAATTATACCAAAGTCATGTTCACTCGGCACCCGTTCCAAAGAATTGTTTCAGCATACCGGGATAAATTCCTTCACCCAGGGGATTATTATAAACATATAGCAAATATTATCAAGTCCCAAGTCAGAAAGGTCAACACACCAGAGCCTGTCACATTTAAAGAATTTGTCCAATACATCGTTCAGCAGGTGCCAACGTGGCTGGATATTCATTGGATGCCAATGCATCTTCTCTGTGACCCATGTAATATCAACTATAATATTTTAGGGAAATTTGAAACCCTAAAGAGGGACTCTGACCAAGTTTTAAAAACAATAGGAGCACCCAGTAACCTAAAATATCCAGAACTTAAACAATACAATGAGTCCAGAACAGATACAAACATTGTTGATAAATATTTTTCAACCCTTCCACTCAATGTGTTGGACCTTTTGGTGAAGCTATACAATCATGACTTTATGCTTTTTGGTTACTCATAGAAAAGCAACATGAGGGACTGCATTTATACTGGCACTGCACTAGAAGCACTGGTTCAGTATGATTAACAAAAGATACAATTTTAGCAAGTATCAATTTATTATTCATTTTAATACACAAATTGACATCACTCCCAAATTTACTCTTTGATTTCCCTAAAGATTTAATTGAAGAAAATTAAATCTTTGCAAATATGTTTTTTCTTGTTTTTACAGTTTTCATGCAGCGTCGAGCTTGCACCCTTACCCCCTTTCCCCATTTTAACCCCCCGCCCCCAACTTACACCCGGACACACACATGGACGCTGTGGGTTGGGAAGAGAAGGTCGCAGTTATTTATTTATTAACAATAAACTTAAATCCGTTAACATTTTAACATTATAAACTTGTACAAAACCATTTGTATAACAAACATTTACAATACCCAACATTTACAGTAACAACAATCCCTGAGCCCAAACGTAACGCCTGGTTCCTGCCTCCTTTTTCCCTGACCTAAACCGAGGCTAACTGCCGATCAGGACCCCAGGCCTACCGGGCTACAGTCTCCTTGACAACTTAAACTTCCCCCTGAGGGCACGGAGTAAGGTACCCTCCGCTAACTGCGACAAACGACCCCCGTTCTATAGGGAGGGAGGGTGGGACGTCACGAGCTGCCGATCCTCACACTGCCTGGAACTAACTGACGGTAGGACTGCCTTGGTTACCCCTCCCCTTACTAAGCCCGGGAATTTCCAAGGCCCTCATTGGCCAGCCCCAGTAACCCAAAGGAGGAGAGGGGGGGAAGGGGGGCAGGCTGCCCTCCTTAACCCTGTCATGCCCTGCTTCCCTACACTAGGTTCTGGGTCATTGGGTCCCATTCTGAAACCTTGTTACTGTCAATAAATTTAGATACATTTTTTATTAGGAAAGGGTTCTTGTTACTCTGGTCAACAGGGCTGGGCCAAGTCGCCGGGCGCCCAAGGCAACCCAGCTAGTCACCTCTCTCCCCCGTGAATGTGCGTGAACAAACGCATGCACCACCATATGCATGCTCGCAATCTAATGCCGGAAGGCCTGAGCAGTGAAGTATTGGTGGCGGGGACAAGACAATCAGGATTAGGGGTAAGCATTAGAGGTAACTGCCTAGCCCCCCCCCCCCACCATTACGCCCTAGGCAGGTGCCTTTTCTGCCTGCCTCTAGTTCCGGCCCCAGCCTGTTTTCTGGGGCCGGATTTCCAGTGAATTTGACCAAAACAATAGCGATGCCCCCTTAATCCCCAACTAAAAAAGTCTGTGGTGAGGCCTTTCCCTTTTAAATGGGCTGCAAAGTCGATCCAATTCTTGGGAATACAGATCCCAACACAGATTCAGGCTTAATATAGATTAAATATCACTCCGTTATGAAATACATTGATCCAAGAACTCAATGTATAGTCAAAATTACCAGTTAATCATTTAGGAAAACACCACTTAATCAAGATGATATGGTTCCCCTGTCTGCTTTATCCATTACAAATGCTTCTACTTTTTCTGGCTCGGAAAGACCTAACTAGATTAAATAAAGCACTAAGTTGTAGTGCACTAAGTCTATATGGAGTGGAAAACACCTCTCAAATTAGTAGAAATAAATTGCAACTATCGGGATCTCAAAGAGGGGTTAATCTCTGAGATATACACCCTTACTGTATAATTTGGCCTGTAATTTAAGATTTGCAGCAGACTGAGTTAACAATAGAGAACTTTACGCATTGCCTCTTATAGATCAAGCACTTACTTTTTTAGGCCTTTCTTTTACATTCTGAACAACTTCCAAAAGCAGTAAAGGATAATCCATTATTGTATACTACAATTACTGTAGAGCTTGGCGAGCTGCACATCATAGATTATCTATCTCACCTTCACTGTCACCCTTTTTATAGGCAACCCACATTTTTTGAATAATTATACTGGAAACCCATTCCTTACCCGGGCAAAAGATGGGCTCACACAAGTAAGACGCCTTTCTCATATTCCCAATAACCCATATTCATTTGCAAATCTTAAAGAACATGACCCCTTAATAACTTGGGATTTTTTTTCATATTTACAAGCAAGGCATTATGCACAAATGGTGATTCGTGCTATTCCACCACAGGAAATTGATAATCCAATAGATTGTCTATTTCGGTTGGCTACAATCAAACCCTCCACGTCCATCCTCTATAAGATTATGAAAATCTCCCTATCTGAAAGGGATTTTGGAAGAGGCGTGCGTAAGTGGTTAGAACAAATCCCCAATCTTACACGAGACTCACAGAGTCCTATATAACAAGCTTAATGTGTTTCGTGGCTTCATGCCACTACATCAGATGCTTAACAAATCTGCTTATTGTATGGATTGGTTGGAAGCTACTCTCAATAGAGAGTGCCAAGCTGAAATCTTTTTTGCCACCTTGGTAAAATATGTGCAAACACTATCTCCCACACGACAACAAGAAATATCTTATACATTTAGGCTTACCACATGTCGGAGGAGTTAGCAGGGAGAAATCTAATAATAAATACAACTTAAACATATGGGGATATTGACTAAAGCTCTGATATAAGAGCAGTTGGAATAAGAGGGGCTCTAGGAAAGAAAAATAAATTGTCTATTTTCAGGGTAATTTGAAGTGTAACATGTGTTGGATCATTGAGGAAGGTCAAAGAAAGAATGTGTAGATCCAACTCAGTTTCTATGTGTAACCCTGTGTATAAATACAATGACATGTTATATTCTATGTATGTGTATTTTACTGGTGCAAATAAAAACATTTTAAAAAAGGGAGGGAGAGAGCACATGGTTCTGTCCAGGGTTGGTGGGTTACTGTATAATTCTGTATATGTGTTAATGATAAGAATAATACAACCTGCATGCACTGGACACTGGAGGTTGGGTGCTGGGTGTGACTAGTGATTCTATTATATTTTTTTTTATTTATTTTCACTGTGCAATTTGGGCTGTTTTGGGCAATATTTGAAATTATTTTTTACTTTACCTTAACCAAATAGCAGGAATGGTGTTTGTTTGGACATGGAATAATGGTATTGGGGGCAGGAATAGGCAACTTTCTGGCAGGACTGGATGTGGCCACTGTAGTATCATTGTGGCTCCTAGTCTGCTCCAGGGCTCCATAAGCTTCATTGTATGGTATAATTTGAAAATAATCTGGCCCTCAACCACTCAGTATTACTTTGTATGACTCAGTGATACTACATTACTACATATAATAAGTAAGTTAGCACTGATATAATGTAAAGGGCCAAAGGACTGTAAACCTTCATAACCATGAGAAGATTCATTTGTGTACATCATGCCATTTTAACGGAATAGTATCTTAACTAACCCTCTCCTGGCACTAGGTCAGGATTACATTTGTTACAATGCTATCAGAGCCATCTACTCCTGTAACCATATCAGTGATCACCCAAACTAGAATGGTTGAAATTATTAACTTTAGTTTTTCCTGGCCTGTGTTTTGGAGGACAGTTAAGACCTGGCAGCAGCTGTGGTTATAGCATTGAGAAAACACTGAAGAGTTCATATGAACAGAGGCGCTAAATTGTACCAATGTATTAGGCAAAATTGAATTATCCAGCAAATAACATTCTGCAAGTTAGAAAACAAAAAGCAAAGACACAGAAGCATTTTATCATTTATTTAAAATCAGTTTCCAAACAGAAGTGAGGGCACATTTTTGCAATAATTGTCTTTGTACAATATAATCCAAGAGGTTTGTGTGATATGGGCCGGTGTCTGGTCCATTCCCTGAAGTTAGGGGTCGAGCTGCATTGTATGTATTTGAGGCAGAACGAAAAGGTTCAGTGGCAGGATCCCTCATCATGGACCCCTTATCCGGAATACCCTTGGTCCCGAGCATTCCGGATAACGGGTCCTATACCTGTATTACTATTTCACCACAGGCAAGTGCAAAAGCACAAAGAGTTTAATATAAAAAAAGAACACCTTCAGCCAGTTAGTTGCGCCTTCCTTGGTTTCCTACACACACACAATTCTGAATTCTCTCTACATAAAATCAAAGGACTGATGTAATTTCCCCCCAAACTAACTCAATTGAGTATCTTTGTGAATCTACACACCTTATCTATTTAGGGGCATCTCTGTTGCCTTTGTAGCACTCAGTGCTGATGGGTATCTTCTGGGAACATATCAATTCTTTATTTTCTCCTGCACTATAACACTGAGATACAAAATCTGTGCAATACTTAAGAAAAATATTGGTTAGTAATTATAAAAACCAGCAACAACACAGTCACTGTGCCCCTGATAATGTGCTGGTCACTGTCGCCCACCTTGCCTCATGTTTGCAGTGTCCCTCACCAAATATTCCATATTGCAAGGCTTTACTGGCTACAGGGTCAGTCTGTAATATGATGAGTAAATCTGATCTTGTAAAATGCATGTGTTCAGGGGCAAATATTTTGTATCCCTACTGAATGCGCCATTTTGTATGTATGCTTTATGGGGTCAGTGAAATAAATATTACATTTGTATTGGTTTCTGTCTTGTACAGAAAACTATTATCTATTGAACTAAAAGTTCTGTTCTTATTGCAGAGTATTTGTTATCAGTTGTGCTGTGTTCCATCATCCATCATCTGTTGTCAATACAAATACAGTTCAGTGGAACATAGAATAATGCATATCCTTCACTCGAAGGATATCGAATTTAAAGTCCTTCTGCTTTTTATGGTGGCTGGATTCTGAGGAAAGCTGAGGCACTACAGATCCCAGAATCCATCACCATGGAGCAAGGTGAGAGAGTGTTACTCCTAAGGGGGGGATTAATGGTCCCTGTAAGTTGAAGGCAGACTCTCATGGTTTCCTCTCAAACAAGAATCAGGTAAATCTGTCTGATGCAAAAAAATGCCATATATATAAAGCCAATATATGATAGCAGCAGACACCCAATAGGAACAAGTGCCTGTAAAGGGGTAAATCCATTATATAGTTATTGTTTATCATGCATTTATAAAGCACCAACATATTCTACATAGCTGTACCATAAATGGGTATGTACATTGATCATACAATTTACATACAAAGCAGCTGGAGGCAAAGAGGGTCCTGGCCAAAAGTGCTTACAATCTAAAAAAGAAGGTATTGATACAAGGGTGCTATTGTTACTTAAAGTCACTAGATGGCAGTGTAAGGCAAAATGTTCTGGTAGTAGTTTCCTCTCACTGTTAGGAGGGAAGGGGGTTGCCCTAGAGCAGTGGTTCTCAACCTTCCTAATGCCCCAACCCTTTAAAGGGGACCTGTCACCCTAAGAAATAATTCGAAATTCTTTTCTATTGTGTTTGTTGAGCAAAATAAACTTCACTTACACTATATTAATAATATAAATCTTGTTTCCTTCAGTCCTGGAATTACACAAAGCAAATAGGCAGGTGCCATTTTGTGGACACAGTTATTAAGGCAAGCTTTGTATCACCCCAAAATCTTGTTTCTGTGCCAGAATGGGGGACCAGATGCCCATGCCCTGGCTACACAATTAGATGGTTAGGAGGGAGGGGGAAAGTAAGAGCTGAAGGCATAGAGGCGGGGCAGGCAATATATTATTGACAGCTGGGATTTTTAAATGCCTTTATAAGGGTTTGGATGTGTTAATATAGAAATGAATTGGGGTTTCTTGAAAAGTACTTTTATTATACAGCTTTTTATGTCTGCGTAACAGGTCCCCTTTAATACAGTTCCTCATGTTGTGGTGTCCCCCAACCATAACATTATTCCTAAGACCATCGGAAATATGTGTAAGAATACAAAAATATACCTGTGATCTTTGTACTTTGTCATTGGGCACTTTTTTGGGTGGTGTGTACAATTCTGTGGGGACAGAAGGATTTGTGCTAGTAAATGTGAATAAAGCTGTTACTAAGTTCATATGGATCTCCTGTTTATTACATTTGCAATGTTTAACTGCAGGTCTCCTGTTTGTCTGTAACAACAATGAACACCAAAGGTTTCATGTGGTCATTACTACAAAAGTATATTAGAGCACTGTGGTATATTACGTTATGTGCCTTCTCAGCCCAAACATCGGACTACTGTAGAGTTTTTTCTTTTGTTAATAGTATTTTCATTTTTTTGTTAATAGTTTTATCAATTTTGCTATAGTTCCCCTTTAAATTAGGAGCCATATATCGAAGCACTGAATCACTGTTGCCTGCCTACAATTCAAATCATGCCTCACAAGTGAAGTTTCCCGTGCAGTGTAAGGAACACTGTTAGAGGCAAGAGAAAGGCTTGCTAAACTATACATGGATATAAAAGTGGTTGGTTTAAACCTTATTGTAATTAACTGAGTTACAAGAAAAATATGCAGGGAAATACGCTGCAAAACATACTGGAGGATTACTTCATGTTCCAAGTATTAAAGAAATCAACTAAGTATAACATCTTGCTTGTCCTAATTATAACTCATGCAGGCGATGTAATAACCATAAAGTGAGTGGGAATCTAGGCAACAGTAACAATGACTGCATAATGTCTGGGTGGCTTTTAGGAACAATGCATGATGGGAAAGACTAAATAGAGTATTTAAAAAGAGAATATAACATTTGGGCTGTACATTCTTTATCAAACTTAAACTGGGAATAACTTAGGGTTGATTCACTAAAGGTCGATAAAACGTGCGTTATTTATAGCAAGCGTTAAAATTTTTATTGCGCCGAATTTTTCACGCCTTAATGCACGATTCACTAAAAGCATACTTGCGTTAATTTACGTGCGATGCTGCTTGCGTTATTTTAGTCGCGAAGACTATTTTCGTGCGGTATTTGACGGAACGAGCGCTAATCAACGCACCGCGTACAAATATTTGCTGCGTGTGAAAAAATGCACGCCATATTAGCCATACATGCCATTACTTTAGGAAAATTACTGTACTGAAAATGCCCATTTCCCTGCAAACTGGCGGCTGCATCACTCTGGGGCCAACACAGACTTGAATAAATCCCACTGCAAAGTCCATATTGTGTTGTCTAAAGCTCATTAACTGTACTTTTCTATAATTACCGCCTGTCCCAAGTAGGTGTTATCTTTCGCACAGACAAATGCGATATTTAGCGCGTCTAAGTGTTTGTGAATCATGCGTTAGTGTAGCGAATCGAACGTTAATTTTCGCATCAATTTTAACGCAAAAAAGCGTGCGATAAAAATTAACGCACTTTAGTGAATCAGCCCTCTTGTCTTTGTTGAAAGGGATGTTTAATGTAAATTAATAAAGGTAAGAATAAGTAAATATTATTGATATTGGTCCTTTTAGACTGATTCAGCAGCTTATCTGCCTGTGTATGGGCACCAACGACAGGACTCCCCGATATTGGCCAGATTTCGATGGGGCATCAGCTCGTTGATGCGATCCCTGACCCGACAGTGCCTATGCCCGCCTTGGCCCTAGGGCCAAACAATCGAATTAGCCGAGCATATCTTACAGTGTATGGCCACCTTAACAGTCCTAAAAGTAAGGCTTTTACCATAAAAAACCCTAAAAAGATTATCTACTGCCCCCAGAATAACATACCTTTCTCCCTCAACTCAGTTTGATGTAGACTCTGTATCACAAGTCATCTCACTAACCTGAGAAAGCCAGTTGGATGAATAGCAAAATATCAAAGCAAGTCCAGCTTATTTAACTTATTCCTACAGATAGACATTGCAAGCTATTAAAACCAAATGCCTATTTTGCTTTGTCTGTGCCAGGGAAGGTAAAGTCTCCTGCGCAACTTTATAAGAATATTTGTTTTATTGATCTAATATTGTATGGTAAATATAACCAAGTTTCCAAGATGCAGCTTGTTAGTATATACTAATGATGTGTAATAGCAGTAGGTATGGAACAGGATTAAGCTGTGGAAATTTCCTTCAACAGTATAGTTGTTAGTCACAGTTCTCTGCACCAGCATTGGTAGTCAGTATACAGGAGTCAGTATATAGGAGTTGTAGGAGTAGGATTTCTGGCTTTGCACCAATAGGGCATACACAATGGGTTAATGTTTTGAGCTGATTTACAGTTAATTCAAAGGTTTGGGTATGAATGACAATGGAGTATTATTCTACTGATTTTATAATATTGCTGATTGCAAAATGCTAATATTTGTTAATGATAATCCAGCTAAATTTTATAATCATTTACATTTGATTAGAGGAAAATATCATTACACAACACAAGGTAATTCACCCAATAATTATTAGCTTTCCTGGAAAGTAATACAGTGTTTATGACATAAAGGACAATAAAAATAATGAAACATAATTGACATAGAAACCTTATCTTAAATATATATCCCCTTCAATTTATACTACATCTTATGAAACATAAAACAATACAGCTAACCAATTATGTGCTGTAACTAAATAAATAGTTCAGATAGGAAGAACATCCCCTATGTACTCTTGCTAACATTAGAGGCCACCAGAGGGCACCTAGGGTTATACATGAAGACCATGGATGAAACTGACTAGGAAACAGGCAAGACAGGGGCTTGGCTAACAGGGACATTTTTACAAACACACAGACATACACAAATGGCTGTACAGGTAGGGTTAACTCACAGGCAAAACAAAGTACACACCACATTGCCGTATTTGCAGGGTAATAAGGCATGGCAGGGTGAAGGTACTGGCACATAACACATATCAGGCAGGGAAATGTCTAAAGTCCAGGCAGGTAGCATACAGACAGGCTCAGAAACAGGCAAAGTTTTTACCAGAGATCAAATTTAATATTAAAAACAAATTAAAAATCAAGGTGCACTTGGGGGCAGATTCATCAAAGCACGAGTTCGAATCCCGAAATGGGTAAAATTCGGATTAGATACGATAATTTCTGATGATCGGAAATGTCACAAAAAAGCTTACGAAAAAATCGGAATAGTCACGATAATATCGTATTGGCGATCCAAAATCCACAACATTTTTGTATCCAAACAATTGTAAACGGCGGGAAAATATTTCTGACTTTGATCCATCTGTGCATGATTTTGGAAGCTTCACATAGGACTCAATGGCACTCGGCAGCTCCAGCCTGGCCCAAGGAAAGTCTCCCATAGGGCTCAATGGCACTCGGCAGCTCCAGCCTGGCCCAAGGAAAGTCACAATACCGAAGCTTTAATGAATCTGAAGCTTTTGTACTTGGCGCAACAAATACAATTTTGTCACACAAATTGTTGTGCAAATTGTCGCGAGGTACTAAATAGTCGAGCAAATTAACGAAAAAGCCGCACTAAAATATGCACAGAACAAAAACTTAGAAAAAATATGATTTTTTAATATTTGAATTCAATCGTACTTTAATGAATGTGCCCCTTGGTGTGCCGATGACCCTGCCTCTCCCCTGTGTCTGTACAGCCCATATTTTACATCTTGCATGCAATAGCATTCAGTTCATTGAAGCATGCTAAACTAGCACTTTGGCACTATACTAATGTTGCAAAAAGGTGAATTAGATTTTATTGATCACACCCCAGAATAATTCCTTGGTGAAAAAGGGGTTATGTGACCATGAAATGAACTGCTACATTAAAAAATAATCGGTAATGCTCCAACAGTGTGTCCTATTAGTACAGCAAAATGTTTATCCACTAGAGGGTGCCATTTATCTACAATAAAACTTATTTGAAGTATCAAGTTAGCTGCATTAAAATACTTGATACCCATATCAGTTTTAGTCAGAATGGCAGGATTCTGATCTATACCAAATAGTGCTAAGGACTGCTCAGTATCACCTGTCCAAATCCTGGCTACCTGATGTCGGAAACAAATAGTTAAATCTGAAACCCACTGTAATGCTTTATTATCATTACCACTTAAAATTATCACTGGTTTATAACTCGACCCTACTGTATTATAATGTAATCTTTCACAGTTATGACAAATTAAAATAATGCATCTTATCCTGCATTTTTGGATGTGTCCAGATATTTAATTCACCAAAACATATTGTTTAAATACAAAACCAAGGCAAAATTGTGCTTTGCATATTGAGTGAGTTGCATTTGAGTGACATCTCCGAAATTTTGTGCAAAAAGGGGCTTTATGACTGCAAGTGTAATTTTGCCTGAAATGGATACAAATGTTGTGCATATACTACGTGTATTAGGGTTACGTGCTCCTTGCACTTCTGTATAGTTGAGTCATTGGGGGCAATTCACAAAACGTTGGTAAAGGAAAATGTTGTAAAAATGGTATATAAGAATGTTTGTGTGCCGGCTTATTCACAGACCAATTTTCCACCAGTTTTCCATTTTCAATGGAGCTACTGACAATTTTCTAAAAAAAATTGTTAAAAAGTAGGTGTAGCTAATGGTATAACCTTTTTGAGAATTAGTCATACCCACAACATTTTTACAGACATTTTTTACACCAAAATGTCTCCAACATAACAAAAATGTCAAGGAAAAAATGTCAACAGGTTAACTTTGCTTAAGTCTGTATAAAGAAAAAATTTTGGTGCACAAACAACATTTTCACAGTGTAATAACGACAGTTTACCGTGTATACAACACTTTTTAAAATTTGGCAGCATTATGACAAATCCATAAAACTATAAGATACCTTCTGTGAAGGTCACGCTTACTACGTTTGTCGAATTTACCACCTTATTCACAAACCTCTATCTCCACTGTGAATTTGTCTTTTAAACAGATGCTTTTACACACATTTTTTTGTGAATTTGTCTTTAGCTTTTCCTAATCCTGTCAGTCTGTTGTTGTGTGACTCCCAGCTGTACACGTGCTTTACACCAGTGCTGTCCAACTTCTGTTGTACCGAGGGCCGGAATTTTTCCGACCTACGTGGTGGAGGGCTGATAATGGAAGCCAGTTTTGACCACTCCCCTTTTTGAAACCGCACCCACTTGAAACCACACCCATGTTATCACATGACCATACCCATATTAATGGTTGTAGTACAGCAAAAACCTGCCATACTCTGCCTGCCCTACCCTGCCTTTGTGTGTGCCATACTCTGCCTTCCCTACCCTGCCTGTGTGTGCCATACTCTGCCTGCCCTACCCTGCCTGCGCGCCATACTTTCACTGTGTGTGCAATTCTTCGCTGGTTTGTGCCATACTTGGCCTGTGTGTGCCATACTCTGCCTGCCCTACCCTGCCTGTGCCATACTCTGCCTTCCCTACCCTGCCTGTGTGTGCCATACTCTGCCTTCCCTACCTTGCCTGTGTGTGCCATACTCTGCCTTCCCTACCCTACCTGTGTGTGCCATACTCTGCCTTCCCTACCCTACCTGTGTGTGCCATACTCTGCCTTCCCTACCTTGCCTGTGTGTGCCATACTCTGCCTTCCCTACTCTGCCTGTGTGTGCCATACTCTGCCTTCCCTACCCTACCTGTGTGTGCCATACTCTGCCTTCCCTACCCTGCCCTGCCTGGCACACACAGGCAGCATACAGTGACACAATGCTGGCACTGCTCCTACAGTCTGCACAATAACTATATATTAAAAAACTTTTTAATTGCAGTACCACCTCAGTATATGTTCTTTTTGTAGTATGCAGGGATTATTTGTGGGTTTCTACTCCTCCTGAGGTGTGAACAGGGGAACAATGGGGGTGATTACAGCCTGAGCCTGAGGTGTGAACACTGCAGGGGGTGAACAATGCAGAAACTAAAAGGTGTGAACAACACAGGGGATTACATATTTAAACAATACAGCCTGATTACAGCCTGAATCTGAGGTGAGAACCATGCAGGGGGGGCAGTTAATCACAGTACTGATACCATTTAAAGCTTACACAAGAGTAAGCCATCAAAGCAGCCAGACAGGTGGGGGGCCACACAGAGGGGGGTCGAGGGCCGCCAGTTGGACAGCACTGACCTACGTGGTTCCCCCTGCCTGCCCCTTGGAATCGAACGCAGCCTAATGTAGGCCGCACTTGATTCAAAGTACAGTTCGCCAGTTGGACAGCACTGCTTTACACTATTGCGTTTGCCATTTAGAGAAGAGATTACCTGCCTCTTTTAGGGGCTAATATGGAAAAAAAACACATTCTTTATCGACTAAAATTTCTGCTACTTTCTCATCTCTCAGTTGACAAATGAAGCACCACATGAGTTATATTCAGTAGGTGTTGTCTCCTGTCAGGGGAAGTAAAACCTCCTGAAAAAGATGTGCAGTACTTTTTGTGCCAGTGCACAGATCCTCCATCCTCCCTCCCCAGCTTCAATTCCCACATGGATTTCACTTAGGAGCATGTGCAGTAGCCCAGTTCCACAGTTTGGCCTCCAATGTGCATGTGTTGTTTGCTGAGCAGCAAGATGGCTGCAGGGAACAGAAGTGACACAGCTAAAGGTGGTGGTCAATACTGCTGAACAGCTCTGTACTTCTGGACACAGCAACAGATTTAATAAGAGCTAAAGACATATTCATAAAAAGTGGAGGTTTGTAAATAAGGTGAAAAATCTGACAAATCTATTTCCATTTTATGTTGTCCAATATCACCACTTTTGTGAATTCCTACCTTGTTGTTTGTTGGTAGATACAGGTTATGTGTGCCTGCACCGGGGCTGAATCAGTGCATCTGGATGGAGCCACAACTAGAAGCTGTCAATTTGTCCTGTAGCTGACAATTTGTCCTGTGCGCCCTTGCCCTAAATGTCACAATATAAGGCTAAGTAATTAATACAAATAATTACTACATGGCAGCTCTGAAACCAGTGCAACTAGCATCAGAATTTAATGATCAGCCCTGTAGCATCAGCTTATATGACAGGCTCATTTTCTTCTACTTGATAATTTGCTACAACCCCTAAGCTTAGCTTCTCAACATCTGCCCAGAGCTCACTGAGTATATGAGTGTAACATAGTAAGTTAGGTTGAAAAAAGACATACGTGCATCAAGTTCAACCATAATGCCTATATATAACCTGCCTAACTACTAGTTGATCCAGAGGAAGGCAAAAAACCCCATCTGAAGCCTCTCTAATTTGCCACAGAGGTGGAAAAATTCCTTCCTGACTCCAAGATGGCAATCGGACCAGTCAGATCAACTAGTACTAAGAGCTATCTCCCATAACCCTGTATTCCCTCACTTGCTAAGAAGCCATCCAGCCGCTTCTTAAAGCTATATAATGTATCAGCCAGTATGACTGGTTCAGGGAGGAAATTCCACAACTTCACAGCTCTCACTGTAAAAAATCCTTTCCGAATGTTTAAATGGAACCTCCCTTCTTCTAAACGGAGTGGGTGCCCTCGTGTCCGTTGGAAGGACCTACTGGTAAATAGAGCATTAGAGAGATTATTATATGATCCCCTTATATATTTATACATAGTTATCACGTCACCTCTAAAGCGCCACTGATAGAATCTAAGATCTGATAGAATCTAAAGATCTAAGATGGGGAGATCCTGTGAGAAGTTTGAAGACCTGGATCATTACTATTATAAAGATGCTGAACTTTTAGGCTGGTACAGTTAGTTCAGTATACATGTATATAATATAACATTTCTGGCCGTATTCAGTTTTGGGGTTTAGTTCTCCTTTAATTGCTGCAATATTTTTTGGCTCTAAAAATGTTTCCATGTTTTTTAAGTTTAGTTTGTTCTCATTCCTAATTTGTACCTGCTAGCTGCTGTATGCATTTGTCAATAAAGAGCCATGAAAATGTCACTTTTTTCATATACCCTTTATTAAGATTAATCCTTGTGCCTTTTCTGCCATATACAGAACCATTTAAAAATTCCATTTATTTGTAAAAAAAGGATTAAACAATTAAATATAAAAAGGATACAACAATTATTTTTTTTACCAAGGTTGGCTGAAAGTTTAAAAAAAAAAATCACTTGGTAGCACCATGTTTGCCTCCCACATTGCTGACATTATTACTCCCAAGGTAGAATGGCAGTGTGGAGGTGGAATGATTCACTGAGATGCATGATATTTCAACTCCATACTATTACAGTCCAAGAAAAATGTTTCAATGCAGTGAAGCTGATGGAGAGAAAAAATCCTTGTATTTATTGTTTAGTCATTGTTGTTATCATTATGGGTTGTGTGAAATGTGCACTGAATAGCCACACACGTTGCAGCGCTGCTGTGGGACCTGTGGCCCCTGTGTGGTTCAATATCAGCTGTGTGTGCCTGCACTTGGGCAGATTCAATGCTTCTGGATACAGGCACAATTATAGGCAGGCTGACAATCTGCTTCTTGGGACCTTACTCTCTCATGTGAGACTTCCTATGGGAATGAACCCAATCAGGACCAACATACCCGGGGGAGATGAACCTAGAGAAAATATATCTGCCTTCAACCTCTTCTCCAGTTTACACCATAGGGCCGATTCACTAAAGTGTGTTAAAACGTGTGCTATTTATAGCATGCAGTAAAATTTTTAGCGCGTCTAATTTTTCGCGACTTAATGCACGATTCACTAAAAACTAATTTTCGTGCGGTATTTGATGGTACACATGCGCTAATCAACACCCCGCGTATAAATAGATGCCGCGTATAAATAGTTGCCGCGTATAAATAGTTGCCGCATATAAATAGTAGCCGCATGTAGTCGCCGCATATAAATAGTCGCCGCATATAAATAGTCCCCGCATATAAATAGTAGCCGCATATAAATAGTCGCCGCATATAAATAGTAGCCGCATATAAATAGTCGGCGCATGTAAATAGTAGCCGCATGTAAATAGTAGCTGCATATAAATAGTCGTGCGAATAAACGCACGCCATGTTAGCCATACATGCCAATACTTGCGGGAAATTACTGTACTGAAAATGACCAATTCCCTGCAAACTGGAGGCTGCATCACTCTAGGGCCAACACAGATTTGAATAAATCCCAATGCAAACTCCATATTGTGTTGCCAAAAGCTCATTAACTGTACTTTTCTATAATTACCGCCTGCCCCAAGTAGGTGTTAATTTTCGCATAGACTAATGCGATATTTAGCGCGTCTAAGTGTTTGTGAATCATGTGTTAGTGTTATTTCGGCACGCAAATTAACGCATGCGTAAAAATTAACGCATGCGTTTGCGCACAATTTAACGCATGCGATGTGTGACTTAATGCACGCAGTAATACTGTAGTGAATCGCGCGTTAATTTTCGTGTCTATTTTACCGCAAAAAAGCGTGCGATAAAAATTAACGCACTTTAGTGAATCAGCCCTCATATGTTTTATACAAACTCCATGAACAATTCACAGTACGTGCATAGTGTCTCATCAGTACGTGCCTTTAGCAGGTTCTACCAGAAGTTTTTTTGCATTTAGCCAATACTTTGTATTTCAAGCATTGACACATCTTTCTTGAGGAATTCTTGCAAAAGAATAGTTACATAACGTTACGGTACATATATAACATTGTGGAGTATACTAACCACAGCATATTCTAGTGAAAGTAAAGTGATGGCATGAGGGCATTACAAAAAAAAAATGTTTCAATATTTTTCTATACAGTTTTCCCCCACAAGTTATCACCCTATGAATAGCCTCATTTATTCAATTGAGGAACACTCTGTTTGTTACCCCAGTGGATATACTGATGCAAAAATTGAGTGGCCAATATTCTTAGTAAAGGAACAGCATATAAAGTTAAAAAGTCAAAAAGTGGAGAGTGGAAGATCTGCATGGATCTAAACTAACACAAACTGTCATAAGCAATCCTTTACAAAAGGAAGCTGCAGGTATAGTATTGCATTTATTATTGCAGGCATGGTATTCCATAAAGCCCATTAAAAACAAGCAATTATAAGAATTAGACAGTATCCTCTACTTGATGCTAATCGAACTGTCACAAATCCATATGTATTAATTTTTTTGATGTTTTTTTGTTTAAGCGTTAAGGCATGGTGATATATGGAAAACCCCTATATCCAGAAAAACCCTGGTCCCAGGCATTCTGGATAATAGACCAGGTACGGACCTATATGGACCGATACTACAACAGCATTAGGGGGCCTTTTTTTTTCCAAATGGGGAATTGTGTACAAAACCTACATATAAACTTCACTATGCCAGATAAAAATGTCAGACGTTAAAACAACAGTTCTGAAAGCTACATCTACTGTGCCCTTCCAAAACTGAAGTTTAATTAATTGTAAAAATTGCTAAAAATGTAAAAGTGCTCAATAAAGCAAACTTCTCACATTTTCTATTATTTTTATCTGCACTTTTATGTATGCAAAACCCTGACTTAATTTTTTAACTAATTTTTCATTATTATAGCGATTGCTGTTTTCCACAAGTATTCCAAACCTCATCATCACCATTAAAGCCACACCTAATGTTTTTTTAATTGCTGTAACTTGTCTGTATTTGTCCTGGGGAAAAAAAGCCATAATGAAAAACATGACATTAGTGTGCCAGCAAAATCATTTCACAACATTGCATAACCAGACAGAATTCTGTTGTTCACACTGGCAATAGCTTGAGTCAGACTTGCCCAGGACAACTAAATTGGCAGCTTATATCTGCCCGTGTATGGCCACCTTTTGAATGCCAAGAGATAAGTGGACAAGAAGCACATATTATTACGCACTTAGTCACAGACTTGTATAACCTTTACAGAGTTGTGTGTGAGAGAATGGCACCTGTTTAATACAGTGCAAAAGTTATCACTTTAAAGGTAAATTGTCAGCAAAAGCTTATCTTGGGTACCATAGCCATAGATACTGTCTAGCTGTCTGTCTAGCTGACTGTCAGTTATCTATTCATCATCTATCTAACTGCATATCAAGGATCACTTTATTTGCTTAGAAACTTGGGTCAACTTATTATAATTTATTCCCATTTGGATGATCACCCACCCCCCAAACCCTCCACGTGCACACAGCATCATGTTACATTTCATTTACTTTTGCCCACAATCAGGAGTGGAGAACCCAAAGTCCGGCTGAGCTGTGGGTCTGGGTTGGGGGGTCCCACCAGGTCTTTTTCTGGTGCCCCGCCAGCCCAGTCTGACCTTGCATGTATTTACTGTATAAAGTGTCAGCACATTCTGCATCACTGTGCAATACAAGGGTTTATACACAAAACATACAAATAACATATTAAAACAAATTAATACTGGAGGTAAAAAGTGTACTGTGCTCAGTAGAGGAGCAGAAGGTGTGGGATATGGAGTGGAGATGATTAAGAGTTTTTTCAGTACTAAGGCCTAATCCCAAATAAATGTTCCATTTGGCATATACCCAGTGCAATAGCCAAATAATGCCATCCATAACCTTGAGTGGATCCTATTTTGGAGATGACTTTTTAGCCGGAACCTGAGCACATACAGTGGAGGAAATAATTATTTGACCCCTCACTGATTTTGTAAGTTTGTCCAATGACAAAGAAATGAAAAGTAGAACCGCAAAAAGCAAATGGCACTCAGGGCTTAGAGGAAAAATTCCTTTTTAAAAAAGATTTTATTTGCGAAACATTGTTTCGCAAATAAAATCTTTTTTAAAAAGGAATTTTTCCTCTAAGCCCTGAGTGCCATTTGCTTTTTGCGGTTCTACTGGATGCTGGGAGGGTGCCGATCCCTCTGGCAATGTGCACCGGGCGTTCTGATTTGGAGAGCTAGGGTGTGCGGAATAAGCCTCTGTTGTGCTTAAAGAAATGAAAAGTCTCAGAACAGTATCATTTCAATGGTAGGTTTATTTTAACAGTGGCAGATAGCACATCAAAAGGAAAATCGAAAAAAAACTTTAAATAAAAGATAGCAAATGATTTGCATTTCATTGAGTGAAATAAGTTTTTGAACCCTCTAACAAAAAAAGACTTAATACTTAGTGGAAAAACCCTTGTTTGCAAGCACAGAGGTCAAACGTTTCTTGTAATTGATGACCAAGTTTGCGCACATTTTAGGAGGAATGTTGGTCCACTCCTCTTTGCAGATCATCTCTAAATCCCTAAGGTTTCGAGGCTGTCTCTGTGCAACTCTGAGCTTGAATGTGCTTCTTCTTGAGCCACTCCTTTGTTGCCTTTGCTGTATGTTTTGGGTCATTGTCGTGCTGGAACACCCATCCACGACCCATTTTCAGTTTCCTGGCAGAGGGAAGGAGGTTGTCGTTAAGGATTTCACGATACATGGCTCCGTCCATTTTCCCGTTAATGCGAATAAGTTGTCCTGTGCCCCTAGCAGAAAAACACCCCCAAAGCAAAATGTTTCCACCCCCATGCTTGACGATGGGGACGGTGTTTTGGGGGTCATAGGCAGCATTTTTCTTCCTCCAAACACAGCGAGTTGAGTTAATGCCAAAGAGCTCTATTTTGGTCTCATCAGACCACAGCACCTTCTCCCAGTCACTCACAGAATCATTCAGGTGTTCATTGGCAAACTTCAGACGGGCCTGCACATGTGCCTTCTTGAGCAGGGGGACCTTGCGAGCCCTGCAGGATTTTAATCCATTGCGGTGTAATGTGTTTCCAATGGTTTTCTTGGTGACTGTGGTCCCTGCTAATTTGAGGTCATTAACTAACTCCTCCCATGTAGTTCTAGGATGCTTTTTCACCTTTCTCAGAATCATTGACACCCCACGAGGTGAGATCTTGCGTGGAGCCCCAGAGCGAGGTCGATTGATGGTCATTTTGTGCTCCTTCCATTTTCGAACAATCGCACCAACAGTTGTCACCTTCTCTCCCAGCTTCTTGCTAATGGTTTTGTAGCCCATTCCAGCCTTGTGCAGTTCTACAATTTTGTCTCTGACATCCTTGGACAGCTCTTTGGTCTTTCCCATGTTGGAGAGTTTGGAGTCTGCTTGATTGATTGATTCTGTGGACAGGTGTCTTTTATACAGGTGACTAGTTAAGACAGGTGTCCTTAATGAGGTTGACTAATTGAGTAGAAGTGTCTAACCACTCTGTGGGAGCCAGAACTCTTAATGGTTGGTAGGGGTTCAAAAACTTATTTCACTCAATGAAATGCAAATCAGTTGCTATCTTTTATTTAAAGTTATTTTTTAAATTTTCCTTTTGATGTGCTATCTGCCACTGTTAAAATAAACCTACCATTGAAATGATACTGTTCTGAGACTTTTCATTTCTTTGTCATTGGACAAACTTACAAAATCAGTGAGGGGTCAAATAATTATTTCCTCCACTGTAGCTACGTAGATGCTAAAAAAATCGAGTAATGTGATTCCAACTGTTTAAGGAATATCGAACAGCATTCACAGTTTACTGTTAGTAATAGTCTTACACTACTATGATTACTTTTTAACTACTGGGCTCCTTTCTAAAGATAAATTAAGCATCTTTACTTCTTAATACTTTAAGGCCATGGCCCACAAGGAGATTAGTTGGCCACTGTACATCTTGGAAAACAAAGTGATGCGTATGCCTTCCCACTGGCAAATTACTTTAATGCCGGTGGGAGGCATTTTGGGGAGACTATTCCCTTATACTCATAGGGGGATTAGTCACCCGCGGTTAAATCTCAGCTTCCACAGGCAACTAATCTACCCATGGGCCATGGCCCTAAGGGCAGTAGCAGACGGGGAGATTAGTTGCCCCACAACTTCGGTGACTTCGGCAAATCGCGGCGCCACATATGCCATCCCACCGGCGATTTACATTCTTGCCGGTGGGATGGCAATGAGGGGAGATTAGTCACCCGCGACAACGAAGATTTGTTGTGCGACGACTAATCTCACCGTCTGCCACTGCCCTAAGGGAATAGGAAATAAAGAGAAAACAATTCCTTTTATCTTTCAGATCTTTGAATATATTTGACTTCCCTTCTAAAACATCAAGTGTAGCCACCTTTTTGAGAAAACAATTCTAACCTTTTATAAGCTGAACTGCATTTTGACAACATTATCCGCAGTGTCTAAAAACCAGTATATCTGATGTATGCTGTTTCTCTCAGGTTCTTATCTTCTGTCAAACCACTTGTTATCGGCTGGCATTTCCAACTGTTTCTGAAACAATGTTAATTACTTGTTCTTTACAACCAGTAAGACAAGAAAAATTACTTGACTATTATCTTGTGTCAAAATGAACCCAAGGGTATCCTTTGTACTTTACATCAAGGAACCGGGGCCCTGTACTTCTTACTTGCAAGGGTTTATTCGCAAAGGGTGTACCGCTACAAGGACTGGACTTAGAGGAGGCCGTAAAGTGATGGCAGATGGGGTTTGAAGAGAGATGTTTCCCCAGTAAGGACACAAGGCATATAAGACAAGCCAAAGGAATGTTTCCCCTGACTATTTAAACCAGCATTGGGCCTGGAACTAGCATATTTGAAAGGGATGGGCAGCACAAAAAATTCCTTTGCACTAAAGCCAACCCTGTTTTTCTGAAGTTCGTATACGAGGCACTTTTAGGGAAGCTGTGTTTGAGAGCCAGAGGGCTATCTGTCAGCAAACAGAGGGCCAAGGAGCAATGTGATTACTTCAGCAATGCCCTAAACAAATTGGTTTAACTGGAAAATGCACAGGCTCAAGGCCTGCAACAGAAAGTTCATATGTGTATTGCAGGTGTTGCTTTTCCTGTTTTGTTTCTTTTGTTTGAACACTGATTGGGGGCTCTGTACTGATCTCTAAGTGAACAAACTAGAGCCACGTTACATATACAGCGTACCTGTTTGCTGTTGTTTAAAGCCCATGTGTAATGAAAATGAAATTCAGGAGGAGAGATTCATTCTTAAAAAGTGGGTGATTGTACGTACAGTAAAGTATAATCAGTATATAACTGATTACATCAATAAGAATCATTTATACAAATATAATTTACAGTATACACATTTATATATAATTTATTGTTGTATACAATTGAATTAAGTTAATGAGGACAAACAAGCACTCAGATTATTTCAACATACATTAAACAAAATTCAGCATAAATTTCAACAAAATTAGTACCACCAACAACTTCAAAACTTAATTGCAAACAAATTGAATTCCATCCTCCATGTGATGTAATGCATGTAATGTCACCAGTAAAGGACACTGCTAACCAACTGCTGAAATGCGAAATGAGCTCAAAAAGTCTGCAACATAATATACTCCACAGGCTTCTGCTCTTTGAATTGCATCATCAATAAATACCAACCATGTTCATAGTTAATTAATGGTATATTGATATAATGCGTTATAAGAAGCCTAGAAAGAAATGCCCTAGACACCTACATATAAGTACAGATACAGTAGTAATAACAGTAATAACATTTCTGGCCTTCATGTGATAGTGAATCATCCCACACAAATACTTAGTAATATATATTAAGTGAATTGTCAAGGACAAAGAAGAAGAGACTTAAGAATACTCAGCTGGATCTTAGGTGTAGAAAGGCTTTCCACAGTTTCTAGGTGGCAAAAAAATGCTGCATACATTACTCATGCTGTGAGACATCTGTTGGTGACAACATACGATTCTGTACATTGTGTACATTTTTTAGTCATGCCATTTTTGTCCAGTATAAATGTATTGCAATACATGGACAAACAATCTCTGTTCTTTAAAGGAGAGGGCATGTTTTAGTAGCTTGGTATGCAAACGGGAAGATTCAATTTGATGAGAAAGACTTATCCCCTAATTTAATTTTCCTATAGAGCCATATGCAATTCAATGAGAAAAAGTTATCTTGTTGCTGTCTGTATGAATTTTGTGTTTATGGCCTCATAGCACCCCCACCTAATGATTTAAAATGTAGTGGTGAGCACAACTGTCCCTTGTTTGCTATAGTTTATACATGAGCATTGACCAGCTCCATGGTGTAGCAGTTGTAGCACCCACCCTCCCAGTAACAGTCAGGTGATACCAGTGGAGCCAATAAAAGGGCAACCATTCAGTGTTTTTAACCTTGAAAGCAAGCAGTTTGCAGTCCATTTATTAAATGCATATTGAAAAAGAAGAATTCTTAATGAATCAGACAAAAGGGAGTGTACAACTGGCCCCATCGTTGATAACTTTGACGAAGTTGGCCAGCTTGAAGTATATTGCAATATATGGACAAACAATCCCTGTTTTGCTTAAAGATGAAGGAATTTCTTGGTAGCTTAATGTACAGAATGTCTTAATGTCCTATATATATTGATAATGTGTAAGTGCAGAGGACCTCTTGTTGCTAAATAAATATATGTATGTATATATATATATATATATATATATATATATATATATATATACAGAAAAGAATAGAGCACACCCTAATAATAATCAAATGCCCCGGGTGCTTGCAAAAACCATGGGGCACATTTACTATGGGTCGAATCCGAGTCCGAATGGAAAAAATTCGGATTGGAAACGAACGTTTTGCGACTTTTTCGTATTTTTTGCGATTTTTTCGGCGCCTTTTTCGTTACCAATACGATTTGCGCGAAAAAACGCGAGTTTTTCGTAGCCATTCCGAAAGTTGCGATTTTTTCGTAGCGTTAAAACTTGCGCGAAAAGTTGCGCTTTTTTCGTAGCGTTAAAACTTAAAAGGCGCGACGTTTTGCGCAAGTTTTAACACTACGAAAAAATCGCAAGTTTTAACGCTACGAAAAAATCGCAACTTTCGGAATGGCTACGAAAAACTCGCGTTTTTCCGCAAAAATCGTATAGGTAACGAAAAAGTCGCGATAATTTTCCGAAAAAATCGCAAAATACCGATCATTACGAAAAAAACGCAATCGGACGCATTCGGCCCGTTCGTGAGTAAGTAAATGGGCCCCCATGTGTATAGCAAGACAATGAGCCGCACACACAGGGACTTTGTTAGAAAGTCCCTGTGTGTGCGGCTCATTGTCTTGCTATATATATATATATATACAGTATATAAAAATTATAGGTCATTTATAGAAAAAGCAAGTAAGCTTTATTAAATTAAACCATACCCAATAAATCAGTTTGGTCTAAGTATTATTGCCTATATTATTGCCTAGCAACAGTGTAATATCTCCTACAGAGGAGACCATTAGTAAAACATTGTACATCAATGTAAGGGTAAAGACATTGGGCAAATATCTGTCAATTTATTGCCTTTTTTTCTGTGAAATTCCAATTCAGCCCATGTATATATTAAATATTTATAGTGTTCTAAGTAAGTTAAATAGAAAACAGTTATTTACTTACATTTAAAAATGTGTGAGTCATGTTTGTGCTTGCATAGGTAAGTATAAACAAACACTCACATGTCCTCCCATTCCTCCCAAAGCAACAGCTCTGTCACTTTATTGCTGACATTCTCGCTACAGGATATGTATAACTGAATATTCAGATAATAACAGAGTGTCAGAATTACCATATAGCAGACCCCATGGGGGGGGGGGCAGAGGAAGGGGCCTGGACTGTGGGTCTGCATATGGTAGTGCCCCCCCCCCCCCCCAAGGCTCTCTGTCGGTTTAAATTTGCCACTTGTAAACGGGCAGGCAACCATGTAGGGAATGAGGAGGGCGTGTGCTGCCCCCCCCCAAGGATTGTTTTGCCAGGGGGCAGATATTTCAAGTTACGACTCTGACCAGTCACTTATTTTATCTCAAACCCATTATTTACACCACTGCTTAGCAACATGATCATGATAATTGGGGCTAAAGCTGCACTAAGTAAAATATATATAGTAATGTACAATAATTGAACAGTTTGCATTCAGCTTACTGAACTACCAGAAACAAAAATGGAAAACACATTTCAAAGACTTGAATTCTAGAAAAGAGTAAAAACCAGAAAATAATGGAACATCTAAAGCAAACAGAAATTCTAATTGGTTGATATGTTTAATTCTATGTTTAAGCACTGGTGTAATTTAGTACTTATGTAAGTAAATCAACCCCTAGATGTGGAATGTGGCTTGAGAGGACTTGGGCTATGTCTAAATGCAGCTAGAAATGTAAAAGATGATCTTTGGCTTAAATGTCTCTATAAAACAACAGCCTGGGAAGATTTTTGACAAAACAAATTTGAAGTTAGCAGGTAATAAATTACTGACTACTGTCAGGAATTGTAGGCCCCTATATGGATGTATTCAACCTGAATGCAGGGGTCCCCAACCTTTTTTACCCGAGAGCCACATTCAAATGTAAAAATAGTTGGGAAACAACACAAGTGAAAAATAAGTTCTGGGGTGCCAAGAAAGGGCTGTGATTTGCTATTTGGTAGCCCCTATATTTGTCATGCACATGGTCTTTATGCCTCAAAAACTTGCCTCCAAGCAAATACTTCAAAAATAAGCATCTGCTTTAAGGCCACTGGGAGCAACATCCAAGGGGTTGGTGAGCAACATGTTGCTCCTGAGACACTGGTTGGGGAGCACTGTCTTAACGTATTGTTCATTTTGGACCAATTTCCTGGCTCCACATATACTGATCTGAAAATCCAGCACAACATCAATAAGCAGCAAAAAGGATGAAACTGGGATCTAAACAGCAGTTACCCTGACTATGCATTAAATGTCTGTGGGTAAGTTTCAATCTACATGGTATTCTATGAAAATGGAAATAAAACTTGGTTTCCTGCTGTTTTGCATACAAATAAGGAGAGGATCTGCTCATTTCAAATGTGTTCTACATATTGGTCACTCCCTACCCTCAAATGACAATGCCATGAGTTAAAATGAGAGACACATTTACATTCACACATTGTTGACATGAGCTCATTCAGTTGGGCTTATGTAGAAAGTTGTATAGACACTTCATCAACTGCCAGAAATAAACATTTTATTTTGTTAAAAGTTTATTTTTTTCTCGTCATAGGGCAGTGAGGGGTGGGCACTTCACAAGTGCAGAAGAGCCAAAATTCTGATTTAAAAATTGGAATTTCAGCTCTTTTTAGTTACCAGGGCTTTTTGCTGCCCCTGGTAACATGTCAGGTGCTGTCACCTGAGGCGAGTTTCTTGACTTGCCTAATGGCAGCAGTGCCCCTGCCATGCCAAGCAACCCCTTTCTCACCTTGACACAGAGAATGTGTGCACCGCCCAAAATAGAATGCTGAGGGACCCAGAATCTAGTAAATGATTGCATAAAAGCAAAAGGAAAAAAAATCACTGGTTGAGAAACTTTCCAAAAATAATTACTTTTTACTTGTATTGTGGGATTGAACATGTGACCTGGCAACCCATTCACCACTATGCAACATATTCAGGGGCTGGGTTATTATAAACCCCTTGAGCAGGCTGGAAGCCATAACTATATCCCATAATTATCTGGCCCTGGGACCTTTAGCAGCACAGCCCTGCAATAGTACTATTATTTTGTTATACGTTATTAAAGTAATACTGTTATGGCAAAACATGTGTTTTTTTTAAATGCATCAGTTAATAGAGCTTCTCCAGCAGAATCCTGCATTAAAATTTGTTTTTCAAAAACACAGATTTTTTTTTATATTTTTGAAATTTCACATGGGGCTAGCCATATTTTTCATTTCCCAGGGTACTACAGCCATGTGACCTGTGCTCTGATAAACTTCAGTCACACTTTACTGCTGAGCTGAGAAATGGAAAGGTAGCAAGATAGCAGCTACCAGAGGCAATCTGGGGGGGGGGCAGCATTGCTAGTGCAGAAGAGCCAAATAACCGGTAAATGGAATATTGTCTCTTAAAGTTGCCAGGAGCGACTTTTTTTCACCCCTGGTAAATTATGTGGTGCTGCCGCCTGAGGCAAGTTTCTCAACTCACCTCATAACAGCAGTTCCCCTGGCTCCCAGTAGATATCAGAATAGCACTCAATAGTAAGAAATCCAAGTCCAGCTTGGGACTCCTCCAGTTACCTGGGAGTAGGAGAAACAATAGGTTACCCGAAAGCTGTTCTAATGTGTAGTGCTGGCTTCTGAAAGCTCAGACTCAGGCACAATGCACTGCATATAAACCAATATTACATGAGATGGCTGCCTATCCACCAATATTACAACTAAATTATTATTATTATTATTTGCTATGTAAACAGGGTAATTCAGAAATAAAAAGTGTACCATAAAATTCATAACAGCCCTTTTAATATTATGTTCCAGTGGGTAAAAAGTTTATGATGTTATAAATAAACTGTGTATTATTTTTGTTACTAAATTTCTTCCAATGTCATACATGCCACTGGTCTGACTGTCCTTGACAGAGTTGCAAAACGTGTTCACAGAGTTGCAAAAATAAAAGTTTCCCATTCTGGTGATAAAGTCAACTTTCTTTTCACTACAAAAAGAGAATCTGAAAAAAAGCAAAGAAAACAAAGCCAACCCTCCCACACACACGTCCCAGGACAGGTTGAGAAAGGAGGAAGTGAGTGGCAGAGTTTACAACAGACTTCTCGGCACTTCTCTGTCAGCCTGCAAGGCACAAGCACTCCCTGCTGCTGCATCTCTTTACCTAGCATCACGTACCCCCCACAGCTTTGTGTTTTGGATGATTCCTACGGAAGTTTCAAGCGAAAGCGGAATGAACCATGCGGGGGGTTCAGGGGAGCCCCCTCCTTCTCCAAATGCTAGCAGCGTGAGGAAGCGCCTCAGTGTTGGGGAGTTGCGGTTGTTCTTTGAGACTCGGTGCACGGCGGAGTGGAACGGGGAGAGGGAGCCGAGGAAGAGGAGGATGGGTAGCGGGAGTTGGCATAGGAGCAATGGGGAGGTTGTGGAGGAGCCACGGATGGGGAGCTGGGATCCCCAAGCTATCCCACATTTAATGGTTACCAGCTCCGAGGAGCCGCCACCACCTCCTCCCAGCCCAAGCGCTGTGCTGCTGGAATTGCCCGGCTGGAATGGACTGAAGGGAGAAGGCTTGCTCAAGCTGGCCAGCCGCAGGCTCTCTGTGTCCAACACTTCGCTCTCCTCCACCGGCTCTTCTTCTGCTGTGGAGGACTCGGAAGACGATCTGCTGAGCGACTCTGAGAGCAAAAGCCAGGGACATGTGGATCTAGAGCATAGTGAGGAGAACAGCCTGGTGAGTGTGCCATCCTGGGCTACTGCTTGCTACTGGCCACTTACTCTACTGTAAGGGGTCTTACTGGGACTTGCTGGAAAGGGGGACTCATGGGGGACTGAATGACATCTGGGTGGTGAATAACTGGTACCTGATTTAAAGGGGGACTCATGGGGGACTTAATGACACCTGGGTGGTGAAACTGGTACCTGATTTAAAGGGGGACTCATGGGGGACTTAATGACACCTGGGTGGTGAGTAACTGGTACCTGATTTAAAGGGGGACTCATGGGGGACTGAATGACATCTGGGTGGTGAATAACTGGTACCTGATTTAAAGGGGGACTCATGGGGGACTGAATGACACCTGGGTGGTGAGTAACTGGTACCTGATTTAAAGGGGGACTCATGGGGGACTGAATGACACCTGGGTGGTGAAACTGGTACCTGATTTAAAGGGGGACTCATGGGGGACTGAATGACACCTGGGTGGTGAAACTGGAACCTGATTTAAAGGGGAACTCATGGGGGACTGAATGACACCTGCTGTAAAGGGATACTTATTGGAGCATGGTTGGTACTATCTGTACAAGGAGTCTGGGTGGTGAATAACGGGAATTCGATTTAAAGGGGCACTGCTTGGTGGGCAATTGGTGCCTGCTTTAGAGTGGCACACATGACAACAAATGGTATCTGAGATTTACTTGATTGGTGATCAGTAACCTGGTTTAAAATGGCACCGATTGATGAGTAACTGTTTCCAGCTCTAAAGAGGCATTGACTGGTACGCGACTGGTACTTGCTTTTAAAGAGGCACTGATTGGTGCGTGGCACCCAGTTAAAGTGTAACTGTTTGATGAGTGGCACCTTCTTTAATGGGGAGCTAATTGGTGACTGGCACCTGCTTTAAAGTGGCACTGAGTGGTAAGCGGTTGATTTCTGCTGTTAAGGAGCAATGAAGTGGTTTCTGTTGAAAAGGGTCACTGATGTAAATTGACTAATTGGAAAATGTCTGGAACTGGCTAAGAAGGGGCACTGGTTGGTGAGTAACCAGGACCTGCTGTAAAGGAGCACTGAGTGTTGATTGACTGGTACCTATTGTAAGGGGACACTGATTCGAGACAGAATAGTGCCATCTATAAAAACAGCACTGGTTGAGGAAAGACTGGCATGTTCCTTAAAAGGGCAGTGATTACAGTGTGACTGATACCATCTTTTGAAGGGCGCCGGTTGGCTACTCTCTGTTGTTGTATAATGGACACTCACACAATGTCAGTGCTGTTTATAGATGGGGCTGGTATGCTGTATTGGTATTTCCTCAAATATGTTACTGATATATGATTGGTATCTTGTTCAATATATGACACATGTCAGGTTATGTGCCAAAAAAGGGAAAACATTGGTGTCTTTTTCTATATAAACTTTGTATCATGCAGAAGCACATGTATTATACACCCACTGCTGCATGGGAGGGGGAACAGTGGCATATTGGTTGTACAGTGGGGACTGTCTGCTACACAAAGTACACAGGCGTTCCTGCCTCTAGTGATTAGTGTGCTGTAGTGTGAAGAATCAATTAATTCTGGTACAGATCTTATAGAAACTTGCTGACATGTAAAACTGTTGCTTACCTGTCTCACTCACTTGTTAGACTGTTCTTTAACTTTCAACTATAAGGAAAGTATTCATTCATAAATAATAACATTCTCATACACCATTTAAGATATTTTCATTTAGTTTAGCCACAGATGTAACTGAAATTTTGTTTTAAAGGGGCAGTATGTGCACTGGTGCTGAACATACTGTTTGTCTGTTGTTTTAAACTCAAAAAATCTATGGTTTTTGCTATTTCTTAAGCTAAACATACCAAACAGGGATATTGAAACTACCCCATGTTTGGTCCTTGCAAGGTAGATTCCCAGTGCACAGATTATTATTATTATTATTAATAAGACCTTTTATAATTGCATAATTTTCTGATTATCTACCTGGACCAAACATGGAGTAGCCTCAGTTTCCCTGTTTGCCCTGCGGATCTGTTACTTTATGGCAATGGCAATGTAGCTTTTTATAAATATGGCCTCAGAACACTCAAAATCTACGCCCATCACTCACTTTCTATTAGATTTTTATGGGAATCCTGTGAAAATGACAGCACAAACAATGATTACCTGATTTCCATAGGGAGCAATGAGGAAAGGAGTGGTAATTTCCACAGCTTTGATGCTGTGTCTTAGTGAGGAAAGAGTAACACAGGGAAAATTCCCGAAACTGCTCAGTGTGCCATTGTCCTAAGAGGAACCTTTTGGCAGGATGACATGTGTTATATCGATTGGCGTAAAGCTTGTGACAAAGTGGTTGATTTTCATTGTGATGTGATTCAAACCAGCAGATTGTTTATAATATGACACATGCATGGACTAATTGGATTGATAATTTGCCCATTTGAATAAGCAGAAATCATAACAGGATAGGAGATGCAGCCTCTGCACTTCTTGAGTTGCCTACATTCTGTTAAGCTGGCCATACATGGGCCAATATCAGCTAAGGCCTGAGCATTGAACTAATCATTGCATTGAGCAGCATATAGTGCACACTGCAGCTATGCTTAATTAGAATCACTCTAAGAAAAGAAATGTACTTTACAAGGCCCTTTGGAATCAGAGAGATGAGGAAGAAGTCAGCTTTTGAGAAAGTGGCGTGACGCCACGAAACGCGTCAAGCGTATGGCCCTTGCATAACACTCGCACAATGTGTTTTTAATAGATACAATAAACGTGGATTTTATTCAGCGATGTTGTGGCTGCTCCGTATATTTTGCTTTTTCTGATGGATGTTATGCTGTCTGGGTATCAGGAATACGTTGAGCACATACAGAGCTGACCGGTAAGTGCTCCTGTGAAAGTTATTTATTTGGGGAAGTCAGACAGAATGTAAAGTAAAGTTTTGAATGCGAGTGTGTGAGGAGGTAATGAGAGAGGAGTTGAAGAGAAATTCATTAGAGAAGCATAACGAGGATTGATGAGTATTTGGACAGATATTTGGACAGAGCTGATTGGCCCACATATGGTGTCAAATCTATGATCTAGATCAGTGCTGTCCAACTGGCGACCCCCCTCTGTGTGGCCCCCCACCTGTCTGGCTGCTTTGATGGCTTACTCTTGTGTAAGCTTTAAATGGTATCAGTACTGTGATTAACTGCCCCCCCCCTGCATGGTTCTCACCTCAGATTCAGGCTGTAATCAGGTTGTATTGTTTAAATATGTAATCCCCTGTGTTGTTCACACCTTTTAATCTCTGCATTGTTCACCCCCTGCAGTGTTCACACCTCAGGCTCAGGCTGTAATCACTCCCATTGTTCCCCTGTTCACACCTCAGGAGCAGTAGAAACCCACAAATAATCCCTGCATACTACAAAAAGAACATATACTGAGGTGGTACTGCAATTAAAAAGTTTTTTTAATATATAGTTATTGTGCAGACTGTAGGAGCAGTGCCAGCATTGTGTCATTGTAGGCTGCCTGTGTGTGCCATACACACAGGCAGCCTAGGGCAAGCAGAGTATGGCACACACAGGCAGGGTAGGGAAGGCAGAGTATGGCACACACAGGCCAAGTTTGGCACAAACCAGCCAAGAATGGCACACACAGTGAAAGTATGGCACACGCAGGCAGGGTAGGGAAGGCAGAGTATGGCACACAAAGGCAGGGTAGGGAAGGCAGAGTATGGCACACACAGGCAGGGTAGGGCAGGCAGAGTATGGCACACACAGGCCAAGTATGGCACAAACCAGCCAAGAATGGCACACACAGTGAAAGTATGGCACGCAGGCAGGGTAGGGAAGGCAGAGTATGGCACACACAGGCAGGGTAGGGAAGGAAGAGTATGGCACACACAGGCAGGGTAGGGAAGGCAGAGTATGGCACACACAGGCAGGGTAGGGAAGGCAGAGTATGGCACACACAAAGGCAGGGTAGGGCAGGCAGAGTATGGCACACAGGCAGGGTAGGGCAGGCAGAGTATGGCCGGTTTTTGCTGTACTACAACCATTAATATGGGTATGATCATGTGATAACATGGGTGTGGTTTCAAGTGGGTGTGGTTTCAAAAAGGGGAGTGGTCAAAACTGGCTTCCATTATCGGCCCTCCACCACGTAGGTCGGAAAAATTCCGGCCCTCGGTACAACAGAAGTTGGACAGCACTGATCTAGATTGATACTGGTTAGGACCACAATGGGGCCACAATGTTGGTTCAGTCCACTCTGCATAGGTCTTTATAGGCCCCTATTATGATCCACAGTTTGGCCTGGGTCCTAAATGTAACATTGTAAGACTACAAATTTCCAGGGGAAGGGTAATATTTACACTTCCCAGTGTTGCATTCTGCACTGCCTAGCTAGCCAACAAATGTGCAGAAAAACATACCTAAGGTTTTACCTAGCATCTATGAGAATGTCACTGCATACTTCTACACAAAAGAACAATTGTTTCCTAAAAGTAAATGAATAGTTATTGCTGACATGTATTTATGATGTATTTATTTTTTAAAGGCAGAGATAAAAATACCTTTTAAAAAATATCATCTTGGGTGCAAACATAAGCTGTAGAATAGGAATTTAAATTATTGTGCTAAAGATAATTAGTTTAAGTACATAAATTATTCTCCCATACACACACACTTAAAGGGGTTGTAAATCCAGCCATAATGCTGTCCAACTGTGCTGCCTAGTTTTGCTTTAGAAGTTGCCAAAAACATAATTATAGATGCAAGAAAATTTACCAATGAGAATAGTACAGATAAAAAGCTCAATTATAAATGCAAAAGAATTGACCAATGAGAATGCAGATTCCCATCCCTATGTCAGACATCTTGCTGTTATCTTACATATAGAGATGTTTTGTCAATTTTTTTCCTTCATTATATGACACTGGAATCAGACATGGGGATAAGGACAGACTTGTTCAGTGCTGGGAAACTGTATTTAATATTTCCAGCTCCAATTGCAGGAACAAAAAACATGGAGCCAGATTTATACAGATCAGCTGGGATTCTCATTGGATGATTTTTCGCATTTTAAAGCAGCTGCTGGCTATGAAGATTTGGGAAAAAGTTAAGAAAAAGTTTTATTGTGCAATATTGGTTTAAGAATACAACCCTGATGTTGCTGGACTACAGTTCCCAGAATGCCTCAACCTTCATTATATATTACATTATTCTGGGATTTGTAGTCCAGCAACAATTGAGTTTGGTTGAACAGTGCAGTGCAGCAGGGTTAACTTCCCTTTTAAAATGCAGAAAATCATACATTTTCATGATAAGTAACATGCATGGGGACAAGCAAATATTTTTAAGGAAAGTGGGACAACATGATGGCATAAAGTGAGGCAAAATCTGACAAATGCACCCATTGAAATGCATTAGAATAGTAGTTAACTGCAATATATATGCAGAAATGTAAAATTTGTGTTTGACTTTATTACTTTGGGATACAGGTATGGGATCCATTATCCGGAACTCCATTATTCAGATCCAAATTACAGGAAGGCCATCTTCCATTTTAATCAAATACTGTCCTGTCTCACTTTTACCGCTTGCCTCTAAGATCCAAGAATGTATTGTGTTTTCCCGTATCACTAGTTTAACAACCATAATCTGTTGGACCCACTCAAATTCTCCTCCTCGCATCAAGGGGAGTCCAGGCCCTTTCACTGCTAAAGTCCTTATCATGACTTCCCATAAAAACAAGAATAACAAACTCCTTCTCCTAACCTTGAAAGCCCTTCATTCCTCTGTATCTCACTACATCACTTCTCTGTCTCCATATGTTCTTGGGTGAGGGTTTAGATTAAAAGGAAATGGATCACTGGAAAGGGCAACTAAATCCCGAAGTCATAGTTTGTCATTGTCTGCATTCTCACACACCAAGTGACACCAGAGTGTCTCTCTCTGTTCTGATGTCTTGGGAAATCTGTGTAAACCTGTGTAATAGATATAATTAGATCAAACTGTTTTGACTCTCTGTAGAAATTGATTGTTTAAAAGACATGTCAAACTGGCTTTAAAGGGGTTATACCACCTTGTTCAGGTAAAATAATATGTCTGGTTTAACAGAAATGACCTGCAAGGCCCAGACTGGCAATCTGTGGATTCTGGCAAATGCCAGAGAGGCTGCTGTAAGATGCTATAGACAGTCACTATTTATTGGGCCGGTGGGGGGCAGTTTAGGCCTCTGTGTACTTGAAATGCCAGGGCCTATTTTGAATCCCAGTCCAGACTTGTGCTGCATAACCCAACTGGTGGCACTGTTCTGTTACTGCTTATGGCTTTTAGTAAAACAGGCAGTAATTGGTACTGCAAGTAAGAAACCTTCTAAACTAGACACACTTCTTCAGTCACCCATACATGTCAGGCTCCTTTTCATAAGCTGCTGGAACAACTCTTCAGCATGGGCTATTGCTGCTGTAAGAGAAAGAGTTCAATGCAGATGGAGTATGACTGGAATAAATAAAGCTCTCCGCGGGCATGTAGTTTTAATGTGTCATTTTGAAGAAGCATGTGGAAAGTGAAGTCAAAGTGCCTTCCCTTAGCAAACTGAGAGTCATGAAATGTTTGTTGTTCGAGTAATAGTTGAATCAGCCTTACTGCTCTCTGCCTCGCCATATAAGGGTAGATACATTCTCTAAGTAAATAACTACAATTCTCTGGATATCCTTATGTGTATTAACAACTGTCATCTTCATTATCTGTCCCACACATCTCGTTAAAGATTTATATGAATCCCATGGATTGTTTTCCTGCTAATAATGCTAATTCCAGCCTACTGTATCACAGGGTGAATTTAAGGTAACTGTATTGGAACAAGTCTTTAGGCAAAGTCCAGCTTTAGGAAGCTGCTTTATTACACACAGTGCCAATCTGTTAAAGGATTGTATCTTTATTAATTAAATTAAAAAAAGATTAAATCTGCTAAGGTTGTAGTTGCTATATGTTAAACATCAAAGAGTTGGAAAGCATTGCATCCTAATGTCCCATATATGTGCAAGCATTATTTCAGCTTACTGATGAAGCCATCTTTTCTTGGCTTATTATGTGTGAGAAATAGTTTGACACAGAAGTGCACTATATCCTAACAGTTTTTGTCATTATCAAAGAGTGCACCTGACACCTGCATGCTAGTTATACATACAACATAATGTACTTCATGGGGAAAGGAACACACATCTGAGACCACTGCAGTGTCAGAAATGCACTACAGGGTGTCTTCTATGTTGCCTTGCATAGTGCCAGATAGAGAAACTTATACTTATCAGGAGTGTAGGATGGCTTATCCAGCAAGGCAGTAGTCTACATTATATATTCTCCTTGTGGCTAAATATGTACAGCTTCTGTTTTTTTTTCTTTTTCAGTACCACTGCCCTAGGGCAGTTTATTGAACAAAGGGTGTGGGAGTCCTCAAAATGTTTGCACATAGTTCCAACATTGACGCCAACTATTCTGCTTGCAGCAGTTATTGCATTTGACCCAGTGTTCATTCTTTCTAGTCCTCTTTAGTCCTTGCTATTTGTTCTTTAGGATTGGAGGTATATGGGACTAGTTATTCTTTTGTTTTGTCCTAATTCTAATGATCATTACATTAATGCTTTAAAACAGGGATTCTTAACCCCATGCTGGTTATGGTGGTCACCATGTCTCCTCTAAATACAGTGAAAGTGTAAATAAATAAGTCAAGGTACATAAACCAATTTTGGGTCCAAAAGCTTATTTTTATAGACCGCAAACACAAAATCTGTCCAGTAACATTCATTGCTGACTTTTAAGCTAGACATACTTGTTTAGACCTTGGTAAATGAGTGGATCTTTAATTTGGTCACCTACATTTTTTTTTATATATATTCTTTATTTATTTCAAGCAAAAATGAGGTACAGAAAGGAAAAAGGAGAAGGGTAGGATACTTACAACTTACTTACAATACTGCATATATGAGTATACAAGTGAAGAGCAAGTACTGGCAGAAAGTAACTTCTGTTACAGTAAAATCATATAACTATTTTACATTTCTTAACTTCATTATATTCTCCATTAATTCTGAGCATTATGTCAACAGATATGGAGGTTATACCTTGTTGATAAAAGTGAGCCAAGGCTCCCAGATTCTCCAATAGCTAGAGCTATCGTTATGTGCCATGGAGGTTATTTCTTCTAACTTTCTAACTTCATCAACCAGGTGTACCCATTCTAGATACGTGGGTGGTTAAGTGTATTTCCAGCGTCTTGGATTAATGAGGGTTCTAGGTCACCTACATTTTGAGCCAAATCAGGCTAATCATACTTGGTGGAAGCCAAATTATCAGTTCATACCAGATAACTGCATCAATGAGTCAATGTCAATGTCTGCGTGTCCAGTCCCCATTGCTCCATTTGCAAGCAAATTTTCAGTGCGGCTAAGGCGGCATGCTGCCCCTAAATTTGTGCCGCCCTAGGCGGGCCTTTGTGGTCTCACCACAGATCCTAATGATCACCTAATGATATTGAACTGCTATTGTCATTCAACCAGGGCCCCTCCTGCATCAGAACCTTAAGAACCTTGCCTCAGATGGCAGTAAGCGACCAGTTACCAGGTGCGGCAAAAAGCCACCTCTGCTAACTTTAAAGCTGAATTCCTGTTTTTATAAAAACAGAAATTTGGCTCTTCTAGTGTAGAAAGTGCTATAGTCTTCTTGACCCCCTACGCCAGGGATCCCCAACCTTTTATACCCGGGAGCCACATTCAAATGGAAAATGTGTTGGGGAGCAACACAAGCATGAAAAAAGTTCCTGGGGGTGCAAATATAGCTATATATAATTGGCTATTTGGTAGCCCCTGTGTGGACTGAAAGCCTATAAAGGCTCTGTTTGGCTTTACACTGGGTTTTATGCAACAAAAACTTGCTCCCAAGCCAGAAATTCAAAAATGGGCATCTACTTTGAGGCCCCTGGGAGCAACATCCAAGGGGTTGGAGAGCAACATGTTGCTCACGAACCACTGGTTAGGGATCACTGCCCTATGCCAAAGAAGTAGCATCCCCAGAAATGCCCCGCCTTCAGCAATAGAGTTACACTTTAATTAAAATTTAACCAAAGCTGTATGTTGGGAATGTTGGGAGGCAATTAATGATAAAATATAACAGTCTTGAGCCAGAATCCTTATTTTTATTCTCAAATACCTCTCTAAGACTGCCATAATTTGTTCAGGGTGCATCAGCTGTAGAACAGATGAAAATACCGGCTGAACTGTGAATATTGAAGCAAGACCTTTTTTACAGGCAAGCTAAGAACAACAAGTAATAAGCTGTTAAATCTTTAGCCAAACTCACATATTTATATATTTATATGACATATATATGTCAGTGATTACTGTACATACTGTATTATTACTGTTTCAGAGATGGTGAGTCATATACATTTCTCAGATCATTTTGGAATGCCAGGGTATACATCTGAAAACACTTTACTGATATATAAAAATAAAAGGATAATGTTTAAATAACATGATGGCTATGATTACTTTGATGTTCAGCAGCTTTCATTAGGTTTGCAGGGTATGCGTGGATTGCATAAAGAGTGCGCACAAGGCTTTTACTTTACAATCTGTTACCTTGATATCTGTGCCAGTTCTTTTAGGAATTATCTAAACGTAGGAAAATGAGAATCCCAAGTCTAAAAACAATCTATAAATAAACACTTGCTACAATGTTAACTGTTACGTTAAAGCAACACCAGAAGATTTTAGTAGACGTGATTGCAGTTTCCATTACTAAGGGGCAGATTTAGCAAAATGTGAGATTAGAGTTTATCACAGAAAAATTCAAAAGGCGAATGTTAGAGTTTGATAAATACACTTCTAAAAATCCAACCCATAGGAAGCAATAGAATGTGGGTGCATTTTACTTTGGGGAGCTCAAATCCCACACTTTAATAAATCTGGCCCTAAATTAGGTGCAGGATTTGGCAATTTTTCGGTAAATATTGTACACCCTCTCTTAAATATTGCTCCGTTAAAGTATTATCCTTATAGTAAAGGGCAGCTAGAACCCTACAACATAATACATTATCTGGGAAGGACGGTATTTTTTCTTGATTCCGTGGTAAATCACCTGCAGTGTTGGACATTGTAGGTGCTATGTGTGTGTGTATACAGAGAACAATGCACAGAGTGAAAATGAGTGTGAGCCTTAGTTGTCCTTTAACCCCTCTGTGACTCATGCTTTCCCTGATGGCTCACCAAGCCACACTATTTAGAAACAATAACCACACAGATAATTTTTAAAAGACAATGACAAGTGTGGCTCATTGTTTGAGCTGCACCAACAGAATTCTCAAGTTCTCTATTAGAAACCCATCTGACACTCTGTGGCTCTGTACATGTAAAACATTTGAGGTTTCCTTTTACTAAGAGGCATCCCATACTGTTTTATGCCTTGTATTTCTTTGATGACTGCCGAGCACCTCAGTAATTATCACACCCATAACACTCTCTGGCATATAAAATATTGGCGTACGAGCCTGAATGTCTAGTTAGTTTCAATTCCCTTGAATTTGTGTTTTTAGCAATGTATCAGCAATGAAAGAGTTTTTTTGAATCTCTGATGAGAACATTCAGTTAACCTTGGTATTAGGCAGTGGTGAACGTTTACATACTGGACCTGCTGTAATATTTGGTCTCTTACAGATTCAGCAGTTCCAAATATAAACACTTGCATGGGCTATGGTTAGATACAAATGATGCTGACCAAGTATAAAATCATTAATGTACAATATATACATGTTCTGCATGTGTCTGAGTGGCTTTTATGAGATTGCACTCTGATTGCAGTTTAAATTGAGATTCATTGATTGTTCAATGGGGACATAAATCCAACAAGAAAATATGTCTGAGCACTTTTTCGATTTGCAATAATTTTCTTCCTTTTAACCATTTCACCTTAACCATAGCTAAATGGAGCAATTGGCACAGAAGATCTTTTTAGGGGCTGCAGTACAGACCAACAGGGGTTAATTGAGTATCCAGATGATGATTACTCGGTATGTTTATGTGGATTTTAATGCTGGTTAAAGGCAGTGGCACACGGAGAGATTAGTCACCCTCGATAAATCTTTACTATTGCGGATGACTAATTTCCCCGACTTACCATCCCACCGGCAAAAATGTAAATCGCTGGTGGGATGGCATACGTGTCACTTCGGTTTTCCAAAGTTGCCCAAAGTTTCCTTGTGAGGCAACTTTGGGCGACCAACTTTGTGCAATCCCACTGGAAAAAATATGAGGATATGAGGCCATCTCCCATAGACTCCCATAGACTCCATTTCAAATAATTCAAATTGTTAAAAATTATTTTGTTTTTCTCTATGTTAATAAAACAGTAGCTTGTAACTAAACTGCATAAATCCATATTGGTAGAAAAACAATCCTATTGGATTTTTTTAATGTTTATTATTTATTTATTATTTTAGTTATTTCACTTTTTATTTAGCAGCTCTCCAGTTTAGTGTTTCAGCAGCTATCTGGTTGATAGGTTCCAAATTACCTTAGCAACCAGGGAACAGTTTAAATGGGAGACTGGTATATCAATAGGGGAGGATCTGAATAATAAAAAATGAGTTATAGAAAGTAGCAATAACAATAAATCTATAGCCTCACAGAGCAAACGTTTTTTGCTGCTGGGGTCAGTGAGCCCAATTTGAAAGCTGCAAAGAATTAGAAGAAGAAGGCAAAGTTCAAAAACTAGTATTTATAAAAGTAAAAAATGAAGACCAATAGAAAAATTTCTTAGAATTGGCCATTCTGTAACATAGTAAAAGTTAACTTAAAGGTAAACCACCCCTTTAAATGTTTTTTAGCAGACTTAAGGTATGAAGATCTAAATTATGAAAAGACCCCTTATCTGGAAAACCCCATGTCCCGAGCATTCTGGATAAGAACTCCCATACCTGTATTGGAAATACTTATGTTTTGCATCATGGTACAGTGTACAATATTAAAAATCATTAAAACAAAAGATTTCACTATTGTACGTAAAGTCAAAACGGCTGCATAAAACATGAGTGGGTTTTGTGATTGTGTCCACCCGTTTCAGGGTTTTGTTTCTTCATTGTGTGTCATTGAAAATGTTGTCTCCTTTAATGTCTGAGCTAGTGCTATGCACCAGTGAACACATCTGGCATATTCTTCCTGGCTCCCATGTGATTGGCACTAACAGACTGGTTTTCTTTATGGTGTTTGGGGGTGAAGGCGGAAAGTTCCTCACCAATGCAAAGGTGATGTGGAGTTGACAATGCAAGGGAAAACTATACCATGTAGATGTATATACATAAGGATAAAAGGTTAAGTTAGGCAACAATGTAAGCTTTCATGCATGCAGTGACAGACAATTCATTAAATTCCAGCTCTATGCAAATAAATAGCTCTCGGATTGCTCAGTCTTTCACAGTTCAGTAGTAGCAGTTGTAGCATTGCAATAATAACAGTTTCATTGTAGTACCACTGTAGTGCTCCCTACCAGCATGCATCTCTTGGTAATCATTGCAGAAGAACTTCCAGGAGTGCCAGACAGGCTTGAACTGGGCTTCAAAATAGGCTCTGGCATTTAAAAAATACAGAGGCTCAAAATGCCCCCTGCCAGTCCAATAAATAGTGACTGCCATTGGCATTTAACAGCAGCCCCTCTGGCATTTGCCAGAACGAAAAGATTGGTCCAAGCCTGGTGACAGTGCTCTATGGTGCTGATGTCAGGCCTTCTGATTCTCTCCAGAACTGCACCAAACTACGCCATTGCATCTTAAAGAGTTGTCTCATTGCTCTCAGGATATAGCACATAGTGCCATGGATAATGGGGCTTAACGCTTCTCCATTACCCTCCTAATACTAATGCTTTGGAAAACTACCCATCTGGCCTGTTTTGCTTGGGGTACTATGCCATCTACACATGGCAAAATCTTTCTTCAGCTTTACTATAGGCTTACTAATGGGCTTACTACTGGTATGGAATCTCCTATCCAGAAACCCCATATCTAGAAAGCTCAGAATTATAGGCAGGGACAAGCTAATCCAATGCTTTTGGCACAGAAATGCACACTTTAGCAGTTCCAAATCAAACAATGGAGAACATAGTAATTTTCCAAAAAAAGGAATAATGCTAAGTCCATATTGCACATTGAATTTACTTTTATTACACAGTGACATGTAAGCAATTCTCTCTTTACTAATTTGGGCTCATTTACAAAAGAGGGTGCATTGTACAAAGTCCACATACTGGCTGCACCTTTTAACCATTGCGGCCAAGTTATCCTATGAGTAACAGTTTAGTCATTTGCCCTAAGAGAACTGCCGGGATTCCTGTAACTACCAGCAGCTCCAAGCAGGGTTCCTGACAATAGCAAAGGTGTGCCATGCTTGCATATCCTCATTGTTCAAAATGGAAAGTGAATTGTAATAATCCAACCATGTTTTTTTTTCTGTAGCATAAATGGATGACTACTCACCTTGTGTGTCTGTGCTGATTAAGCACTGTGTGGTTCTTTAGCTTTATTTATATATGTTTTCTCTGTGCTTTTATACATATTTCTCTCTGATAAGCTGGAAGAGCCTGACTGACTAGTAAATAGTGGCAGCTTTGTCAGACATCATCACATATTTTCTGCTTTGTTTGTTGTAAGGACCTGATGCCAAACATTCTTTTTAAATTATTGGTTAAAAAGAATGTATCAATGGAGGATGGTTGTTGCTCCATGTATTGTTATTGCGATACCAGGTGTGTATATAACAGAAGATATCACATAACTGGGGCTATGTGTACATTTCTTTTTTCTAAAGAGGCAGGTAAAGAGAGCTGAATTAAGAACCAAACCCAGATTTCTCAGAACCATGTGCTTAGTACAGTGGGGTAGCCCAAAGAGTTATAAAGCCACTCATGAAGAGAAGTTTTGTCAGTCTTAGGATTTGGAGATATATATAAATGTATGTAGTGAACATCAGTTAATGTTGATTTTTCGTTTTAGAATGCTCTTTCTTGTGGAAATGCAGGTTTTGGGATTTGCTTGTTTTTGCAGTACCCTTCTAGTATAGTTATTTAAAGAAGGGGGGTTTCTATAAAGTTCAGGTTTGGGTTCTGAATAGTGATGAGCAAATTTTTTGCAAAAGGAATCGGTTCGCTGTGAAATTCCGCATTCCACCATTGGTGAATTTTTGCAAAAGTGCTGCAAAAATTTGCTGCAACAAAAAACAAGGAACAAGTTGCAGTTGCATCCAGAAAGTCATGCAAGCCACATTTTGCTAATTTTTTTCTGTTTTATGAATTTTTCAACAGTTGTGTGATTTTTTTGGGGGGAAGCAAACAGGACAGATTCGCTCATCACTAGTTCTCAAATAACTAACGGCATAAATACACACCCCTTCATGTCACCACACTGTACACTGCTATTTTTCCCATTCCTCTTTGCAAAACCATGGTTTTGGTAACATTTTTTTTTTACCCCAAATGCTCCTTTGTTCCTCACTATAGTTACATGGTTAAATCCACATCACAGCACTGATACCACTCCTGTTTCAGGCACTCTTTTTGGTGAGTCCTTAAATATTCTTATGTCTTGGATTCTTTAGTTGGATCTCTTGTTCTGCCCTTATTTCCTTCTGGCTTGTGTATCACCAGAGCCCTGATTCACTACCACACCACTGTTCCTTGGTTTATCACTCCAGACTCCACTACAGCGCCAGAACCAATTTGAAGTGTTATAGTACACACAAAAGGACAGCTAGCCCTTATTCTCTGGGTTCTCTTTTAACTGGAGCCTTCACCTTCAGTGAAATAATTGGGTCAGATCCAGCTGTAAAAATGGTGATGGATGGAAGATGACAAACAACATTTTCAAATCAGAGGCTAAGATATATAAATTATTTTGCATGTAAAGCTGACTATTGGCATAACATGAATCTCTAAGATAATGCCGGCAAGGAATAATGTCATTGGAAAACATGTTTTTTTTCGACACACATCAGTTAATAGAGCTTCTCCAGCAGCTTGGGACTCCCACAGTTACATGGGAGTAGGAGAAACAATAGGTTACCTGAAAGCAGTTCTAATGTGTAGCACTGGCTCCTTCTGAAAGCTCAGACTCAGGCACAATGCACTGAGATGGCTGCCTACACACCAATATTAAAATATACAACTAAAAAAAATACATTTGTTGGTTCAAGAATTAAATTTTAAATTGTAGAGTGAATTATTTGCTATGTAAACAGTGTAATTTAGTAATAAAAAGTACACCATAACAATCATGACAATATCCCTTTAAACACTGCAAAGGTACTTGGAAATTATAATGATAACTGTAGCAATTGTGGACATCTGCAGTATGAATACATCTACTCTTCTGACACAGTCTATCAAAACTGTTACTTTAATAACATGAGGTTCTGTACTAAGGAATGGTGTAATGTTCTGCAGTGCCTGTATTCACCCCCTAGGAAATTTTAATGTTGTATTGTATAGAATTGAGTCGTTCTCTGCAAGAAGCAGTTGACCTCCTGAAAAGAAAATTGAGAAGAAAGGAAGATGAGAAGTTTTGATTAATTTGATTCATACTGTTTGGATGAAAAACAAATCCAAAGTGACAACTGAACAAATTTGTTAAGACAAAGACCAGACCCCCCATGTGCAATGACCCTGCATATCTCTCCGGATCATGCTTACAGTGCTGTTTCTATGTATCATTCATTTAAACAATAAATGCTACAAAACTTTTCAAGGACATCATCTAGGAGGAGGTCAACAACTTTTCATTTTTTCTAACATTCTGTTATTTTACATATGTAACATCAATTTTCTCAGGGCAAACTGGGTATATTCAGCAGTGTAACTATGTGGCACAGGGCCCCCTAGCAGGAAAATCTTTAAAGGGGCGTGGAATGCACAGCCAACCCCGCGCAACTCACTACCCCCCCCCCCCCGTTTGCCTACCCATGCTCTCCACTCACTCTTGGGTAGGAAAGCCGCTGGGGAGGGGGAATTTCTATATAACAGAGAAAGGAGACCCCTTAGTCTGGGCCCACAGTCCCCTGGGCCACCCACTTCCTTTATAGTTACACCACTGGGCATATTATATATTTTATAAAAATATTTTTAAAAAAGTGTTCCTGAACATTCTGACCCCTCCTCTCGCTGTGGATAATATGTCACTAATTTAACTTATTCACCCAGCTACCCAGCAGGTAAAAATCAAATACTATAAGAATATTCTCACCTATATACAATGCAAGGCCCTATCACAATCTGGTTCAGTATCCACCTCCTTCCCTACTCTACCCTGTGTTCCAGTAGCAGCTGTGTAACCTAAGGCCAGGGCCACACAGGGCAGATTCTTGGACTGCAGATAAACTCAGACCTTTAAAAAAATCTTATTGTTGTGCCTGTACCTGGAGTCATTGCATTGGACTGGATGCAGGCACACTGAACAGAATTTGGCATGAATCTGCACATGTGAGCAGTTTTTTATTGAATTCTGCTGTGTGTGTGCCTGCACCCAGGTCAATGCAATGGCACCGAGTTCATTGAGTGTAGGGGGGATTCTCGGCCTGCAAGAATCCGTCTTGTGTGGCATTAGCCTAACTCTCATGCTACATCTCTCCATTTACCATACAGACATAGCTAAAATGTATCCAGTCTCCCTCCTGTAACCTCAATCAACCCATCTGCCAGCCACTAATGCAGCTCTCTGATTTGCCAATATCTAATGGCCGACATTAGAATTCCCATCAGAGAGCTTGCTCTCAAAAAAGGCAACAACTGTTCTGCTTGTGGCAATTCAAATTTTCCTTTGTTGCATTACGAGTTATTTAAGAAAATAAGTGGGATAAACAAAACATAAATGAGTGTAATTTCCTTTATGAGAAATCAAAATCCCTACTGACGTAGCACTGCGCTTTATTTAGGTGTGGACTGGCTTCAGTTTCTGCTTTATTCACCCCAAACAACTTCTCAGAAATATAAACTGGGAAAGGAGTTTTCATACACGTGTAATGCAAAATGTAATCAGATCATTAAAGTGGATTATTTACTGGAGAGGGTGATTACTGAAGGATGTGGCTTTTTCCAAAGGCAAACATAACGCCCCAGTAGATAACAATGTTATTTGCTGTGTTGACATTGCATACCTCCCGAGAGGCTAGGTCTGATTACACAGAGCTTTTGCAAGTAAAACTGTAACTACTTGAGGCCTTTGCCAAGCTGTGCTGTGTTAGAGGAAGCAGACACATGATGCATGGCTTTTTTTAACATGGCATTTAAAGTCCCTATAAATTGGCTAGTGTTGCTTTGCTTATTAACTGGACAGATGGGCTTGCTACTGAAAACACCAGCAGAAAAGCCCAAAGTGACAATAGTGCTAATATCACTTTAGTTTTCAGTCTGTGGGCACACTGGGAGTCTGGGATGAGCAGCAACAAAGAGGACTTTTTGTCAAGAGCTCAGATTGAAAAAGTAGATGTCAGGCCTAGTGCCGGAACTTGGGGTAGACAGAAGAGGCACCTGGCTAGGGCACAACGCTGGCACCTCTTCTGTCTGCCTGCCCCTTGCCAGGGTCCTGGAGGATGCAGCTTGCCTCCAGGATAGCAGCTTTCCTCGACTATGTTTCCATCTTTGTGGCTAGGCACTGATCAGGCCTCACTTATTAGGAGTAAAATACTACCCCCTCCATAATGCAAAGCTTTCCCACCCCCAGACTTCTAGTGCAATTGCACCTGCTGAAACCCAGGCAATTTAGGCATAAAATGGTATACCATGTAGAGTGGTTCATTATCAAGTAAGGCCTGACAGGTTATAGGGACAAACCTGGCAGTTAGTAAATAACACAGAGGACTAGATTCAATGATATTTTTTCATAAAACCAGATGCAATTTAATTCAACTTATCTCACTGTTTATCTCATGAAAACTCTATTTAAGTCTGTGGGATAAACTGGACCTGAATTAGGAGAAAAGTTTTTTTTTACATCAAATTGAATCTCATCTATACGTTTTTATGTGACAAACTGTAAAATAATGTTTTCTCATGGAAATGAATCTGGCCCCTAACCGTACATTTTATAAAATAGGCATGTTGTGGTCGTGACATGAGTGTATATATTCACACCCCTCATGACTTCATGAGCCTATTTCACATAGCAAACCCTCCACTTTGATACAAGGCTCTTTTGCGCCTCTGTGCGCTGCACATAGCACCTAATTTACAATAACAGACACAACAGGCACATTGGCACTAGGCACAAGAAAACTGGCACAAACATCTCACTGTGAAACTTTCAAAATATAATCAGTTTAAAATTCTGTATGTTTTTTGCATGTATTACATTACCCTTCACTATCAGATCAGCAATCTGTCTTTCTACATGCAGCCTTTGTCAGGTTTTTAAATCCAAAAAACTTCGAATTAAAGGAAGGCCATCTCCCATAGACTTCATTTTAATAAAGTAATTCTAATTTTTAAAAATAATGTTCTTTAATTTATGTAGATTTAAGGTATGGAGAGTCAGATTACGAAAAGACCTCTTATCCAGAAAACCACAGGTTCCCAAGCATTATGACTAACAGGTATCTATTTAAAATTTATCTAAAAACTGGGAACTTGTCACCACACTTGGCAACTTGCTGCAGCCCAGGGGATACATTGTACAGTACTGAAATTTGTGGGCATGGCCTACTGTGGGTGCCCAGTAACGCCACAATTGTTCACAACAGTGAAGTAAGAATAGGAAACTGGAAATAGAATTAGTAGGGAAGGTTAAAAATAGCTGTTGGGAAAGGACAGAGTTATAGATGCATGCAGGGTCTACCTAGGTGCAGAATGCTCATTGTGCATGCACAGTTTAACAATGTGGGGAAATGAAGGAATATGGGGGATTTCCATACACTCCGCATTAGGAGTAAGGTTGTACTGGCTGGGGCCAGTATTACAAATTTACTGTCAGTGTAGTTGCCCAGATACGTCCCCAACCATCCCGTTTATATTTTCGATCCACTCCAATCCTTGTTCCAGTTGCAGCAGTTTTTTACACTAAACAGCCTTTTCCACTTTCAGGCACTCTAGTTTTGTCTCACTGCTCAGCTGTGCAGGGCTTAAGCAAGTCTGGGGATCAATGGACAGTGAAGTAATGCTAATGCTTTTTTTGTACATGGCAGTTATTAGTCTGTCCAATACTACAACTTGCTTTCCCATAAGTTAGTTTTTACTGGGTTTAGAATGCATTTGGCACCCATATAGCAATATTATGTATGCATGTAGGTAGTTTCCCTGCAGATAACTGAAATGCAGGTAAAAATTATCATGTTTGATTGTGTCAGACATGATAGATACGCATTCTGTGACATTCATGTCCATAGATTTCTGTAAAATGAAATATTAAGAAACACTTTTTTTTACACACTTGAGAATACTTGTGTGTGCCATAGACTGGTGGATTCAGATTTTTTTGGTTTTGGCCCCATCTTTAAGGTCCAGCATTTGGATACGACCCCTTAAGGGCATCAGATATATGAAAACATTATAAGCCATTCAGCCATAGTTCCAGGAATATCAAGCATTTAACCTAAATTGAACTCTGACTAACACACTGGGTTTCTAGATCTCAGAGCCAATAGGCATTCCCATTTTACTGTAACTGGTCTTTAGGCTGACTGCTTCAGGCCTCCCATGCATGTTTAAATCTAACTATAACTCTGCAATGTCAGCATGGCATCTTATACTTCCCCTTTAATCTAATAATAGGACATGTTTAGTAGTAGCTAAATACATGGTATTCAAAAAATTCTACTTTGTTTCTAGCTGATGTAGTGGAAGGTTAAAATGAGCATCTCAAGCTTTTTCCAAATTTTTACAATGTATGACTGATGCTACTTGTTTAGAAACAAACATTACAATTGTCAGGCAGAGATGGGGAATGTTATTCACTTCCTTCTCATCATTGTCAAGAGACATGTGGAGCAATGCCAGAGCAACATAACAGCTCAGTTTTGTTTTAATTAACAGGAATTAACAGGTTTGATGTGGAATATATTCAGACCCTAAACATGGCCTATCTGGTTTTGACCTAGTTCAGACAGAAAGGGCCATTGTGTAATAACGTGTTTAAATGCCACCTACTAATGCTAAATGTAATAGATTTTAGGGAGTGTGACAGTGTTCCAACTATATGCGTAATTAAGCCTAAAAGGGCAAATGCCTTAGAAGCACAAAATTCTACTGGCAGAAGATGATATATGGGTAACTGCAGAAGAAAAAAATTCTTCAAATGTGACATTCAGTCATTTTCATATTGTGAAATAGTTTCTAAACTTCTTCATCATCACCAACATATTTTATATCGTGCTAGTAAGTAATGCATTTACATTAATTGATAACAAACAGGGGTCTTACTATAATTAACAAACAAGGGTTAGAGAACAAAAATGATTACATATTTTACAGTAAAGTACAGTACTCCCCATCCTTCTACACTTTGGCTCCTGGAGGATGTTCTTTATTAAAGGGGTAGTTCACCTTTAAGTTAACTTTTGAAATGTTATAGAATGACTAATTCTAAGCAACTTTTCAATTGATCTTCATGTATCTTTTATAGTTTTTTAATTATTTTCCTTCTTATTCTGCCTCTTTTCCAGCTTTCAAATGGGGGTCACTGACCCCAGTAACCAAACTAATTCTCTGTGAGGCTAAAATGTTATTGTTATTGTTACCTTTTATTAGTTATCTTTCTATTCAGCCCCTCTACTATTCATATATCAGTCACTTTCTCAAACCACTCCCAAAAAGTAAAATGATTAAAACAACTACCAATAATAAAACATAAAGACCAATTGCAAATTGTCTCCGAATAATAGGTTTTGAGAACGTATTATAAACCTGTCTGTATATAATAACCTTTGATTTTTGGGGTGTTAAAAACAAAACATAAAGCTGTGCATGTTCATATAGAACTTTAAGTTTTTCATACATCTTTTTTTGGAAAATATGGTGGGGAGATTTCTCTTTTCCCTTTAGAAATATGTTCACAGAGCATATTTCATCACGTAACTGCTCAAGTACCCAGTCTCCCTGCACCCAGGCTGACACAATGGTTCCGGGTGCAGGCACATCATTAAGCTTTTTGAAGCATAGGGGCAGATTCTCGATAAATGCAGGCCGAGAATTCGTCCCTTGTGGCTGGAGGTATGTTTTTGGCTTATTTGCTTTTCTCTTCTACTTCTGTAGCCTGCAATTTAAAATGCTGTCATTTTGCTAAAACAAGAAAGCGGATGATTCATTCTGAGGCTAGGTTTTTATTGAAATCACTGTTATTATCTGTGTTACTATCTAGCTTTCTATCTAGACCCTTTTGCTAAACATCTTCCACACTGCCATTGAAATCACTGCCTGGCTGCCAGTGCAAGTGGGACCAGATAAGTCAAATCCCAAGCTAAAAAATGTTGCAGAGCAGAAGGGAAAAAAAGACAACTTGTACACTGTCTGCATCTTGCTTACAGTAAATCTAAAGGTGAACCTCTCCTGTAAATAATAGAAACTTAAAATGAGGATTCTGTAATCCTGTTGCTTCTGAGAGCTGTGCGGGTTCTGAAAGTCCTGTTGCAAATGTCACCCCTTCTATAGTCACAGCCACTTGATACTTTAGAGCTTCAGCCAGCTGCAGCTGTGGTACAAACAGGATGTAAAGGAAGGATACACCTGTACGCTATATACATATTTTTCATAAAAAGTAGCTTAGTAAGAGACTCCTTCGGCTAGAGCTTATTAAGAGCACAATGTTCTTGCCATGGTGCAGCACTAATACAAAACTTGCTGCACATAGAGAGGAAGGCACATTATGCTTGCTGAAGCTTCCCTGGTATCTTAATGGCACATTAGTAAGCTCTGCAGTTACAGTAAATCAAATTTGCTGAAGATATTATTAGAACAAAAAAACAATGTAATACTGACAGAAAGGTAAGGTAATGGTAACATTATGCTGTGGGAGTGCTCTCTTCAGTTGGAGCTTTGCATCTTATAGGCAACTTGGCCAAAAGTTCAGCTTTCAGCAGGATAATGATCCTAAACACAAGGCCAAAGTAATGTTATAGTGGCTCGATAACATAAAGGTGACTGTCCCACAATCATCCAGTCAAAGCCCTGATTTCAACCCAACTGATTAAAAAGTGAGGTACACCAGGAACACCCAACTACCTTGAACAATCTGGAGCAAATCTTCTTGCAGAAATTGAGCAAAATGAAATTTACATGTTAGTCAACTAATCACAATGTCACAACAAAACGGCTCTTACATTTCATCAGCTGCAAGAATTTGCTGGCACTTAATATATAGGCCAGGATCTGCACTCACACAGCTTACATTTGGGCTTTTATGAAACACAAACCCCCATATGTAATAGAAGGGCAACTAAGCTGGTAAAGGGTATGGAAAGTTTCAGTTATGAAGAAAGACTGGCCAAGTTGGGTCTGTTTACACTGGAGAAGAGGCGCTTAAGAGGTGACATGATAACTATGTATAAATATATAAAGGGATCATATAATAACCTTTTTAATGTTTTATTTACCAGTAGGTCCTTCCAACGGACACGAGGGCACCCACTCCGTTTAGAAGAAGGGAGGTTCCATTTAAACATTCGGAAAGGATTTTTTACAGTGAGAGCTGTGAGGTTCTGGAATTCCCTCCCCGAATCAGTCGTGCTGGCTGATACATTATATAACTTTAAGAAGGGGCTGGATGGATTCTTAGCAAGTGAGGGAATACAGGGTTATGGGAGATAGCTCTTAGTACTAGTTGATCCAGGGACTGGTCCGATTGCCATCTTGGAGTCAGGAAGGAATTTTTTCCCCTCTGTGGCAAATTAGAGAGGCTTCAGATGGGGTTTTTTGCCTTCCTCTGGATCAACTAGTAGTTAGGCAGGTTATATATGGGCATTATGGTTGAACTTGATGGACGTATGTCTTTTTTCAACCCAACTTACTATGTTACTATGTTACTATGTTTGCCTAGGAGCAGTAACCCATACCAACAAATACAATGTTTGCTTTTAAATAGGTGACCAGTAATTACCTTTTACTGATTGGTTGCTATGGATTACTGCTCCTGGGCAAATTTAGTGCCTCTTATTACATAACCCCTAAATTGTTTTAAATAGTCTTTGAACTTCTTGGTGACTGCTAATACTCTTATTTATTCTGCATTAGAATGTACATTATTCCATTCATAAGGCACAAGAACCAAAAATATGTGTAATGTATACAGTATCTTTCTAAACAGCGCTCAGTAATGCCATCAGTAATAAACAGTGCTTAGTGATATCACATATTGTTAAAACTTGTGTACTATAAAGTATTGTGTACCATATATTATAAAGATATTGGAAGTCACGACATGACCTGTATAAAAGAGTCATGGAACTCATCAGTGACATCTAATATCCTTATGTATCATAAAAAGGGGCACATTTTCCAAAAACAGAGTTGGGCCAAGCCGGCTGGTTGCCAAAGGCAATCCAGCCAACCAGCTTGCCCCCACACCCTCTCCCTCAGTCTGCGCGTGCGCGAACAAGGAACCTCCTGTGCTGCCTACCTCGTGATTCGGTTTGATTGATTGATTTATAGAAGACAGGATCCATAAGTCGATAGAAGATTTTCAAAGTAGAATTATCTGGTGCTTCCCCTTGACCAGTGGTTCTCAACCTTCCTAATGCCGCGGCCCTTTAATACAGTTCCTCATGTTGTGGTGACCCCCAACCATAAAATTATTCCTAAGACCATCAGAAATACGTGTTTTCCGATGGTCTTAGGCGACACAGGTTGAGAACTGCTGCCCTAGACCGTAGGGAAATATCTACTTCCTGAGAATAACAGGAAATTTCTTTTAACGACAATAAGGAAAACTACAGCAACATATTTAAAGAACAAGAAAAGGTCTTAACACAAATACTTCTGTTAAAATAATGAAAACTCCATGGGTTTACTTTGCCATTTTGCAGCCTTTCTTTTGAAGCACTGCAAGATTTATTTCTATTGCATTGCTGGTCGGTAGATAAACAGGGAACACACTGGCAATAAGGGGTAGATTTACATTGTACTGTTAGAAAGAGCACTGCTGCCTGGTTATGAGAGAAAAATTGATTTAGTAGCCTTATGGTTAGACCTGGCAAATCTATCTATAAGTAAAGCAATAATGTCAGGTGAAAACTTTTTTTTATTTTTAAAATATTATCCCTTGTAGAATATTCAGTTTTTATATGTGGCCAAATACATTTGTGGATGCATACATGGCCGGAACTAGGGGTAGGCGTCTCACACCTATATCTCCACCCCCCCCCCCCACAAAGTTATTGTGCTCATGTGTACACGTGAGCGGGGAGGTATCAGCAAGAGGTGCAGCAACCAACTGGGGGGAGCCCAGTCAGCTTGGCCCGCCCCTGGATGCATATAATAAACTTAAATACTGTCATGGGAAAACATAGTTAGTTAATAGAGCTTCTCCAGCAGAATCCTGCATTGAAATTTGTTTTTCAAAAACACAAACAGATTTTTTTATATTTAATTTAAAAATTTCCCATGGGGCTAGCTATATTCTTCATTTCCCATGGTGCCACAGCCATGTCACCTGTGCTCTAATAAACTTGCTGAGTTGAAAGTTGGAGTGAATTCATCCCCCTCCCAGCAGCCGATCATCAGAACAATGGGAAGGGAGCAAGATAGCAGCTCCCAGAAGGTATTAGAATAGCACTCAGTAGTAAGAATGGGACTCCTCCAGTTACATGGGAGTAGGAAAAACAATAGGTTACCTGAAAGCAGTTCTAATGTGTAGCGCTGGCTCCTTCTGAAAGCTTAGACTCAGGCACAATGCACTGAGATGGCACCTACACACCAATGTTACAACTAGAAAATACATTTGTCGGTTCAAGAATAACATTTTTAATGGTGTTATGTAAACAGTGTAATTTGGAAATAAATAGTACACCGAGGGCTGCTCCTGCCATGAAGCAAGGTGAGAACCTTACCTTAGGTGGCAGTGAGCAACCAGTTACCAGGGGCTGTAAAAAGCTACCTCTGGTAACTCTGAGAAAATTTTTGTTTCAAAACACAAAAATTCGGGCCTGATAGTGCAGAGAGTGCATTAGTGCTTTCGCATTAGCGATGCGGCCCCCTGTGGACCCGCTCCAGTGCTAAAGTTGTAAGTGCGGAGTGGGAGAGAGGGGGTGGCAGCAGCCCCAGAATCGCCACTGAGTACATGATAAAAATGATAACAGAATCCCAGAGCATAATGTCAGCACATAACATATAAATGTGTAATTCCATGCATACTGGGTGTTACATTTTTCAGTAAACCCTTGTCATTTTACAATATTTACAACATTTTTAATGTGTGAGAAGAGCTTGTTATATTTATTTCCATGCAACAAATGTTAGCTTAACATTTCCTCCTTTGGGAACTAGGCTATAATGATTTAGCTATTCTCACTACTGTTAAATTATTGCAGTTTATATATTTAATTATTGCAGTTATATATTTAGGATGCTTGATTATCATGGGAGCAAATGATAATTGTTTGACAGCAGCTCATGTAGGCCACAGAGAAGTTATATATTCAAAAGAATGATAGTTTCTGTAGGCAGGAAGAGGTGACTGTGATATGAATTTGGAATGGAAAGACAAGCTTATAATGGATGGAACAGCACTGAAACTGTTGATTTTGGATGTGTGTTAAATATGGAACACAACTACAAAGTTGAAACTCTACAGTCTGGGGTACCGAATGAAACTAAAATCCCGGAAACTAAGGTAAAATATTCCCTTTGTGTTTTAAACTTGCCATTTATAATGTGATAGATTTTATAAGTGCTGTTATTTAAAAGAGATGTATTAGTTGCCACAAATGGGAATGGGAAACCATCAAGTCAAAATGGAACAAGGTGAGGGAGAGGTTGCAATTCTCTGTCAGCTTTTATAGGGGTTGTGAAATGGTTCTGATGAGGATAAACTATCATGCTTTCCTTTTAAACTGTGGAATTAGGTATGTCCTCTAAAAATATATATATTTTGATTTATTTTTTGGTAGTTCTGATAGTGTTTATGCACCTTGTCTACTTAAGCCCAACTGAATGAGCTCCTGTCGAAAAAGTGGTATATTTTCCCTTTAATTCTCTGCTGGGCTACATCACAGTGTAGTAAAACTTTTGTTTGCTACCAGAAAGAATGCTTCTTGATATGTGCGCCAGTTTCACTAAGGTACGAATCCGAATCACGATTCATACCTTATTTGTACTTCATTTCTGATGATTGCAAATGTCACGAAAATTCTTTCCGTGTGAATACGAAAATTTTGTACTGAAAAATACTGAAACGATCATTTGCTATAGTCACAAAATTTTTGTATCCGAACTATCGTAAAAGGTGCAAAAATCTTCAGTGCATGATTTTGGAAGCCTCCCATAGGACTCAATGGCACTCTGCAGCTCCAACCTGGCCCAAGGAAAGTCTCCCATAGGGCTCAATGGCACTCTGCAGCTCCAACCCGGCCCAAGGAAAGTCTCCCATAGGACTCAATGGCACTCTGCAGCTCCAACCTGGCCAAAGGAAAGTCACGATACCGAAGCTTGAATGAATCCGGAACTTTTATACTCGTTGCGACAAATACGATTTTGTCACGCAAATTGTCGCACAGTACAAAAAAGTTGAGCAAATTAACGAAAAGATCACAAAAAATAAACACACAGTTATAAAACTTTGAAAAAATATGATTTTTTTGTATTCGGACTCAATCTTACTTTGATGAATGTGCCCCTATGTGTGCACTGTTTCCCCACACTATACATTGAGAGGAAAACCAGAGAGCCAGCATTACACTTGCAAATGAAAGAAGAATAGGAGTACTTCCAGAGGAAAAAGCAGGAGAAAAAAGGACAGTATCTGTCTGCCAGCCTGTTATGAAACATGATGAAGATGTTGTGAAAGTAACCCATACTATCCAATCAGTAAATGCATGGCTTACTAGTTCTGGTGGAAACGTTGTGACTTTTATTGCATAACTCCCATAATATGCAGTGCATAGACAAAGCTATAGATGCAGCGCAGGAGCCAGTTTATCTCCCTCCAAGAGTCTTTAGCTAAATGGATTCTATAAGGAGTATTCATTGAGAAGCAATAAGAAATGAATGAAAACATTTTAAATATAATAACATTTTGTTTGTAAGTATTTAGTTATACTTTTGCAATCTGTTTTTCATGTAGCTTTGTGTCAGAGCCAGTTCTTTTGAAAGGCATCTTAAATACATCATCTAGGCAAAGTAATCACAGGCCAGTAATGTGTTAGAACTAACTGCATATAATAGAAACAGTTTGCTGAGCAGGAGATAGTGAAGGGAAAGCTGGGCCAAATAAAGACAACCTGATCCTGTGACCCTGGGCCCAGATATGCATTGGGCAGGACCTCCTTAGGGCCCCCTACATTGGATGATGAGCTGATGGTCGGTCTGGAGGGGCAGAGTTGGCAGCTTTTATTGCCCCCCCCCATATGGCTAGCTTTGCTCAATTATTTCAATTATATGTAGAATGTTTCCTATGACATGAGATAAAGCTTACATTAAAAGTTTGTTTTTCCGATAGTTCTCCTTTTAGCTTCCTTGTGCTTGAAAAGAAAGCAATGAAACTGCAATTTTATTGTTCCATAAGACTATCTGATTAGTCTTATGGAACTTTTTGGTCTGTAGGAGCAAGTAAAGGCCATATTTGGGGGTGGCCCTGTGACTTCATCAGAAGTAACGGGTAGAAAAGAAGAAATGGCACATCTTTGTTTTAGTTCTAGAGAGGCCTTTGGAGGCCCATTGGATGAGCACATTGCCAGTAAGCTGCCATCTCTCTCTGGAGTAAGCAGATGTTAATGGCCTGTGTATGACCAACTTAACTATTGCATTGTATGCCATCAACAAAAGAGTGGACAAGTATGAACTGACATCTATATTAGTTCTATTTTTCTTTTTACTGTAAATGATCCTTTTGCATGTTAACAAACCATTTTAAAAAGAGAGAAGTACAGCACAAAACAATAAGGAACGAGACATATTACTGTACATGATTAGCCAAAACAAAAGCAAGAATTATGCGCACCTCAACTTCTCTAAAAACAGAGGCTGTACAGAGCCATGTGTGGAACTGAAGCAAACACTGTTACCTCTAACAAGAAATTGAATTTGCTGTATTCAGTAACTGTTAACAAATATCCCACCCAGGTATTGATTGATTTACATGGTATGGTAACCATGTTGACAGTGCTGTAAGACTTTGCGCTCTACTCTGCTGAAGGTTTTACAAATGTATTATGGAGCATGTAGTCAGTGTCGGACTGGATACCAGGAAAACTCCCGGCGGGGCCCAGGTGTCAGTGGGCCCTCTTGCTTGTGACTATTTGGCCAATTGCATGGTCATTCCCTATTTCTGTATGGGAAAAAGAGATGAAAGGATAGAAAAAAGAGACTTGGATAATAAAGAAATTGAGGGAGGAGAGGTTGAGTGAAGAGAGGAGGAATAATAGTTTAGAAAGTGAGCCTATGGTCCAAGGGTTTCTGGTGGGCCCCTGGCATCTCAGTTCAATACTGCATGTAGTAAGTAGTATCGAAATTAGTAAAGCAGTATTACTGGTATGGCCCATAATGCTTTGAATTCAGTTGCAGGTGATTGTGATAATATACATGAAATCTTGACTCAGAGTGTGATATGATCCAGGATTTTGGGTAGTTTTGATCAAACTGCTGACCATTTATTTGTGCTTTTGCACAACAGGAAGGTTTAACAGACTGTTCTTTGACCACATCAGGTCACTTTTGCTCCCCATCACTGTGGGCGTACACTGCATACAGCAGAATTGACAGGGGGCTAATCCTGACTCCCAGTGTCACTTGAGTTCTGGGATCAAATTAATCTGGCCATAAACCTGTGTAGTCAAACCACATAATAAGTGATAAGGTGATCTAATAAACAAAATATCTTCCAGTGTGGCTTTTCTAAATAGGAAGGGCTGGATGGGGTCCAGTTCACCTAAAATTGGACACTATTGATTATTGTCCCAGGTATTGCTAGCTTTACACTCTGACTGCAGTTGGCCTATATCTGTATTGGTAATGTTCAATATTTATTAGTGATGTAAGAAAAATGGTTGGGGAAGTGGTCATGGTTTTTGTTTTTATATGTAGCACTAAGCTATGAGAGTTTTTGACATATGGTTTTTATGCTGGTCCATTACAAATTATCACAATCTACTATATGCCCTGACATGAATGGGCTTATTTATCAATTTCTGAATTTGTAAATTCGAGTTTGTTTTTCTTATCGAATAAACTCATATATTGAATGCTCTCTTATTTATTAATAAGGAAAACCCATCCAAGCCTAAAAGCTATAAGCACCATGGAAATCATATGTTTTAAATAGTGAGTTTAAAATTATATGCATTTGTTAAAGGAGACACATCATGTTTAAATTAAGAATGTACCAGTGCATTATACTCCTCTAAATATAGAAGGATCGTGTTTAAAAAAGTTGTGTTTCGGACTGATTTTTTGAGAAATTCCCCCAAAACCCTACTAATCCCACCAATCTGTTATACTTCCTGCTGGCTGAATTCTCTGGATGCAGGGGAGCTGGAGCAGTCAATACACTGCACTGTAGTATAGGAACCAATCAGCACCTAGGCTGACCTGATAGGGAACTGTAGACTGTCTTTGGTTGTGTGACTGCAAAATTGTGATTGGCTACTTCCATGCCACTGTGCTTCTGGCAGGGACTGTTAGGACACGCTCACCACTCATTTGAAACAGGACAGAGACCTGATAGAATCTATAGGTCTGCCTACATAATTAGTGTTTTTTCATTTATTCAATATGTCTCTTTTAACATATATATTCTTTTATCTTTTTTTACATGGCTACAGAAACCATGGCAGAAGATCAGAACGATGGTGAATATTCCTGTCTTCAGCCCCTTCAAAAGGCGTTGGGTACAGCTTGCTGGGCACACAGGTAAAAATACAACCACTTTCCAGGATACGGGGCCTGTTTAAATTAGTAAATTATTCCATTCTACGCCCTGCAAACCTCTCAAAACCTCTCAAAACTATATCCTCATACTAAACTACATATAAATGAGGTATATTTTCCCTTAAGTGTTGATTAACAGGATATGTGAGCCACTGTCTTGCTGAGAACATGGCGTACTTACCGGCTTATCAAGTGAAACATTTATTTCTGACTCATTTATTTTCGCCAGTGGCATTTCTAATAAGACTGCTTTATCTTGTTATATGAAAAATATTTAGCAAACATACACTGGCAACTCAAAGAAAACAGTGGTAATGTTATTTGCCTCATCATGCCCAAAAATAATAGAGTCCATGCCAAGATCACAGGCTTTGTCAATGCAGAGACATGTCTAAGTATGTGCGAATTTTACACTCATGTTTATTTTAGGGGCAGAATTATCACAGTGTAAAATCAGAGCTCACCACAGTAAAATTCCACTGCTTTCTCTCCATTTATATGGCATTTTTAGAGGTGTATTTATTAAATTGTGAACTCAAACTTTCACCTTTTGAGCTATGGAATTTTACTGTGGTGAGCTCCGATTTCACACTTTGTCTTGAGAGCAGATTTATCAATGTTCCTTTCATTTTTTTTCTTTCCATTTTTCTAAGCACCTTAAATTTCCTATATGGTATAGTCAGGGGTACTCCATGAGGCAAAGTGAGAATGTTGTCTCAGGTGGCAGCACACCTTAAGTTACCAGGGACGGCAAAAATCCACTCCTGGTAACTTTAAAAGACAAATTTCTAGTTATTAATCTGCAATTGCTCTCTCGGCACTAGCGATGCAGCCCTCCCAGACCCCCTCTGGTGCAGGAAAGGTAAGCGCCGGAGGTGAGGTGTGGCAGCATCACAAGAATCTCCCCTGGGCTAGAATCTCCCCTGGATACACTCTGGTATTTCTTTAGTCATGACTATAGTCATTGTTAGATTATTATTCCTTAGTAATATATCACTAACGTTTTGAAGCTTTTGACAGAGATTGTTTGGTATTCATTGTTTTTCAGTCCCTGCCCCTATGAAAAGTACAGTCTTCGGTCAATATTATTAGGAGCCAGTTAGCCTGCTGTGCTGCTCTATGTGAGAAAGGTTTAACTGTTGCCATTAATTGGTGCAGGTATCCCTATTTTTTGTTTCCAAGTGCTATGAAATGGAAAATTGGGATACCTATTCACAACATGGGCAGTGAAGAGCATAACTCTAGAATTTTCTTTGGTTCCCATTGCTTCAGAAGGGTAAAAAAGTCTAAGTTTTTTTCTTTGTTTAGTGGAAATGAGGAAATTAATACATTGTGATGCTTTATTGCCCCCGCTTAATCTCCTGAAGCATGGGTGACAAAATGTCCAGATTTGTATTCCTACTGGTATTAAAGTAAAGTAGTAAAACATATGTATTGCGTAGTAGCCCAAAGATGCCTGGATACATATGCGATGCATATGTGTGACCACTGGCAATTTGCATTAATGCTGGTAGGTACAAATTTCAGACATTTTGTTGTCAAAGATAAAGGAGATTAAGCATGGGGGCAAAATGTGCAGATTAACTACTAATTTTAGGAATACAAGCTGCCTCTGACTCAGGTTGGAATGCTACAAGCTGCATCTGACTCAGGTTGGAATGCTACAGCTTCCTTATGACCACTTATAACTCCTTTTAAAATTCCATTTAAAGCAGCAGTAGGTTTGGCCTAGTGGACAAGCAAGTGTGGTGTGTGGTCACTCAAAACGAGCAAAATGTGTAATTATCCATGGTTAGGTTTACCGGTAACAGCTCTCTAGGTTTGCCTGTTACTTGATGATGTTGTACCACTATGTCAGCTTAGGTATCTTCTATTCCTGAGAACAATTCTTTATGTATTCTAATATCGTCACCAAATTTTGTCTTTTGGTCATTTCTAATATACAATCACAGAAAAAGGCAATTATTTGATTCTTTAAAACTAAATCTTTTTTCATAAAAAAAACTTCACGATGATTCTTGTGTCATTAAGTATCTATAACTTGAATTGTGTCCAATCCACTCAATCAATTTATTACTATACCTACTGGATAATTTTGTTTTTGAACACTGTCACAACGGATTGGAAAACTATTATTATACCATGGGGATGTACAAAGTTGTATAAGGCTGACATGGACTAGTGGAGTCCTTTAAAGCCAATGGCGATTAATCTCCACTTGGTAAACTGTGGTTCCCAACATCCTTTGTTTTGAGATCTGCTTTACAGAATAAACTGGAATGTGTATCCCTGGCATAAATACATATTGGCATAAGGCCTTTTACTTACTTGGATTTGCACTTATTAATGCATCAATTTCACTGATTTAACTTGCAGCAGCCAGTCATCTATTCTAAGCTGATGTGTCTCCAACTATACATAAGCAAACAGCAGTAACAGCAGATGGTGTGCATATCTTTATTCTTTGGCTGCATTAGCACATGGGGTGAACGCCTTTTATTGCAATATATAGTATATGCTATTTATCATAATGATCTGTAGCTGTGTAAAGGCAAGGTTGCCTAAGACAAGCAAGGTCTGACAGGCAGAACATTTTCTGCTAAATTTGTATTTCTTTGCAAAAGTGTGTAACAGCATATGCAACAGAAAAGGTTGGAAAGGTTGGATGGAAAACCAAAGTGATGCAGGCAGGCAATCAAAGGAGCAATGAGCTCACTGCTTCTTTGTGATAGGGAGAGTGGAACATAATGAGAATTATCCTGTTGATAACATTTGCCTTATAATGTACAGATTCTCCTTCATGCTAACCTTTCATGTTTGGAGGTATATAATCTACACACAGTGTGCACCAAACAAAAAGAAGTCTGAGCACCGTTTTACAGGATTTTTTCCTTGGTTTGCAAAAGGCTTGTGTTTCACCGATTAGCAGCCTTGAGGAGCACCTAGATAACTTGGGCTGCAAAGCTCCTAACCTTGGATTACTGTAAATGATTTACACACTTTGATAGACATAATAAGGGAACTAAGGCAATACACTTCTTAAAAAAGAATATGTATGGAAAGGAGGAAACAAAAAGAAATAAAGGTAACATTGCTACCTAATTAGAAGCTTTTATTTATACTTGAAATTCTTTAGGTTGTTTTGGAGTTGCACTCTAATGTTTTAAGGTGAAACATTGCCATTTAAAGGAGTTGTAAACTCTTTAAGTCCCTAAGAATGCTCTTACGAGCACTTTTGTAGTGTATTTTTTAATGCTGAACTGCTTGGATGATATTGGTAGTTTTATACTTACAGCTCAGTAGCGCTAAAACGCTGCTGGGATGGTGGTCCGAGGGTTAGTTGAATGTATATAGTTCCTGGGAAATTTACAGCTGTAGTGCCAGGTGGAAGCTGCTGCCTTCCTTCAAGCCAGCACAGTATACTAAAGCTAGCCATGCATGGCTGATTTCAACTTTTAATGGCTTAGTGGACATGTTTGCCAGCTTAAGGGTCCTCCACTACGTGCAGTACAACACATATGATATAGACCCAAGACTTTATTGTATTTAACCTGTTTGGCCAGACT